>NC_064931.1:214226390-214851390 GCF_023897955.1 Schistocerca gregaria
GATTCAGCTTGCTTCGAAACCGACACCTTATCTCCGATTTAACCAGGCTTGTAATCATACTCTCTAGAAATTAGCCCATCGGAGTTAAAAGAAGTACG
Organism: Schistocerca gregaria; assembly: GCF_023897955.1. NCBI lineage: Eukaryota > Metazoa > Arthropoda > Insecta > Orthoptera > Acrididae > Schistocerca > Schistocerca gregaria. Next base: position 214,226,489 of record NC_064931.1, read on the forward strand.
CTACAAGTTCAGCGAAGACATCAACGCGTTTACATTTATATTTCTCTTACGGTGTATTGTGGGGGGATTTTCTTGTGCCAATGTCTTTTCCTCTCTTTCCTGTTCCATTCACGAATGCGCGGCGGAAGTCGGCAAAGCTCCACAAGAGATCTTATTTCTCGGATTTTCTCTTCAAACCCATTTCGGGAGACGAATGCGAGAGTAAATAATATGACTCTTGATTCTTCCTGGAAGTTACTATCTCGTATTTGCGGTGGAAAACCTCTCCGTGATCTAGAATTGATCTCTTACAGCTTCTACCACAAAATTTTGTTGATAATCTTTGTAAAGCTCTCGTACCGAGTCAACGACCCCATGACGAAACGCGCCACTCTTTTCTCTCTCTTCTATGTATCCTACTTGGTAAAGGTCCCTTACTGATAATCACTGCCCAATAACTGACGAAGCAAGTGCTCTGGAAGCCACATTTTCCGTGGCTGAGCTACATTTCCTTACGACTCTCCCAACGAAACCCAGCCTGCCATTTGGTCTTTTTTTGTTTGGTACTGGTGCCTCTGGACGGTTACTTCTATGTACTTTACGGTAGTGCTGTTTACAGTGAGTTTTCGCCCACTGCGGTTTTCAGCCTCCGGCTCATTTCTTTTTAATGCACCTTACAATACTGTTACCTGTTATAAAATCCGTTAGTGGAATTTTCAATGGTTCCTCATATCGGTCCAGAAGAATATCTGAATTCTTCCTCACAATATGTCATGGTCGTCACCTCAACCCCTGAAGTTAACATTTGTAATTTGAAAATGTCGTCTCTCCTTGTTACTAGTATTATTTATTACACCGCTCGTTTCGATGTAAAGAACAAGATATAAAGGACCAAAACTGTGATACCACGAAAAGTTCGAGTGTCAAATGACACGATATTTGAACGTCAAACCACGTCCCCACCATCACGGGGTCTATTGTACTTTTCTTTTAAAGAAATCCGTTTCCACTGTGTACATACACACATACACGCCATCCCGTTTCTTGCACCATCCCTCCCTCCCTCCTCACCAACAGACCACACACACACACACACACACACACACACACACACAATGTCGATGACAGCGTGAGCGAAGATGCTTCATCCAGAAATACCGTCACGCTGGCGTGTAGCACATAAGTATACTACAGCTACTACATGGTAAACTGTAGAGTTCATGAACAAGTAAAAAGCGGACGTTGGTTACACTTAAATGTCTCATAGACTACGAGGTCATTGGACCTTAGTTATGACATTGATCGGGAAGGAAATAAGCCGGGCCTTTCTTTAAAGAAATCGTTATAGCTTACGTCATAATAGATGTAGAAAAGTATCGGAAAATTTTAAAGGATCCGTCAAACAGAGAGAGGGTTGCCCCCACGGACAGAACCCACGTTGCAGTCTGTGGTCGAACAGGGCGCATTGATCCAACTGTTCAATAGCGCTCGTTGTGAGTGAGTCAGGTGCTGTAGAATAAACGTATACTGTAGCTACGATGACGACAAACTGTTACTTTTATTTGTGCGGTCTTCGATGAAATGTAGGAAGTTATCAGGCTCACTGAGCAAAAACTCTTGACTAATTCCAGCTGTGCGTTTTTAATAGTCTAGTCAAGAGACAAAAAGGGAAAATTATTAGACATCCGAAAGTTTTATTGAAGGCCCTTCCAGAATGTATTTTATTAGTACTACGAACAGACTCTGACTGTGTATAGGAATAGTTAACATAGCATTGTTGGCCCTAAGTTCGTGAAAGCGTATTATTGTACCAGTAGAATTATATTTTACAGAACGATACCAGTGTGGCAGTACCCGCAAGGATAGCCGAGAGCGCTAACGGGCTGCTTCCTGGACCTGAGTAGGCGCGCCGGCCTCGGATCGAATCCGCCCGGAGGATTAACGACGACGGCCGGTGTGCTGGCGAGCCTGGATGTGGTTTTTAGGCGGTTTTCCACATCCGAATAGGTGAATACCGGGCTGGTTCCCACGTCCCGCCTCAGTTACGCGACGCGCAGACATTTGAAACACTATTTCACGATTTACACAGCTGACAGCTGGGGTACACTAATTCCGTGCTGGTGGGAATGGGGTGGCGGCAGGAAGGCATCCGGCCACCCCTTATAATTAACATTCCACATCTGGTTAATCATGTTCGACCCTGCGTAACCGCAGGAAAAGGCGCAAGCGATAGAATAGATAGATACGAGTGTGGCAGTACATTTTATACAAGTATGAATTTCTTTATAAATGGCTCTGAGCACTATGGGACTCAACTGCTGAGGTCATAAGTCCCCTAGGACTTAGAACTACTTAAACCTAACTAACCCAAGGACAACACACACATCCATGCCCTAGGCAGGACTCGAACCTGCGACCGTAGCGGTCGCGCGGTTCCAGACTGTAGCGCCAGAACCGCTCGGCCACCAGCGGCCGGCTTACTTATAAATACATGGAAATATTTAATAATTGCTCAAATGGCTCTGAGCACTATGGGACTTAACATCTGAGGCTATCAGTCCCCTAGAACGTAGAACTCCATAAACCTAACTAACCTAAGGACCTCACACATATCCATGCCCAAGGCAGGATTCGAACCTACGACCGTAGCAGTCCCGCGGTTCCGGACTGTAGCGCCTAGAACCGACCTGCCACAGCGGCCGGCTAAATTAATAGCAGTTCGATTATTTTCCTCTACGTTGCCGTCTTTCGTCATACTTCCGAATCTTGTGTGACATGAATGGTCAAAAACTTCAAAAGCTACGTCTCCACGCACCAAATCAATTAATTTTTCGGCTCCTTCCGACATTTGTCACACTTGCCCACAGCGGTGTCTCCTGAAAAATCACAACCCGCCATCCGCCCGCTCTGGGCAAGAGCAGTCTAGCGCGGGCGCCCGCATTGTGTCGACCGGGACTAAGCCACTGCGTGAAACATAGAGGCTGCGGCGCTAACCGCTCCCTCAAATGTGGCAGGCACGGCGGGGATATGAGTCCTGCTAATCAGGCATCGGCTTTAATTTGAAAAATAAATTTCTGAAAATGTACCGGGTGGTTACAATTAAAGGCAACTACTCGCAGAGGTGCAATGTGGGCTGTAATCATCGTATGGCAGCGAAACTTGGTAGATATTCTAACGCGTTAATGCGGAACCTATTTATGCTGGGAACAAAATAGTTCCGATTTTGGCCACCAGGTGCAAATCTGGCGCTGTGAATGCAAGAAAGACACACAGTAATTTCGTGATATGTAGTGGATTAGGAACGGGATAGGAAGAAAAGGTGAAACAAGTAATAAAGTCATACTGTTGACTCTTTTATTGACCACTGCCTACGCAGCATGTTCGATATGAGCACCAGAGACGTCGATTAGATGCTGCACAACGCCAGATTACGACCTGATGGGCAAAACTGAAACTGATGCACAAAATTGGAACATACATACGATGGGAACAGCATTACAATTCGATAGCATGAGTGCCGTCACTTCTTCACTGTCTGAACGTACGTCTAGATCTCATGTGTTCAATTGGCGAGACGTTTGCGTTGTTGTAAAAATCTATCAGTGACGTGTTACCATAGTTTTCTGCATAAAGAACGGAAAGGCATGAGGACGAAGTATCGTATGACTCCAGAAAAGAGAAATATTTTTCAATAAATAATGCCAATTCAACTGATTGGCAAGAAGATGCGAAATCTGATTGGATCCGCCATCACAACGTGTCGCGTTTGCTAGAACTGTACACTCTTTCTAAATTGTCTGTCCAGTCTCCCACCACGAAAGAAGTGGTCGTGAGCTGTGGTGGAAATAATGTCACTAAGTTTTCATCCATCTCTAAATATTATTATTGTTCACTACTACTACTACTACTACTACTACTACTACTACTACTAATATTATTATTATTACGTGCGTATCTCATTAAACTACTTGACACGGTATTATCGCAATTTGTCCCCTGTGGCTGATGATGGTACAGTAAACAAGTACAATGTTGACTAAAGAAAACGTGTCGCATCATGAATGATTTCAAGACCGTTGAGTATATGCTGTCAAGAGGTTCACCATCGCCCTCACTTCCAGGTGCAATTACATTGTGATCGACTAATACTTAGGGCTTTATTGTTATTATGACAACGCTGGCCGAACTGCTGTTGCCTGACCGCAGCAGCAGTCTTCTACATTTGTAACGTCAAGCAATCAGAATCAATACAGAATGACAAAGACTGTCTATTGCTACAATTGTCGATTGTAAATGACGACGTCCCTTTTTATTTTCAATACTATCAACCAATAGCAGCACACACTTGCTGTTTATAAAACGCTAGCAGCTGAATTTGCAGCAGCAGAGTCTTGTAGCTGTCAGCCGTATAACAGAATTTTCCCACCCTCATACACATATAGGACAATGGGTTTGAATTTTGCAAGGTAAATGGATAGCATACATAGACAATCGTTGTTGCTGTAGTCGATCTACGTATGTTAAGACATGAGGCAAAATGGTCATCGTATGACTGTTAAGAATTTTGGATATATGCTCTGACCAGTCTATTTTTGAGATGCGAGTGCTCCTCTAGCCAGAGTGTGTACTTTTAACACGTGGACTTCTTTTGTTTACACTTAATTCCAATGTGACACCACATCGTCGCCATGTCATACATGCGCCACAAAATACACCACAGCTGCGTCGCAATTATGCAATGAATACACCTCAGTTACGCCACGATTACGCTACGTACTCCACAATTACGCCACGTATACACCTCAATTACCCCACAAATACACCACAATTAGGCCACAAATACGCTACGTTTACACTGCACGTACGCCGTACATACGTCATACATATACCGTGGTGAGATACTTTAACAGCATAAAATAATGACGTCGTAGATCAGTCTGTAAAAAATATTAGTCGAGTGGTACAAAATTTGGAAATTATAGGATACCACATCAAGAAATTGGTAGGATAAACCAAAATGCAGACGTAAGATACTTTGGTGTTATGGTGTGTCTGACTGAACCTAAAAGTGGTAGCCCATTAGACCAGAATTAACGGCTTTCGTTCCAAAAATATCTTCGTTGTGAAGATCATTTACCTTAAATATTCGAGGGTGAGAACATGCGTTAGCGATTGCGTATGTCAGAATATTTTTTGACGTAACATTTTCATCAGACAGCTCGCAGTTTTGATGTCCCTGCACCCATACACATCTACCGAGTCGATGACTGCTAAAAGTATTGACTAAGCATTTTTACAAGCCTCAGCTTTTCAGGACGAACATCCTGTCTACTGCCATGTGTAAACCAGCGACTATGTTACTGCTGAAGCGTTATGTTAAAGCAGCTAGAGAAACATTTTTTTTACCACAATACCGTCAAGCAATGTTATTTCGCAGATCTCAAGAAAAAAGAACCATTGTGCTGTCCGCAGTGTTGATCCTGTGCCCACTGCAGTAACAATTGACGGCGTCGTTGGGTCAACGTGGGAACATGTAGAGCATGTGAGCTGAACGGTGTACTCCTGTTCCAGCATCAGCGCTGTGACCTATCGTCAGGTCTGTCACATATTTCCGACCTTCACGTTCCTTGATGACGTGTGCTCGATGCGAACAGCCGACGAGCTTTGCCTTTTCCCAGGTGCTCGTTCCCTGGCGTCAAGCCGTAACAATCTCATATGTCGACAGATTTCCCTGTTGGCGGCCATATCACAGCTAGAATAAGACTCCATTCATCTCTGCTTCGTGGCCGCAACGCCACCAGGTGGTATTCAGTCCACGCTATTAGTGGGCAAAAAGTTCTGGCTCATAGGGTTTTGTGTGTGTTTGTGGTTCACAACTGGGAGAAAGTACATCGCAAAGTGTTGCTTTACCGCGCACTGTTCGTCACTACGGGAAACAGTTGGTTGATACTCTAGTTTAATTAATAAGAAAAGTATGATCAGACTTATTGGAAATTTAACGTTAACTTCGACTTTGACGCAACTACTGTTTGCTCATTCAGCTAAAAAGAAACAGACCTCATTTCACAAGCTCGTATTCAAATATTTGTCCACTTGTTGGCCTCATAAAGCACTAGGAGAGTGCAGGGATGACTTGGGAACATCCCACATACGAGATTAGTTTGATAGGTCGTGTAGAAGAGAAATAAAAATGTTTATTTTGTAAACAACTCACATTAATTCTCGACATACTCTCCTTTGACGGATATACAGGGTGTTACAAAAATGTACAGCCAAACATTCAGGAATCATTCCTCACACACAAATAAAGAAAAGATGTTATGTGGACATGTGTCCGTCAAAGCTTAATTTCCATGTTAGAGCTCAATGTAGTTTCGTCAGTATGTACTGTACTTCCTCGATTCACCACCAGTTGGCCCAATTGAAGGAAGGTAATGTTGACTTCGGTGCTTGTGTTGATATGCGACTCATTGCTCTACAGTACTAGCATCAAGCATATAAGTACCTAGCATCAACAGGTTAGTGTTCATCACGAATGTGGTTTTGCAGTCAGTGCAATTTTTACAAATGCGGAGTTGGCAGATGCCCATAAGGTGTATGGATAAGCACGGGGCAATAGCCGTAGCGCGGTACGTTTGTATCGAGACAGATTTCCAGAACGAAGGTGTCCCGACAGGAAGACGTTCGAAGCAATTGATCGGCGTTTTCGGGAGCAGGGAACATTCCAGCCTATGACTCGCGACTGGGAAAGACCTAGAACGACGAGGACACCTGCAATGGACAAGGCAATTCTTCGTGCAGTTGACGATAACCCTAATGTCAGCGTCAGAGAAGTTGTTGCTGTACAAGGTAACATTGACCACGTCACTGTATGGAGAGTGCTACGGGAGAACCAATTGTTCCGTACCATGTACAGCGTGTGCAGGCACTATCAGCAGCTGATTGGCCTCCACGGGTACACTTCTGCGAATGGTTCATCCAACAATGTGTCAATCCTCATTTCAGTGCAAATGTTCTCTTTACGGATGAGGCGTCATTCCAATGTGATCCATTTGTAAATTTTCACAATCAACATGTGTGAGCTGACGAGAATCAGCACGCAATTGTGCAATCACGTCATCAACACAGATTTTCTGTGAACGTTTTGGGCAGGCATTGTGGGTGATGTCTTGATTGGGCTCCATGTTCTTCCAACTGCGCTCAATGGAGCACGTTAACATGACTTCATACGGGATACTCTACCTATGCTGCTAGAACATGTGCCTTTACAAGTACGACACAACATGTGGTTCATGCACGTTGGAGCTCCTGCACATTTCAGTCGAAGTGTTGGTACGCTTCTCATCAACAGATTCGGTGACCGATGGATTGGTACAGGCGAACCAATTCCATGCCCTCCACCCTCAACCCTCTTGACTTTCGTTTATGGGGGCATTTGAAAGGTGTTGTCCACGCAACCCCGGTACCAAGTGTAGAGACTCTTCGTGCTCGTATTTTGGACGGCTGTGATGCAATACGCCATCTCCAGGGCTGCATCAGCGCATCAGGGATTCCATGCGACGGAGGATGGATGCATGTATCCTCGCTAACGGAGGACATTTTGAACATTTCCTGTAACAAAGTGTTTGAAGACACGCTGGTACGTTCTGTTGCTGTATGTTTCCATTCCATGATTAATGTGATTTGAAGAGAAGTAATAAAATGAGCTCTAACATGGAAAGTAAGCGTTTCCGGACACATGTCCCCATTACATATTTTCTTTCTTTGTGTGTGAGGAATGTTTCCTGAAAGTTTGGTTGTACCTTTATGTAACATCCTGTACACTTGGTCCAGCGATCATTAAGCTTTTTCATCCCATCGGAAAAATTTGTCCCGTCAAAGTCCGCAAAACAGTGGTTGACTGTAACTATCACTTCCTCATTTGATTAAAATTTCTTCCCAGCAAGTCGAAGTTTCAAGTTAGAGAACAGGATGAAGTACCTTGAGGCTAATTCTGGTTAACTGTATGAATGCACCATTCATGCACTTTGGCTGGTTCAAATGGCTCTGAGCACTATGGTACTTAACTTCTGAAGTCATCAGTCCTCTAGAACTTAGAACTATTTAAAGCTAACTAACCTAAGGACATCACACAGATCCATGCTCGAGGCAGGATTCAAACCTGCGACCGTAGCGGTCGTGCGGTTCCAGACAATTTTTGGCTCGTCAGTGCAGTAGTTCCCCAAAGTATGCAAAACCTCTGTCAGCTTTCTTTCAACCACAACCTTTTTCCAAATAATGAATGAGGATTATTTCTTGGGAATCCCAAAAACAATAGCCTTACCAGCTGGCAAAATAGGCTTTGCCTTCTTCGGTACACGTTCACCAGTCTTTGTCCATTGTTTCGACTGCCGTTTTGACTATGGTGGGTAATGTTGGATCCAGGTTTCATCAGTATTCACAAATCGGTGCAAAAGTCTTGCGAACTACGATTAAACATCGGCAGAAATTGTGTTGAAATACTGTGCCGGATGCGCTTGGGTTTGAGAGTCAATCGCGGTACCTATCTCGCACACAGTTTCTTCATAGGCGTTTCTTCGTGCAGGATATTATGTGCTCGCTCACTTGAGATGCCTACAGTCTCAGCACTCTTACGAAATTTTATTCAGCGGTCTTGCATTACCATGTCGTGGATTGTATCAACAGTTTCCTATGTGGTGACGTCCACTGGACGGACGGAGTGCGCTTCGTCTTCGGTGATTGCCTGTGCGCTTTTAAATTCATTAATACAAAAGTACATGGTACAGAGTCCGGGTGATGTTCATCCAATCCTGTTTTGCTTTGTGAAGCAGTCCAATGGTTCAAATGGCTTTGAGCACTATGGGACATAACATCTGTGGTCCTCAGTCCCTTAGAACTTAGAACTACTTAAACCTAACTAACCTAAGGACAGCACACACATCCATGCCTGAGGCAGGATTCCAACCTGCGACCGTAGCGGTCACGTGGTTCCAGACTGAAGGGCCTAGAACCGCACGGCCACACTAGTCTGCCAGCAGTCCAAATCCGTCAAATGACAATGTTTAATAACATCACGAAACGGTTTCTTCCATCGCCAGTCGCAGTCGACAAACTGACGAGTGCTGACGGTAATCAGTGAACTGTACCCTGCACGTTGTTGAAATTCTGTACACGATCCTTGGAATAATCAAGCTTACCTATCATGAAGGTGCAAAAATGTTTTCCATTGTTTCAAGGGAATTTACCAGACTTAACAAACCATCCTCGTATATAGTGTAATTTTAAGTAACTTTACACCTACCTGTCGATTCTACACAAAAATGTGAAACTTTTCGTCAAATCTTTTAAATAGTGTATCTACAATTCATCATATAATATCTTATATAAGCACCAGGTTTTCATTATAAAATCGTTCTGGAAAGTCTGACCTTCCTTCCAGAATGATAGCAGAAAATGTTTTTATTCAGTGTTTGATACTGCCCTGGATAAATTAAAACAAAATAAAAATATGGTTCTATGTGACCTAGAGTGCAGAGTTTTAGTATTGACAGTCTGCCTGATGGATAGGTGGGCGCGAATATATCGGTGATAGTTTCAAAGTTCACGTCAGCAGAAAAATACGGGACACGTTCTCCTCAACGCGCATACAAAACTAATGTTCTTGTTTTAAAAAACAATACTGATTTTCATGTTAATAACTTCACTTACCCACACAGTGCAGCAGGTCAAGCAGACTTACCTGAAACAAAAAGAAAACAGCCCAATTAATATCGTCAGTACTGAGTATTAGCAGCATTAGCGTTGTGGTGATAGAGATTGTTCATACGTCATTTTACATAGAGCGCACTAGTTGTAAAGCCGCGCATACAGTGATCAACTTGCTGGCGCCACTTTTTGGAAGTTAATTAAATAAAAACAAATTTCATTCAGTAAACTTGAACAGGTGAATTGCGCAGATACTATATTTGCAATAGGTAGCAAATAAAATGATAATGTGTGTCATCTGCAGGAATGTAATTAAACGATATTACACTGCCTGACAAAAAAAGGTGGAGCATCCAGGAGATACGATCGGATGTTAATTTAAATTCGTACATGCACACATCATCGGCGGGAAAGCAAATGGTTAGAGTTGTAATTCCCTGTAACAGGTAGAACGGCCACCAGAGAACGTCAGTTTCGTGTGTGTTTCGTGCATATAAGGGGCGTGAGCAGCGTCAGGTGTTGATCACCGAGGAGATGCTTCGTAGTTGTGTGAGATAATGTAATCAGCACCAGACAGAGTTTGAAAGGGGCTTCACTGTGGCTCTCCATTCAAACGGCTAGTCGAATGGTGCAAAATCCAGATTATTGGAGCATTTGACTGTGAAAGTGGCACGATGTTAGACTGTATGGGAACGTGAGGTCAGGCACACTCGTGCGAAGGTTCCTGTCGACCACGTCTGATCAACACAAGAGAGGATCACCGTTGTTGTTGTTGTTGCTGTTGTTGTGGTCTTCAGTCCTGAGACTGGTTTGATGCAGCTCTCGATGCTACTCTATCCTTTGCAAGCTTCTTTATCTCCCAGCACCTACTGCAACCTACATCCTTCTGAATCCGTTTAGTGTATTCATCTCTTGGTCTCCCTCTACGATATTTTCCCTCCACGCTTCCCTCCAATACTAAATTGGTGATCCCTTGATGCCTCAGAATATCCCCTACCAAGCGATCCCTTCTTCTAGCCAAGTTGTGCCACAAACTACTCCTCTGTCCAGTTCTATTCAATACCTTCTCATTAGTTATGTGATATACCCATCTAATCTTCAGCATTCTTCTGTAACACCACATTTCGAAAGCTTCTATTCTCTTCTTGTCCAAACTATTTATCGTCCACGTTTCACTTCCATACATGACTATACTCCATACAAATACTTGCAGAAACGACTTCCTCACACTTAAATCTATACTCAATGTTAACAAATTCCTTTTTTTCAGAAACGCTTTCCTTGCCATTGCCAGTCTACATTTTATTTCCTCTCTACTTCGACCATCATCAGTTACTTTTCTCCCCAAATAGCAAAACTCATTTACTACTTTAAATGTCTCATTTCCTAATCTAATTCCCGCATCATCACCAGATTTAATTCGACTACATTCCATTATCCTCGGTTTGCTTGTGTTGGTGATGTTCATCTTATATCCTCCTTTCAAGACACTGTCCATTCCGTTCAGCTGCTCTTCCAGGTCCTTTGCTGCCTCTGACAGAATTACAATGTCATCAGCGAACCTCAAAGTTTTTATTTCTTCTCCATGTATTTTAATTCCTACTCCGAATTTTTCTTTTGTTTCCTTTACTGCTTGCTCAATATACAGATTGAATAAGATTGGGGATAGGCTACAACCCTGTCTCACTCTCTTCCTAGCCACAGCTTCCCTTTCATGCCCCTCGACTCTTATAACTGCCACCTGGTTTCTGTACAAATTTTAAATAGCCTTTCGCTCCCTGTATATTACCCCCGCCATCTTCTGAATTTGAAAGAGAGTATTCTAGTCAACGTTGTCACCGTATTGTTCACCAATCTCATCGTAACCCATTTGCACTTGCCACACCAGAAGAAGTAATGGAATCCCTACAAAATTCTGTATCATACCGCACTATGGGTCGGAGCCTAGCAGCCTACGAACTAAGCAGTTACTATCCTGTTCGTAGGCTGCCGTTAAACACTACGTCATCAACGGCTGCGTTTGGATTGGTGCCGTGATCGGGATGAATGGACTGCGAACGAATGATGTCGCATTTTGCTCGGCCGTTCTGCTTTCCCCTGGATGAAAAGCGTGGGTGAGTATGGCAGCGACCTGGGGAGAAGTACCCAAAGTGTCGGAGACGGATTAAATAGAGAAAGATCAACAAAAAAGCTATACAAAAATAAAATGTTAAACTCCTAGTGTCATCGCGTACGTCTTCAGGTCACTGCTTGTAGTGAGTGAGGGAACTCTGAAGGGACAATCCTACGTCATGGACATTCTGCGTCTTTGTGTGTTGCCTCTCAGGTGACAATGTCATTGGTTTTTTTTTTTTGTAATGGTTTTAGGGCGCAAAACTGAAACGGTCATAAGCGCCCAGTCTCTGACTTAGGAAAAGGTAGAAATGGGAACCAAACTCAAAAAACAGGAAAAACTAAAAACAGAAGGAAAGCTTAAAAAACCACTATAGAAGGGGGTTGGTTGTCCCCAGAAAGAGCTTCAAATGACTGACGTCATCTCACTGGCACTAATAAACTCGAGAACGCGATCGGCTGAGCGCGTGTCATCTGCTAATATGGACGATACGTCAAGCTACAGCTGTAGACGGACGTGTAACGGAGTAAAATAGGGGCACTCAAGTAAAAGGTGTCTTACCGTCCACAGCTGAGAGCAGTAGAGTGGGGGAGTATCACCACTTAAAACATGTCGATGGCTAAAAAGACAGTGCCCTATCGGGAGTCTAGTTAAAATTACCTCTTCCCGACGACGCGTTCGGGAGGAAAAGGTCCAAGCACAGGGAAGAGCTTTCAAGTCCCGCAATTTATTATGGGGAAGTGTCGACCAATGTGCGTGCCATCAAAGAGTAACAAGACGACATAAAACACTCAGTAGATCGGCGAAGGGAATCGTGCGAATAACTGGCTGAATAAGAGAGACTGCAGCCTTGGCCGCTATATCGACCGCCTCATTTCCACAGATACCAACGTGTCCTGGGACCCAGAGGAAAGCCACAGAGACGCCCCCCAAGTGGAGAAAGTGGAGGCAGTCCTGAATCCGGTGGACCAGAGGGTGGACAGGGTACAGAGCTTGCAGACTGAGGAGAGAGCTGAGAGAATCTGAACATATAACATATTGTATCCGCTGATGGCGACGGATGTATTGGACAGCCTGGAGAACAGCGTAAAGCTACGCAGTATAAACCAAGCCGAAATCGATTTGGGGTGTCGTCGACAATATAGGCACTCCCTACACCTAACGATGTTTTCGAGCTATCAGTGTAAATAAATGTGGCTTCCTTCATTTGTGCACATAGAGCAGCAAATGCCCGACGATAAACAAGTGAAGGGGTATCATCCTTGGGAAATTGACAAAGGTCACGGAGCAGGCAGGTCCGGGGCCGGAGCCAAGGCGGTACTGTACACCAAGTTGTGAAGAAAGTTTTAGGATAGTGGAAGGAAAGAGAACGTAGCAGTTCACAGAAGCGGACTCCCGGTGGTACTAGGGAGGAAGGGAGGCCTGCATACCCTGAATCCAAGGAGGCGTCGAAAAAAATGTCATGGGCCGGATTAGCAGGCATGGAAGACAGATGCCTATCGTAACGACTGAGAAGGACTGCTCGCCGATTGACAGCGGAGGTTCAGCAGTCTCAGCATTAAGGCTTTCCACAGGGCTGGTGTAAAAAGCTCCAGACACTAAACGTAATCCACGGTGGTGGATAGAGTCGAGACGCCGAAGAATTAGACGGCCGAGCAGAGGAGTAAACTACGCTTACATAGTCCAATTTCAAGCGCACTAAGGCGCGATAGAGGCGGAGAAGGACCACTCGGTCCGCTCCCCAGGAGGTACCATTCAGGGCACGGAGGGTGTTGAGGGATCGCAGACAGCGAGCCGAAATATAGGAAACGTGGGAGGACCAGCACAGTTTTCTGTCAAACATAAGACCCAAGAATTTAGCGACGTCCGAAAAAGGAAGGTTGACAGGTCCTAGATGTAAGGAAGGTGGAAGAAATTCCGTACGACGCCAAAAATTAACACAAATGGTCTTACTAGGAGAAACGCGGAAGTCTGTTGCGATGCTCCAAGAGTGGAGGCGATCGAGACATCCTTGAAAACGTCGTTCAAGAAGGCTGGTCCGTTGAGAGCTGTAGTAGATCGAAAAATCGTCCACAAAGAGGGAGCCCGAGACATCGGAAGGAGACAGCCCATAATTGGATTTATGGCAATGGCAAACAGTACAACACTTAGCACGGAGCTCTGGGGTACCCCCTTTTCTTGGGAGAAAGTACGGGAGAGAGTAGTGTTCACCCACACTCTAAATGTGCGCTCTGTCATAAATTCGCGAACAAAAAGGGGCAGCCGATCTCGAAAGCCCCAAGAGAACAGTGTGCGAAGGATGCCTGTCCTCCAACAGGTATCGTATGCTTTCTCCAGATCAAAAAATATTGCTACTGTTTGGCGTTTCCGGAGAAAATTGTTCATGATATAGGTGGAGAGAGCAACAAGATAGTCAACTGCAGAATGATGCTTTCCGAAACCGCATTGGGCAGGTGTTAAAAGAATGTGGAACTCCAGCCACCATGCTAAACGGCAATTCACCATATGCTCCAAAACCTTACATACACTACTCGTTAGAGAAATGGGGCGATAGTTACAAGGGAGATGTTTCTCCTTTCCAGGTTTTGGAACAGGAACGACGATAGCTTCCCGCCATCGTCTGGGAAAAGTACTGTCTGTCCAAATTCGATTATAAAGGCGAAGGAGGTAACGCAGACTATGGTATGATAAATGCAGCAACATTTGGATGTGGATACCGTCCGGTCCTGGGGCGGAGGAGCGAGAAGAAGAGAGTGCATGTTGGAGTTCCCGCATGGAGAAAACAGTATTGTAGCTTTCGCGATTTTGAGAGGAGAAAGCAAGAGGTTGCACTTCCGCTGCACGTTTCTTCTGGAGAAACGCTGGTGTGTAATTTGAAGAGCTCGAAATCTCAACAAAGTGTTGACCCAATGAGTTAGAAATTGCGATGGGGTCTACCAATGTATCATGCGCGACAGTGAGCCCAGAGACCGGGGAGAAACTTGGCGCGCCAGTTAACCGTCGAATCCGACTCCAAACTTCCGAGGAGGAAGTGAAGGTGTTAAAGGAGCTAGTAAAGAAGTCCCAGCTTGCCTTCTTGCTTTCGTGGATGACGAGACGTCATCTCGCACGGAATTGCTTATAGCGGATACAGTTGACCAAAGTAGGATGGCGGCGGAAAACGTGGAGAGCACGTCGCCGCTCACGTATTGCGTCACGGCATGCCTCGTTCCACCAAGGAACTGAGGGACGCCGGGGCTATTCGGAGGTGCGTGGTATTGAACGTTCCGCAGCTGTAAGAATAACGTCTGCAATATGTGCGACCTCATCGTCGACGCTAGGAAAGAGACGGTCATCGAATGTCGCTAGAGACGAAAATGTGTCCAATCGGCTTGGGCAAACTTCCAGCGTCGCGGGCGCATATACGGCAGTTGAGGGTGCAGTCTAAGGACACATGGAAAGTGGTCACTCGAGTGTGTATCATCAAGGGCGAACCATTTGAAGTGCCGAGCTAGCGGAACAGTACCGACCGAAAGGTCCAAATGAGAGAAATTTTTCGTGGAGGCGGACAAAAATGTAGGGTCCCCAGTATTGAGGCAAACAAGATCCGCTTGATAGAAGACGTCTAGCAATAGTGAGCCACGCGGACAAGGATGTGGAGATCCCCAAAGCGGGTGGTGGGCATTGAACTCCCCAACCACAAATAGGGGGGTGGAAGCTGACCAAGAAGATGAAGGAGATCAGCTCGTGCCATTGCTGTGGACGATGGAATGTATACAGTACAAAGAGAGAAGGTGTATCCAGAAAGGGAAAGACGGACTGCGACAGCTTGGAAGGAAGTGTTTAAGGGGACTGGGTGATAATGGAGAGTATCATGGAGAAGAATCATGAGTCCTCCATGTGCTGGAGTGCCTTCAACAGAGGGGAGATCAAATCGGACTGACTGAAAACGAGGGAGAACAAAGCGGTCGTAGGGACGCAGCTTTGTTTCCTGAAGACAGAAGATGACCGGCGAGTAGGATCGTAAGATGATCGACAATTCATCCCGATTGGCTCGGATTCCGCTGTTATTCCAGTGGATAATGGACATAAGGTGAACAGAAAATGGAGGAATGTGACCAAGGTTGCCGTCAACTCAACGACTGCTCAGAGCTTGCGAGCGACAGCGTGGAATGGCATTCAGCCGAAGGTAGAAGATCCTGATCCATAGGTTGTTCAGGAGCAGCTCCTGCCACCAGCGATTGGCCAGTTGATCGGCCGCCAGCATTGCGCCTCGGCGACACAGAAGATGGCCGAGGGCGGTTACCGCCAGGTGGTGCTGTAGATGAGACACGCCTTGGCGGAAAAGGAGAGGAACTGGGTTTCTTATTAGCCTTCTTGGAAACATGATGTTTAGATGAAGGAGGAACCGATGGCTGTGAAGTTGGGGTACGTAAAAAATCTTCACGAGTATGCTCTTTTTTGGAAGTCTTGGTGTCTGACTTTTGGGCTCGAAATTTAGAAGAACCCGATGAAGGGTGAGCCACAGAGTGAGCTGGCGAAAGTGGGGAGGTTGAACGGGCGTTCTTTGCGCTTGCCGATTGACGACCGTGGCACTAAAGGTGAGATCACAAGTCTGCGTGGCCGCCTCCTTTGCTCGCCGAGGAGAGGCAAGGACAGTGCTGTATTTTCCTGTCTGAGGCACAGTGGGCTTTAGACTGGCGAATAATTTTTGAGCAGCAAAGGTCGATACCTTTTCCTTCACTCTGATTTCCTGAATGAGCTTTTCGTCTTTAAAAATGGGGCAATCTCGAGAGGAAGCAGCGTGGTCACCCATACAGTTGATGCAACGAGGGGATGAAGGTGGACCAGCACCCTCATGGGCATCCTTGCCACACGAACCACATTTGGCTGGATTGGAACAGGACTGGCTGGTGTGATTGAACCGCTGACATCGATTGCAACGTGTAGGGTTTGGCATGTAAGGGCGAACGGAAATTATCTCATAGCCCGCTTTGATTTTCGATGGGAGTTGAACTTTGTCAAATGTCAAGAAGACAGTTGGAATGAGGTTCGTGTCAACCCTTTTCATGACTCTATGAACAGCCGTTACGCCCTGGTACAATGTCGTTGTGCCATTTATAAACAACAATACGTTCATACATACATGGCACGTCTCTCTATGAACTTTCTGAGTGATGTTGAGGTACTCGCGCGGCTAGCAAGATCCTCCGATCTGTTCCTGATTGAACACCAGCTCCAGCGGCAACTGGGTCCCAGTGCCAGAACAGAGATATCGAGGACAAGTTACAACAGCCTCAGTAAACGATACAACGGCTGCATGACACTCTTACTTACGGAATCCGTTCGTTCGTCTACGCCACAGGGGGTGCTACGTCATACTGATAAGTGGGCTCATACTACAAAGTTCTTTATAAATGTGAATTAATTCTAAATCACTGAGATAACATCACATACTGAATCAACTGGTATAGTTTGATTTCGTTTCATCCTCACCTTCTGGATGATTCAGTTTTTGTCAAGCAGTGTATATTTCCATTATTTTCACAAATACATTTCTTTAGGCCATAAATAAATAGATTGCATCACAGATGACGCATTGACCACTCAAGAAATGAAAGTAAGAAATAAACGGGTGTGAACTGTGTTACAACGAAGGAATTCGAGAGTCAAGAGGCACAACATGTGGTACCTGTGTAGAACAAATAGGACGTACGTAAGTCTGAATGTCCCTTCGTTACACATCGCTGTTGCAAACAGACATTACACCACGACACACACACAAATTTGAATACAGAAAACAGACACATCAATGACCGGTCGGATCTCCCCAGTCGTAGTATCTGACCGTGACCGCACAACCACAACAAGACGGTTATTAACGTTGATCGATATGGCACTTATTAAATTTGGACTTTTCATTGTTTCTATTTTGACTCTTTTTTCCACAGTTCAGTAGACCTTCATCCTGTTTTCATGCTTGACATGTGTTCAGTTTTTGATGGGCAATCCAAGGGACGAACTTAAGACTAAATCTGAAAAGGGTGCAAGGGGGAGTTTTCCTTGTTAGAAATATGCCTGAAAATCTCCAGCTCTTCGAGTACATATAGCATATGACCTTTCTATTCTCTTCGGAAAATGGAAATTTTTTCAACGCATTTCGATTTGTGCCTGGAAATTGGTAGATGATTAGAAAAAGTGGAATTGTGTACATTCCTGCCTATTTCTCCTAATAACTGTTCCTTGCACTTGACACTAAAATAATTTTATACACTCCTGAATTGCGTTTAGGAGCAACTGTGGACCTAAGATTGTAAATGAGATTTGTTTTTTCAAGTTATTGTTCGTGGCAAAGATAGTTTTGAATCCATATTTTTTAATCAGAAGAAAACCAATTTTATACGAAAGAGGGCCTAAAAATGGAATCGAGAAAACATTCTTGTATTCGTTAAGGTCAGAAACAGCACTAATGCCTAAAGTTGTCACTTAAGCATCATTTTTAACTTTGAAGATCTTGTCAATTAACGTGGTATCATAGCTGTTGTTAACTTTAATACTTTGTATTATATTCATCTCTTCATTGAGCTTGTAAAGTGACAAAAGTACAGAAACTGCTTTCTAATGGGAATGAGGTTGCACGGAACTAGCAGGCATAATTTGATCTCTGTTAGTGGATTTTCGAAAAATATCGAAAGAAAGTCTGTCGTTGTCAACAGCAATATTGAGGTCCAAGTAATTAACGAATTAGGTTAGTGATATGCTCATCAGAAATATGTTTTTTTTAAAGTAAGTACGTTTCTTTAACTATGTCATTGGTTGTTTGAACATGTACGTTAGTATATAGGTTCGTAATATCTAATGAAAACAATTCAGTATTTTCGTTACACTATAGACCTTTGATTTTTCTGACTGGATTTTGACTGATGACGACAAAATAATTATTTCTACGAACAAAGTGTTTTTTTATTTTTTCGCGAAGGAACCTGGCTGACTCATGATGTGCACTGTTCATACTGTTCACAGTCGGACGTATCGGAAGGTGACCTTTATGGACTTTGAACTGGGAACGCAATTTTGGGGCCTGTGGAGTCATATCAACAAGCTGTTCTTTATGGAACTGTGTCAGCAAATGAGTAGCGCTGTTAACGGCAAGCCTAATTTCTTTTTGTATCATGGGGGTCGGATCCTCATCTAGCTCCGAAATATTATTCTCCTCAAAAAATTGTAACAACTTATCAGTATGAATCGACTGGCCCCAAAATGATGTTCCCAGTTCAAAGTCACCATCCGATATGTCCTATTGTGAACAGTATGAACAGTGCATATCATGAGTTAGCATGGTTCCTTCACGTAAAAATAAAAAATTCTTTGTTTTTATAAATAATTATTCTGTAGCCAATAGTCAAAATATAATCAATAAAATCAAAAATCTGCAGTGTGACCAAGATACTAAATTGTTTTCATTATTTATTACGTACGTATACACTAACGTACCTGTTCAAACAACCATTGACATTGTTGAAAAATATCTAAGTACTTTTAAAAGATATATTTCTGATGAGAAAATTACTGACTCTGTTCGTTTGCTATGAATAGCAGTAAAATACAACTGTTTTGTTTTCAATGGCAAATTATACGATCTGCTTGACAGTCTGGCTATGGGTAAACCACTAGCAGGCATCTTGAACGATATTTTCAATAACTCGCTGGAAGAGAAATTCTTCAATAATTTTTTACCTGTTGATCCGATAATTTTGTGTTATTCCCGGTACGTAGAGGACATTTTGATCATATACAGTGCTTTCCGAGACGGAATTCAGCATTTGTTTGAAATTTTTAATGGTCTTCATGAAAAAAAAACCAGTTTCACTCGTGAATTACAAAATAAAGACCGTCAGCTTAATTACTTGGACCTTGCTATTGCTGTTTACAACGACAGACTTTCTTTCGATATTTTTCGAAAAGCCACTAATACCGATCAAATTGTGCCAGGTAGTTCAGTTCATCCTCATTCCCATAAGAGCGCGTTTTCCATTCACCTATTCATCGTGCAGTTCCTGTACCATTGTCACCTGACACGCTTGATGAAGGATGAATATAATACAAAGTACTGCAGTTAATAACAGCCATGATCGAAATTTCGTTGACAATGTCTTCAAAGTTGAAACTGACGCTAAAGTGACCACTTCAGCCAGTAGTGCTGTTTCTGGCTGTAACGAGTACAAAAATGTTTTCTCGATTCTACACTCCTGGAAATGGAAAAAAGAACACATTGACACCCGTGTGTCAGACCCACCATACTTCCTCCGGACACTGCGAGAGGGCTGTACAAGCAATGATCACACGCACGGCACAGCGGACACACCAGGAACCGCGGTGTTGGCCGTCGAATGGCGCTAGCTGCGCAGCATTTGTGCACCGCCGCCGTCAGTGTCAGCCAGGTTTGCCGTGGCATACGGAGCTCCATCGCAGTCTTTAACACTGGTAGCATGCCGCGACAGCGTGGACGTGAACCGTATGTGCAGTTGACGGACTTTGAGCGAGGGCGTATAGTGGGCATGCGGGAGGCCGGGTGGAAGTACCACCGAATTGCTCAACACGTGGGACGTGAGGTCTCCACAGTACATCGATGTTGTCGCCAGTGGTCGGCGGAAGGTGCTCATGCCCGTCGACCTGGTACCAGACCGCAGCGACGCACGGATGCACGCCAAGACCGTAGGGTCCTACGCAGTGCCGTAGGGGACCGCACCGCCACTTCCCAGCAAATTAGGGACACTGTTGCTCCTGGGGTATCGGCGAGGACCATTCGCAACCGTCTCCATGAAGCTGGGCTACGGTCCCGCACACCGTTAGGCCGTCTTCCGCTCACGCCCCAACATCTTGCAGCCCGCCTCCAGTGGTGTCGCGACAGGCGTGAATGGAGGGACGAATGGAGACGTGTCGTCTTCAGCGATGAGAGTCGCTTTTGCCTTGGTGCCAATGATGGTCGTATGCGTGTTTGGCGCCGTGCAGGTGAGCTCCACAATCAGGAACGCATACGACCGAGGCACACAGGGCCAACACCCGGCATCATGGTGTGGGGAGCGACCTCCTACACTGGCCGTACACCTCTGGTGATCGTCGAGGGGACACTGAATAGTGCACGGTACATCCAAACCGTCATCGAACCCATCGTTCTACCATTCCTAGACCGGCAAGGGAACTTGCTGTTCCAACAGGACAATGCACGTCCGCAAGTATCCCGTGCCACCCAACGTGCTCTAGAAGGTGTAAGTCAACTACCCTGGCCAGCAAGATCTCCGGATCTGTCCCCCATTGAGCATGTTTGGGACTGGATGAAGCGTCGTCTCACGCGGTCTGCACGTCCAGCACGAACGCTGGTCCAACTGAGGCGCCAGGTGGAAATGGCATGGCAAGCCGTTCCACAGGACTACATCCAGCATCTCTACGATCGTCTCCATGGGAGAATAGCAGGTTGCATTGCTGCGAAAGGTGGATATACACTGTACTAGTGCCGACATTGTGCATGCTCTGTTGCCTGTGTCTATGTGCCTGTGATTCTGTCAGTGTGATCATGTGATGTATCTGACCCCAGGAATGTGTCAATAAAGTTTCCCCTTCCTGGGACAATGAATTCACGGTGTTCTTATTTCAATTTCCAGGAGTGTATTTTTAGGCCTAATTTTGTATAAAATTCGTCGTCTTCTGATTAACTAATATGGATTCAAAGTTAGCTTTTCCACGAACATTAAATTGCAAAAAAGTCTCATTCACGATCTCGAGTCCACACTTACTCCTATAGACAATTCAGGAGTAAATAAAATCACTTGTGAGACGTGTGTCGTTTGTTATGTAGGGCAAACTGGGAGGTCTTGTAGTGTGAGGTACAAGGAACATTTATTGGGAATAAGAGACAGTAATTTACGCAGTTCCACTTTTGCTAATCGTCCGCTAATTTCCGGGCCCAAATCGAAATGCGTTGAAGAAATTTCCATTTTACATAGAGAAACTATAGATCATAGGCTCGATATACTTGCAGAACAGGAGATTTTCAAGCATATTTCTAAGAACGATGGCGTCATCCTCAGTGAACAGTTATAACTACGTAACAAATTTTTTTTTCATTTCTTCCAACCCACTGGTCGCGGAATTTCGATTGTTCTATTTTTACTTAATTTTCCTGTCTCTGTTTCCGGAACATTATTTTATCGAATCTCATAGATGTGTGCTACTAAAGTTACATTCATGCAAAGATTTTCTTGATTGTATAGCTGTTTATAATTTTTTTATATTATTCTGTCCCTTACGTAAGAGTAATTTCTGTAAAGCCTAACAGATTGCTCTCGGTTATACTTTATCTGTTTGACTACTGTGTATTTTCAAAAATACGTTAATCTCTCTTCCTTTATTTTTTATTGTTAAAATTATCTGGCGCTTTTTAAAATTATTTCCTTTATAATGCTTCAAATGGACCTATGTCAGTGTCCGCACCCGATAGTCGGCGCAGTTTGTGTTGTTTTCGTAGCAGCAATGTAAGCCACTGAGCCGATTAGTCTGATGATGTTCCTAGCTAGGCGAAGACTAGAACGTCTTATTTTATTGCCATATGGCCATTGCTTTTTCGCAATGTAATTTCATACGTGTTGACAACTGTCATATTGGTTAATGTATATTTCTTATCATACTTTATTTTCAATTTATTATTTTATAGGATTTCTCAAAATTTCATTCTAATGAAGATGCCCTTAGTAGGTGTTGAAACCTAGGTCACTGTAGCAAACAGTTATTTGGGACCGGTTGGTTGTATAATTCTATGTTGATTCACATTAATACTTATTTTTACGCCATGTGCAAAAATCAATGTCCTCTTGAGCTGCAAACCTTGTTAGGTTCCTCCAACTTTACACGACAGAGCGCTTACGAACACCCGGAGTGTCACCTGCAGAAACACGTTCTGGATCTGAGCACCTTCTTGTCCTTCTTACAGATGTATTACAGTCCACAGCTTCCCGATATGAATGGATGTCTTTAAATTGGCCAATTCAATGTGAAACTGAGAGGAGAATCTGTACCATGTGATCAAGTCCTCTCAGTCGGGTGTGGCACCCCCATCTGTTTGTATAATGCAATATTTCCCCGAAAGAGAAATCTGCTTTTGAAGTATTGGAATACAGTTTAGAAGCCTAATATCTGTGAAAGCCATACGGCTAATACTACGAGATGTATTCAAGTTCTAAGGCCTCCGATTTTTTTTTCTAACTAACTACTCACCCAAAATCGATGAAACTGGCGTTACTTCTCGACGTAATCCCCCTGCAGACGTACACATTTTCCACAACGCTGACGCCATGATTCCATGGCAGCGGCGAAGGTTTCTTTAGGAGCCAAGTCACTAGGAGCCAGGTCAGGTGAGTTGGGAGCATGAGGAATACCTTCAAAGTTGTTATCACGAAGAAACTGTTGCGTAACGTTAGCTCGATGTGCGGGTGCGTTGTCTTGGTGAAAACAGCACAGGCGCAGCCCTTCCCGGACGTTTTTGTTGCAGTCCAGGAAGGAATTTGTTCTTCAAAATATTTTCGTAGGATGCACCTGTTACCGTAGTGCCCTCTGGAACGCAATGGGTAAGGATTACGCAATCGCTGTGTCAGAACATGGATACCATCATTTTTTCAGCACTGGCGGTTACAAGAAATTTTTTTGGTGGCTGTGAATCTGTGTGCTTCCATTGAGCTGACTGCCGCTTTGTTTCTGGATTGAAAAATGGCATCCACGACTCATCCATTGTCACAACCGACGAAAAGAATGTCCCATTCATTCTGTCGTTGCGCGTCAATATTGCTTGGCAACATGCCACACGGGCAGACATGTGCTCGTCCGTCAGCATTCGTGGCACCCACCTGGATGACACTTTCGCATTTTCAGGTCGTCATGCAGGATTGTGTGCACAGAACCCACAGAAATGCAGACTCTGGAGGCGATCTGTTCAACAGTCATTCGGCGATCCCCCAAAACAATTCTCTCCACTTACTCGATCATGTCGTCAGACCGGCTTGTGCGAGCCCGAGGTTGTTTCGGTTTGTCATCACACGATGTTCTGCCTTCATTAAACTGTCGCACCCACGAATTCTAAATTAAAGTTTGGAAGAAATACGGCCCTAATCTATTTTCTCATTAAGGTTAAGAGTGGTATATCGCAATTCCATCGCATCGTAGTTCATTATTTATCATTTCCTGAAATTTTAGTCGCACTGCACGATTTCTTGAACATGGAAGACCTCAGCTACCAGTGTTTTGAAAAATAATATTACTATCCTAGTCTTCACACATGTTTCTCTGCAGTAATTCTGGGTCTTTATTTGTTCTGTTTCCTTCAAAGCATCGTTCTTGCAATTGTGTCTATTTATGGGTGCGCCCTTTCCCTCTTGTCTCGGCAAATCGTCTCTAAGTTCCCTGATGTCAGAAATACCTTACTGAAGTGATGTCCAGAGATGAAGACGTAGTGATTCTCTTATTTATCTGGGACAAAGATAATGAGTGAACCCACAAACTGCAAATTCTGCGTTCAATTACCACGGCGTCACGCAGAAAGCCCATCAGCTGGAAATATTGCCAAGTACTTTTCATCCCATCTCCATCGGTACCAGATTTTGGCTTTTCTATTTTATTTGTTTCTCGGACAAACTAACCTCGCAGTGTTTGCCATCATGACCTTACATTTTAAAAGTTTATATTAAATGTTATGTCAAAAAAAAAGTTTTAAATGAACCTATAACCCTATGTGAAACTCAAGTGCATATTATTAATATGTATGGTATTAATACACGTTCACTTCCTGTCTCTGTAGTTACTTCTTCCCAGACTTTCCTGTTGATCGTATTATTCTTGGGTGCCTTTGGCTCCTTGAAAGCATCACTTAGCAACAGCACTGATTCAGGCTTCTGCCGTGACCGATCCTGGCACCATTGACGTAAGGAGCTCTGCAATAACCAACGCTTAATAATGTGGAAGAGAGAGGTAAGCAGACGGGATGGCAGGGCCTGGTCTCGGAAATCCTCGCAGCGTGCGGAGTGGCCGATCCCACTTAAGTACCTGAGTCCTTTAAAGCTGCTTACCGCTCTCCCTACTTCTACAGTCTATCTGTGAGCTGAAGAGCGAGCAGGCGAGTCCTTACTCGCCCTACTCTGTTACGTCACAAGGAGCAACTACATGCTCTTTCACAAAGCTATACCGAAGCTTCTGCAACGTGCCTACAAATCTTTGAGCAGTATACACAAAATTAGTAACTAATGTAGCAACGCAAGAAACGCGTATGAATACATACAGAGTGGGGCAAATAAAAGTGGCCAGGAAAAGTGGCTGACTTCGTCGAGTTATACTGCCACATTTTGAAACCAATTGTGGCAGCATTAATGGAGGAGGGAAAGACCTATAGTTACTTCCAACAGGAAGGAGCAGCTGCCCATACAGCCGGCCGAACCATGGAGCACATTTACATAATCTTCACGCCTGACAGAGTTGTCAGCAGAGGTCAATCTGGCCACCCAGGTCACCTGATCTGTCAGTGTGTGATTACTTTATGTGGGGAGACTTCACGCCTAAGATGTATTGCAACCACCCTCAGTCCTCAAGAACTGCAACAGAGCATTTAGGATGAGATTGCATTTCAGCAGTCCAGTTTCGATCCGCCTTCAGCAACTTGCTGACCAGGATCCAAAAGTGTCAAGAGATGAATGGTGGTCACTTTCAACATCTCCTATAGTCAAGTTAGTACTGTATTTCCTTTCCTCTGCTGTGTTTATTTGTACCCTGGATCTCTGTTTTCCGGGCCACTTTTATTTGCCCACCCCGTACTACGTCAATAACCACACGCTGCACTGAGCTGCTAGAGGTGAAACTGAAGTCATCCTCTCCGGCAGCGTTCTATCGGGCTAGGCCACTTCCCCCACTACGAGCGTTGTTCACTCTTCAGTTCACAGACAGACCACGCCTACTTACCCCAAAGCTGGCAGATTCTGGTGTGCACGAACCCTCAAAATAACAACGAAGGGCATCCAATACTGTTTGTTGAATATACGTACATTCCATAACAGCGAAGGAAACTGTATCATTGACTAAATACATTTTTCATCATCACTTGTATCCTGCCTCCCATGAATGGAGGTGAGATTGGTTTCTTCCACTCTAACACTGTGACAACTATGTCACTGGGTCACTGGCGCACTAACTACATTCAGGCGAGAGTTGTACGGTGGTTAGGTTATCTCTGGTGGTTGCTTCTGCCATAAGATCTGAACAGAAAGTGTACCGAGCCTCTTGTTTGTACCCGGGCTCCAATTGAGTCCGTCACACGCCACGGAGTGCTATAGAGGCAAAAGTACCATTCATTGTTCATCTTGTCGTTTCGAACCACTTGTATGGCCACCTAGCATATATCTTCAGTTGCATTTTCGAAAAATTTATGAAATCGAACAGTGAGGCGTTACAAATACGTTAACTTGAGAATGATCAAGGACACATTGTATAAAAGAGGGAAAAATCCATACACAACTTCAAGGCTTGAAATACTTTTTAAATTTCATTTGCAAGATTCGTTTCGAAGCAACATAGGCACATCACGCAATTTCTGTAATGTTTGTTTATTTTAAAAATGGACTTCATTTGTTATGAATGACAGAGTATGAGGTCTTGGCGCCAAGTTTCTGGGCTAAGTTTGCCTTGGTCCTTATTATTCTTTGAAAATTACTGCGTCACACCAAGCTAGCGCCTTTTAATGTTGTTCCACGGATAACTTCACTTTTGTCTATTTCCTCGGTTCTGTAACATCCACATGGATTTCACGTTGAGTGGTAATAGCAAAAAAAATGTGTATGTTGAGTATTTTCTAGTATGCTTTGCTATTATTTGCTACGCCTGTAAGTATCGCCTACCTTGTGTGTGTGTGTGTGTGTAAAAGGTGAGTGTTGTAGGGTAGGTCGTGGTGACATTATTAAGAAAAAATTCGACAAATTGCGCTGTTTAATACTTAATTAGCATTGATATTAGCCAATTAGGTTTGCTAAGCACGAAAATTCAAGCACTGAAATGAGGTAATGCACAGACAACTGTGGGTCCATAAATTACACTGCGTTCAAAAGCTCACTATCAGTTAAATTTGCCACTTTTCGAAAGTAATAAATTTCAGCTAGGCGAGCAAATGCTACGTGTGTTGTTTGAGGAAACCAAAGGAAGAACACATCTGGCGACACTGTCTCTAATTTTGCCCGCATCTCGTGGTCGTGCAGTAGCGTTCTCGCTTCCTGCGCCCGGGTTCCCGGGTTCGATTCCCGGTGGAGTTAGGGATTTTCTCTGCCTCGTGGTGGCTGGGTGATGTGTGTTGTCCTTAGGTTAGTTAGGTTTAAGTAGTTCTAAATTCTAGGGGACTGATGACCATAGATGTTAAGTCGCATAGTGCTCACAGCCATTTGAATCATTTTTTGTCTCTAATTTTAATGGTAATTAAATCGGTAATCGCGCAGCCTATTGAATTTATTTCTTAATAATAATTTCTAATCACAACCTACCCTGACACACCTTTACGAGCTTTTCACACTGTTTTTCACCACCATGTGTATTAAGCCAAAACATTACGGCCACTGTCCATTACAAGACTGAATGTCACCTGGTGGCACTGCGGACACATGACAGAGTACGCGAAGGAGCTTGCCCCCCTTCTAACAGCCGTGTACCGCAAGTCTCTAGAGGAACGGAGGGTTCCAAATGACTGGAAAAGTGCACAGGTAGTCCCAGTCTTCAAGAAGGGTCGTCGAGCAGAAGCGCAAAACTATAGACCTATATCTCTGACATCGATCTGTTGTAGAATTTTAGAACATGTTTTTTGCTCGCATATCATGTCATTTCTGAAAACCCAGAATCTACTCTGCAGGAATCAACATGGATTCCGCAAACAGTGATCGTGTGAAACCCAACTCGCTTTATTTGTTCATGAGACCCAGAAAATATTAGATACAGGCTGCCAGGTAGAGGCCATTTTCCTTGATTTCCGGAAGGCGTTCGATACAGTTCCGCACTGTCACCTGATAAACAAAGGAAGAGTCTAAGGAATATCAGACCAGTTGTGTGGCTGGATTGAAGGGTTTTTAGCAAATAGAACAGAGCATGTTGTTCTCAATGGAGAGCCGTCTACAGACGTTAAGGTAACCTCTGGCGTGCCACAAGGGAGTGTTATGGGACTATTGTTTTTCACAATATAGAAAAATGGCCTAGTAGATAGTGTCGGAAGTTCCATGCGGCTTTTCGTGGAGGATGCTGTAGTATACAGAGAAGTTGCAGCATTAGAAAATTGCAGCGAAATGCAGGAAGATCTGCAGCGGATAATCACTTGGTGCAGGGAGTGGCAACTGACCCTTAACATAGACAAATGTAATGTATTGCGAATACATAGAAAGAAGGATCCTTTATTGTATGATTATATGATAGCAGAACAAACACTGGTACCAGTTACTTCTGTAAAATATCTGTGAGTATGCGTGCGGAATGTCTTGAAGTGGAATGATCATATAAAATTAATTATTGGTAAGGCGGGTACCAGGTTGAGATTCATTGGGAGAGTCCTTAGAAAATGTAGTCCATCAACAAAGGAGGTGGCTTACAAAACACTTGCTCAACTTATACTTGAGGGGAGTGTTATGGGACCATTGCTTTTCACAATATATATATGAATGACCTATTAGATAGTGTCGGAAGTTCCCTGGGATCCGTACAAGGTCGGCTTGACAGAGAAGATAGAGAAGATCCAAAGAAGAGCGATGCATTTCGTCACAGACTATTAGGTAAGCGTGATGACGTTACAGAAATGTTTAGCAAACTCAAGTGGCAGACTCTGCAAGAGAGGCGCTCTGCATCACGGTGTAGCTTGCTGTCGAGGTTTCGACAGGGTGATTTTCTGGATGAGGTATCGGAATACACTCCTGGAAATGGAAAAAAGAACACATTGACACCCATGTGTCAGACCCACCATACTTGCTCCGGACACTGCGAGAGGGCTGTACAAGCAATGATCACACGCACGGCACAGCGGACACACCAGGAACCGCGGTGTTGGCCGTCGAATGGCGCTAGCTGCGCAGCATTTGTGCACCGCTGCCGTCAGTATCAGCCAGTTTTCCGTGGCATACGGAGCTCCATCGCAGTCTTTAACACTGGTAGCATGCCGCGACATCGTGGACGTGAACCGTATGTGCAGTTGACGGACTTTGAGCGAGGGCATATAGTGGGCATGCGGGAGGCCGGGTGGACGTACCGCCGAATTGCTCAACACGTGGGGCGTGAGGTCTCCACAGTACATCGATGTTGTCGCCAGTGGTCGGCGGAAGGTGCAGGTGCCCGTCGACCTGGGACCGGACCGCAGCGACGCACGGATGCACGCCAAGACCGTAGGATCCTACGCAGTGCCGTAGGGGACCGCACCGCCACTTCCCAGCAAATTAGGGACACTGTTGCTCCTGGGGTATCGGCAAGGACCATTCGCAACCGTCTCCATGAAGCTGGGCTACGGTCCCGCACACCGTTAGGCCGTCTTCCGCTCACGGCCCAACATCGTGCAGCCCGCCTCCAGTGGTGTCGCGACAGGCGTGAATGGAGACACGAATGGAGACGTGTCGTCTTCAGCGATGAGAGTCGCTTCTGCCTTGGTGCCAATGATGGTCGTATGCGTGTTTGGCGCCGTGCAGGTGAGCGCCACAATCAGGACTGCATACGACCGAGGCACACAGGGCCAAACCCGGCATCATGGTGTGGGGAGCCGTCTCCTACACTGGCCGTACACCTCTGGTGATCGTCGAGGGGACACTGAATAGTGCACGGTACATCCAAACCGTCATCGAACCCATCGTTCTTCCATTCCTAGACCGCCAAGGGAACTTGCTGTTCCAACAGGACAATGCACGTCCGCATGTATCCCGTGCCACCCAACGTCCTCTAGAAGGTGTAAGTCAACTACCCTGGCCAGCAAGATCTCCGGATCTGTCCCCCATTGTGCATGTTTGGGACTGGATGAAGCGTCGTCTCACGCGGTCTGCACGTCCAGCACGAACGCTGGTCCAACTGAGGCGCCAGGTGGAAATGGCATGGCAAGCCGTTCCACAGGACTACATCCAGCATCTCTACGATCGTCTCCATGGGAGAATAGCAGCCTGCATTGCTGCGAAAGGTGGATAGACACTGTACTAGTGCCGACATTGTGCATGCTCTGTTGCCTGTGTATGTGCCTGTGGTTCTGTCAGTGTGATCATGTGGTGTATCTGACCCCCGGAATGTGTCAATAAAGTTTCCCCTTCCTGGGACAATGAATTCACGGTGTTCTTATTTCAATTTCCAGGAGTGTATATTGCTTCCCCTCCCGAGGAGATCACGAATGTATAATTACAGAGATTCGAGCGGGCAGGGAGGCTTTCCGGCAATTGTTCTTCCCGCGAACCATACGCGACTGGAACAGGAATGGGAGGTAATGACAGTGGCACGTAAAGTGCCCTCCGCCACACACCGTTGGGTGGCTTGCGGAGTATAAATGTAGATGTAGATGTAAGTGAGTATATAAGAGAAGCGGGGACAAATGTGGTATCATTTTAGCAACAATACGGACAGCAAAAGCTGAAATTCACTGAAATAGGTGGCTTTGACGAAGGGCGAATTATTGTAACCTGGGGCCTGGAAAATGACATCTTGAAAATGGTGGAGCTAACCAGCTGTTTGCGTCATGCATTCACCAGCACCTAAGGAAGTTGGCTGAAGGACGGTGAAACCGCGAGTAGGCGAGAGGATGTTGGATGTCCATGGCTCATCACAGAGCGTGGAGCACGCAGGACGGCTGTTCTGTACAGCAAGACAGCAGTGATCTGTGGCAGATCTGACTACAGAGTACAATTCTGGAGCAGGCACCAGTGTTTCGGAGCACTGGGTGTTGTGTGGTGTCCTTAGGTTAGTTAGGTTTAAGTAGTTCTACGTTCTAGGGGACTGATGACCATAGATGGTAAGTCCCATAGTGCTCAGAGCCATCTGAACCATTTTTTTGTTTCGGAGCTCATCATTCAGCGCACAATGATGACCGTGGGCATAGCGGCAGACGACCACTACGTGTTCCCACGTAGACAAAAACGACATCGTCAGTTATGATTGCAGTGAGCACGGGATCGTCGAGACTGAACCGAGGATCAATGGAAACGTGTCACCTGATAGGATGAATCAAGTTTCTTTTTACAATAGGATTATGCCCGTGTCTGGATACGCCGTTATGGAGGCGAATTTATGCTCCAAACATGCATCCTTTTTGCACTAGGTTGATGGCCGTGTGTGGGTGCGCCGTCACCCAGGCGACCTGCAGCTCGAAACTTGCACCGTGCTACGGACGCAGGCCGGTGGATCAATATTATGCTGCGGGTGACAATCCCTTAGGCTCCTATGGGATCTGTGTTAGTAATCGAAGGCAATAAGACAGCGTGAACATTGCTGTGGGCCACTGCATCCCTCCATCTTGATGTCTTTACTTACACCGATGGCAGTTTCCAGCAGGACAACTGTCTATGGTCGCAAGCCCAGAATCGTGCTACAATGGTTTGCGGAGCATAATGGCGGAATCACGATGTATTGACCACCAAATTCGACTGTGTGCGTGTGTGTGTGTGTGTGTGTGTGTGTGTGTGTGTGTGTGTGTGTGTGTGTGTGTGTGTGCGTTGTATTATGAAACTGGTGACCTAGAAACGACGGACAGGCTTCGTCCGACTGTAGCACTTAGTGGTTCACAACCCCACAACAGACCACAGCAGTCCACTCACACCTAAGCCGCCCCACAAAGAGTCATAGCAGACGAGTGTAACCCCAAATGCTTGCGTGGTAGAGTAATGATGGTGTGTGTGTGTATGTGGAGAAAGTGTTTGCACAGCAATCGCCAACGTAGTGTAACTGAGGCGGAATAAGGGGAACCATCCCGCATTCGCGGAGGCAGATGGAAAACCGCCTTAATAACCGCACACTGGCTTGACCTTGACACTAATCCACCGGGCGGATGGTGCTGGGGACCGGCAAGCCTTTTTGCTGGGGAAGCAGCGCGTTAGATTTGGTTTGGTTGTTTTGGGGGGAAGAGACCAAACAGTGAGGTCATCGGTCTCATCGGATTAGGGAAGGATGGGAAAGGAAGTCAGCCGTGCCCTTTCAAAGGAACCATCCCGGCATTTGCCTGGAGCGATTTAGGGAAATCACGGAAAACCTAAATCAGTATGACCGGGATCGGGATTGAACCGTCGTCCTCCCGAATGCGAGTCCAGTGTGCTAACCACCGGCAGCGTGTTAGACTGTGCGGCTAGCCGGGTGGGCAAAGTTGTCCAAACAATGCCACTAAGAATCGCTGATGTAATTCGTTCCAAGCGTGAACCAACACGCTATTAAGATGGTGGTCACGAGGTTTTGGCTCAATGGTGTACGAAGAAATAATTTAGCACTATGTAGCGCCCCACATTTATATGTCGAATAAGCCAAGGACAGTCCAGGTAACTATATAGTTGAGGGCAGTATACCACAACGATCCAAAGTAGCACCACCTGAAATACCTGCAAGTGTGGGGGATGTGCTACTTTCAGAGTACTGACGACTTGGGTTACTGAGTGGGAGAATGATAGTAGGAAGGAGGTTCTGGACTGTGGCACAAGGAATTTTAGTAATTGCCTGTTGTCACAGCATACAACGTACAGAACGCTTAATTTGAATGTCCAGATAAAGAAAGACATATTGTCACAAATGTACTACTAAACGAAATAAAGTGCTGAGCCGTAGTAGCACTGAACCCATCGCTCTGGTCTCAGTAGCAAGAGGATGACGTTTGTTCACACGCAGTTTGCTAAATAAAACTGATGGCCAGACCTTCAGAATTCTCTCCACCGTGTAGAAGACAATAACATCTTCCATCGACATCGGTCCAGAAATGTTGTATTTTCTTTTGAGAACACAGTTCCTACAACTCTTCATTGTACTTTAATGACGCGAAACATACTGAAACAGAACATACATGCAAAATGCCCTCTTATTTAAGTATTATTAATTTGTAATTTTTGGTTAACTGCCAGTGTTCTGTACTCCATTCCACAGAATGTAAAACTGACCTGTGACCGATGTCGTTGATTTTCTTGATATGACGCTCACTTCATTGCCTTACTTGTACGTAGCATCAAATGCTTAACTGATCATATCGGATTTGATGAGCTCATAACTAGTGACTAGCGTTTACTAGGGACTAGGTTCCTGATAAACGGCAATGGAGATGTAAATAATAATAATAATAATAATAATAATAATAATAATAATAATAAAAAAGATTTGAATTACCGGTCCCCTGGTTTATACAGAGTGACAATTGCTGCACTATGTGAAATAAAATCGTCTTAACTTCTGAAATGTTTGCGTGAGCACGGTCAAACCGCACGGTTAGCGGTAGGGCGTTATGGGAATTAGTATGCACGTGTATGGTTTGGTTTAACGGCGAAGATCTCTTTCATTCGGATGAGTTCGTCAATAAGCAAAATTGGGGCATATTTGGGACTGATAATTCGCATTTCGCAATCGAAAAGTCTCTTCAGCCTCAATGGGTGGCTGTGAGGTGTGCAATGCCCCGTCACAGAATAATCGGTGCGATATTCCTTGATGGCATTGTGACTTCCGAACGGTACGTGAAGGTTTTGGAAGATGATTTCATCCCTATTATCCAAAGTGACCCTTATTTCGGCAAGACGTATTTCATGCAGGACGGAGCTCGTAGCTATCGAAGCAGGAGAGTGTTTGATGTCCTGGAGGAGCACTGTGGGAACCTCATTCTGGCTCTGGGGTACCCAAAGGCCACTGGCATGGGCCTCGATTGGCCGCCATATTCTCCGGATCTGAAGAAATGCGACACCTTTTTGTGGGGCTATATTAAAGACAAGGTGTACAGCAATAACCCCAAAACCATTGCTGAGCTGAAAACAGTCTTTCAGGGGATCATCGACAACATCGATGTTCCGACACTTCAGTGGGTCATGCAGAATTTCGCTATTCGTTTGCGCCACATCAACGCCAATGATGGCAGGAATATTGAACACGTCATAAAACAAATCCGAATATCTTTAGTGCCGTTTACATGTTGAATAAAGTATGTATACGTCGTAGTTTGTAACACGTTTATGTTTTTTTCATGTAGTTAAATAACTATCACCCTGTAGAATTGTTCTACCATCTACTGATTAAGCTAAAAAAGTTATAGTTTAATGCTTCGTCTAAGTTTAGGTCGTAAGAGACGCGGCATTTGCTTTGATTCAACAATGATGCGGAATCGGCTTACGTCGTTGCTTAAAGACTCTTTCGGTGTTGCCGGCTGGAGTGGCCGTGCGGTTCTAGGTGCTACAGTGTGGAGCCGAGCGACATCTACGGTCGCAGGTTCGAATCCTGCCTCGGGCATGGATGTGTGTGATGTCCTTAGGCTAGTTAGGTTTAATTAGTTCTAAGTTCTAGGCGATTGATGACCTCAGAAGTTATGTCGCATAGTGCTCAAAGCCATTTGAACCTTTCGGTGTTCGTTTGATGTGATTTCTGAAACCATGGAAAACCATTCCGGATCTTGAACGGAAAAATTGGGAACTATTTGGCACAGAATGGCAGGAGGAGGAGGAAGAGCGATGAACTGGATGAGCTGATGCTCCAACCACATTTGGTCCAGATTGTGGGGGCGAGAAGACTGATACATAGGAAATGTGGACGGTTGAGTTAATATCTCAGTTCAGTGATATAACGGGCCGTATCCATTGACATTTGAATGTGGTGGGATGTGAATTGGAGTTTCACATTTACAATAATTACGGAGGCGGTAAAAGTCGTTACATCACAAATGTGCTTTACCTGTTTGTATATTCCATATTTTAAGCTAAAATTTATGTGTAGTAAGCTACAGGAAAGGATGATTTCAGCGATACGCTTCACACTGAAATAATTTTCCCATTTGCTAGGAAAATGAATTGTAGCCCATCAAATAATGTGTCTACAGCCAGTATTTTAATGAAGAGCTTAATGTCTTTCCATAATCCAAAAAAATACACTTGACAATTGTGTAATAAATTTAAAGTTGATAACCAGACTGCAAATGAAGGACGAATGGAAACTCTGGAAATGAACATCGAATGCTCAAAAATGGTTCAATAATGGCTCTGAGCATTATGGGACTTAACACCTATGGTCATCAGTACCCTAGAACTTAGAACTACTCAAACTTAACTAACCTAAGGACATCACACAACACCCAGTCATCACGAGGCAGAGAAAATCCCTGACCCCGCCGGGAATCGAACCCGGGAACCCGGGCGCGGGAAGCGAGAACGCTACCGCACAATATCGAATGCTCTTCGATATATATATATATATATATATATATATATATATATATATATATATATATATATATGTGTGTGTGTGTGTGTGTGTGTGTGTGTGTGTGTGTGTGTGTGGTGTCTGTTCTTTCGGATATGTCCAAAAGGACAGACACCATTTGGATTCTGCAGCCCTTATCAATCAAGACACACAGCAATTACGGCATGTAGCTACTAGTGAGCATTAATTTATAACAGCGGGGACAGATTTCAACTTTGACGTAAATCAATCCCCACTAGCTGCTACATGGCGTAATTCTTTTCTGTCTTGTATGTCCTTGGAGGTCGAAACGTCGGATAGGTAACTGCGCAAGCAAGTTCTCCGGACAAAATATTTTTCGCCCCCCACATCGTGGTCGCTTTGGAGCGCTGTAGTGTGTGTAGAAATTGTACCAGGCTGTCATCTCACTTTCCGCCGCTGACGTTAAGTCACTGAAGTGAAATAATGTGTATGCACCGGTCGAATGTATGGAATCAGCGCAGTAATATGAGTCGAAGTTGAGACGTGACAGAATGGCGTAAATGAGCTACCGTATACCTTGTCTGCTGGTTTATCAACGTGAACTGTCCAGACACACGCTGAGAACTTTGGTGGTAAAAAGGTCCTAACCGAAGAGAGCCGAACACGAGCGTCACGCCTTGCTAATGACAGTTGATTAAAAATCCGACAGGAAATGCTGCTGTCGGTGAATGAAGGTCCATCCCAATTAGTTTCTGAGTGGGCATTGCGAAGAGAACTACGCTACATGCAATGGACATTGAGATACTTTGCAAAAGGTCATTACTGACAGCGGCACATACAGCTGTACCTCTTTAATGGGCTGAAGAACATTAAAGTGGACCGTAGTTGACTGGAAGCGAGTAGTGTAGTCCGACGA
The DNA here is from genome assembly GCF_023897955.1 of Schistocerca gregaria. Taxonomy (NCBI): domain Eukaryota; kingdom Metazoa; phylum Arthropoda; class Insecta; order Orthoptera; family Acrididae; genus Schistocerca; species Schistocerca gregaria. Next base: position 214,262,581 of record NC_064931.1, read on the forward strand.
GAGGCGATTTTGAGTCTTTATAAATGATGCAGAACGTTGAGTGCACCGATGGCAGAATGAGGCGTTTAACCTGCTGGGTGTGAAGGGTGCAGTACACACCAGAGGTGGTTCTGTAACGATGTGGAGGTGTTAATCGTACCACATCTTTTGCCCACTCATTGAGCATACTGTGAACATTGACCATTATGTGTACTTCAACACTCTCGCTGACCATGCGTTGCCCTTTCATTAACACTTATCTGATGAGTATGCTGTGGACACTTCTCTCTTCTAAGATAACAATAGCCATGTTTACATGGATGCAGATGTAAGTTCCTCATCTAACAAACATTCAAGCACACTATCGCACCTTGAATGATCCGCTCAGTCACCGGACATTAAACGCTTGGGCGAAGCGTCACCGCAATTTGGTATTTCTACGGGATGCAGGCATCAGCGACTGCTTACAGCGTATCTAAACTGCAAAATTATCAAGGCTGGAGGAGATGTAACCCGGTATCAGAGTCATGTTTCCTGTGGGTGACTGTTTGCCCGGTGTGCTTAGGTTAAGTGCGGGAAGTTATATTCAGAGACATTGCTTCCGTTCGTCCCGAACACGAATGCACGTGGCTCGAGCCTGGAGAAAGCGGTCGGCACTCTTAAGATAGACGCTGGTCGCGCTGGAAGGCTGCCCAGCGTGTTTGCGTGGGTGGTGGTGGCGGCGGCGGCGGCGGCGCAGTGATTGGCGCGACAGAGGTGACGTGTGAAGGTCCTCTCTGGTTTCCCGTAACCAGAGCTCGCTGGCGGCACGCCGCCTTGCGTAATCCCCGCTTCAAGCCTAAATCGTGGCACATCTCATATTTCTCTCCCTATACCTGAGGGGAGCCACTGGTAAAATCTCCTTCCTAGTTGTACTGATTTTGTACCTCTTCTACATGTAACGTTCTTGAAAAATTACTCGATTTGACTGCTTACCACTTCCTCCTAAATACCGATGCACACATCAATAACATTAGAACTGATCGTAATGTAAAACTACGAACGAAATAGGACCCTAGGGAATAATAGCCCTGCTTTGCCATTAGACCGAAGATTTACTAGCAAACGGAACACGTATCGGAAAGGTAAAATACTCTCAGACTTAAACGAGGACGACACGTGTGAATAGTACCGAACTATCAATTTTATAAGTCAAGGTTGCCAAATAATGACACGCATTATAGTAGGAAGAATAGAAAAACTTGTAGAAATCGGCCTCGGGGAAGATCGGTTTGGGTTTCGGCAAAATGTGGGAACATGTTAGGCCATACTGGTCCTATAAATTGTCTTAGAACACAGTCTGAAGAAAGGCAAACCAACGTTCAAAGCATTTGTAGATTTAAAGAAAACATTTGACAATGTTGACTTGAATACAACCTTTCAAATTCTGAAGGTAGCAGGGGTAAAATACAGCGAACGGTAAGTTTCCTACAACCTGAACAGAAACCGGGCTGAAATTATATGAATCGAATGACGTGAAGGGAACGCAGAAGTTGAGAAGGGTATGAGACACGGTTGTAGCCTATCCGCTCTGTTAGTCTATACAATGAACAAGCAGTAAAGGAAACCAAGTAGATATTTAGAAGTGGAATTAAAATTCAAGCAGAAGAAATAAAATCTTTGAGATTTGCTGATGACAGTGCAATTCTTTCCGAGACAGCAGACGACGTGCATGAGCGGTTAATATAATGTATAGTGTATTGAGAAGAGGTTACGAGAAAAAAATCAACGAAAGTAAAACAGGGGCAATGGAATGTGATCGAACTAAATCAGCTGATGCTGAAGAAATTAGGTTAGTAAATGGGAACCTAAAAGTAGCAGATGAGATTTGCTATTATGGCAGCAAAGTAGCTGATAATACTTACCAGAGAGAAGATATTGTATTGGTGCATAAGTTCGTAGCATCTTTCCGTAAGTTTACACATAACAGATACACATAAGAGGGACTTTAGTCATCAGTAATATACTCTCTTCCAGTATCTACAACAGTCTGCCAATACTGTGGAAATCACGTTGTTTTGAGTCGGAGAATTCGTCGAGCCGTGTTCGGACTGCATTTTCGTCCGGAAAAGAAGTTCTATGTAGGTTGTTCAATAAAGAGCGGAAAAGGTGCAAATTTGAGGGCGCAAGATCGTATGAATAATTAGGGTGTGGTATGGCTTCCAAACACAACTACATATAGCGTTACTTGTCACTCTAGCACAATGCGGGCGGGCGTTGACATGGAATAGCATCACTTCACGCAGTCTTCCTGGTCGTTGATCTTGGATTGTGTCTGCAAGACGTCACAGTCGTTGACAGTAAACGCTAGCGGTGACGGTTACGCCTAGGGAAAGCATTTCGTAGCACACTACATCATGGCTGTTCCACCACATGCATGATGTTACCTTTTGTGGGTGTACCAAGGTCTTTGTAAGCAGAGTTACTGCTTTGTTTAGGCTCAACCATTTCTTCATTTCTTGGCCTTATCTTAGCATAAAGACAGCATTTCTCGTCATTAGTAATGATACTGGATAGGAATGGTCGGCGTTCTTCACGAGCCAATTGCGAAGAAGCGAAGATGCACTTACGGCCACCCGCCGATTTCTGTGATATTGGCTTAGAGCATGCGGTACAATGCACCGGTTTTTGAACCTTCCTTACTGCATACAAATACCAAATAATGGTGGAAAGATCACAGTTCATCGCATTGCCAGTTCTAGAGTACAGTGACGTGGATCACTGTGGATTAATGCGCTTAAACGATCTTCACAAAACCCCAATGTCGGAGAGTCACTAATGTGAAAACAATCATCCTTAAAACGAGAAAACCATTTTCTTGCCGTGCTTTGTTCAATATTATTATTTTCATAATCGGTGCAGATGTTTCTGGCTGATTGCTGAGCTCTATCATTTATAAATTACATAACAGTCGCTGAGTGCACCGACTTTCCACATGGAAGGTAACCTGATGAGGTTTTTTTTATTTTTTTATTTTTTGTTATTCGTTTACATATCATTAACTGCTCTTTTATGGAATGATCCTGTATATCTTCATTCCTCTATCTCGAAAAGCTCGTTCCTTCTTAATTTCTTCTAACGAATCTTATTTTCGATATTTCTATACATTGAAGCTTCTTCTGAATTGTCTACATCTAACTTCCAATCGTCAATTAGGAATGCCAACTGATTTGAAGAATTTCATAATTTTTCAGTACGTACTTTACTTTTTAAATTTCTTATTATTCTGCCATACACTTCTTGTTATCTTCCTACATTTTTCTCAAAACATCTGCTTTGAAAATAAGAGGTATGAGAACCCGAATAGATAATTTGTCATATTTGTTATAGCGTTGGAATTCAAATGTAATTTATGATGCCTGACAAAACCGGTTCCCTGCCATACAATGAAAATTTAGTAGGCAGCAGAGATGCAGCAATCATATTCTTTTGAAATAACATAGAATTTACACAACAACATCTGAATCTAATTTTCGGTCCCACCATAGAGAACTGAGCCATCGGAAAATGGATGAACACTAGTAACACAATCGTTATTAATCTTCACACGCCAGGGTGATTGTCTTTACCTTCTTTAAACACTGTACCGAGACAGGCAGAGTGAGGCATATAAGATATGCCATAACAAATACATTCAGAGCGAGAACATAAACAGAAGTGCGGTTTCCGTGGAGATTACAGTGGACATTATGGCGAATTTTCTGTCGTACGTAAGGAATTAACCTTTATGGTTGCCAAATTAAGATGCTGACATTACTTTAATTGAACTAATTTTTTTCTGTGACGTTGGATATAACCTTCGAAGAGCACTTCAATCGCGCAATGTGTGCAACATGATCAAATGGTAACGAGAATATAGTGTCGGAATCTACTCGCCTGCCGTCACGAGAAGTCCGAAAAACGTAAAGCCTAAAACACAGAGTAATGTAATAACTGTCGGATGCAAAATTACTGTGTTGTGTTTGACGTAGCTGGGAAAGCCGATCAGTATGGCGTCGCTGTGCCGCTCCTGCACTGCATTCGGCGAACCCACCGACACACGAGGTGCATATCGACTAAAGCTCCATCAGTAAACCTATACATACTGCTGCCTATCACAAATGCCATTACTCTAAAGCATTAACCGGAGGCTACCGATCCCTCATACCGAAATACTCAAAAAACATGCCTGAACCACCTTAGAAAATGTGTAGGTTGATTTCCGTTTCATCCTGGGCCGAGACATTTTTACGTAGTTAAAGGAGTAGTTTGACAATGGTGGGTCGCGTAGTCGGCCGAGGCCTTATGGTAGGAACCGTACCACTATTTTCCTGAAGCGGTTTCAGAAATTCACGGAAAACCTAAATCAGAGTGAGCGGATGGCAATCAGAGTTTCCATTCATCCGAATATAAGGTCAGTCTATTAAAAAGAAGCGCAGTCTCGTTCGATTGTACTCACAGTGCAAAATACTATTGTGTCTATACACACGCAAGGAAATCATTTCATTTTTGAAGAAAGCTAGCACTTTACGTAGGTTTAAATGCACGAACGTTCCTTTCAAGAGGGTGAAGCTTATATACTGCCCCTTTTTTTCAACAACCCAAGGTTGTGATCCGTCTCAGATGAACTCCGTCATGGTACTGTTATCTTCGAACGACAAACATTCAAACACTCACAGCAACTTAGGGGATTTGCAAGTTACAGAAAATGGCTCTGATCACTATGGGACTCAACTTCTGAGGTCATCAGTCCCCTAGAACTTACAACTACTGAAACCTAACTAACCGAAGGACATCACACACATCTATGCCCGAGGCAGGATTCGAACCTGCGACGGTAGCGGCAGCGCGGTTCCAGACTGTAGCGCCTAGAACCGCTCGGCCACCCCGGCCGGCTGCAAGTTACACGTTCCAGCCATATCATAACATTTGGTAGCCCACGGCCAAAATGTCATAATGTGCCAAAGACGTCATTTGGATGGACTATGAAGGGTGTTGGCAGCTTCTCAGCGCCATAGCCGCTGTTTCTCTGGTATGTAACTCCTCAGTTGGCATCACGAGATTGAGTGCCTCCCGTTCAGCGCATGTGAAACAGACATGCTAACACCTAAGCTAAGGAGGCGGACTTGGATGGACACATCGGATCCTAAACACTAGGCCAACAAATAAAGCTCAGGGGTGCTCACCTAGATCTGCGTTTACCTTAAGTGACGGCACGGTATTTGGCATATGGCGTATGCCGTACAGATTACAAAGAAGACCCCCCCCCCCCTCCCACTCAAACCAATTTGTATACTAGTCGTGGAAGGGAGGGGGGTAAGAAAAATTGTTGATAGCCTTCTGCAAGAGGCCAAATTTCTCTAATTTCAGCATCATGAGCATCACGCGAGATTTACAATGAAAGTGGTATAGACATTCGTATTAAAATACAGAGACATGCAATCTGGCAGAAGACACCATTGCGGTCGGCCTCGCCTATATAAGACAACAAATGTGGGGCGCAGTTGTTAGATCGGTTACTGCTGCTACAATGGCAGGTTATCATGATTTAAGTGAGTCAGGACGTGGTGTTATAGTCGGCTCACCAGCGAAGGGACACAGAATCTCCTAGGTAGCAATGAAATGGGGATTTTCCCGTACGACCATTGCACGAGTGCACCGTGAATATGAGGAATCCTTTAAGACATCAGATCTCCGACATCGCTGCGGTCGGAAGAAGATGCTGCAAGAAAGGGACCAACAACGACTGAAGAGAATAGTTCAACGGGATAGAAGTGCAACTCTTCCGCAGATTGCCGCAGATTTCAATGCTGAAACATCGAAAAGTGTAAGCGTGGGAACCGTTCAACGAAACATCATCGATATGGGCTTTCGGAGCCGAATGCTCACTCGTGTACCCTCGATGATGGCACGACACAAAGCTTTACGCCTCGGCTGGCCCGTCAACACCGACATTGGACTGTTGATGACTGGAAACGTGTTGCCTGATCGGACGACTCTCGTTTCAACTTGTATCGAGCGGATGGACCTGTACGGGACAGCTTCATGAATCTATGGACCCTGCATGTCAGCAGGGGACTGTTCAAGCTGGTGCAGGCTCTTTAATGGTGTGGGGAGTGTGCAGCTGGAGCGATATGGACCCATGATATGTCTAGATACGACTCAGACAGGTGACACGTACGTAAGCATCCTGTCTGGTCACCTGCATCCATTCATGTCCACTGTGTATTCCGACGGACTTGGACAATTCCAGCAGGACAAAGCGACACCAAAGACGGCGAGAATTGCTACAGAGTGGCTCCAGGAACACCCTTCTGAGTGTAAACACTCCCGTTGGCCACCAAACTCCCCAGACTTGAACATTATTCAGCATATCTGGGATGCCTTGCAACGTGCTGTTCATCAGAGATATCCACTTCTCGTACTCTTACGGATTTATAGACAGGCCTGCAGGGTTGATGGTGTCAATTCCCTCCAGCACTACTTCAGACATTAGTCGAGTCCATTCCACGTCGTATTGAGGCACTCCTGCTTATTCGCGTGGGCCCAACATGATATTAGGCAGGTGTACCAGTTTCTTTGGCTCTTCAGTGCATGTTTGGGGTAAGTAATATTTTTCTTGACTCAATTTGGAACGTGTGATCTTGAAAAATTGTAACACGTGTCACTGCAGTTATGTCACTCTCTGCAATGTCACTAAAATTAGTGTTGCCACTAACCTTCGCCGACCACAGAATTCCACCATTCGACTGCTTCATGGTGGCTATACACGGTACTGTCATATTAGTATGACCACCGCCTACGCTCGCTGTCAACGTGCAATAAAAACTCACAGACGGCAGGTGGCAGCAGTAGCAGTGAAGGGCACATATACTACGTCGGTGGGGCGCCGGAAACAGTGCAGCCGTGTCGTAATGCAGAAATGCAGCGATTTATCTTACGTCCAGAAGAGAACAGAAGCTTTCGAAATGTGGTGCTACAGAAGAATGCTGAAGATTAGATGGGTAGATCAAATAACTAATGAGGAAGTATTGAATCGGATTGGGGAGAAGAGAAGTTGGTGGCACAACTTGACGAGAAGAAGGGATCGGTTGGTAGGACATGTTCTGAGGCATCGAGGGATCACCAATTTAGTATTGGAGGGCAGCGTGGAGGGTAAAAATCGTAGAGGGAGACCAAGAGATGACTACACTAAGCAGATTCAGAAGGATGTAGGTTGCAGTAGGTACTGGGAGATGAAGAAGCTTGCACAGGATAGAGTAGCATGGAGAGCTGCATCAAACCAGTTTCAGGACTGAAGACCACAACAACAAAATCTTACGTTCAAAACAATATGATAATTAGCTTTCGGGAAAAGTGTGGAATCATTTCCGCGACGGCTTAGTTTTTAAAACGTTCGCGTGTCGCCGTGGTTAAAGTACACTGTGCATGTAAAACTGGCGTTATCCAAAACCGCTCCGTGTCAAATGTGGTGCACCACAGACCACAGATGACAGGGGTGAACGAAGGTTGGGGAGATGTCTGTGGGCGAATAGACGTGCAGCTATTGAACAACTGACCGCCAGATGAAGCAAGGGGGCTCCCAACACTGTCTCCTCAAAAACAGTTCAGTGAAGATTGTTGCGTATGGGCCTTCGCAGCAGGCGCCAGGTTCATGCACCCATACTGACTGCCGTTCATCGGCGACGACGGCTGGAATTGCATGCCAATACCGCAACTAGACGTCCGCTGAGTGGCGACAGATGGCCTTTCCATGTGAATCACATTTTATGCTCCGAAGTGTAGGTAAGAAAACAATTGTCGGTAGGGTCTAGGCCGGAGGAAGGAGCGTTACGGTCTGGGGAATATTTTCGTGGCTTCCCTGGGCGATCTCTGGAAGGCAAAATGGAGCAACATAAGTATGCATCTACCCTTGGGGCCTTGTCCATCTCTACTCGCATTTCTTTTTCCTTCGGCGCTATGTCATCTACCAGCAGGACAATGCAACGTGTTACGCAGCTCGCAACGTACGCGCGTGATTAGAAGAACACCAGGCTGTGTATACCGTTCTCCTGTGGCCAACATACTGCCCGGATTGAAATCCAATAGAAAATCTGTGAGATCACCTCCATCGCGCTTAGATCATTAACCAAGAGACCTATCGAGTTGGGCACGGTACTGACGTCGGCAGGAACCTTAGTGACTCGCTTCGTCCATGTCTCACAGCGGTACGCACTGTAAAAGCCGTTTATTAAGATTTTGGCAGCTTGTGAGATTGATTTGACTGGGCTGTGTATTTCGGAACACCAGAACACTGTTTCAGTTTTTGTGAATTAATTGCTGCTGTGGTATATTAGGTTTGATGCGTGCTTTCGCTTTCTGCAAGAAAAGGTCAAAAAATGGTCAGCAGGTACAATATTCCATTTTCTAGAATTACATAAACTATACAAGAAATTATTTTCTCTGGGATTGTCTCTCTCCCTCTCCCCCCCGTATATATATATATATATATATATATATATATATATATATATATATATATATATATATATATTCCTGGAAATTGAAATAAGAACACCGTGAATTCATTGTCCCAGGAAGGGGAAACTTTATTTACACATTCCTGGGGTCAGATACATCACATGATCACACTGACAGAACCACAGGCACATAGACACAGGCAACAGAGCATGCACAATGTCGGCACTAGTACAGTGTATATCCACCTTTCGCAGCAATGCAGGCTGCTATTCTCCCATGGAGACGATCGTAGAGATGCTGGATGTAGTCCTGTGGAACGGCTTGCCATGCCATTTCCACCTGGCGCCTCAGTTGGACCAGCGTTCGTGCTGATCGTACAGACCGCGTGAGACGACGCTTCATCCAGTCCCAAACATGATCAATGGGGGACAGATCCGGAGATCTTGCTGGCCAGGGTAGTTGACTTACACCTTCTAGAGCACGTTGGGTGGCACGGGATACATGCGGACGTGCATTGTCCTGTTGGAACAGCAAGTTCCCTTGCCGGTCTAGGAATGGTAGAACGATGGGTTCGATGACGGTTTGGTTGTACCGTGCACTATTCAGTGTCCCCTCGACGATCACCAGAGGTGTACGGCCAGTGTAGGAGATCGCTCCCCACACCATGATGCCGGGTGTTGGCCCTGTGTGCCTCGGTCGTATGCAGTCCTGATTGTGACGCTCACCTGCACGGCGCCAAACACGCATACGACCATCATTGGCACCAAGGCAGAAGCGACTCTCATCGCTGAAGACGACACGTCTCCATTCGTCCCTCCATTCACGCCTGTCGCGACACCACTGGAGGCGGGCTGCACGATGTTGGGGCGTGAGCGGAAGACGGGCTAACGGTGTGCGGGACCGTAGCCCAGCTTCATGGAGACGGTTGCGAATGGTCCTCGCCGATACCCCAGGAGCAACAGTGTCCCTAATTTGCTGGGAAGTGGCGGTGCGGTCCCCTACGGCACTGCGTAGGATTCTACGGTCTTGGCGTGCATCCGTGCGTCGCTGCGGTCCGGTCCCAGGTCGACGGGCACGTGCACCTTCCGCGGACCACTGGCGACAACATCGATGTACTGTGGAGACCTCACGCCCCACGTGTTGAGCAATTCGGGGGTACGTCCACCCGGCCTCCCGCATGCCCACTATACGCCCTCGCTCAAAGTCCGTCAACTGCACATACGGTTCACGTCCACGCTGTCGCGGCATGCTACCAGTGTTAAAGACTGCGATGGAGCTCCGTATGCCACGGCAAACTGGCTGACACTGACGGCGGCGGTGCACAAATGCTGCGCAGCTAGCGCCATTCGACGGCCAACACCGCGGTTCCTGGTGTGTCCGCTGTGCCGTGCGTGTGATCATTGCTTGTACAGCCCTCTCGCAGTGTCCGGAGCAAGTATGGTGGGTCTGACACACGGGTGTCAATGTGTTCTTTTTTCCATTTCCAGGAGTATATATATATATATATATATATATATATATATATATATATATATATATATATATATAGGGGGAGAGAGAGAGAGAATCCTAGAGAAAATAATTTCTTGTATAATTTGTGTAATTCTAGAAAATGGAGTATTGGGTGTGCGTCTGTGAGGCTCTGAGCACTATGGAACTTAGCTTCTGAGATCATCAGTCCCCCAGAACCTAGAACTACTTAAACCTAACTAACCTAAGGACATCACACACATCCATGCCCGGGGCAGGATTCGACCTGCGATCATAGCGGTCGCGCGGTTCCAGACTGTAGCGCCTAGAACCGCTCGGCCACCCCGGCCGGCGAGGGTGTGCACATCCATACAGAATACTTATAAACGAATGTAAATAAACATGGAAACATAAATGCAAGCAGACAGGGGGCGTTACTGAGTCCAGTGGGTGTGCTTTACCTTTGAGGTCTACGTGACATTACCTTCCAACTAGGTAAAACAAACTGGCATTTTGCCCCTGACCAGCGTCCACCACTGCCGTGGCCTGCACGTTGCACAGATCTCTCACCCAATGAAAATATCTGGCCACAGATCGCCCAGATGCTGGCACGCCACAGCTCGCCCTCCGCTACAACTAAGCAACCCTGGTATAGAGGGCAGCAACATGGAATGAGATATCCGTTTACTCATTCAAGATCAAATCGGCTTATTTTCCAGATGGATTACAGACTTCGTCTCGACAGGTGACAGGTTTGTATGTAAAATTTCGCACACTGTATACTCCCAAATTACTTACAAATTTAATCATGTCTTCTTCCAAACATACTTTATACGCACTATACGTAAAACTGCGTTCCTATCGTTGCTGGTGTTTAAGTTCTAGTGTCCAGAATTGTAATTGCGGCACAGCACCGCCATTAACACCATTCCACATCGCTGCATGTTGGGTATGTTCGACAATGCTTGACGTACCCTCATACGGTCAGAGGTGGGACTACGTACTGCATCCAGGAACATTGTTAACTATGAAGTGTTTTGGTAATACTGGTGTTAAGCTGTGAGGATGCATAATGTTGCATGGGCGTACTGACCTCCAAATCTTTGAACACGGTTCACTAGGTGGTGAACGTTATTGTGACACCGTAGTCATTCCCCATGTCCGTCTTTTAAGAGATGATTTTGGCACTGACTTCGCTTTGATGGATGACAACGCACGACTGCATGAAACGCCGCAGGTCCAGATGCTCAATTCGGGTGCCCGTTCTCCTGACTTCAATCCCATTTGCGCATGTGGGACGCGTTGGGAAGACGTATTGCATTACGTCTACGTGCAACAACGATCATCAAGCATTTGTGAACCGCGGTGGTCGACGAATGGAATTCTCGACCACAAAACTCCTCAGCAACCTTGTGGCCGGTAAAGAAGTACACTGCAGAGCATTCTCTGCTGTCCGTGGTGAACACACACCCTATTTAGAACCATGTCCCGCGTTCTGTAATGTCCAGGAGGCCATCATAAATCGCAGTGACTTCAGTTTAGTTATCGTTTTGAATAAAAGTGGCATTTCTGTTCGTCTAGTTGCGTATTCCTCTCAGTTACCTTCTGTACTATTCTGAAACAGTTCTTTTTATTTAGGGGTCACGTTTCATCTTGCCATATTACATAGCAGTGACACATGACACGAGTGTTACTTCCGTCCTTAAGTATTGTGTATCAGTGTGTTTCATGCACCTTCAGAAAGCCAGCGCAACATGAATCATCTTTATCTGGGGCGTCTGAGGTAAATTTAATGATCTACCTTAACATGCTTGAAATATGAGGGTCACTCCAAAAGAAATGCACACTATTTTTTTAATCCATTTTTTATTCTACATGTTTGAAAGTTTTACAGTGTGTAGATACATCCTTTAGGAACAATATTTTCATTTCTCCACATAATTACCATCCCTCTCAACTGCCTTACGCCATCTTGGAACCAGCGCCTGTATACCAGGACAGTAAAATTCTGGACCAACCTGTTGGGGGCACTGTTTGGCAGCGTGCACAAGGGAGTCATCATCTTAAAACCTTGTTCCACGAAGACAGCCATTCAGTTTCCCAAAGAGGTGATAGGCACATGGAGCCAGGTCAGGATTGTAAGGCGAGTGTTTCAGTGTTGTCCATCCGAGTTTTGTGATCGCTTCCATGGTTTTTTGACTGGCATGTGGCCGTGCATTGTCGCGTAATAGCAAAACATCCTATTTTTGCCGATGTGGTTGAACATGACTCAGTCGAGCTCGAACATTCTTCAGTATCGTCACATATACATCAGAAATTATGATGGTTCCACTTGGCATCATGTCCACAAGCAAGAGTTCTTCGGAATCGAAAAACACCGTAGCCACAACTTTGCCACCAGGTGTGGTTTTCATTTTTTTTCTTGGGTGAATTTGCAAGATGCCACTCCATTGATTGCCTCTTCGTCACTGGTGAAAAATGATGGAGCCATGTTTCATAACCTGTCAAAATCCTTCCAAGAAATTCATCTCCACCCATCTCGTACAGTTCCAAAAGTTCGCTGCATACCGTTTTTCTTGTTTCTTTGTGAACCAATGTCAACATCCTGGGAACCCACCTGGCAGAAACCTTTTTTAACGCCAGCACTTTCAGTACTCTGCAAACACTTCCTTCCCCTATCCCAACGTAGTGTGACAATTCGTCCACTGTGATGCATTTGTCAGCAGTCACCAATTCGGTAACTCTCTGCGCATTGTCTGGAGTGTGTGCAGCACGAGGCCTGCCGCTGCGAGGACTATCCTCAATATTGCCGTGCCCCCTTTCATCACGTAACCTGCTTGCCCACCGACTAACAGTACTGTCTCGTTTTCACAGCACAGGAATTATATGACAGCACGTTGCTTCTGACGAACGTCAAGTGTAGCAGCCACCTTGAAGACATGCTGTGACGGCGCCACTCACGGGAACAGGTTGAACTAAATTTGAAAACAAGCAGAAAGGATGTATCTACAAACTGTAAAACTTTCACACATGGAAAATGAAAACTGTATATTTACAAAAATAGTGTGCATTTCTTTTCGAGTGACCCTCGTAGTTTTGGTGGCTCATTCTTATTTTTCTTACCCTGTATTATCGTAAACTTTAACCTTTATCAGTTTTCGCTGTTAAATACGGTATTCAAATCTTCGTCCATTCATGCCAACGGTACCCACCGACCGCCGTGTCATGATCAGCACAAAGGGGTTATTATTTGCCGATACGGAGGGTAATGTGGTCAGGACACCGCTTTCCCAGCCGTTGTCAATTTTCGTGATTGGAGCCGCAACGTCTCAATCACGTAGCTCCCCAATTGGCCGCAGAAGGACTGAGTACAAACCGTTCTCCAACAGCACTCGGCAGACCCAGATGGTCGGACATACAAGCCCGGCAGCACTTATCTTCGATGATCTGTTAGGGAACCGATGTTAGCACTATGGCAAGACATTTGGTAATTATGATACAGCCTGTATTATTTCAGGAGAATCATGTTTTCTGCTCTGTGATCATATTTCGTCCCACTATAGAACATAATTTTCAGGCTTATAGTTATCTGTGTTCTTTTTATTGCTCTATGAAAACAAGAGTGTTTATATTCCTACAAACAAGAAAGAACGTCCACACAGGTAAAGTTCTGCCTAAAGAAATTGCCTACAAAGTCTAGTGTTTAATAGCTTCTTACAACTGTGGTCCACAGCGTGTATAGGAGCCCTAAGTCATGATATTATTCTGTTTAGCTGGCCACTCTTTTCAGAAAACTAAGGTCGATTGTTTTAGACAGGAAGTTGCTTTGTGAACTATAACCTAAAATTTTGCGCAATAAAAGTTGTTTTTGATGTAACATCATATAAAAATGGCTTGAAATTAGCCATCTCCTGCCATATCGATCGTTTTATTTGTATTTACTTCACGAGATTTCGTCGTATGGTTCAAGTTTTAGTGTTTAGTTTGTCTTTTAGAAACCATCCACATTTTTACTAACACATATTAGAATGCAGAAGCACAAGAGGTGGGGAATGCCATGTTTTCAGTAGAAAAGTGGTAACAACGGAATGGTTTGGTCAGAAACCTTACTGGCTTCAAACATGGTTCAAATGGCACTGAGCACTATGGGACTTAACATCTGAGGTCATCAGTCCTCTAGACTTAGAACTAATTAAATCTAACTAACCTAAGGACATCACACACATCCATATCAGAGGCAGGATTCGAACCTGTCACCATAGCAGCAGTGCGATTCCGGACGGAAGCGCCTAGAACCGCTCGGTCACAGAGCCCGGCAATGTAGAAGCACCTGTCATTCACTGTGACATAACAGATTTTGTGGGGGACAACTACGACGAAATAATCCTGCAAAGCTTGATTTAAGAGCATTGCTCTTCTTAATTTTTATTATTATTTAGGAGAGCCTTTTGAAGCAGCTGAGGTATCTGAAGACACAACGAAACTAAAGACATCAGCTGACAGTGGGCACTGACTTCTGTCAATGGTTCAAGCTCAAAAGTCCGTGCGGTTGTGTTGACCACTGTGTGCAGATGGCGTAGTGGTCAGAACATCTACCTAGTAAGCAAGAAGACTTCAATTAGAACCATGGGACGGCCGTTGTGGCCGAGCGGTTCTAGGCACCTCAGTCTGAAACCGCGCAACCGCTACGGTTGTAGGTTCGAGTCCTGCCTCGGGCATGGAGATGTGTGATGTCCTTAGATTAGTTAAGTTTAAGTAGTTCTAAGTTCTAGGGGACTGATGACCTCCGATGTTAAGTCCCATAGTGCTCAGAGCCATCTGAACCATTTTGATCGGCCCTTACTTTCCAATTAGCCCTGATATGTTCAATCGAACCAGGAGGTCAAAATATCTCGATTCCGATAACTACTTTCACTTTAAAGATATGCCTTAATCCATGTTATTTAGTTAAAATATCGATAACAGCACATCGATAACTTTTGTAATAGTTTGCCTAAACAAAGTCCAGTTTCATTTTCGTAATTCTCTGATCAAACGGAATCTTCTGATGTACGTCACGATAATATTCTGTTTGATTTCTATCTCGGTATTTTTCTAGTGATCGTTGTTTTTGTATGCTTTTAGCCCTGCCACCCGCTTTCAAACCGCTCAATCAATACATTATAAACACGATTTGCATGAGAGTAAGACCTGCCATTTGAGAGGGATTTCCAGTGTTGTTTGGATGCAATAAATTATCTACATAATTGGCGATCAGCATAGCTTAAAATACATGAAACTTAATTTCATTCATAAGAGACGTCGAAATTCTGACATAGGGCTTGTTTGACACCATGGAAATGGAACGCCACACGGCACTACAATAAAAGCACCAGCTTCAGCAGACGTTGAGCACTCTGATAATTTTAGCACGATATCGACGAGTGTACCTATAAGACGCTTTGATATATACAGATATACATATTTTCAAGATGGCACGATATTGTTTTGCTTGCGTTGACGGTGGCAACACGGAGGCACCGAGATATATCAATGCATCGCACTCGTGTTATTATTTCCTTCGAACAATAATAAACAAACATTACTCGATGATTTTGTGATTATTTATAAATTTAAGATCACGTCAACTGTACATGCTCTTTACTACTGAGAGAAAAAAATTCGAGTGAAATTTTTCATCTTTGCCAGCAAACGGATAAATAAGCATGACACAAATGCAAATGAGATATTTTTTGATGATTCACTAAGGAGTAAATGAAGGTCCACATATGTCAAAATCAGGTGTCTCTTATCCTGAAACGGTGCTAGCTTTCGCTTTCTACTTTTTTTCCTTTCTTCAATACAAACATTTCATTCAGCAATGCAAATATATTTTATTTGAAATAATAAACTTTATGTGCTAAAGCACACAGGAAGTAGGATTCATAACTTAATTCTTTTTTTTAAATATGATATCTAATACAGGTTTTTGTTGATGCTCTAAAAATTTCACAAATGCAAGAAAATGCTAATCATACAATAATTCCAGGCAAGTAATAATTTGCTACCGCCACTAAATGAATTTGTACGGTACAGTTTGTAATCAGCTTTAAAACAGTTATTTTTCACAGTACATAAATAAATATCACATTTGACACACTTGTCTCTTATGTAGGAATTGCAGCCGTGTTCCTTGCAACAACAAATTTTCGCAGTTGTCCAACATTTTAAAACCTAACTTCTGAAACGGGCTTGGCACACAACTCTCCTTGGCTTTTTACCCACATTTTCTACATATTCTCTGTCACAATCACTCACTGCGAAAGAATGTCCTCTCCTATCTACTTGCACGACATTTTAACGATCTCATTTTTTACCACTCAGTTTCCTCAATCTCAGGAGGACAATCTCGAGTCAAATATTGACAAGAAACATCGTATCATTTGAAAGTGTTAAGAACTATTACAAGAAAAATATTAACTGCTAACGAATCGCGATGTGCATCAGGAGGGCGACAGAAAGTGAGTGTCCAGGAGATGCAGAGATCAACTTTCTATGGGATGTATGTATTACACTTCACAAAACGGTCATCGTAGACACTCAAGAAACGTTCAAAACAAACCATTAGCCTTAACTATGAACACAGAATTAAAAACGGTGTTCCACAGCGGTCACAAAGTTCACACCATCAGACCATCAATCGAACCCCTTGGGAGTTACAAGCCGTGCAAGACGTTCCAATCTCAAAGAATGCATGTCGAATCATATTGGTGTAACGGTATGATGAGAACAGATGGAATGTGATGCCATGCAACATAATGGGAAACATTCTGTCGTGGAGCTTATCAGGGATTTCGGCTATCGTTTTAAGGCGTAGCTGCTGATAGTGCAATAATATGTTTTACAGGCACGGTAGAAACAAACATCCAGAGGTTAAATTTGTCCAGTGGTTCCAGATGGCATGAGCTGCAATATCACACACTTTTCAGAAAGGATAGATTGCTCTAAGGGAGTATGATTTTTATACGCAGACTAGCAATCAATGCAACATTAAATGATTTTGACCAGCTTTTGGCCGAAAGCAGTACTCATACCATAGTTGTAATTCTGTTACGCCCATTTTCCCACTCTTACTTGCTGTGACCTAAATATTTCCTTCTGCTCCTGCGAGATAATGCAGACGAGAAAGAGTCATAGGTGACAGAACACGTCCAACTTCTTGCGGCACAATAAGTAACTGTACAGCCAATTTACCATACAGATCAATAGTCGGCATAATAGTATACGAATGCGTTAGGGCATTGATGTTAGTTGATCATAATACAATTCTATTGGTACCTCTGCCCGCATCTCGTGGTCATGCGTAGCGTTCTCGCTTCCCACACCCGGGTTCCCGGGTTCGATTCCCGGCGGGGCCAGGGATTTTCTCTGCCTCGTGATGGCTGGCTGTTTGGTGACGTCCTTAGGTTAGTTAGGTTTAAGTAGTTCTAAGTTCCAGGGGACTGATGACCACTGATGTTAAGTCCCATAGTGCTCAGAGCCATTTTTTTTCTTGGTACCTCTAATATCCAGGGTTCCTTTCATATGCATTTTCTCTTCAAATCTGACTAGGCAGGGTTGGAAACAAAATCCATACTAAACGATGGAATAAGTTTGTTTATCTCGTCTACAGATTTTTCTGGCAGACTCCGGAAATTTCGGTGCATCGTCAAGTTGACTTGTTTGAAATTTCGTTATCTTACGTCTTTCAATTCTGTAGTACAGTTCGATTTTATGCAATTATTCGCTGCTTCCTTTGAAATCACTGTAATCTACGTCGCGAACTAATTGATGTGCATAACCTAGTAGGTCACTATTATGCATATCCTATAAACTGTATCGAGCAGCCTTGAAACCCGAAAATAACAGTTTTTGTTATAAGTGCGTCTTGTCCTCCCTTGAATATAGGTAGTTTTTCTTATGCACTACACTGTCACAGTGCTGCGGACTTCTGTTCATAACTGTTTCTTCAACTATACTGCGGATGATCTTCCATGTTCGTAACAATGTTTAGTACCCGCTCCTTGGACAACAATTGTCGTCTCTACATCTACACCTACGTAGATACTCCGCAAGCCATAGTGCGGTGCATGGCTCAGCACACCCTGTACCACTAAAAGTTATTTCATTTCCTGTTCCGCTCGCAAACAAAGCGAGGATAAAACGACTATCTATATGCCTCCGTATGAGCCCTAGTTTCTCGCATCTTATCTTCGTGGTCCTTACGCGCGATGTATGTTGGCGGCAGTTGAATTGTTCGGCAATCAGCTTCAAATGCCGGCTCTCTAAAATTTCTCAGTAGTGTTTCTCGAAGGAACGTCACTTTCCCTCCAGGGATTCCCATTTGAGTTCTCGACGCATCTCCGTAACACTCACGTGTTGTTCGAACCAACCTTTACTACTGGATTTGTGGCTCTCTGTATGACAAGGATGATGAACTACATAGATCGACACGAGTTTCAATATGACTTTTACTTGTCAAGCTCGTATCGTCTTTATTGTACTCCTCATGTACATCGTCCGCACAGTCGAGAGTATGCTACACCACACATTCCACTGACTCGTCTTGCAGATACGCTAATACGAGTATTTCATGTGCTACTTCTTTTTCACTGTGCGAAATTCGTGGGGTTCCTTACTGACGAAACTGCAACGTCTGCAACTTTTGTTGTAGAAATAACGCAATGTTTGATTTGTTTATAGTTGCCATTGCGCTTCTTTGCATCAACACCACCAACACTGTAGCACTGTTCTGAATTACTCATCGACTAAGCAGTTCAACTACGATCCATAGCCTCATGCTGTAGTTGCACAGTAGACAATATGTGGGCGTCGAATACTGTAATCATCATTGACCTTTTGCGACGTTGCAGTCAAGGAGTTCCTCCTGAGTCAAATACGTCAATTCGTCATCTTCCCAGTCGTGTAATTCAACACTGCTGTCATTAAAAAGAGCTAGTCAGAGCTCATCAGTCAATATTTCTTGCATATCTATACAGGGTGTTACAAAAAGATACGGCCAAACTTTCAGGAAACATTCCTCACACACAAATAAAGAAAAGATGTTATGTGGAAATGTGTCCGGAAACGCTTAATTTTCATGTTAGAGCTCATTTTAGTTTCGTCAGTGTGTACTGTACTTCCTCGATTCACCGAGAGGTCGCCCAATTGAAGGAAGGTAATGTTGACATCGGTGCTTGTGTTGACACGCGACTCATTGCTCTACAGTACTAGCATCTAGCACATCAGTACGTAGCATCAACAGGATAGTGTTCATCACGAACGTGGTTTTGCAGTCAGTGCAATGTTTACAAATGCGGAGTAGGCAGATGCCCATTTGATGTATGGATTAGCACGGGGCAATAGCCGTGGCGCGGTACGTTTGTATCGAGACAGATTTCCAGAACGAAGGTGTCCCGACAGGAAGACGTTCGAAGCAATTGATCGGCGTCTTAGGGAGCACGGAACATTCCAGCCTATGACTCGCGACTGAGGAAGACCTAGAACGACTAGGGCACCTGAAATGGACGGGGCAATTCTTCGTGCAGTTGACCATAACCCTAATGTCAGCGTCAGAGAAGTTGCTGCTGTACAAGGTTACGTTGACCACGTCACTGTATGGAGAGTGCTACGGGAGAACCAGTTGTTTCCGTACCATGTACAGCGTGTGCAGGCACTATCAGCAGCTGATTGGCCTCCACGGGTACACTTCTGCGAATGGTTCATCCAACAATGTGTCAATCCTCATTTCAGCGCAAATGTTCTCTTTACAGATGAGGCTTCATTCCAACGTAATCAAACTGTAAATTTTCACAATCAAAATGTGTGGGCTGACGAGAATCCGCACGCAATTGTGCAATCACGTCATCAACACAGATTTTCTGTGAACGTTTGGGCAGGCATTGTTGCTGATGCCTTGATTGGGTCCCATGTTCTTCCACCTACGCTCAATGGAGCACGTTATCATGACTTCATACGGGACACTCTACCTGTGCTGCTAGAACATGTGCCTTTACAAGTACGACACAACATGTGGTTCATGCACGATGGAGCTCCTGCACATTTCAGTCGAAGTGTTCGTAAGCTTCTCAACAACAGATTCGATGACCGATGGATTATTAGAGGCGGACCAATTCCATGGCCTCCGCGCTCTCCTGATCTCAACCCTCTTGACTTTCATTTATGGGGGCATTTGAAAGTTCTTGTCTACGCAACCCCGGTACCAAATGTAGAGACTCTTCGTGCTCGTATTATGGACGGCTGTGATACAATATGCCATTCTCCAGGGCTGCATCAGCGCATCAGGGATTCCATGCGACGGAGGGTGGATGCATGTATCCTCGCTAACGGAGGACATTTTGAACATTTCCTGTAACAAAGTGTTTGAAGTCACGCTGGTACGTTCTGTTGCTGTGTGTTTCCATTCCATGATGCATGTGATTTGAAGAGAAGTAATAAAATGAGCTCTAACATGGAAAGTAAGCGTTTCCGAACACATGTCCACATAACATATTTTCTTTCTTTGCGTGTGAAGAATGCTTCTTGAAAGTTTGGCCGTACCTTTTTGTAACATCCTGTATAGTGTAGAAGCAAGTTATTTCAGTATTCCATTATCTAAGACCAAAATGAAATCAGGAGATATGCATTCCGACCTGACGTCTTCGTACAAGGACCTTCAATACACGGGGTACTTCATAATAGCGAACAAAATTTATAAAAATCTGAAATAATTCTCAATATCTAGAATAGTTAGCGAACATTAGGAAAAAACATAAATTCTCAGTCTAATATTTAGATACAATAATTATTTACATATTTTTCGATTTGTTACAGTAACCATCTGCGTACGACCGGCTGTAAACTGGCACACGACTCATACTTTGCAGGGTGCTGCGCCCTGGTTTTATAACTAAGAACTAGAAAAACCAAACTAGTGAACAATCAGTCTATACGCGGGAAAATAGACCTACGTACGACGAAAAAAAAAGTTATGAACGAAGGTTCACATGTATGGATCAGTGGGATGAAGAGGATAGTGGAACCGTGGACCTGAACCATGAACGACCAACGACCACAAGATAAGTACATCTATAGGAGCTGCGCATTTGAGAATCTCCTGCCTTTTATAATGTATACAATAAAGTATCGGTACATCTTAGTGGTGTCACCTTTATTTTTTTCGTTAAAAGGTATTAGAAAAAAATAGACGTCCTACTGAAATGCTCAACGAACTACAGTGGGGAAAGTTACGAGACACACCTTGTACATCGCGTAGACCTTTACTCAAAAAATTTTAGGAAGCTCCGATATAAACTAACAAGGAAAGTACCCTAGTTCGGATGGCTGAAATCGACTGGAAACGCACAAAAAATACGACTCTGAGACTGTGAGTAACTAGCAATACTACTTATCTAACAGATAGCGGCAACTGAAGGTGAATATACAATAGTCTCGCTGTGTTGTGTCTGTACACACGGTGCGAATGATGGCATTGATGTGTTTAGTATTGAAGTGCACGTAATAACGACAGACATTAATAGGCGGAAGCTAATTAATCCCGTGAACGTTGTTCGGCTGATGCGCGAAAAGGTGCGTCGCATTCAAACACTGGGTAATGGAGATTTAATAAGCGTGGGAGTTGGGCCGCTTGCATGCATATTACATGATATCATAATGCACAAATACTGCGGGAACTTAACAGAAATACAAACCGACACATTGGAGGGGAATAACGGCTGAGTCGCAGCGCCCTGTCGTGAGAGTGCCAACAGTTCTGAAATGTCGTAACAAGTAGCTGAAGAAACTACAAGACAAAGAGAATACGCACCTTCACTCAGAACAATATCACGAAAAAATGTACCACGGAGTTCTGATGTGAGAAAATTGGGCAATGCTTATGGGAATTACTAGTATACAGCGATTACTATTCTTATACTGTTCTAACAGCTATTGACCATAGGTCCCTGGAGAAACGAAAAATTCCTAGTAATTGGAAACAAAAGAGCAGGTCATACTCATTTTGAAGACTGGTTGGTGATACGTGCAAAAACCTTAGGCCTATATCGCTGACGACATTCTGTTGTACAATTTCAGAACACAAGTATTGCTCTCGTATTAGGACCTTTCTGAAGATCGGAAGTACCTTCTGTAGGAATCAACATGGATTCTGCAAACATCGATTATGTGAAACCCACCTCGCTCTGTTTTCTGATGTCGGTGTCCAGTTTGATGCCGTGTTCCTTGACTTCTGGAAAACTTCGATGCAGTTCCGCACTATCGCCTAGTGAAAAAATACGAGCGAACGGAATATCAGACCAGCCTCCTGACTGAACTGCAGAGTTCCATACAAACAAACCATAGTATGCGATTGTTAACGGAGAAAGGTCTTTAGATGCCGTTACTAGTGACTTCGGTCGCGCCTCAAGGGTGTCTGTTCACATTACACAGGGTGTAACAGAATGACGTTTTAAAATTTGGGAGATTCCGATACAAGAAACCTACAGCCAAAAATGTGAAATAAAGTTTCTAAAACCACCACCTTGCTCTTGAAAATCCATGAACTACTTGTATGAGAATTTACCAGGTGAGATTCTCACTCAAGGTTTGAGCTAGAATTCTTGGAGATGACCTTATTCGACCAGATGTCTTACCTGATAGTTTGAATGGTGCAAGGTACTTGAACTTTGTGGACAATGTCTTGCCCGAACTTCTGGAAGACGCTCTGGAGAGGACGAGTTTTATGGTTTTGATGCCCTTGGCTCGAGCGTTCACCTGACCTCACCCCTCTTTACTTTTTCCTCTGGGTATTGTGAAGTCCCTTGTGTACTCAACAGCAGTAGCAACAATACCTGAGATTACTGGGAGCATCTTTACCGCGTTTGATACCAACAGAGGGTAGCGTGGAATCTCACAGAGAGCCAGACAAAACATGGTTTATCATTTGGCATTATGAATCGAAGATGGTGATCTTCTCATTGAACATTTACTCTAAAGTAGTGACGCCACTGGTTCTATTTACAGCATTGTACTCTACTGTTTTGTCAATAAACGTTTACCAACCCGAAGTTTTGTGGTGTGTCATTTAGCCTACCGTGTGTATAGCAAGTTCACATTTCTGACTATAGGTTCCTCGTATTAACACGGTCCGAATTTCATCCTCTACAATCTTTAAAATTTCTAAAACGTTCTGGTACACACTGTGTAGAAATGACGTAGTAGCCAACGCCGAAATTTCAACGAGTTTTTTCGCAGATGGTGCTACTGTGTACGAAAAAGTCGCAAGGCTAGGAAATGGTAGAAGAATCCAGAAGACCTGAAGAGCATCGGTGCTTACTGCAGGAATCAGCAGATGAACCTCATCATTAAGAAATGTGAAGTATTACGCATAAATAGGTGTGAAGACCCATTATTGTATGATAACAAGATGCCGAGCAAGCAGTGAAATCTACCAAATATCTGGGAGTATGGATACGGATCAATTTAAAGTGGAACGCCCACATAAGATTGATAGCAGGTAAGGCAGATGTCTGACAGAGTCACTGGAACATTTTCACCTACAGATGAGATAGAGTACAAAACCCTTGTTCGACAAATACTTGAATATTAATCGTCAGTCTGGCACTGATACCAGAAATGATTAATAGAGCAAATAGAGAAGATCCGAAGAAGAGCAGTGTGTTTCGTCTCAGGCTCGTTTAATAGGCGCGAAAAGGTCAAGACTCCAGACGTTACAAGAGATGCGTTGTACACCACCATGTGACTTGCACATAAAATTATGAGGGCTTGTGTTCCTAGAAAAGCAACCAGTATATTGCTTTCTAATTACATCTCGCAGAAAGATAGTGAAGATGAAAATAGATAGATGTATCCTCACACAGAGGCTTACCAAAAATCTTTCTTCCCTGGGCGGCATTCGCAACTGAAGCAGGAACGATGGAGTGTGACAGTGGCACGCAAAGTGCCCTCCGCCACACACCACAAGTTGGCTTGAGGAGCAGCATATATAGATTTGGATATGGATAAGAAACTAATGACAGGAACAAGGGAGAGTGACAGTGGTACGCAAAGTATCCTCCCCCACACACCGCAAGTTGGTTTGGGCAGCAGCAGATGTAGATTTGGATATGGATAAGAAACTAATGAACCGTTACAGCTGCATTCGTTCGAAATTCAAATGCAAGGTAATGTTAACGTATGTGACGCGCAAAAAGAAAGACTCTGGTTACTCCAAGGAAACAAAATATCAGAACTGAAAGTTTTAGAAGAGTATGTAAGGACACATATAGACAGAGCCAGAGTAATTGACTAGTAGTCCGCTACTGGCACATTCAAGCGTAGGTCCTGTAAGCTATATGGTGGAATCAAAAAGGTTTCGTTAGAGTCCGTACAGTCCAGAATCGGCATGCCAATCGGGCAAAATCACTGTGGGCATTGAGGAAATCATCCTTCCGATGCGCCTGGTTGATTGACTCCCCTTTGGTAAAACAATGTGTCCTGATGGGTGAAGAAGTCCGTAACTGCCTGCCGCCATTCTCTTACGACAAGAACCGTCGACATTCCTAGTCCTTTTATACTTGACCGAAGGCTTGATAATCGCCTGGAGAGATTACGACTCCAGGGCGAGTGCTAGATCGTTTCCCACTTAAGTTGGCATTACTCGCTTTACGAAATTTGCGATATGGGACATACATTTTCGCAGCTGCTCCGGTCGTTTCGTCTTAATTTTCACAGATATGCCGTCCCATACAAATTCTTCATTCTCCGGAAATATTTGGTAGTAACTTCGCAATAGTTAACGTCTCCATATTTACCAAAAGCACTCCGTAAAGACACGAATGTCTCGCTAATCTCTTGCCAGCAATCGGTGCTTATGTACCCGCATTGGAGCCACGCATATACGCTGCAGCAAAGCACTCAAACCGAAACTTTATGATCGCCCCTTGCACAAATATAAAGCAGTAAGAATATGTCCTGAATATACATCTCCGCTTCCATACCGAATCGGAGTATGTTTGTGATGCGCTTGGAAAATCTCTTCTTTCGACAGTCTTCCAGTGCTACGCGTAGTTTTGCAAGAAGAATGAAACTCACTTCCTTACCATCGTTAACAGCATCTAGTTACATCGTATGCTCCCCATCGTCTCTCTGAGAAACAACGTAGCGCATTGATTGTCATTGTGTGAGGATAAACTGACACACGCATTGAGAATATTTAAATTCTATTTTAAGTTCCATCAGCTCGCCTATGACTCGTACAGCATTTTCATGTTAAGCGTGTGTCGCGTAAGGCATTCTACGTATTGCCAACACGTGGGATACAAATGAAATCACCTCCCAAGAAGTTCAGCAATAACTGGTACCACTTCACCGAAGGGCTTTTAGCTTGTCTGAGAAATTAACAAAACAAGAACTCCAATTTTCCAGATTACTCATTCAGTCCGGAATGCTGGCTGCTCCAGAGTTAGATGCGATGTTGTGCGCGGAGGCAGGGAATTAGAGGGAGGTGAGTGCAAATGAAATGCACCTTCCCAAAAGTTCAACAGTGATTGGCACCACTTTAGCAGAAGGCTTTCAACCTGGCAGAGAAATTAACAAAGCAACAATGCCCATTTGATAGTTTACTCATTCACTCCGGAATGCCGGCTGCCACAGAGTTGGATGCGATGCTGTGTGCAGAGGGAGGGAATTAGACGGAGGAGGGGCCGAAGCTTAAGCAAGCACGGGAAGGGAAGGGAAGGGGTGAGTGGACTATTTTATGACGCAATCTCATCAGAAGTTTGGCGCTCCTGCGACAACTCTACAGCGGCCACAGGGCTCTGCCGTGAAAAGTAATGGTCTGTGAGTCCTGCTGCAGCTGCGTACACTACGGAAATGTAAGACAACCGACGCCAGCTGCACCTACAATTTGTCCAGTGCAATGAACACGTCGAGATTCTAGAAGCTTCATATGCCAGACATCAGCTAGGAACGAAATGAGGTTAATCACGGGTACATAATACGAAGTTCATAAATCAAGTTCTCAAAAAACTAACACGAATTTTGCACGGAAGAATGGAAATACTGATACGTGCCGACCAATGGGAAGTTCAGTTTTATAACCGACTAGTCAATGTTACTGACACAAAGTCAAAGAGCGGAGGCGATATTGCACTATTGTACATTGAACTTGCAATACGAGAAAGAATAGTAAAAATAACAAAATTTTACTTGTGCGTATACAATATAGAACTAAGAATGCATGATTATATTTGTAGGTGGTTTGAGGGTGTACAGAGAGTGAAATTTAGGACACAGATCTGCCACTTGGCGCAGCAACGATGGTCCTAACCAGGAAGCGAATCGAGTCAAACTGAGCATATGACAGATACGGATACATCAACTCTTATGTGAAAGTATATCAATCGTAGTGGCTGACGAGTGGTGGCTTTCCAGTCTCTCTGAAACTCATGAGTAGATGTTTTTAATGAGTAAGAGATCTGAAGAACGTGCTCACCGCAGCTGTAGTCCAACATCTGCTCTATTCACGTAGGGCGGGGCAGCACAGGCACTATAAGGCCATGCGTTATCTTGTTGAAAGGTAACGTCGCTGAAGTCTCGAAATATAGCACAGAAATGTAACGGCTACTGTCCAAATTACCATTTTACCGGACTGGTGGTAATCGTATTGTGTACCCAATGGTACCCCATGCAGATACGGAAGGCCATTATGACAATGATGAATGCAATGTGGCCACTCAAGTTTTCTACAGAGCCTCCAAATACGGATACGACCATCGTCATGTATACAAACGGTAAAAATGGAAATGTGCGTTTAGCGTCATTGGCCGGGAAGCCCCTTACGGGGCAGGTCCGGCCGCCTTGGTGCAGATCTTATTACATTCGACGCCACATTGGGCTATCTGCGAGTCGGATGGGGATGAAATGATTATGAAGACAACACAACACCCAGTCCCTGAGCGGAGAAAATCCCCGACCCAGCCGGGAATCGAATCCGTCCCCATAGGACCGCAATCCATCACGCTAGCCACTCAGCTATCGGGGCGGACTATAGATAACGGTGTCTCGTCTGAAAAGACGACGCGCTGCTCCATTGTTGTCGCGTGTCTCTCTGCTGTTACGTCAAGGGAAGCCGCAACAATGGTCGCCGTACTGGCAGCCTGTGGCGCTCCAGACGTCGTCACATTGTCCATGCGGATATTGGCCTTGCTGCGGAAAACCCCATTTCCTAGCTCAAGAAGCGTAGTGGCTAACATGGTCGTGCACGGACTAGTGAAGCGCATGTCTGTCCTCTCATGCGTCAGTTGCATGGAGCTATTGAGATCCTGTTTGCCTTTGCGTATGATCCAATGGAACCCACCGCTTGCGTGTTCGCGTAGACAACCGTCGAATCGGGATGGATGAGAGCAGTAGTACCGCGGGACAATTAACCATAGTGTCGATAGACCACAATGATGCAGCTCTAAGATTCCGATAAGTGCTGGGAGACGTTTCTCCTTCTCACTGCAAACAGCCGTGCCGAGATGGTCACACTGGTTCCCGCCAGATCACTGAAGTTAAGCACATTCGGGAGTGGCCAGTGTTTCGATTCATGGTGTTACAATTTTTGACGGCTAGCAATGTGTTTTTACGGCAAACGCAACTCCGACGGTCAACGCGAACGTAATACAAGGGAGTGGCAGGTTTTTCCCGAAAGGAAATGAATTCCCACCTTATAGGTGGATCAGCATTACATATCTTGTCACTGAAACCTTCATTACGCTGATTCTCGAATGCAGCGGTTACCTCGATTTTCTGGACGTGGATTTTGATTTTGAGCTCCATTTCATTGTGTGTTGTTGTGTAACATGAATCTCGGTAGCTCTTTGTTCACACATTCTGATTTGGGTTCAGTCGTGAGTTTCACTCTGTGGTATTTTCAGCCATCGACTAAGCGACGCCGGCGCCGGTGGCCGAGCGGTTCTAGTCGCTTCAGTCCGGAACCGCGCGGCTGCTACGATCGCGGGTTCGAATCCTGCCTCTGATGACACAACCGCTGTAAATATGTGCTCAGTAAACTCAAGTACTGTTGCTACTGGTGTCGTGTGCACAAGGGACATCACATAACTCAAAAGGAAAACGTCAAGAGGAGTGAAGTCAGAGGAGCACACAAGGCAAGAGACTGGGCATCCGCTTCCAATTACTCCCTCCTGAAGTTGCCTGTGAGATATGCCCTGGCCTGAAGATCAAAGTGCGTGGGTGTACCACCGTTCTGAAACCTTCAAAAAATGGTTCAAATGGCTCTGAGCACCATGGGACTTAACTTCTGAGGTCATCAGTCCCCTAGAACTTAGAACTACTTAAACCTAACTAACGTAAGGACACCACACACACCCATGCCCGAGGCAGGATTCGAACCTGCGACCGTAGCGGTCGTGCGGTTCTAGACTGTAGATCCTAGAAGCGCTCGGCAACACCGGCCGGCCCAAAATGTTCAAATTCTATCAGTGATCATGGTCAATATATCCACATATTAAATTTTTATTCGCACTGAAAAGTGGCCCCATATTTGTCACCAAAAAACTAGGAAGCGAGTTGCCTGTCACATGCGTTATGTGAAAGAAGTACTTGTTTATTCTATTGCATGTCAAAGTACTGTGAAATTTTGCCATTCATGTTTGAAATATTCTGTGTATAAAACTTAAGTGGAGAAAGAAGTAACGATGGACAATGTATATATACTTTACTGAACCTGGCGGCCTTCAGTGATTTGCTTCAGTTCATTTCACAAAAGCCATTAGATAAATTTTCTGCAGAGCTGCTAGAATCAGCCTGTAGATAAACTACGCATTTTGGACTCTAACTAGACCATCAAGGATAAAGATAAACACAGTGAACCTCCCGAATTATCTTGGGCATAAAACGATCTGTTGTGCCGAACTCACGTCATGCGTGACGGTATATTAAAATTCCACAAAGATTTCGAGTGTAAGTCACAAGAACGATTCGTGTGAGACGTACTACACTTCCTATCACTCAAATGGTTAAAGTTATCGAAACGTGGTCTTCGGGAAATGATAGCACGCAGAGAAGTACTCATTTTCTAAGTGACGGGTAGTCATCGAACCATTGCGCTGAAAATATTAAGTTAATCGGTTGGCGTAATCCATTGCATTACAATTTCGAGTAATATCTGTAGTCACAGGTATCTGGCAACAGG
Organism: Schistocerca gregaria; assembly: GCF_023897955.1. NCBI lineage: Eukaryota > Metazoa > Arthropoda > Insecta > Orthoptera > Acrididae > Schistocerca > Schistocerca gregaria. The sequence goes on from NC_064931.1 coordinate 214,291,721, forward strand.
TGTTTTACTTTTAAGAAGTCATCAGGCATCTCTGGTGAACGTCAAGTCAGCTAATCTTCTCGCAAACTCAGAATTTAATAGAGTACTTCCTTTTCCCTGGAGCGAGACCTCTTTCATTATGGAGAATGAAAGGAAGACGTCTCTGTTAAACGCGGCGACGAGTAGGCGGTCACGGGGCAGGCTTAACTGAAAACTAAGTAGCGAAAATGCAACTGTGTCCACAGAAGCTGTTCACTCAAACTTAATTAGTTTTCCTAAGCCACGGCTAGAACATTTACAGTTCCATTTACAAAAATAGTAGCTGACCCTGTGTCGTATAATGTAGGATCAAGAGGCAATACATTTTACCTTAGTAGTCTAGATCTATCTTCCTGTTGCTTATGACGAGAGCGCCCCTTCGCAATATTTACTCCGAAATAGCCGTTTCCGACCGCTTTGCGTTTCAATTTCAGTAAGTTTCTGGGAGACTTCTGCGAAAAGTTTCATCAGCAAAATTAACGAGCGTTATATTACTGTACTCGTCTTTTCAAGAGCTTTCAAATTACATAAGGAAATGTATTGCTCTACTTTATAAATAACACTTGCTTCCGTATCTAAGTTGATGCAAGCGTTAAGTCGATTAACCATAAAACAAAATTACGTGTCCCTCTGCGTACTATTATTTGCCTCAAACCTCGTTTAAAATTTTGAACCATCCATGAAACAAAAGATTTGTCACTTGCTGCTCCACTCATCCAGTGTACAACGGCATCGTATGCGAACAGCCTCATGGAGATTTCGACGTTATCTAGTACATCCAATAAAGAGTGTTAAGAGAAGTATTACATACTTTTTGATGTGTGGTGTGGATGGTAGTTTCCAAGGAGCTTTGGGTAGCTAAGTCGTTCCCTCAATGCAAGCAATATACTGGGTGATCAAAAAGTCAATATAAATTTTAAATCTGAATAAATCACGGAATAATGTAGATAGAGAGGTACAAGTTGACACACATGCTTGGAATGGCATGGGGTTTTATTATAACCAAAAAAATACAAAAGTTAAAAAAATGTCCGACAGATGGCGCTTCAGCTGATCATCATAGCAATAATTAGCATAACAAAGTAAGACAAAGCAAAGATGATGTTCTTTACAGGAAATGCTCAATATGTCCACCATCATTCCTCAACAATAGCTGTAGTCGAGGAATAATGTTGTGAACAGCTCTGTAAAGCACGTCCGGAGTTATGGTGAGGCATTGGCGTCGGATGTTGTCTTTCAGCATCCCTAGAAATGTCGGTCGATCATGATACACTTGCGACTTTAGGTAACCCCAAAGCCAATAATCGCACGGACTGAGGTCTGGGGGCCTGGGAGGCCAAGCATGACGAAAAGTGGCGGCTGATCACACGATCATCACCAAACGACGCGCGAAAGAGATCTTTCACGCGTCTAGCAATACGTTTTTGGTTCTAATAAAACCCCATGTCATTCCAAGCATGTGTGTCAATTTTTACCTCTCTATCTACATTATTCCGTGGTTTATTAAGTTTTCAAATTTATACTGACTTTTTGAACACCCAGTATATGGAATGCCCGACTGTCGGAGCGTTGTCAACATAGATGACAAAAGATTAATATATTTTAAACTAGAGAAATTAAAATTGAAAGTGTAACATTACTCTTTTTGTGCTGGCGTAAGCTGTCGGCAGCGCACCGGTCGGCAAAGATGTAGTGCGAAGATCGATAGTAGGCACTGGATCAACCGCGCCTGTCACAAGAGAGGCCAGAGACATACCGACAAGCAATGTACCGCCAACGCCCTCTCAACAGTCTGTATTTATGCCACCGCCGCTGACCGGAGAGTCTCACTGACTCGGCTCACTTCCAGTTTGGCGTCTGTTATCACCTACAAAGCGGGCTGAGTTCGTAACAGGCTACGGCAGTGCATAGCGACCAGATTAGTGCCTATAGCGGGACTAACAGTGAGACTCAAGTTGTAATAGCAATGTTACCAATATTGTTTGCAAGAGGACTATTACTGATGAGCTTGTAATACAACACATGGACTCTGTTCGAGATAAGTAAATGCTCATCTAAATAAAGAACTGTATTCATTCACGAGTGCATTTCTGTTGAAGAAAGAGAATGCCGGCCAGCCATAACAACAGCCTCTCCCTTGATTCCTTGGTACAAAACTCTACAGTGGCGACGAGGATACTACACGTTTCACTTAGAGCAATGTATGAGTAATAAAGGAAGTAATAATTTCAGTTACTTTACTTGTCAGCGGCATGCTCAGCGTGCAGAATGCTGCATGTAGTACAGGTCGACTTGAGCATTTCTTTTCTTCCCTACCCTGCTTAAACTCGTGAAATATCTCTGAGAAACATGGGGAGGGTGTCACACGGGAGAGAATTCCCTGACAAGCGTAAATTATGGAAATACAAGTACTGGAAGATACACAGGGTGGTTCTTGACGTTGAAAAACCTCAGACGTGATGTAGGTGACGCTGAGACACGTCATTTAATATAAGAGACATCTCGTCGCAAATGTCAGGAAGTACCCCCAGACGTGTTGACAAACACTGAACATGTGACGTCACCAGATGACGGACCTCGCCGCACGTCAGCGGTGAAGCCTATACGTCTGTCGCAACTGATCATCCCAACCCAAGTCAAGTCAAGTATTCACGTCGGTGTGGTTTTGGGGCGTGACTTCACCGCATGAGGCTCAGGGTTCGACTCTTCTGTCTGGCAGGCAGTATTTTTTTCATTGCATTAGACAATTCTGTATTTACATTAATATAAGAGTTATTATTTTATTTGATGGTCTCGCTGTCTCCGCCAGTTTATTGCGAAGTACAGTACAACAGAAACCTACCATACTGCGACCCAGGTTAGTGACTATGTAAGTTTGCTGTTTAGGTTTTTCACTCGTAACGCCATGTAGCGCTCTGTATGAAGATCACTGGCTGTGCTGTGTGCAGTCTGTGGCTGGTTCGCATTGTTGTAATACTCGCCATTGTAGCGTTTGGCAGTTGGCTGTTAACAGAGGGTGGCGTTGGGCACTTGGAGGTGAGCCGCCAGCAGTGGTGGATGTGGGGAGAGAGATGGCGGAGTTTTGAAATTTGTAGGACTGGATGTCATGAACTGCTATATACATTATGACTTTTGAACACTATTGAGGTAAATACATTGTTTGTTGTCTATCAAAATCTTTCATTTGCTAACTATGCCTATCAGTAGTTAGTGCCTGCTGTAGTTTGAATCTTTTAGTTAGCTGGCAGTAGTGGCGCTCGCTGTATTGCAGTAGTTCGAGTAACGAAGATTTTTGTGAGGTAAGTGATTTGTGAAACATATAGGTTAATGTTAGTCAGGGCCATTCTTATGTAGGCATTTTTGAAAGTCAGACTGCGTTGCGCTAAAAATATTGTGTGTCAGTTTAAGCTTGGTCTTCTATAATTGTTCAAAGGGGACGTTTCATATGTCGACCATTAGGCGAGGATACCTCACTGGAATCTTCTGATTTTTTTCTTGTAGTTTGTGTAATTAGGGTAGCTTTTGTTTATTGCTAGCGCGTAATTATAGAGATAATTTCCTTTGGAGTTGTAGTTTTTCATTGTTGTACAGTAAAACAGTTGGGGCATGCATGTAGATTTGCACCAAGTATTTTGCAGCTGCGCTTGCAATTAACTAGATATTATTTTCAATGCTATGTTAATGTGTTTTGTTATTTTGCTCTTCAAATTGTGTTTTCTGTGTTGTCGTGTGAAATATTGTGACAATAATGGCGTGTGAAAAACGTAATACTAGGCTCCAAAGTAAACTGAGAAATGACAGTGAAGACGAAAGCAATGTGTAAGCGCCGCCGAGTAATGAATTAACTAATGTTCAAAGTACTAATTTGGTAATTGTGCATAGGGAAATGGAGTGGGCGGCAAATAATGGTGTAGACAATGAAACAAGTAGTGAACAGGGAACCATTATCGATTGATCGGTCGGCAACAGGTCGCCTCAGGAATATTGTAAATACTGTAGATTCAGGTTTTGGGTCCTCACCGTTTTCTCAAATGAGTCAAGATACATTTTCTGCTTGTCAAAATGTGAATGTTGCCGGTGAAAATGCACTGCCAAAAAGCATAGAGAAACAGATTCCAGACACTAATACATTATTATTGCAATTGATGCAAGAAATGGAACAAAATCAGAGACAAACGCAGCAAAAGCTTCAAAAGTTAGACACAATGGAACATAGATTCAAAAGTCACACTCAGTGGAACATACGCTTGAACAAACACGTGAAGATTTAACTACTGAGTTACATAAAATCGAATCGAAATGTCAAAAAGTCTGTAATAACGTAAAAACACAAATTTGTGAGCATTTCCAAACAATTTTCTCGCAGCATGAAAATGCATTACAGAATCACGAAGCAGCCATAAAAGAACTGCAAAGTATTGTTCATGAAAATCATGAGACCTTCCAAGCTAAAATTGACTCAGTTGCATCTACCGATTCAAAACTCAGGAAAACTTAAAGGACACAGCAGATACTCTGAAAATTGGTTCAGAAAGACACATGGAGGAAATCAGTTCATTATCAGAAAAAGTAGTTGAACTTTGGGATCAGCTAAATAATTTATCTACGAAGGTAGATGATAATCTGAATGACACAAAACCGGTAGTCTTTAATGACACAGAAGAGTTCGAACATATTAGGAAATTAAACAAAATCAGAATCAAATTAATACGCAACACCAAAGAGAAATCCGGGAAGTACAAGATCAGCTGACACAGGTAATACAAGAATTACGTATTTCAGAGGACACTCGCGCTCCAATACGGGAAGAGGGACATAGAAATACGGAACAGACACAAAATTATAACACAGGGCACTTCGAAAATTATGAAAGAAATTGGCAAGGTACACCGAATTTTGAGACGCAACCGCCGAAACGACGTAACAATGACCAACATGCGACTCGCCGACATGATGATTTTGACTAAAGACTGTTCATTACTAACGTAAATTCAAAACATTTAAGAATTCTGGCAACGACATTCATCCACAAGCAGGGCTCCATCAATTCTCTCATTGTTTTCCTCCCAACTGGTCATTAGATCACAGATTAGAATTTATGTGTGGCTACTTAGAGAATGAACCAGCTGTAAGAATGCTATCGGTCATTCACGATTGCCACAGTGAAGAAGAATTTTACCATGCCTTCCTCTCAGAATATTGGTCTCAAGCCACATAAGACCGAGTAAAACATGGCAACATTTCGAACAATCTAAATTTTCCAGTCTCATGAAATATTTTGATGGCATGTTGCATAAGAATCAGTACCTGTCAAATCCATACAGCCCCTCAGAACTCATCCGCATTTGCTTAGTCAAATTACCTGAACATTTACGACATATTATTTTGGCAGGACGTTGCAAAGATGACATTGAAGCTTTTCAGGGACAATTACAAGAATTGGAAATTGACACTGACAATCGCGGAACGCGAAAACAGGAACACAACAATTTCAGGTCACATCCGTCACAATTCCGGGATGAAAGAAATAATAACTGGACACGACAAGGCTATACTCACGACACAAATCGTGACCAAAACAGACACCACCCGTATGACAACTGTTGGCAGAGTAATAATTACAGAGAAAGATCGCATTTCCATTGTAATGAATGTGACAGACAACCATAGGAACAGACAATGTGGGAACCAAAACAATTATTACCAAGGGAGACAGAATAACTTCAGACGCAACAGTTCAGCGCGCAGTAACAATACAGGTAGAAATTCTCCACCACGTGACCGACAAACAAGAAACTATGTAAACTACAGACAAAACGACAGACCTGAATTCCATCAGAACTGGCGGGATTCAAACAGAGCAGGGCCCTCTAGACAAGGTGAATTTGTAGAAGTTAGGTCTCCAAATCCCAATAACGACGCGCGCCAACAAAGAGACAATAGACAATGACTCACACCTCAGGCAGCCACGTGCGCCGGCTGGCTCAGAGAAAAATAACATAGACGCTAAACTTCAGAAAAATTCTAGTATTCTTTACTGACGTATACTGCATGATAATTATGTTCAAGCTGAAACTCTGAGTACTATGAAGAGTAAAAGATTGCACCACATTTCACATGTAAAACCGTTTATTGAAAGATAATCTGCTTTTTAACTTTGTCTTTGCCATAAAACTTATCACTTCACATTACTAGTATGCGTTGTCACACTTTGAAACTGTTATCATGCAACAATGTTTTGAAGTTAACTATCCAGTCTAGAACCTACGGAACATATTTAGACAGTAATTACCACGGCACTGTGATAGTGAACAGAAGACACAGTGTTACTGTGTGTGTACATTCTTGCTTGATAGTTGCACGATTACTAACGACTATAAGGCTTACATACTTAGAACATATACTGATAATGAGATTTTAATGCAACATTTTGGTTTACTTGAAAAGACATTCCTTATTTCAAGTAGTTTTTGTGACATTAAAGATGACTTAGTATTTGGTTTATTTGACAGCTACACGATTTTATCACGACGCTACTAATGAGTGACAATTTAAATGTTGCTTTTGCGGTGTTTCTGTTTTATATCTGCACAGTTTTTCTGAATTCTTCTGGAAAGGAAAACATGTCCTAGTAGTAACGTTTGTGGTACAGCTACAATGAGACAGCCTTTTCTGTAGCACAACAATGCGTTACAGCACAGTAATTTTTTCATCACGGCAATAAGCGTAATACCTAAGATATTTACACGCAAAGCATTTCACTTTTGTTTATCATGAGGTAGGTACATTGACTTCTGCAGAACTTAGCTTTCGGAGGACGATAACTACGACACTTCCACAAAGATTATCTTGCAACAAGACGCATAGTTTAGCGCTACAGTACATGTATTTGAGTGCTTAATTTGGTACTTAAAACATTTATTTTTAAAGATTTTTCGATTACAATGATACAAAGCTTTTCCGTCATACATTTCATTCCATTCCTGTAATCTGTAACACCTGAGGGTATAATTACATTAATCCTAAGGGGGGTACACGCTTACTTTGTGTACCATGTGTTTGGCAAGCACAAGGAGCCCTAGCTAATATGGTATTTGCTTATAGAACTTTGCACATCGGTACCATATTTCTCTAGCACATAAATTACACAGCTATCAGGTCATTTAACTGAGGGAGACAAACATTTATTTTACTATATCAGTGACAGATGTTTACGTAATTACATAGTTGGATAACTTCACACTTATGAAATTGTATTTTGTCTGTACTTTGTGAAATGTTCATATTTTTTCGTAACCATTGTGATACTATGAGAGCTTTGAATGACGTATTTGGTATGGGATCATGATTTTTAAAGTACGTTTGAGGCAGATGACACTTTTGACTTGAGCAGAGAATTGTTTTTAGATTTTGAAATTATTCGAGGAAGCTACGACGATTTTGAGAGATGACTGAGGTGTTATGATGTTATTATTACGATAACTGTGTATTATGCTGTTGCGGTATATTTATGATCAATAAGCTGATGCTATATGAGGAATTTGATTATGCTACGTATTTGTTATGATGAAATGCTGAAGAAGTGTCTACGAAAATGTATATGTGTAATAAAGCAAGGAATAATGAGTAGTGGTTAGGGACTCTGGTTTGTGAAAAAGGATGCTGGAAACCGAGAATCGTACTTTAAGAGTTATGAAATGTGTGTATATGCGTGAATGTATCACTATCCTGGCGAAAATTTTTTGGACACTGCGTTTCAAATCTGTAGAAACAAAATCCTGTAAATATAACAAATTCTCGACCTGTGAAATTTTTTATATGAGACTGTCACTGTAGCACAAACTGCTGTCGTAAATATTTCGGTAAGAAAGTTAAGTGACCACCTGCACGGAACGCGTTTTGGGCGCCCAGCTGAGAGATAGTCGTCTGACAAAAGAAAGCCACTAGGTGGAGGGGAAAAAAAAATAAAAAATAAAAAAAAAAGATGCCATTATCCTTGCTATTGACATTTCTTGTCGAAAGCATCGCAAATACGACACGCTGAAACTTCAAAACATATGATTACACTGTGCAGCTCTTAATTTATGATATTTACTAAAATGCCTAATGAAATGATGAGAAACATTTTACATCTATTGTCTTTGCAGTTGTGAGATTGCTCATTTTGTTTAATATCTAGTTTCTTGTTGCATCACAGCACTGTTTAAATTAAAATTTAATAGATGTACTAATAGAAACGTTTTCTGTCTACAGACCGAGTAAAGAATAATTTTATGATGTACTTTCTTAGAAAAGAGAGCACAAATAGACATTTCCCTTCACAGGAATTGTATAAATATTTTTTTAACGACTTGGTAACATTCTTGTGGAGCAAGTTTTTGTGATTCATCAGCCTAGTGTTAAGATGTGACATAGGTATTAAACATGGCCATTTTACTGTAATATTTTTTCTGCTTCAGCTTTGTCATGTTAAGTTATAAGTTACTGCATTTGCTGCTGCTGTTTCCCAGGCATAATGTTACTGAATTTGAATTTGACTTTGTATTACTCTGTTAAGCCAGTTTTACTATGGATTTATTTTTCTTGTTTACTGTGCATTGCCTTATATTAGTTGTAATGTTGCATTTGCTTTGCTAATTTAGATTTCCCGCTGCTTGCTTTGACAATTTCCATTTTTTTCACTGCTGTTTGTATTAATTGTTTTGTGCTGCTGCATTGTCTCGTCCCTTAGTTTAGCATCTGAGCTCAGCAGATTTAAGTTAGCTGAAGAGGGGGTAGACTGTATAAGAGAATGAGTTGGGATGAATTGGAAGGAATGCATTGAGAAGCTATAAGAAAATGGTTTGGCCAAAAAAGTATTTTGAATTTTGAAATAGTATAGGAACAAAAAAAGTAGGGTTTAGGGACAACAGGTTTAGGTAGGATTTTCTTGGAAATAAATGATGAGGTAAGATGATGGAAAATAAGTAATGAGGTAAGAAATATGTGAACATATAAATACAGAAAGCATGCTTGGATAGGGTTTTTTTTTTTTTTGCTGCAGCAAAGGCTGAAATAAGAGGGATCTATGGAATGAAGTTTTGGGTTGGACTGCAGTACCAAATGTTACACGGATAACACAAAAGGAAAGGACAGGGTTTGTTTTCACACTATGTGTTTGTGTACCCTTGTGTATTTGTTTTGTTCCTGTGTCTGTGTACTGTTTCATAGAATTTTTTTCTTCTGACACTAAGCTACATTCAGTATGATGAGGAATACTGTTATCCTCAAATATAATCTGCATTAATAATATGTTATTTACTTCATCAAGATGTTTAGCCATTATTTGTTCTCTTTTGTTTTAATGCTCATGTGTGAAATTAATGTTTCGAAAACTATTCTCATTATTTTATATATTCACTTATGTCATAATTCCTGTAACACTGATGTACCTGTTTATTTCTATTCTTTTGTAAAACCTGTACTACTACAAATTTATCTGTATTGTTATGTTCTTTAATAATGTATTTTGTACCTTTGTTATTGTATTCTTATGTTATAAAATTGTAATTGACACCAGTTCATCAAATTAAGTAACGTGTAAGTTACATTTCACTGCACACATTTCTGTTGGCCATAGTAGTATTTGGACAATACGTGAGAAGTAGGGACTGATAGTGTTTGCACGTGTGTTAATAATTCAGAAAGGGACTGGATAAAAGCACTGCTCATTATAAGGACATTTCAAAAAAAATATTTGTGAGTGCACAAGTGCTGGTTTATGAACTTGCTGTATTCTCCGCAAGACTCTTCAATGGTGATTGTGCACCTGCACAGTCGCAACAGATGGGTGCTGGCCATCTCTACAAGGACTACAGTGAGTCTGCATTTTTGATGGCCCACCAATACCATTATTTCTAAAAGGACTACAGTGGGTCTCCATCTCTGGGTGGCCCACCAATACCGTAATCTCTACCGGGACTGCAGTGGGTCTGTTCTGTGATGACCTACCTACCAATAGTCTTCAAAACTTCGACTGACTCTGCTGTGGGTTTGCTCTGTTGTGGCCCATTACCTGTCTGCATGTCAAGAGTCAGCTCTGTCTGTCCGTTGGAAGGACAACACTACTTCTTCAAGACAGCCTGGAAATCCACTACTTCCGTGTGCATTTTCTTTTACTGCTCAGACTTTCAGAAAAACACTGCAATTTTACCGTGATGAATGATCAGGACGGTCTTCATGGACTGTGAGAAAATTTTAGCTGTTGACCAACATTGTATCAATAAGTGTGTGCATTTGATTTCTTTGATATTGTAATTATAATTTTTTTTCAAATCTTTATTGGCCACTTGCCAAAACAATTTGTAAATTTTTTTGTGCGGAGCATGTGGGCTATGTAAGTAGGCGGTTTCGGTTTTTTTACTCGTAACGCCACGTAGCGCTCTGTATGAAGATCACTGGCTGTGCTGTGTGCAGTCTGTGGCTGGTTCGCATTGATGTAATACTCGCCATTGTAGCGTTGGGCAGTTGGCTGTTAACAGCGCACAGCATTGGGCAGTTGGAGGTGAGCCGCCAGCAGTGGTGGATGTGGGGAGAGAGATGGCGGAGTTTTGAAATTTGTAATACTGGATGTCATGAACTGGTATATACATTATGACTTTTGAACACTATTGAGGTAAATACATTGTTTGTTCTCTATCAAAATCTTTCATTTGCTAACTATGCCCATCAGTAGTTAGTGCCTTCCGCAGTTTGAATCTTTTAGTTAGCTGGCAGTAGTGGCCCTCGCTGTATTGCAGTAGTTCGAGTAACGAAGATTTTTGTTAGGTAAGTGATTTGTGAAACGTATAGGTTAATGTTAGTCAGGGCCATTCTTTTGTAGGGATTTTTGAAAGTCAGTTTAAGCACAGTCTTGTATAATTGTTCAAAGGGGACGTTTCAACTATAAGCTTCCGAATTGCGTAGTTACCAGTAAGTGACCTAGCTTTTCTGTACTAAATAATACCTGTAAACAATAAAAGAAGGGATGAAAGGAAATCAACACTAACTAAGAACAGCTTTTACTTGATTACAGCGAGGAACATAATATTGTAATTTCTACGCTTACAACAGCTCACATTTATAAAATGTGTTAGAAATTTGCACCGTTTGCTCGAATGCAAGTAGCACCGTTTACTAGAATGAGAGTTTTGCATCATTCAGCCAGCCTTTCACGCCCAAGCCCCGTGTGTTACCTGGCGACGTCCATGTTCAATATTTCTCATCCATTTTTGGGGTATTTCCCGACATTTGTGACCCTGTGTATCTTATAATAAATTACTTGTCTCAGCGTCATTTACGTGGCTTCAAGGATTAAATGTTAATAAGAATCACCCTGAATATTTCATCTCTCTCCCCCGGTCGGCCCTCACTCTGGGGACTTCAGTGAATTCCACAACCGCTCATTGTTTTCGCACTGATGGATCGTCATGAAATACAAATTCTATAGTGTGGCTGAAAAATTCGTCACCGATAGTCTCTTTTATCAAATTTCGATACGTTTTCCAGTCGCCTGTTATCACCTGCAACTGATAGAATGAAATGATTTATCATGGGCACTAAAGTTTTCTACGAGTGGCGATGTGCGACTCGTCCACTTCTACTATAGGGACAGTTTCGTTTATCGCGATAACACGGCAGACAAAAACCGATAATATTATAACGGTATTCACTGAGACTTATCAGGGCTCAATTTCGCGCTATCGAACCACCGATATGATTCCTTGCATTTTTTGTAGTAGAGCTCAAAAGGAAGTCTGTATAAGCGGTCTTCTGGTACAGTTTTACACACGTTTCACTCTGACAGTCTACGCAATTCCTCTGGTCCTGATTTGCCAACAAGACATGTTCCTAGCACAGCTCTAAACATTTCTTTGTACTACATCATCGAGGAATTAACTTCCGCCACGTAAGGGTATTTCAACTGGATATAAGAACAGATATACTCACGACTATTAACGACGATACATTACATTTCCTTGTCAACGCACAAAACAATATCCAGACCCCGCCTCGAAAGTCGGACGTTCTATATACACTGAAGAGCCAAAGAAACTGGTACACTGGCCTAATATCGTGTAGGACTACGGCGAGCGCGCCGACGTGCCCCAGCACGACTAATGTCTGAAGTAGTGCTGGAGGGAATTGATGGCAGGGTGTCCATAAATCCGTAAGAGTACGAGGGGGTGGAGATCTCTTCTGAACAGCACGTTGCAAGACATCCCACATATGCTCAACAATGTTCATGTCTGGGGAGTTCTGTGGCCAGCGGAAGTGTTTAAACTCAGAAGAGAGTTCCTGCAGCCATTCTGTAGCAATTCTGGACATGTGGGGTGTCGCATTGTCACGCCGGCGTTCCTGAAGTCCTTCGAAATGCACAATGGACGTTAATGAATGCAGGTGATCAGACAGGGCGCTTACGTACGTGTCAGCTGTCAGAGTTGTATCTAGACGTATCAGGGGTCCCATATCACTCCAGACGCCCCACACCATTACAGAGCCCCCACCAGCTTCTTTACAAGATTTTCCTACTCATTTTCCTACTCATGTCCATTTTCCTACATTTGAAGTCATCCTTAAGTCATCCAGTATACTCCTATAGTCACTCAATCATGATACTTTCCCCTACGCTACACCGTCACCAGCAAACAGTCGCAGACTGCCACTCACCGCATTCGTCAGATAATTTGTGTGTATACAGATCAAAAACGGTCCCATCACACTTCCCTGGTGTACTCCTGGTGATATCCTCGTCTATGAAGGACACTCGCTGTCCTCGACAACGTACTGAGTTCTATTAGTTAAGATGTCTATGATTCACTCACATATCTGGGACTCTATTCCATGTGTCGTACCTTCGTTAATCATCTGCAGTTAGGTACTGTGTCAAAGGCTTTTCGGAAATATAGGAATAAGGAATCTGATGCTGCGCCGGACGTGGTGGCCGAGCGGTTCTAGGCGCTACAGTCTGGAACCGCGCGACCGCTCCAGTCAACAGGTTCGAATCCTGCCTCGGGTATGGATGTGTGTGATGTCCTTAGGTTAGTTAGGTTTAAGCAGTTCTAAGTTCGAGGGGATTGATGGACTGATGACCTTAGAAGTTAAGTCCCATAGTTCTCAGAGCCATTTGAACAATTTGATTCTGATGCTGCCCTTCATCGTTGGTTCGCAGGAGAAAAGGGCGCGATGCTTTCTAAATCCCCTCTGATTTGTGGACACAAGCTTTTCTGTTCCAAAGAAATTTATTGTATTCGAACTTACAATATATTCAAGAATTCTGGAGCAAGAATACTGGTGTGTCATTTTCTGGTCAGTTCTTTTACACTTCTTACCAGACAGCAGTCAACAGTTTCTTTTTCCCCCAGTCGCTAGGGTTTTGCGCTGAGGCGGGCGTCTGGCGCTGGCCTACTGAGCCACCGAACACCAAATCCAGCTGCTCCACCTCTAAGTCGAGGTCAACGGATTGTTACCTCTTCAGACATAGAGAACATCATCGCCTCTCTTCCATCTCTCTTACACTCGAGTCCCAACACAGTACAGTCTCCTCCATCCTTGAGTACCGAGCGAGGTGCCGCAGTGGTTAGCACACTGGACTCGCATTCGGGAGGACGACGGTTCAATCCCGCGTCCGGACTTCCTGATTTAGGTTTTCCGTGATTTCCCTAAATCGCTCCAGGCAAATACTGGGATGGTTCCTTTGAAAGGGCACAGCCGACTTCCTTTCCTGTCCTTCCCTAATCCGATGAGACCGATGACCTCGCTGTTTGGTCTCTTTCCTCAAACAATCCAAATCCATCCTTGAGTATACTGGCCTGTTGCCACGCGTCTGTAACTGCTTATATTTCAGGTTTCCTATTGTATTAGAAGTGTTTTATAGCAATTTTTCGTTATCTTAGAGATTATGAGCTAGTGCGTATGACCGTGAGTAAGGTTGGGGGAGAGAGTATGTACACTCCTGGAAATGGAAAAAAGAACTCATTGACACCGGTGTGTCAGACCCACCATACTTGCTCCGGACACTGCGAGAGGGCTGTACAAGCAATGATCACACGCACGGCACAGCGGACACACCAGGAACCGCGGTGTTGGCCGTCGAATGGCGCTAGCTGCGCAGCATTTGTGCACCGCCGCCGTCAGTGTCAGCCAGTTTGCCGTGGCATACGGAGCTCCATCGCAGTCTTTAACACTGGTAGCATGCCGCGACAGCGTGGACGTGAACCGTATGTGCAGTTCACGGACTTTGAGCGAGGGCGTATAGTGGGCATGCGGGAGGCCAGGTGGACGTACCCCCGAATTGCTCAACACGTGGGGCGTGAGGTCTCCACAGTACATCGATGTTGTCGCCAGTGGTCGGCGGAAGGTGCACGTGCCCGTCGACCTGGGACCGGACCGCAGCGACGCACGGATGCACGCCAAGGCCGTAGGATCCTACGCAGTGCCGTAGGGGACCGCACCGCCACTTCCCAGCTAATTAGGGACACTGTTGCTCTTGGGGTATCGGCGAGGACCATTCGCAACCGTCTCCATGAAGCTGGGCTACGGTCCCGCACACCGTTAGGCCGTCTTCCGCTCACGCCCCAACATCGTGCAGCCCGCCTCCAGTGGTGTCGCGACAGGCGTGAATGGAGGGACGAATGGAGACGTGTCGTCTTCAGCGATGAGAGTCGCTTCTGCCTTGGTGCCAATGATGGTCGTATGCGTGTTTGGCGCCGTGCAGGTGAGCGCCACAATCAGGACTTCATACGACCGAGGCACACAGGGCCAACACCCGGCATCATGATGTGGGGAGCGATCTCCTACACTGGCCGTACACCTCTGGTGATCGTCGAGGGGACACTGAATAGTGCACGGTACATCCAAACCGTCATCGAACCCATCGTTCTACCATTCCTAGACCGGCAAGGGAACTTGCTGTTCCAACAGGACAATGCACGTCCGCATGTATCCGATGCCACCCAACGTGCTCTAGAAGGTGTAAGTCAACTACCCTGGCCAGCAAGATCTCCGGATCTGTCCCCCATTGAGCATGTTTGGGACTGGATGAAGCGTCGTCTCACGCGGTCTGCACGTCCAGCACGAACGCTGGTCCAACTGAGGCACCAGGTGGAAATGGCATGGCAAGCCGTTCCACAGGACTACATCCAGCATCTCTACGATCGTCTCCATGGGAGAATAGCAGCCTGCATTGCTGCGAAAGGTGGATATATACTGTACTAGTGCCGACATTGTGCATGCTCTGTTGCCTGTGTCTATGTGCCTGTGGTTCTGTCAGTGTGATCAGGTGATGTATCTGACCCCAGGAATATGTCAATAAAGTTTCCCCTTCCTGGGACAATGAATTCACGGTGTTCTTATTTCAATTTCCAGGAGTGTATTTGTGTAAGACTCACTCTTCCTTGTTTTATGGTATTTAACCACATTCGTGACTACTCATATCTGTAAGGGTGCTGATAACCCCGTTGTTGAGCGCCCGTAAGCCCAAAACACACACACACACGCTCACACAACCACACACACACACACACACACACACACACACACACACACACACACACACACACACACACACACACGTCCAACTGCTTAGTTCGTTTTCACGTAGCCACAGTTACCAGGCGCCCTCATATTATCACTATTATCTGCAGCATCATCATCATCATCATCATCATCGTCGTCTTCAAGGGTTAGACCTTTTGACCAGTTCAGTCTCAGAATTTTCCACACCGTCCCTTTAATGGACTTCCAAGATTTCTCAAGCCTATTGGGCTAGTTTTGCAGCATTAGTTATCTTCTTCATAGACACAGGATGGTTTAAATTTTGCCAGTTTGGCCAGTTTTTTCAGCTATAGCCGTATATGGTCCTACATTTACTTATTGCCTAATACCGATTTTTCATTTATGGTCCATTAACGAACATCCTTTTACAAAGCGGAGGAACTTGATCTCTGATGATTTGAACTGTCGTAATTGATCTGATATCAGCGTCGAACATTCGCTACCATACAGCAGCCAAAGAAAGGCTATTACTCCGTAACGTTTCATTAGTGTTTCTTTCTGTGCGTTATATTTTAACGTTCGTTGCATGATTTCCACAGAAATTCCTGAATCCGGTGAATTTTAGGTCTTCATCACCTGAGATGGAAAATTTTAAATTTAGACCCAACATATTTAAACTGTCTTACTTGTTCTATTGTTTGTCCATCTATAATAATATTGCCTCTTTAAGTTCCATTCCATAGAATGTCATCAAAAAATGTTCAAATGTGTGTGAATCCCTAAGGGACCAAACTTCTGAGGTCATCGGTCCCTAGACTTATACATTACTTAAAATAACTTATGCTAAGAACAGCACACACACCCAGGCCTGAGGGAGGACTCGAACCTCCGGCGGGAGGGACCGCGCAGTCAGTGAAATGGCGCCTCAAACCACGCGGGCACTTCTCGTGGCGAAATTTCATCACTTTTGTTTTATGCGTCGATAGTTTCATTTCGTATTTAGTAGCAATTTCACTCAACTTGTATACAACAACAAGAACCTTTTCTACGGGGTTTCATATTATAGCCGGCCGCGGTGGTCTAGCGGTTCTAGGCGCTCAATCCGGAACCGCGCGACTGCTACGGTCGCAGGTTCGAATCCTGCCTCGGGCATAGATGTGTGTGATGTCCTTAGGTTAGTTAGGTTTAAGTAGTTCTAAGTTCTAGGGGACTGATGACCACAGCTGTTAAGTCCCATAGTGCTCAGAGCCATTTTCATATTATAATTTAAATACTGGCGTAAATAAATAAAACGATTGCTTCTTAATGTGTCGTTTAATATATTCAACAATTTATAAATGCTACCATCAATATAAGCATCTAAAATTATGAGGGACAGTGGGCAGCCTTGACTAACGCTGGTAGAGTCCGTCGCAATTCCTTGCAGTACCTCACATGACCATCATCTTGACATAAAAGTCATCACCTACTTTAAAAAAAAATGGTTCAAACGGCTCTGAGCACTATCGGACTTAACATCTGTTGTCATCAGTCCCCTAGAACTTAGAACTACTTAAACCTAACTAACCTAAGGACATCACACACATCCATGCCCGAGGCAGGATTCGAACCTGCGACAGTAGCAGTCGTGCGGTTGCGGACTGAGCGCCTAGAACCGCTAGACCACCGCGGCCGGCCATCAAACTATTTCATCTTTAGAATGTTTTTATACCGAAATTATAAAACTTTTACACTGCAATGGCTGACGAACTGCTATTTTGTCGCTAGTGTCCTGCCTATAGTAGAAGGAATGTCAGTGGTAGGTAAATAATAAGATAAAAACAAAAGGTGTGTCATTAAATCCCAAACTTCTTTCATTCTTCTTTAAATGCCAATGATTAGTGAAGACCACGTAAGAATTCAAATTTGACGAGTTCGCAATCTTAAAAAAGAAAAGAACATTATACTTCATAGTCCGGCAGTGAGGTCAGTCAGTGTTGTAGTTACTGCGTCATACACGGCTCGTAGTGGTAGTACCTCCATTACGTCCCACATTCGGTTCGAAATTAGTCTAGTTACAAGTGCAGATGCAGTCCCGCTATCGTATCTCATGGAACAAGATAATTTCGTCTGTCGTACAGCTTTGCCATTTCACATTAGTATCTGCGAATACTGCATGATCAGAATCCACGTCATTACGCACTGAAACTCTCAGTTTCACCAATTATGGATTGGTGCTGTAATAATACTGCATAAACGTGGTACGGTAACTACGTAGCTAACTCCTGCAGCTTGCTAACAACCATACAACCCATGTCAGAGTAAACTGTGTGCCAAGATAGTTTTCATTACACCAAATTTCAGCCAGTTCTAGCCACGAATGGAGCGTAAGAAGAATAGCTACCAATATTGCTAGAACTAATACAGCAACGAACCACTCTTTTTAACTTATTTATTACAAAACGTGTTTTTTTTCCACTCATCTTTAGTGGTGTGCAATACTTATAAATTCGTCATCATTATATTTATGTCGACTACACTTTGATTGCCGTGACTGACTTTTAATCTGTATCCTTTAACTCTTTGCTGTAATACACCTCTGACGAGATTGTCAAAATTGGATGGGAAGTTTTGCCTCATCCCCCATACAGCCCTGACCTGGCACCATCAGACTTCCATCTGTTCGGGCCACTAAAAGAAGCTCATCGTGGGATTCATTTTGAAGATGAGGAGGCCGTCAAAACATCCGTGCGTCAATGGCTTAGGAAGCAGAGCTGTGATTTGTACCGTGGTGGGATACATGCCCTTGTTCAAAGATGGACCAAAACTGTAGAGATGGGCGGAGATTACATTGAAAAATGACAAAATGATCCTCAATGTTGTGGTTTTCAACCTATGTAATTGCATTTAAATTTCCTGACAATTAAACGTAAAAAAAAAATAGGAGGCATTACTTTTTGACTGACCCTCGTATGTACATACGAGAATGATACTAAACGCCACGAGAAACCAGTTGGTACGAATATTAGATTCTATTTATTTGACAAACAAACAACATAATTTTAATCAAAAGCTCTTTCTGCCACACTTCAGTACAGACTCTATTTCTTTCCACACATTATCTACAAAACAATGGAAGGTGGTGAAACCCGACCAGGGTAACGACAAGGCTGGACTCGAGAGACGTGAAGAAATATGCGGGGTAGTTCTGACTCTACATTTTGTATTAGAACATAGTTTGAAGAAAGGCAAACCAACGTTCTTTGCGTTTGTTACTTCAGACAAAGGGTTTGACAATGCTGATCGAGATAAAAATCTGTGGAATTCTGAAGCAATCAAGGGCAAAATACAGGGATAGTATTGAACTATTCATTATCACCACGAAAAAAATCACGATCAACCATAAATTGGCTGGTAGCACCATTCCTTCTCTATATATTCATCCTTTAATACGAGTACGATACTTTTCCTCAGCAATTGGAGACTTGGCGGAGACCTTGGCCATAGAAGTCTGCGTTGTGGACGCTCAGGAAGTGTTGCATCTCGAAAACCCATTGAAGAGCCAAATAAACTGATACACCTGCCTAATATCGTGTAGGGCCCCCGCGAGCACTCAGAAGTGCCGCAACACGACGTGGGATGGACTCGACCAATGGCTGAAGCAATGCTGGAGGGAAGTGACTCCAAGAGTCCTGTAGGGCTGTCCATAAATTCGTAAGACTACTAGGGGGTGGAGATCTCTTCTGAACAGCACGTTGCAAGGCATCCCAGATACGCTCAATGATGTTCATCTCTGGGGAGTTTAGTGGCACATAGATATGTTTAAACTCAGTAGAGTGTTCCTGGAACCACTCTGTAGCAATTCAGGATGTGTGGTGCCATCATCCACTAGGTTGCAACGCGGACGATAGCGTGTGTTGAGTGAACGAGACAGCCGATCATTGAAGAACTCTATGAAGAAATATAAGAAGGCAACAGCTGCAGAATTCACTGCAGAATCTTGTCAGTAGCTGGCATGTGATCAGACAGGATGCTTACGTACGTGTCACCTGTCAGAGTTGTGTCTAGACGTATCAGGGCCCCCATATCACTCCACACCATTACAGAGCCTCCACCAGCTTCTACGGTCCCCTGCTGACATGCAGGGTTCATGGAGTCACGAGTTTGTCTCCATACCCGTACACATATATCCGCTTGGTACAATTTTAATTTGATTTGCTGTTTTTTTCCGCCGACCGGAGGGGCCGAGCGGTTCTAGGCGTTACAGTCTGGAACCGCGCGACCACCACGGTCGCAGGATCGAATCCTGCCTCGGGCACGGATGTGTGTGATGTCCTTAGGTTAGCTAGGTTTAAGTAATTCTAAGTTCTAGGGGACTGATGACCTTAGAAGTTAAGTCCCATAGTGCTCAGAGCCATTTGAACCATTTTTTTTTTCCTGTCAGTACCAAAACAACAACAAACGGGCCCCAGTAGCAGGGAATTGCAAGACAAGCTGGACTTCCGAAACCACTCAGTGATGCAAATGCAGTTAACAGGGAAACGTGATGCAGATGCCATAAAACATGAAGCAATGGAATAACGTCATTTGCTCGAATGAGTGTTGTTTCACTCTGTTGCCAACTTCTGGCGGAGTATGTCCCAAGAATAAAACCCGGCGGGAGTTCAGTGATGGTTTGGGCAGACATATTCTCTTATTCCACGAATCCCATTGTTACTCAGCGTGGTCGAATTACTGGCAGGGATTATGTGACCATTGTGGCTGATCATGTCCGTCCGATAGAAAAATGTTCTTTCCTCAGGGATGATGCTGTGTTCTGAACGTCAGAGCCGCTGTTCATAGAGGTCGTATCGTTCAGAACTTGTTTTGTGGGCACGTGGTTGTATTGTCGCATCTCTTCTGGCGATCAAAGTCACCAGAACTCAATATTACTGAAGTTCTGTGCACTGCTTTCTTGAGAAGGGTGTGTGGTGTGATGGGACTCCGTCTCCACCATCGTTACCTGAACTTGCTGCTACTTTGCAGGAACAATGGTATCAGGTTCTCTTGAAAGCCATACAGTACCTTTCTTTATCAATTCCGAGACGATTGGAAGCTGATTTGACTGCCAACGGTTTTCCTACTACGTATTACTTATGGTAATACCGGGCCGACAGTTGGCGCTTCAGCTGATCAGAATAGTAATAATTAGCATAACAAAGTAAGACAAAGCAAAGATGATGTTTTTTACAGGAAATGCACAGTATGTCCACCCTCATTCCTCAACAATAGCTGTAGCCGAGGAATAATGTTGTGAACAGCTCTGTAAAGCACGTCCGGAGTTATGGTGAGGCATTGGCGTCGGATGTTGTCTTTCAGCATCCCTAGAAATGTCGGTCGATCACGATACACTTGCGTCTTTAGGTAACCCCAAAGCCAATAATCGCACGGACTGAGGTCTGGGGGCCTGGGAGGCCAAGCATGACGAAAGTGGCGGCTGAGCACACGATCATCACCAAACGACGGGCGCAAGAGATCTTTCACGCGTCTAGCAATATTGGGTATTTTGTTTTTTGTTCTAATAAAACCCCATGTCATTCCAAGCATGTGTGTCAATTTGTACCTCTCTATCTACATTATTCCGTGGTTTATTAAGTTTTCAAATTTATACTGACTTTTTGATCACCCTGTATATTGGTTTTGTCGTGTTAACATATTTTTGTCCACCCACTGTAAGTACCGTAAGTAAATTTACTCAATTTGCTTTCAAACAAGACACACAGTGCATGTAGTCGTAATCACACCGTTGTGCAGATATTTTCAGTGCAATACAGAAACAAAAAAATGGAATAAGAAGTCAAACGAAATACAGTTACTCTCTAACAAGCCACTGGAGTCCACTGGTCCCTTACTCCAAAATACTGATAAAATATCCCTGAACGACCTCATAAAATCTGTACATGGAGTTTGGGTCCTTTTCGGGAGTGAGGTTAGTGATTAATTAGTCCTTATGATTACAGGATACGATATTTGGTCTTTCATTGCAAATACTAACAGGATATCTCATCTCTCGTCCAGTTTTACATTGTTTCCCGGAGCACAGTTTCTGCTCAATACAACGAATGGTTCAAACAATGACACGATCACAGTTAGGTTTTGACTTCCATGCATAAAAAATTAATCACATTTACAAAGTCGGCTGCAAATGGAATGGCTTTGGTCTGTAACACAAATTTACGTTGTATGTTTGTTGTGTCTGCAGTTGTAGGTGGCGGACGCGAGACAGATATTTATACTTCAAACAAAAATATATACATTTGCACGGGTAAAGCTCACACGCTTTTATTTACAACGTTTTCATGTAGCGAAAACTTGCAAAAACAAATGTATGACGTCTTCTGTAGGATGTACAAAGGTTTGCCTCAGTGCTTCTGAGTAGTTACTTGTAGTATCTGGTGACCGTGGCGTGGATGGCAGTCAACCAAGATTCGTCGTGTCTTGGGCGTGTCCTCTCCACGCCTTCTGCCGGATCTCTGCGTGTGCTGTTTTATAAAGAGGTGCGGAAGGATGTTATCTGCTTCGTTTTGGGCGTGGCCATTAAGGGCGACCTCTATCTTCATACATAGATCCAGCCATCTGTCTTACGGCGAGTGGCGGAGAATCCAGGGCGAGTGCGACGCCCACTGGCGGTCAACCTGGAGTTATCACACTCGGCTGCCTTCGGTGTGACGCGCCGTGTGCGGTCAGCATGAATACTGCCGATTCCGTAATTTCAGTTCAACCTCGTTTCTACACTACATATCTGACAATACAATAAGTCTCCAAAACGAGTTTTTCATTGTGCTTTCAGTGTGCATTGTTTTGAAACTTCCTAAGTGATTAAAACTATATACTAAAGGGTGTAGAATGCGGAACCTTGACTGTCGTGGGCAGTACGGTTATTTACTGAGCTATCCACGCACGCCTCACGACTACCCCTCGCAGTTTCAATTCATTCTGTAACACTCTGCTGCTTCCCTATCTCCTCAGAAGCTCATCTGCAGTACCTTTCACTGGAAAGTACTATGAATTTTTGACGTTATGGGGATAAAACAGAAGGACGAAAGGTTATCTCCAACTGGTGTAGATATCAGACTGCAGTTATAAGAGTTCAACGACACGAAAGAGAGGCCGTAATTGAGAACGAAGTGAGACAGAGTGGTAGATTATCCCTCAAGTAATTCAATTTGTTCACACAGCAAGCAGCAAAGAAAACCTAGGAGAAATCTGCAAAGGGAATAAAAGTTCAGAGACAAGACACAAATGTTTTCAACCTTTCGACAACACTGAAATTTTGTAAAAGACGGCAAAGGCTATGGAAGATCGGTTAAACAGGATGTATAATGTCTTGGAAGGAGATTATAAGATACATATCATTAGAACAAGGCTAATAGAATGTAGTCAAATTGAATCAGACAATGCCGATGGAATTAAGGTGGTCAAGGAGACGCTAAAGGTACTCTCCAAGTTTCGTTATTTGGGCTGCAGAATAACAGACAACGGCAGAAATAAAGCGAATGTAAACTAGAGACTCGTAATAGAAGGAAATTTTTAATCAATGATTTATGGAAATGTTAATTTGGAGTTTAGCGTTATATGAAAGTGAAACGTAAGACGATCAACAGCGTAAACAATAAGATAATGGATAAAAATGGTTCAAATGGCTCTGAGCACTATGGGACTCAACATCTGATGTCAACAGTCCCCTAGAACTTAGAACTACTTAAACCTAACTAACCTAAGGACATCACACACATCCATGCCCAAGGCAGGATTCGAACCTACGACCGTAGCGGTTCGCGGCTCCAGACTGAAGCGCTTAAAACCGCTCGGCCACTCCGGCCGGCGATAATGGATATTTCTGTGTTGTGGTGCTGAAGAGGATTCCTGAAGGTTATGTAGACAGATGGTTATCTCATAACGACATGCTGAATCGAATCGGAGAAAAAATATCTTTATGGCATAACATGACTAAATGAAAAAAAGAAATGTAGTAATCGGGCGCATCCTGAGACATCAGGAAATATCGAATAAGGTAAATTTGGTAATTTGTGCTTAGGTCATCGGTCCCTAGGCTTACACACTACTTATTCTAACTTAAACTAACTTACGCTAAGGACAACACACACACACACACACACACACACACACATGGCCATGCCCGAGGGAGGACTCGAACCTCCGACGTGGGGAGCTGCCCGAGCCGTGGCAAGACGCCCAAGACAGCGCGGATATCCCAAGCGGCAGTGAATCAGGGTATGATAATGGAGGAAACCATGAAGAATAAAAAATCAAATCGGAAAACCATGTATGGGTAATACTAAGAAGTGATGTAACATGGCGTTATGAGGTGAATTTTACACTGCAATGTATCTGTAATGGAAAACGTGTAAAAGATACTAGTGCGGCCAATTTTTAAGTTTTGTTCCAGTGGTTCGAATTTTTATCAAGTAGGTATGACAACAGACAGAGAGAAATGCCGAAACGATCTGTTACTATCGTAACAGCCCGTATGAAGATGTAATAAAAATGCTCTGGGAAACTGAATGGGAATCCCTGGAAGAAAGACGACGTAGTTAACACAAAATCCGTATTGAATAGTTTTAGAGAATTAGTATTCGAAGGTGACAAAGCGGCCATTGTGCTACCACCAACGTATATCCCTCGTAGGGATCGCGAGAAAACGATAAGAGGGATTAGGGGGCATTCAGTGGCAGACAGACAGTCAGCTTTTCCTCTCTCATTACGCGGATAAAATACGAAGAATATTCGAAATTATTATTACCATGAATCCTCCCCCATGCACTATTCAGTGGCCTCTGTAGTATACATGTACGTATAGATGTAAGGGGTGTTGGAGAAAGCCCCGTAATCCTGTTGACTTTGTGTATACAAGTGGGCGTCTTGTTTTAGGGTTTGCACAATTGGGGAAATAATAGCTGTCTCATTAATATCCATTCGCAAAGAAGTAGCTGGACTGCAACCACTGCGGTTGGTCAGCCATGCAGTAACACAATAAACAGATTTGAAAACGAAAGGGTTTAGACCGATATTTGTGAATGAATTATCTGACAACGATAGAGAGCTGCGGGTTGTACTCTGCCGCGCGTTATTAGCACAATTTCCAAATGTTATGTCTCGCTCAAGAGTATTAGTTTTTGATTAATGTACGATATATCGCAGTTCACACAGGAGTAACGTTGTTTTCTGGTCTACGGAAATCCCCCGATATGTGCAGTAGTTGTAATGGAATCCGCTTCGTGTTACGATGTGGGCCACGATGCCATCAAGATACCTGTTCAGATCTTCTTTATTTTTAAGACTACGTGAATGGAGTTTCCTACTTGTAGTAAACGAGGTTAATACCTAAGTTCTAAGACAAGAGACTCGTGTATTAAGTGTGGTTACAGCACCGAGAAATTTCAACATACTTTTGAGACTGCTGGGTTGGGCGTGGTCCAGCACCTTTTCCAGCTCCAGTGAAATGGCCACCGTGCAGCTTGCACCTTAACATGCCTAAAAAAATTGGTTCAAATGGCTCTGAGCAATATGGGACTTAACATCTATGGTCATCAGTCCCCTAGAACTTAGAACTACTTAAACCTAACTAACCTAAGGACACCATACAACACCCAGCCATCACGAGGCAGAGAAAATCCCTGACCCCGCCGGGAATCGAACCCGGGAACCCGGGCGTGGGAAGCGAGAACGCTACCGCACGACCACGAGATGCGGGCCCCAGACCTAAAAAGGGCTTATGGCGAATAATGAGAAACCATGTGCTCAACGTCACAGCGTCACACACTATCTAGTCAAATGTATCCGGACAGGCTCTAAGTAATTTGAAATTGACCAAAAGATGTTACGAGAGGCGGAACCCACAGTTTAATGCCGTGTTTTCAGTAGAAAAGCGGTAACAATAGAATGATTTGGTCAGAAACCTCACTGACTTCAATATCACCTTGTGAGTAGGCTGATTAGGTTTTTATGATGGTAACGCCACGTAGCGCTCTATATCAAAATCAAAACAACCACCTCTGGCCGTAATAACGGCCTTGACACGCCTGGGCATTGAGTCAAACAGAGCTTGGATGGCGTGTACAGGTACAGCTGCCCATGTAGCTTCAACACCATACCACAGTTAATCAAGAATAGTGACTGGAGTATTTGTGACGAGCCAGTTACTCGGCCACCATTGACCAGAAGTTTTCAATTGGTGAGAGATCTGGAGAATGTGCTGGCCAGGGCAGCAGTCGAACATTTTCTGTATCCAGAAAGGCCCGAAAGGACCTGCAACATGCGGTCGTGCAGTATCCTGTTGAAATGTTGGGTTTCGCAGGGATCGAATGAAGGGTAGAGCCACGGGTCGTAACACATCTGAAATGAAACGTCCACTGTTCAAAGTGCCGTCAATGCGAACAAGAGGTAACCGAGACGTGTAACCAATGGCACCCCATACCATCACGCCGGGTGATACGCCAGTATAGCGATGACGAATACACGCTTCCAATGTGCGTTCATCGCGATGTCACCAAACACGGATGCGACCATAATGATGCTGTAAACAAACCCTGGATTCATCCGAAAAAAAAACGTGCACCCAGGTTCGTCGTTGAGTACACCATCGCAGGCGCTCCTCTCTGTGATGGAGCGTCAAGGGTAACCGCAGCCATGGTCTCCGAGCTGATAGTCAATGCTGCTTCAAATGTCGTCGAACTGTTCGTGCAGATGGTTGTTGTCTTGCAAACGTCCCCATCTGTTGACTCAGGGATCGAGACTTGGCTGCACGATCCGTTACAGCCATGCGGATAAGATGCTTGTCATCACGACTGCTAGTCATATGAGGCCGTTGGGATCCAGCACGGCGTCCCGTATTATCCTCCTGAACCCACCGATTCCATATTCTGCTAAGAGTCATTGGATCTCGACCAACGAGAGCAGCAGTGGCGCGATACGATAAACCGCAGTTGCGATAGGCTACAATCGGACCTTTATCAAAGTCGGAAACGTGATGGTACGCATTTCTCCTCCTTACACGAGGCGTCACCAGTCAACGCTGGTGAACTGCTGTTTGTATATGAGAAATCGTTTGGAAACTTTCCTCATGTCAACACGTTGTAGGTGTCGCCACCGGCGCCAACCTTGTGTAAATGCTCTGAAAAGCTAATCATTTGCACATCACAGATTCTTCTTCCTATCGGTTAAACTTCGCGTCTGTGTGTGGTGTACCAATTTGTATGGCCAGTAGTGTATAATGCCAACAGTGAAGTGTGGGGGTCGTTGTGTTACAGTTTTTTTGTCGTTCGGATGTCGTCGACTGTTGCGCTTAAGGAAACACTAAATGCGGAAGGGAAACACTAAATGCGGAATGATATGATTAGTTTCTACAGAGTTCTGCGGTGCGTACAGTAGAGGAACATTAGGACGACGATGATTGTATCAACACGACAATGGGTCCTGTCATAAAGCAGCATCTGTGAGGTCTTGGTTTGTGGACAGTAAAATTTCTGGAATTGGTTGGCCTGCCCAGAATCCCAATGGCACATCTTGGGGATTAGTTCTAACGTAGAAGTTCACTCTAGATCCCAGCGCCCACCATCACTACCAAATCAAATGGTTCAAATGGCTCTAAGCAGTATGGGACTTAACATCTGAGGTCATCAGTCCCCTAGAAAGACAACTACTTGAACCTAATGAACGCATTGGCAACACTTTGAACAGTGGACGTTTCATTTAAGATGTGTTACGACCCGTGGCTCTACCCTTCATTCGCTCACTGCGAAACCCTACATTTCAGCAGGATATTGCATGACCGCATGTTGTAGTTCCTGTACGGGCCTTTATGGACACAGAAAATGTTCGACTGCTGCCCTGGCCAGCACATTCTCCAGATCTCTCACTAATTGAAAACGTCTAGTCAATGGTGGCCGAGCAATTGACTCGTCACAATACGCCAGTCATTACTCTTGATGAACTGTGGTATCGTGTTGAAGCTACATGTTCAGCTCTACCTGTACACTCCATCCAATCTCTGTTTGTCTCAATGCCCAGGCGTACCAAGGCCGTTATTACGGCCAGAAGTGGTTGTTCTGGGTATTGATTTCTCAGGATCTATGCATCCAAATTGCGTGAAAATATAATCACATGCCAGTTCTACTATAATATATTTGTCCAATGAATACCCGTTTATCATCTGCATTTCTTCTTGGTGGGGCAATTTTAATGGCCAATAGTGTAAGTGTGGTTACAGCACCAAGAAACTCCAACATACTTTGCTGTTCCTTGAAGAAAACTTTTGAGACCGCTAGGTTGGGCGTGGTGCAGCACATTTTCCAGCTCCAGTTAAATGGTCACCGTGCAGCTCGGATCTTACCATGCCTAAAAAGGACTTATTGCGAATAATGAGGAACCATGTATTCAACGTCACAGCGTCACACACAATCTGGTCAAGTGTATCCGAACAGCTCTAAGTAATTTAAAGTTGACCACTAGATGTTACGAGAGGCGGACCCGACAGTATAATGCCGTGTCTTCAGTAGAAAAGAGGTAACAACAGAATGGTTTGGTAAGAAATCTCACTGACTTCGATGTCACCTAAGTGACAAACCCATCAAGGACATTTCAATAGTCTATAGTTGCCCAAGTTTACTGTTGGTGCTGTAACTCAGATATGGAAATGCGAAGGAACACCCACAGCCAAACCAGCACCAGGCATATCTCATGTACTGACACATACGGACCGTCGGGTGTTGCGGAATGTGGTTACAAAAGATTGTATGAAACCAACGGAAGGAAACACTCGTGAGTTCCAGACGGCTATCAGCAGCCCAGCTAACACAGCGACTGTGTGTACGGAGTTCAAAATAATGGGGTACAATAGTCGAGCAGCTCCTCATAAATCACACTTTTCTGTAGTAAGAGCTAAGTTACGGTTGACGTAACGTAAACAGCGACGACGCTGGATGGTGGGTTACCGGGAAACAAGTGACTTGGAGTGATGCATCACGCTATACCCTGTAGCAATCACGCTATACCCTGTAGCAATCACGCTATACCCTGTGGCAATCCAATGGAAGGGTTTAGACTTAGCGTATGCTTGGAGAAAATTAACTGCCATCACGTATGATGCCAACAGTGAAGTGTGGGGGTGGTTATGTTACAGTTTCTCTTCGTTAGGATGTTATGGACTACTGCGCTTAAGGAAACACTAAATGCGGAAGGATATGATTAAATTTTACAGAATTCTGTGCTGTGTACAGTAGAGGAACATTTGGACGACAATGATTGTACACAACTGGCCATTAAAATTGCTACACCAAGAAGAAATGCAGATGATAAGCGGATATTCATTGAACAAATATATTATACTAGAACTGACATGTGATTACATTTTCACGCAATTTGGGTGCATAGATCCTGGGAAATCAGTACCACCCCTGGCCGTAGTAATGGCCTTGATACGCCTGGGCATTGAGTCAAACAGAGCTTGGATGGCATGTACAGGTACAGCTGCCCATGTAGATACAACACCATACCACAGTTCATCAAGCGTAGTGACAGGCGTATTGTGACGAGCCAGTTACTCGGCCACCATTGACCAGACGTTTTCAATTGGTGAGAGATCTGGAGAATGTGCTGGCCAGGGCAGCAGTCGAACATTTTCGGCATCCAGAAAGGCCCGTACAGGACCTGCAACATGCGGTCGTGCATTATCCTGCTGAAATGTAGGGTTTCGCAGGGATCGAATGAAGGGTAGAGCCACGGGTCGTAACACATCTGAAATGTAACGTCCACTGTTCAAAGTGCTGTCAATTCGAAAGAGAGGTGACCGAGACGTGTAACCCATGGCACCCCATACCATCACGCCGGGTGATACGTCAGTATGGCGATGACGAATACACGCTTCCAATGTGCGTTCACCGCGATGTCGCCAAACACGGATGCGACCATCATGATGCTGTGAACAGAACCTGGATTCACCCGAAAAATGAAATGATAATTAAATGGACACCCTAGCTACAAACAGGCGTTGATTTACTTTATTGGGGACATGTCGAAAATCGTCCCTGCAGGTGCCCTCGGTGGCTCAGATGGATAGAGCGTCTGCCATGTAAGCAGGAGATCCCGGGTTCGAGTCCCTGTCGGGACACACATTTTCAACATGTCCCCAACGAAGTATATCAACTCCTGTTTGCAGCTAGGGTGTCCATTTACTTATCATTTCATTCTAACAAAGCTGCATGGTCATCAGCGGTAACTGTTCTTTCTAGTGTCATATATTTAAACCTAACTAACCTAAGGGTATCACACACATCCATGCCCGAGGCAGGATTAGAACCAGCGACAGCAGCAGCAGCAGCGCGGCTCCGGACTGAAGCGCCTAGAATCGCTCGGCCACAGCGACCGGCAAAGTCACTACCGTCTCTGGTTTCTGCTCTTTGTGAAAAACGCCATTCCTTCACAGACATCCAGATACCTCATTGAAATTGTCTTGAGCAGAATTCAAGCCGTCGGAAAGATGGATTGTGGCTACATAATAAGTGTACAATAAATAAGTATCCGTATACTTTCGATCAGATAGCGGAAGTACTCCAGTGCACATTATTTTTTTGCACAAGGGTACGGAGATGTCTCGGAAATGCCGTAGATGCGGTCTTGAGGATGTCGCAAAACCGTATTTCGAGCGGTTTAGTACGTTCAAAATGGTTCAAATGGCTCTAAGCACTATGGGACCTAACATCTGAGGTCATCAGTCCCCTAGACTTAGAACTACATAAACCTAACTAATCTAAGGACATCACACACACCCATGCTCCAGGCAGGATTCGAACCTGCGACCGCTGCAGCATCGCGGTTCCGGACTGAAGCGCCTAGAACCGCTCGGCCACAGCGAGCGGCGGTTTAGTACGCACCTGATCCGAGGCAACAGGCAGTTTAAAAATTTCGTTTGGTCAACACAGTCTCACCATTACTGCGTAAAGGGCAGAGGAAGAGTTGACAGGGGTAGGTATGGGTGCCACTTAGTTGAAAGCGTGATTCACTTTCGCCCGGAGCTCGCAGCTGATCGATATGGGCGCGCGCAGCCACGGCTGGCCTGCTTAGCTTCGCCTGTCCCCGCCGCGGCCGCAGCGCGACTTCCTCACAGACGACCTAACGACCTGCCACGCCGGACGCCGTCTCCCAGCCCTTTCTCTGTCCTCCGCAAGTACCTCTATAAGCACATTTATACCGCGAGAAACCTTCTTTTCTCGTGAAGAAAATACTCAAATAAACTTTTACGTCAATGAAATTTCCTGACGCTAAAACAGTATACCTCGACAGATTGACCGGTAGCTTATTTGACCGAGAATGTCAAAGATTCCGTGTTCGAGTACTGTTCCGGCGCACAGCTTTAACATTTCACGGTGTTTTAAATGAGCGCACACTCCGCTGTCGAGTCAAAATTCATTCTGGTCTTATATCTACACTCCGAAATCCGGCAGAAAGTATTTATGATACCACCACTTCATTTCCGTCGTGGTCGTATCGCGAGGCGTATGTAAGAGAAATTAATACGTTGTCCTATTCTGCTTGGAATATACGCACTCGTAATTTGTACAGTAAACGTTTCCGTGATGCACAAATGCAGCTTTTATAGCGTCTGCCATTGTATTCTGTTGAGCATCTTCGTAACGCTCTCGCGCCGATTGAACGTTCCCGTGAAAAAACGCGCCGCTCTTCGCCCGATCTTGTCCATCACTTCTATTATCCAGCTTTGTAAGCATTCCATACTGCTGAACAATACTCAAGAATCGGTAGAACAGTGTTTTCTGAGCTACTTCTTCCCGGACGTGTCACATTTCCTTACTGTTCTTCCCATAAAACTCGGCCGGGCATCTGTTTTTCCTGGGGGTTCGGTTTGGGTTGTTTGGGGGAACAGACCAAACAGCGAGGTCATCGGTCTCATCGGATTAGGGACGGATGGGGAACGAAGTCGGCCGTGCCCTTTCAAAGGAACCATCCCGGCATTCACCTGGAGCGATTTACGGAAATCACGGAAAACCTAAGTCAGGATGGCCGGATGCGAGATTGAACCGTCGTCCTCCCGAATGCGAGTCCAGTGTGCTAACCACTGCGCCACCTCGGTCGGTCTGTTTTTCCTGTTACCTGCTCTATGCGCTCGTTTCACTTTAGGTGGCTCCCAATGGTTCTCCAACGTATTTTGTGGTATTTACTTTTTCCAGTGGCTCTCTTCGGCTATTATCCAGTGATGTGGCGCAGTGGTTTGCACACTGAAGTCGCATTCGGGAGAATGGCGGTTCAAACGCGGGTCCGACCATCCTGATTTAGGTTTCCCGTAATTTCCCTAAATCACTTTAGGCAAATGCTAGGATGGTTCCTGTGAAAGGGAACGTCCAACTTTCTTCCCTATCCTTCCCCAATCCGAGCTTGTGTTCCGTCTCTAATCACTTCGTTGTCGACGGAATGTTTAACACTCATCTCCTCCTACCCCTCTATTTCTATTCATGCTCAGTATGTTGCATTTATTTACCTTTATGGTCAACTGCCAGACCGTACACCAGTCGTCAAACCTCTGAAGGCCTTCCTGCGTTTTGCTACCGTTTTCTGGCGTTGCAAGTTGTCATAGACCACAGCATCATCCGCGGAGCCTCCAACGTTATACCAGAACATTAGTATAAACTGTAAGCAGTACGGTGATATAACATTTCCATGAAATACTCAAGAAATTACCTATACAGTCGCCGATTTTGTGCCATTAAGAATGCCGTGTTAAGTTCAGTTTGCAAAGAAGTCCTCAATCCAATCTTAAATCAGTTCTAATGCTCGGTAGTCTCGTATTTTGTTCACTAAACGACAGTGTGCAACCCAATCCAGTACCAGACGTGATGGTTATGAAAGACACTGTGAGACTCTTTGAACAGTGCGAGTTTCGCGGAGTGTCATGAACAGCAGTGACAATACACATGCGAGTGGACATTAATTGTCGTTGTTACGCTCGTAGAACCAGTTTGTTTGCAGCATGTCGAGTTGCAAAAACTAATTCACTTTAAGATTCTTATTCTATTTGCAAATTAATGAAATGCCGTATGCGTTGAAAATATTAACCATCCCTGTGGAACATTGTCACTCTTTACTATACAACGTGTCCCAGAAGGAACCGTCAGAATACAGTGATATGACACAAACGAGCATTCGAAGTAAAAAAATCGAGTTTAAATGCCCTTAAAATGTGTACGTTAACAGTTATGAGCACTTCTTTGCTTCCAAAATGCGACACAAATCTCTTCTACTGAATAAATGCTCACAGCCATTAAGGCATAAATTCCATGTTTCATAGACATGTTTTGCTTCGAATGATCGTTTCTATTATATCCCTGAATATTGCCCATTCGTCGCGGGACACCCTGGATATGAAAATGGCTCGTCAAAATTGTGAATTCGCGAAAATGGCGTGCATGAAGAAAATGAACGGACTATAGATTCACGATTGGCAAGTTTAAGTGAATCCTACACCGTTTCCAAACTGTGAACGGTACGTTAATAACAGAATCGTGTGTGGAAGGAACTTGTAGTAGTACACTTGTGATCTTTCATTTACAGAGTAACAATTAATTCCAACCAGTCTGTGACCAAAGGCATACGGCAGAGGATAATATTACCGTCAGGAGACTCGTGTACCAAGCAAGAGGATGACCTTTGATCTACACAGTAACAATTACTTCCGACCAGACTGTGACCAAAGAACTACGACCTAGGATAATATTGCCGCCAGGACATTCGTGAAAAAGGATATATCCATTGCAATTCAGGGCTGATGAGGTACTTTAATTACGCCACCACCGACGAGCTGCCGCCGAGATTTCACGCCGGCAGAGATAAGCTGGGACGCAAAGCTCTCTTTCTATAAAGACTCAGAAAAGCAATCCCAACAGTTCCAACTGTAACTTCTCTTTTGCGACAAGCTTTTCCTAATATTTATTTTTCTTGAATAAACGTAGTTACAGCGTGGGTAGACTGAAATAATTATGTTGACACTGTTTTCCTTAGTATTACTTTTCAATAATAATAGTTTGATAATGCCATTCTCCTTTATTTTGTTTTGGTTGTTATGGTATGTGCGTTTATGTATCTCTTGAAAGGATATATATATATATATATATATATATATATATATATATATATAATTTTATTTGTGTGTGTGTGTGTGTGTGTGTGTGTGTGTGTGTGTGTGTGTGTGTGTGTGTGGGCGCACGCGTGCAATGTATCCACAAGCAAAATTTATATATCTAACTTTGGTATGTGGTGAACTGCGCAGTGTGTGTCATCTGTCATTAGGTTCCGGGCTCCGACTAAGAAGCAAGGTTACTCGCTTGAGATTTGTGCAAGGCACAAAATCGGAGGGAACTTTAAATTTCACAGATTTTTAAAACTAGGAGAACTAAGTTTACATTCCGTAGATCTTCATCCGTATTACTGCATACCAAGGACCAAGTGCAATCTTGTTTTTCGTAGTTACAATTGAGCAGTGTCTCAACTTCCTCAACTACTAATATTGTTTACTAAGTACTATACATACATTTGAGTTTACTAAACAAATTGTGATCAGTTTATTTCAGTAACTTCGGTAGCGAAACGAGTTGTTTTGAGTTTAAAAAATATCAAAATTTATGCTATTAAGTTCCCGCGTTAAATGTTCAGATGGCTTCACAGGCACAATTTCGCAAAACAGATCTTTTAGAAGCGGTTTCTTTACAACATTACATGTGGATTACGAGCAACTACCGCTATAACTACATACGTCTATGTGTTTCACGTGTTACTTCCTCTACTAGATTTCGGTAAGAAATAGTACGTATCTTTAACCTGTTAAGAAGTCTTCTGTGAAGTAAGGTTCCATCACGTAGTCTTCAATAATTGGGCACCAAACTTCCACACTCCATTGCCTCTGACGTTCAACCTGCCTAAGCGGCCTAATAATGTGTAATATTGAACTTCCCATGACTTGTAAAGACAGCAACATCGGTAAAGGGAATTCTCTTAAGAAAGAACGTATTGTCCTGAAATCACTTCAGAACCGCGCCCCAGAACTCCATGCATCTTCTGCAGCCTTGCTCGTTGATCTGCTGACGATGTTACACGTGATACAGATGCAATCCGGCACTCGCGGTTTTCCTGTAGCTAACATGTGTAATATGAGCAACTGTTGCCAGAAAATCTATTCCGCTCGTTGTAGACCTGTTCCTTATCCTCTGTTTAATATTCCAATGCCCTTCCAATAAGAGTTTTTTGCATATTCGACGAATTTTCGCTCTTGTTGAACACATTACGTCGGGATACCTTTCTGCGTATGACTCACTTCACGTCCCTTCTGTCTTCTCCGTAAAGAAGTAAACTATTTTGTTTCTCATTGTGTTTGAACGACTTTTTTATACGAATGCGTGGTGTCTGTTCTTTCGAACATGTCCGAAAGGACAGAAACCACACATAAATGTAACTGATTCGTCCCGATGTGCGATGAATCCACCACCTTCAGTGCAAAATTCAAATGGCTCTGAGAACTATGAGACTTAACAACTGAGATCATCAGTCCCCTAGAACTTAGAACTACTTAAACCTAACTAACCTAAGGACATCACACACATCCATTCCCGAGGCAGGATTCGAACCTGCGACCGTAGCAGTCTCGCTGTTCCGGACTGAAGCGCCTAGAACCGCACGGCCACCGCGGCTGGCCCTTCAGTGCAGATGCACAGTTACGTTCGACATTTTTCGGTAATCTCAAAGCCAGCATGGAGGACCTGGAAGGGGACTGTGGATAGGAGACGGCTGGTGCGAGTTTGGGAGGGTTGGGAGGGTGCCCAGATAGTCTGCGCATCTGCGGTGAACACTGTGTACTTATTGCGCAGCGGTTAACGCAACTGCCCAATAAGCCGTAGATCCCGGTCCGGCACCCATTTTCACTCGTCGCCGCTGATTCTGGATGAAGTCCCGATGCAGCTGACATCAATAGTTCCTTTCCCTTCCTTTCTACCCCTTCCACCTTCAATTTACAAAAAAGAAAATTCATTCTTTAAAATTAGCCAACATTCGACACACACGAATAACACAGACAGAATGAAACATACATCTCTTCAGTGTCCCTCTTATGCCAGAAGCGTGGGGATGCAATAGTCTGTTTCCTCCTTATCCGAGGTGACATATTTCCTTATTTGGGTACGAAATCATGAGATTCCGCTTAAGGCAGAAGCAGGTTTCACATTCTAAGCTGACACATGGTAAGGTCTCAATACTGGAATTAATTTTTTAAAAAAATGTGTGTGTGAATTCCTAAGAGACCAAACTGCGGAGGTCATCGGTCCCTAGACTTACACACCACTTAAACTACTTAGGCTACGAACAACACACACACACACACACACACACACACACACACACGCCCGAGGGGGGACTCTAACCTCCGGCGGGAGGGGCAGCTCAAACCGTGACATGGCGCCACAAACCGCGCGGCCACACCGTGCGGCGGATTTCTTCCAAACAGTGATTGTGCCAACAGAAATGACTGTACGAGTACGTCTATTCGAATGAGAGATGTTGATACAGAATCTGTGTAACAACAGGGTCTTGTCAGATTACTGTGACCACCGTCTATGTTCGAAGTGAAGGACCAATAACGACTCACAGATACCCGGTAGCAGCGCTAGCAGTGGAAGGTATACAATACCGGGCATTAAAATTGCTCCACCAAGAAGAAATGCAGATGATAAACGGGTATTCATTGGACAAATATATTATACTAGAGCTGACATGTGATTACATTTTCACGCAATTTGGATGCATAAATCCTGAGAAATCAATACCCAGTACAACCACCTCTGGCCGTAATAACGGCCTCGATACACCTGGGCATTGAGTCACACAGAGCTTGGATGGCTTGACGTTTTCAATTGGCGAGAGATCTGGAGAAGGTGCTGCCCAGGCAGCTTTCGAACATTTTCTGTATCCTGAAACGCCAGTACAGGACCTGCAACATGCGGCCGTGCATTGTTGTTGTTGTTGTTGTTGTTGTCTTCAGTCCTGAGACTGGTTTGATGCAGCTCTCCATGCTACTCTATCCTGTGCAAGCTGCTTCATCTCCCAGTACCTACTGCAACCTACATCCTTCTGAATCTGCTTAGTGTACTCATCTCTCGGTCTCCCTCTACGATTTTTACCCTCCACGCTGCCCTCCAATGCTAAATTTGTGATCCCTTGATGCCTCAAAACATGTCCTACCAACCGATCCCTTCTTCTAGTCAAGTTGTGCCACAAACTTCTCTTCTCCCCAATCCTATTCAATACCTCCTCATTAGTTACGTGATCTATCCACCTTATCTTCAGTATTCTTCTGTAGCACCACATTTCGAAAGCTTCTATTCTCTTCTTGTCCAAACTAGTTATCGTCCATGTTTCACTTCCATACATGGCTACACTCCAAACAAATACTTTCAGAAACGACTTCCTGATACATAAATCTATATTCGATGTTAACAAATTTCTCTTCTTCAGAAACGCTTTCCTTGCCATTGCCAGTCTACATTTTATATCCTCTCTACTTCGACCATCATCAGTTATTTTACTTCCTAAATAGCAAAACTCCTTTACTACTTTAAGTGTCTCATTTCCTAATCTAATTCCCTCAGCATCACCCGATTTAATTTGACTACATTCCATTATCCTCGTTTTGCTTCTGTTAATGTTCATCTTATATCCTCCTTTCAAGACACTGTCCATTCCGTTCAACTGCTCTTCCAAGTCCTTTGCCGTCTCTGACAGAATTACAATGTCATCGGCGAACCTCAAAGTTTTTACTTCGTCTCCATGAATTTTAATACCTACTCCAAATTTTTCTTTTGTTTCCTTTACTGCTTGCTCAATATACAGATTGAATAACATCGGGGAGAGGCTACAACCCTGTCTCACTCCTTTCCCAACCACTGCTTCCCTTTCATGCCCCTCGATTCTTATTACTGCCATCTGGTTTCTGTACAAATTATAAATAGCCTTTCGCTCCCTGTATTTTACCCCTGCCACCTTTAGAATTTGAAAAAGAGTATTCCAGTCAACATTGTCAAAAGCTTTCTCTAAGTCTACAAATGCTAGAAACGTAGGTTTGCCTTTTCTTAATCTTTCTTCTAAGATAAGTCGTAAGGTCAGTATTGCCTCACGTGTTCCAACATTTCGACGGAATCCAAACTGATCTTCCCCGAGGTCTGCATCTACCAGTTTTTCCATTCGTCTGAAAAGAATTCGCGTTAGTATTTTGCAGCCGTGGCTTATTAAACTGATAGTTCGGTAATTTTCACATCTGTCAGCACCTGCTTTCTTTGGGATTGGAATTATTATATTCTTCTTGAAGTCTGAGGGTATTTCGCCTGTCTCATACATCTTGCTCACCAGCTGGTAGAGTTTTGTCATGACTGGCTCTCCCAAGGCCGTCAGTAGTTCTAATGGAATGTTGTCTACTCCGGGGGCCT
This sequence comes from Schistocerca gregaria, assembly GCF_023897955.1. Taxonomy (NCBI): domain Eukaryota; kingdom Metazoa; phylum Arthropoda; class Insecta; order Orthoptera; family Acrididae; genus Schistocerca; species Schistocerca gregaria. The sequence goes on from NC_064931.1 coordinate 214,329,763, forward strand.
TGTTTCGACTCAGGTCTTTCAGTGCTCTGTCAAACTCTTCACGCAGTATCGTATCTCCCCTTTCGTCTTCATCTACATCCTCTTCTATTTCCATAATATTGTCCTCAAGTACATCGCCCTTGTATAAACCTTCTATATACTCCTTCCACCTTTCTGCCTTCCCTTCTTTGCTTAGAACTGGGCTGCCATCTGAGCTCTTGATATTCATACACGTGGTTCTCTTCTCTCCAAAGGTCTCTTTAATTTTCCTGTAGGCAGTATCTATCTTACCCCTAGTGAGATAAGCTTCTACATCCTTACATTTGTCCTCTAGCCATCCCTGTTTAGCCATTTTGCACTTCCTGTCGATCTCATTTTTGAGACGTTTGTATTCCTTTTTGCCTGCTTCATTTACTGCATTTTTATATTTTCTCCTTTCATCAATTAAATTCAATATTTCTTCTGTTACCCAAGGATTTCTAGCAGCCCTCGTCTTTGTACCTACTGTATCCTCTGCTGCCTTCACTACTACATCCCTCAGAGCTACCCATTCTTCTTCTACTGTATTTCTTTCCCCTATTCCTGTCAATTGTTCCCTTATGCTCTCTCTGAAACTCTGTACAACCTCTGGTTCTTTCAGTTTATCCAGGTCCCATCTCCTTAATTTCCCACATTTTTGCAGTTTCTTCAGTTTTAATCTACAGGTCATAACCAATAGATTGTGGTCAGAGTCCACATCTGCCCCTGGAAATGTCTTACAACTTAAAACCTGGTTCCTAAATCTCTGTCTTACCATTATATAATCTATCTGATACCTTTTAGTATCTCCAGGGTTCTTCCACGTATACAACCTTCTTTCGTGATTCTTAAACCAAGTGTTAGCTATCCGTGCATTAACCTGCTGAAATGTAGGATTTCGTAGGGATCGAATGAAGGGTAGAGCCACGGGTCGTAACACATCTGAAATGTAACATCCACTTTCAAAGTGTCGTCAGTGCGAACAAGAGGTGACCGAGACGTGTAACCAATGGCACCCCATACCATCAAGCCGGGCGATACGCCAGTATGGCGTGACGAATATACGCTTCCAATGTGCGTTCACCGCGATGTTGCCAAACACGGATGCGACCATCATGATGTTGTAAACAGAACCTGGATTCATCCGATAAAATTACGTTTTGCCATTCGTGCACCAGGTTCGTCGTAGAGTACACCATCGCAGGCGCTCCTGTATGTGATGCAACGTCAATGGTAACCGCAGCCTCCGAGCTGATAGTCCATGTTGCTGCAAACGTCGTCGAACTGTTCGTGCAGATGGTTGTTGTCTTGCAAATGTTCCCATCTGTTGCCACAGGGATCGAGACGTAGCTGCACGATCCGTTACTGCTAGTGATACGAGGCCGATGGGATCCAGTAGGGCGTTCCGTATTACCCTCCTGAACCCACCGATTTCATATTCTGCTAACTGTCATTGGATCTCGACCAACGCGAGCAGCAACGTCGTGACACAATAAACCGCAATCGCGATAGGCTACAATCCGACCTTTATCAAAGTCGGAAACGTGATGGCCCGCGTTTCTCCTCCTTACACGAGGCATCACAACAACGTTTCACCAGGCAACGCCGGTCAACTGTTACTTGTGTATGAGAAATTGTTTGGAAACTTTCCTCATGCCAGCACGTTGTAGGTGTGGCCACGACGCCAACCTTGTGTGAATTTTCTGAAAAGCTAATCATTTGTATATCACAGCACCTTCTTCCTGTCGGTTAAATTTCGCGTCTACAGCACGTCATCTGCGTGGTGTAGCAATTTTAATGGCCAGTAGTGTATAATGCGTGTCGAAAGGACGCGGCAAAACAGTGCAGTCGTTGACGTAATGCGGCAGCGGAGTTATTTAACTTACGTCCGAAAGGGCACGAACATTTGCTTTGGGTACAAGGGTGGAGACATTTCCGAAATAGCTGTGTCTATAAACTGTTTGCTTGCCGCCGTGGTTATGGCGCTATCCAAACACGGCGGCGAGGCAATTGTGATGCATCACGGACCATCGTAGATGGCGCTGCAGACGTGTACGGGTGAACAGAAGTGCAACTGTTGAGCAACTTAACGAGCAAGGGCTTCCGACAGTGTCTGGGCAACGACCGTTCAGCGAACGTTCCTGCGTTTGGGGCTCTGCAGCAGGCGGCAGGTTGGTGCATCGATGGTGACTGCTGTTCATCGGCGACACAACCTGGAATCTGCACAGCAGTATCGCAAGCGGACGTCCACTGGGCGGCGAGAGGTGGCCTTTTCAGATGAAGCACATTTTATGCTCCATGAGCGTGAAACGTCTGAAAGCAAACACCGAGCAACAATTGTCGGAAGTGTCTTGGGTGGAGGAGGGAGCGTTGTGATCTCCGAAATGGTTTCTGGGCATTCCCTGGACGGTCTCGTCGTTCTGCAAGGCACAGTGGAGCGACACAAGTATGCAACTATTCTTAGGGATCAAACGGTTCAAATGGCTCTGAGCACTATGGGACTTAACATCAGTCCCCTAGACTTAGAAGTACTTATACCTAACGACATCACACACATCCATGCCCGAGGTGGATTCGAACCTGCGGCCGTAGCAGCAGCGCGGTTCGGACTGAAGCGCCTAGAACAGTTCGGCCACAATGGTCGGCCAGTGCAATCAGCCGGAAAGCTCGCAGTGTACATCAGGATGAGTTTACCGTACTCCCTCAGGCACAAGACACCCTGGATTTAAACGCAACTTAGAATATGTGGGTGAGCACCTCGATTTGTCTGTTCCCGCCATGGATCCTCAATTTATAAATCTGGCGCAGCCGAGCACGGCACTGGAGTCAGCGTGAATCCACCTCCCTGTCGGTACCTTCCAGACCCCCACTCGCTCTATTCCCGGATGTCTCGCAGCGGTCGGTGCTACAAAAGGTGGTCACATTAATGTGAGAGGACAATATGATATACCTATGAAAAGAAGTGCGTCATTTACGAAGGAGTTATCACAGTTAATTTGGGTGGATAATTAAACGGTTCAAAAGATAGCTTACTATAATCATCTTTCATATGCAGGGTGTCCATATACACTACTGGCCATTAAAATTTCTGCACCACGAAGAAGACACGCTACAGACGCTAAATTTAAACGACAGGAAGAAGTTGCTGTGATATGCAAATGTTTAGCTTTTCAGAGCATTCACACGAGGTTGGCGCCGGTGGCGACACTACAACGTGTTGACATGAGCAAAGTTTCCAAACGATTTCTCATACACTAACAGCAGTTGACCGCCGTTGCCTGGGGAAACGTTCCCGTGATGCCTCGTGTAAAGAGGAGAAATGCGTACCATCACGTTTCCGACTTTGAAAAAGGTCGGATTGTAGCCTATCGCGATTTCAGTTTAGCGTATCGCGACATTGCTGCTCGCGTTGGTCGAGATCCAATGACTGTTAGCAGAATATGGAATCAGTGGGTTCAGAAGGGTAATACGGAACGCCGTGCTGGATCCCATCGGCCTCGTATCACTAGCAGTCGAGATGACAAGCATCTTATCCGCGTGGCTGTAACGGATCGTGCAGCTACGTCTCGATCCCTGTGGCAACAGGTGGGAACATTTGCAAGACAACAACCATCTGCACGAACAGTTCAACGACGTTTGCAGCAGCATGGACTATAAGCTCGGAGACCATGGCTCCAGTTACCACTGAAGCTGCATCACAGACAGGAGCGCCTGCGATGGTATAATCAACGACGAACCTGGGGGCCCGAATGGCAAGACGTCATTTTTCGGATGAATCCAGGTTCTGTTTACAGCATCATGATGGTCGCATCCGTATTTGGCGACATCTCGATGAACGCACATTGGAAGCGTGTATTCGTCATCGCCATACTGGTGTATCACCGGCGTGGTGGTATGTGGTACCATTGGTTACACGTCTCGGTCACCTCTTGTTCGCATTGACGGCACTTTGAATAGTGGACGTTACATTTGAGATCTGTTACGACCCGTAGCTCTACCCTTTATTCGTTCCCTGCGAAACCCTACATTTCAGCAGGATAATGTACGACCGCATGTTGCAGGCCCTGTACGGGCCTTTCTGGATACAGAAAATGTTCGACTGGTGCCCTGGCCAGCACATTCTCCAGATCTCTCACCAATTGAAGACGTCTGGTCAATGGTGGCCGAGCAACTGGCTCGTCACAATACGCCAGTCACTATTCTTGATTAACTGTGGTATGGTGTTGAAGCTGCATGGGGAACTGTACCTGTTCACGCCATCCAAGCTCTGTTTGACTCAATGCCCAGGCGTATCAACGCCTTTATTACTGCCAGAGGTGGTTGTTCTGGGTACTGACTTCTCAGGATCTATGCACCCAAATTTCGTGAAAATGTTGTCAAATGTCATTTCTAGTATAATATATTTGTCCAATGAATTCCCGTTTATTATCTGCATTTCCCCCCAAAAAATGGTTCAAATGGTTCTGAGCACTATGGGACTTCACAGCTGTGGTCATCAGTCCCCTAGAACTTAGAACTACTTAAACCTAACTAACCTAAGGACATCACACACATCCATGCACGAGGCAGGATTCGAACCTGCGACCCTAGCAGTCGCGCGGTTCCGGACTGAGCTTCTAGAACCGCTCGGCCACCGCAGCCGGCTGCATTTCTTCTTTACACTTTAAAACGATATTTGAAAATGACAACTTCTTTTCCACATGTGCCTAACTAAAAATAAATATTTTTTTTAAAAATTGCAAAGTGTGAGAGATTTGACAAAAAATGGGGAAGCCCATGGGGAAAGCTCAGTGTGTAGCCTGATTTACAGTGCCGAAGTCCGATACGCTAGTGCAACGAAACTTTCGGACACCGACCAGACCAACTATTTGGGCTTGACACACATCATTTATGGAAAGAGGTAGTGTTCTGCGTAAAGACGGGCACGTCGTCAATTTGTTACCGACGCCAACGTGGAAGAGATATGACAGACGGCTGCAATGATCAGAAGCCTTGCACATCCCGGGGAGTAGAATACTGATGCTTGCGCTCCCATTTGGGTAGATGTGCTGGTCAACGTGCATGAGAAATGGCTGAAGGGGTTAACACCAACATTACAGCGTGCTGAACAACACGTCGAGCTATAGCCGGCCTTTGCGTTATTCAGTAGAAATCACGACGTAATTCTAGACTTTATAAAGCTATGCTCAAATGAAATACACCATTATTTTTCTGCCAAAATAGCCGAAATTTTGGTAGCATCACAGGTCCCCCCCCCCTCCCATCTAATGCTACTTGAGTTCAAATTTCTGTTTATCAACATTATTTAGTTTTAGAAGTGTGCTTCCAAACCTATAAACGACACAGTTATTTCAATTTTTACTTTGCATTAAGTACAAATGGAACTGAAAACAATTTTATGGGTTTTAAGACTGTGATACATATTTCTTTCTTTTCCTACAGTGGAATCTGAAAACGCCGAAAGCATAAAATGATAACTGTGTCTGTAATAAGAATAAGAGTATAATGGAGAATAACATAGCCAGTATTTCCTCCTAACGCCTTGAATGACAGCTCTCTGCAAGTGGATCTGAAGGAAAGGCACTGTTCAGAAACAAGAGAAAGAACCTGATAACAATCGGCAAAAGCATTAGTGGTTTGGTTTTGGAGAGAGACACGTTAGACACGTTATTTAAACATGTAGTGGTGATAGAAAAATTGATATGATGTGGACTGAGGACTGAGGAAGAAGCGAATTGGAGACCTCGATTTGTCACGAATTTCAGCGCATCTGTTGACGAAACCACACACAAGATCTTAGCGCGAACTATTCTAGCTTACTCGCCATAGCTATTGACAGGCCTCACGGCAAAGGTCCAATCGAGTACACTGGCGGAAATAGGAAGTGTTACAGTAAGGATATTTTGACGGAACGTTACCAAAAAGATACTTACAGAATTTCCACGCTTGTGATTTGTGTTGGTTTAGGTTACTTATTATGAAAGTCTTAAGATGATAAGTTTTGCTTGAGTGCGCACTGATCCTCCACTTTCCGTTAATAAATCTGACTAGTTAAGGCAGCCTGTATTTTCTACTGGTACCCACAACGATCATGGTGAAGTCATACTTGAAATAATTTTCTGAATGTTGCAATTCTTCTCATTTCCTTCTTGGTAAGGAAAATTGATCGCAAACTTCACAGTTTTTATCGCACAGTGCTCGACTTCAGTGTTAGCAAAGATGCACTGAGAAGAATTATTCTGCCCACGGGACTATTTCTGAACCTCAAAATTAACGGGGCCAGTGGTTTATGTAGACGAAACATAGATTTATACAGATCACACAGTGAATGAAGGTAGTATGACAAATTTTGTCACAATTGTCGGTCAACGTTAAACTGCTGTGCTATGGAAGACACTGGCGAACACACGTGTAGCGTGAGACACCGCTCCATTTTTAAAAACAAGCTTGATATGTTGTTTTCTACCTTCTCTCACTCTCTCTCTTTCTCTCTCTCTCTCTCTCTCTCTCTCTCTCTCTCTCTCTCTCTCTCTCTCTCTCTCTCTCTCTCTGTTCCTTGGGCACGTTCAAGACAGAACTGCAACCCTTTTACGTGTAGTAAACTGATAGCCCAAAGAGATGTTTTTTAATGTTCAGGAATGTAGAATTTTGCACTTCACAAAACAAAGAAAATATAGTAACCTGTGACTAAAATGTGAGTGATTTACAGCTGGAATCAGTCAACTCATACAAATACCTGGGTCTAGCAATTTGTAGGGATATGAAATCCAATGGTCATTTAGGCTTAGTCGCCGATAAAGCAGGTGGGACACTTTGCATTTTCCTTGTATTCTACCAGCGAACCAATCAGTCTACAAAGGAGGTTGCTTACAACACACTTGTGTAACCCATCTTAGAATATTGCTGAAGTGTGTGGGACCCGTACCATATAGAACTAACAGTGCATATTGAAAGTATACAAAGAAGGGTTGTACAATTAGTCACAGGTTACTCTGACCTACGCGAGAGCATCACGGGATTGGTAACAAAACAGAACTGGGAAACTATACACTGACATCGTGCTTAAAGAGTTTTAAGAACCAGATTAAACTGACGAAACTAGGAACATACTGCGATTTTGCTTCCGTGAGGATCGCGAAGACAAAATTATACTGATTACCACGCGCACGGACGAGTTTAATCAATCGTTCTCCCTTCGCTCCGTACGAGAATGGAACGTGAAGCAGCCCTAATGACTGGTGCAATTGTAAGTAGTCCCTGACATACACTTCTCTGCTGTTTAGAGAATGCAGATGCAGAAACGTTAAGAAGAAAGTGTGTTGGGTGATAATGCGGGCGGCTGGGCACGGAGCGCGTCGCGTGACGGCTCGGCTATCGAGCTTGGCGGCGCGCTAAACTTAGATTGTGCTTTCAACAGGCGCCGCTCCAGCTGCTGGGCGACAGTTGACAACGCGCGCCTCCATTTACTAAATCAACGGGCCTTTGTATTACGTCTCCCCACAAATTTACACGCTCCTCTACGCTGCAGTGCTCTTTTCACCCCCGCAGAACCACAAATTACTCGACAAAATCCCGTCCGTTACTGGCAACGAAATATGGTCGCGTGATAGCGTACGGACTCGTCCGTCTATGAGTGGTAAAATGCTACATACTGCATACATCACTAGTATCCAGAACATTAGTCACCCCCAGGAAACATCTACATCTACATCTACATCCATACACCGCAAGCCACCTGACGGTGTGTGGCGGAGGGTACCTTGAGTACCTCTACCGGTTCTCCATTCTATTCCAGTCTCGTATTGTTCGTGGAAAGAAGGATTGTCGGTATGCTTCTGTGTGGGTCTAATCTCTCGGATTTTATCATCATGGTCTCTTCGAGAGATATACGTAGGTGGGAGCAATATACTGCTTGACTCTTCGGTGAAGATATGTTCTCTAAACTTTAACAAAAGCCCGTACCGAGCTACTGAGCGTCTCTCCTGCAGAATCTTCCACTGGAGTTTATCTCTCATCTCCGTAACGCTTTCGCGATTACTAAATGAACCTGTAACGAAGCGCGCTGCTCTCCGTTGGATCTTCTCTCTCTCTTCTATCAACCCTACTTGGTACGGATCCCACACTGCTGAGCAGTATTCAAGCAGTGGGCGAACAAGCGTACTGTAACCTACTTCCTTTGTTTTCGGATTGCATTTCCTTAAGATTCTTCCAATGAATCTCAGTCTGGCATCTGCTTTACCGAAGATCAACTTTATATGATCATTCCATTTTAAATCACTCCTAATGCGTACTTCCAGATAATTAATGGAATTAACTGCTTCCAATTGCAGACCTGATATTTTGTAGGTAAATGATAAGGGATCTATCTTTCTATGTATTCGCAGCACATTACACTTGTCTACATTGAGATTCAATCGCCATTACCTGCACCATGCGTCAATTCGCTGCAGATCCTCCTGCATTTCACTACAATTTTCCATTGTTACAACCTCTCGATACACCACAGCATCATCTGCAAAAAGCCTCAGTGAACTTCCGATGTCACCCACAAGGTCATTTATGTATATTTTGAATAGCAACTAACCTATGACACTCCCCAGAGACACATCTGAAATCACTCTTACTTCGGAAGACTTCTCTCCATTGAGAATGACATGCTGCGTTCTGTTATCTAGGAACTCCTCAATCCAATCACAAAATTGGTCTGATAGTCCATATGCTCTTACATTGTTCATTAAACGACTGTGGTGAACTTTATCGAACGCCTTGCGGAAGTCAAGAAACACGGCATCTACCTGTCAACCCGTGTCTATGGCCCTCTGAGTCTCGTGGACGAATAGCGCGAGCTGGGTTTCACATGTCGTTAATAGTGAGATAGCTTTCATGATACTTCGTCATTTTCCTTGGCTTATCCATTGTCATTAAAGGGTCGGCATGTTAATCTAGATTTGCCAATTGTACTAGTAGAGGGGGAGCGGATGCCCATCCGGTTGCCACCTTATCCTTCCGCAACGGAACTTGTGTATCTTGTGTGCCTGCGTTTAGTTTTATCCCATTTGAAACGTGTGAACGATTTCGAAATATCTGCGCATCGCGAAACTGAGGCGTGACTTGGGTTTAAGCTAAATATTCACCTAGCGAGATGTGACAAACAGTCTAAAACCAGGCTGACCTTCACCCCGCCCTCGACATTAATTCGCCGGATGAATTCCATCTTGGGCGATCCCCTCCCCGAGTCCTGCAAGCGGCGTGCTGACGCATTCGGCAATTCGGGCGAGGTACACTATTAGCATTGAGATTGACCTCAGTTCAGTGATGAACGGAGTTCAGAACTTTCTTTAGACGTGTATTATCCGGCTGAAGCCACACAATGCTATTAGAACTCTTAAGAGGTATCAAGCTACAGGTAAGTTGGTTCAAATGGCTCTGAGCACTATGGGACTTAACATCTGAGGTCATCAGTCCCCGAGAACTTAGAAATACTTAAACCTAACTAACCTAAGGACATCACACACATCCACGCCCGAGGTGGGATTCGAACCTGCGACCGTAGCGGTGGCGCGGTTCCAGACTGTAGCGCCTAGAACAGCTCGGCCACTCCGGCTGGCTATAGGGAAGTTGTTCGGGACGTTTCATCCGCTGGAGTTTTATATGGGATTAAGATTGGGTGATAGCGGATCAGATTAAGTGCGATAGTATGCTCGAGTGTTCATCAAACCAGGAACGTATACGTGCACTGCTATGAACACGGCAATTATTATCTTGGGAAATATGAGTTTCCACAGAGTACTCATCGTAAAGATGTATAATAAAGAGAAACACTTGGTCACTGGTAACTTTGAAATAAATATTAAGGTAAACAGCAACTTGAATGACAGGTCGTAGTGCGAAAAACACAGCCAAACATCATGGAGACACCTCCGGCCTGAGCAACATCCTCCACAGACTATGCGTTAAACCTCTCATTGGTCTTGCAGTGCACACGACACCTTGCTTCATTTGAAAAAGGCAAAACCACTTATCGTCAAACCACACTACTAACCTCCAGTCATCTGCTGTCTACTTTCTGTATTTTTCGGTCAATTGGAGACAGGCAGCTTCACACACTGCTATTAAAAATTGCCCTCTGCGAGACAAACGACTCAAAAGTTCGATTGCATGCAGCTCCCTTCACAATACTGTACCGGTAATCTGTTGAGTCTGACCTGCATTTTCCTATCAGGTTTGAAATCGATTGTTCTTGATAAGGCGTAACGCTCGTTTCCGGCCACTGTCGGTTGGGATCTTTTTACGCCAAATTGCGTGGCTACAGGTTGTTTAGCATTCGTTGTAGACTCCTCTGACAGACATCGTTGATACACAAAACGATCGTACAACTTTAATAAAAGTATGGTCATGGGCATCTCTGAACACGATAGGTCATTTACGTCTCCACAACGACCCATCTTACTGCGCTGATACCATACAGTCAGCGGTGGAGTAGGTATGTAAGGGGCATTCGGGCACAGTCTGTGTAATCGATGACGTCACAGATGGCGCACTCTGTGGCCGAATGCCGCTTACATACCTACTCACGTGACCACATGGTACTAGTTCTGCACCATCTACTGCGCTTCAAACAGAGTGTGTTCATTTAAGATGATGATTAATATTTCATACGTTGAGTTTATTAAAACGTATAGAGCATCATAATGAAGTGTTACGAATGTGATATTTTTGAATGATAATAACAATGAAGACAGTTTACATATACTACTGCATTTACATGTCCCTACAACGCGCTGTTTGAGAACCCCGTCCACCTGCCGCACCTTCATCACCACATCCCAGCGTTCTCAGATCTCCACCCATTCCATGTCCTTTTCTAGCGTTGTAACCAACTGTCTTCCCCTTGTAGCAAAACGATGTCATTCCCAAGACGTTTGAGATACGATGGGATGAGAAGTGACTCGTGCGACTTGTCGACCAACAACTTTTACAAAACTACGAGAACAGGTCAAGGTGTGCCAAAATCTATCTAAGGACATTATTCGCCATGTGCACGATCCACTGAATGCCAGCCCGCATCTCGTGGTCGTGCGGTAGCGTTCTCGCTTCCCACGCCCTTGTTCCCGGGTTCGATTCCCGGCGGGGTCAGAGATTTTCTCTGCCTCGTGATGGCTGGGTGTTGTATGATGTCCTTAGGTTAGTTAGTTTTCAGTAGTTTTAGGGGATTGATGACCATAGATGTTAAGTCCCATAGTGCTCAGAACCATTTGAACCACTGAATGCCAGAGTCAGCACCTACATGGCCGCCTGTGGAGGCTTTGTTTCAGCATGGGTCGACGCCAGGTAGCTTATAACCGCTTGTGCTACTGATCTGTTAATGTAATCATTCCATGTACTCCATATACAATGTTACAACAATAAGTCTTTAGAGAATAGGAAAGCTCTGAAACAGAGTGGTTTTTTTTTTGCGCCAATTTATATGAAACCTAATCCAATGCTGTTTGATTTTTCTCTCTATTTTTCCAAGATCTGTCGTAGTGTGGAAGTATGGCATATACATTATATACCAGCTGTGAAACCAACTTGTTCTTCTTAGATCGTAAAATTAGTTCCTGCTCACTTTTTATTACTTTCCTTAAAATTTATTGAGTTTGTGACAAATTCCACAACAGCTCGCTCATATTTAGCGACACCCTTCGTCATACTACTTACTGCCGAATTCTATCTGTATCCAATTCCCTCACATAGGTAGTGTTACAAAGAGCCCATTGCACCAACGTTTCTAGACGACATTCATAACAATATCAGCAAGTACAAGATAATCGCTTTTATACTTGTCAATATATTTTCTTGCATTTTAATTATTTTAATCAATGGCTGAAAGCAACATAGCCGTTGCCAACGCCCTTGCCGCTATTTTTGTAAGCAATTGATAAATAAAAAAGGAAACTCATGTATTGTATTGTAATGAACTAAGGACCTAGAAATGATGGAGAGGATTCGTCCCCGCTGTAGCCCTCAGTGGTTCACAACATCACAACCGGCCAGAGCAGTCTAATCACCCAACAGCCGCCCCTCTCCGAACCCAGGGATATTGTGCGGTTCGGCGGTGTTTGTGGCCGTGCGGTTCTAGGCGCTTCAGTCTGGAACCGCGTGACCGCTACGGTTGCAGGTTCGAGTCCTGCCTCGGGCATGGACGTGTGTGATGTCCTTAGGTTAGTTAGGTTTAAGTAGTTCTAAGTTCTAGGGGACTGATGACCATAGATGGTAAGTCGCATAGTGCTCAGAGCCATTTTATTGTGTGGTTCGGCCCCCAGTGGACCCCCCTGGGAACGTCACACACTAGACGAGTGTAGCCCCAAATGTTTGCGTAGTAGAGTAAGGATGGCGTACGCGTACGTGAAGACAGTCTTTGCACAGCAATCGCCGACATAGTGCAACTGAGGCGGAATAAGAAGAACCATCCAGCATTCGCAGATGGAAAACCGCCTTAAAAACCATCTACAGACTGGCCGGCACATCGGACCTCGACATTAATCCGCCGGGCGGATTTGTGCCGGGGAGCGGCACGCCTTCCCGCACGGAAAGCACTGTGTTAGACCTCACCGCTAACCGGGCGGGCCAAACTCTTATCCGTAGACTGGCACCTCCAGGAAAGCATTTATGGCTCGCTTCCGGAAAGGAAGAATATTAAGGATTATCGTTCTATTGATGATAAGGTTATTACAGATAGACTTTCACCACCCTTTTTCACCAGTAAACGAATAATGAAATATTATACATTGTTCGCTCGTAGTGGAACTAGTTTTTTATTAATTTTTAAGATCATGAATTTGTGACAGAATTTCGTCCCAGTTTCAATACGTCACCCCACGGTCGCTTCCAGAGCACTACAGTAGTTCTACACAGTAATAAAGAAACCACCTAGTTCTGTGAAACGAAGGCAATGCCCAGAAGAAACAAAGTTGATTCGGTGCTTGTAGACTTGCAGGAAACATTTGATTCAGTACTAAATCTACGTCGTCTAAAGAAAGTTCGTTTTCATTGCGTGCATAACCACGTTTACGACCGTATCGATAATATCTTGAGAGTCATGGATCCTGGAGGGAGAGAGTCAGCTACAAACAATGGCGTGGAATCTGGTGTGCCTCAGGGCAGCGTAATAGGAGCGTAGATGCTCATGTTACACACGCCGTCCATAAATAATGTTACAGTTTCAGAATGTAATAAATTTAAAACTGTAGTAGATAAAAACAAATAGTTTTCAGAATGTGACAAGATAACCCATACATGTTTTTTTCCGGATGCCACGGATTTATTGAAAAATATGGACGCCACAGGAGGAGACAAAGCGTAGCCCGGTTCAGAGAGACGAAATGAAGTACCCAAGGGCAATGAAACTAAAGACTACAGTACGAAAGGCAACCACCGTACAGGCCAACTATTGTGGCCTAGCATATGTTATTTGCGGAAACATAGTAACAAGGGATTTCTGGCTCATCTGTTTCAGACCCCAGCGTAGACATGGCATATCAGGTATCACAAGGAGTCAGAAAAAGTCCGTGCATATGGCGGTCAGAGGGTTGGAAATGACACACAGAGCAAAATCATTCATAATAGCTTACAGCAAGTGGATAAAAATACGGAACTACTAAAGACACAACACATTACCACGGCTAATACGGTGTAGGAAAAATGTTGGCATTCAAAACAGCATTCAGTCCTCTTGGAATGGATAAATACTTGTCCTGTACGGTTTTCGAGGGAATCTTATACCATTCTTCTTGCAAAATAGTAACGATGTTATAGATGGCTAGCGATCAGGCCCCCTTCTCTCTAAAATAGACTACGAACTCTCAATAATATTAATGGCCAAGGGAGATGCAACAATTCATCCTCGTGCTCACAAAATCAGTCCTAGATGATGCGAGCTGTATGAACAGGGGCCCCGTCACCTTGGAACTCAGCATCAGCACTGGGAAATAGTCGTTGTACCATAGGATGGACCTGATTGGCCAAGTCAAATACAGATTTAGAAATAGCTGCTAATCAATTTATCACTGACAGTAAGAAATGGTTTTAAGCTAATTCATTATCATTAAGCTTTGGAAAGGCCCACTATATTCGGATTTCCTTCTAGCATGTGTATAACATATGGGGACATGCAGCTCTAACACTTTGACAGTGTTAAATTTCTGGGATTACAACTCGATAATAAAGTCAGTTGGGAAGATCATACCAAAGAATTGCTTAAACACCTAAACAAGTCTGTATTTGCCGTGAGGATGACGTCAGGAAATATAAATATAAAAAACTTTAATACTTTGGTTACTTTCATTCTGTCATATCATACGGGATCTTATTCTGGGGCAACTCACCAAACCGAGAAAATGTTTTTTAGCGTGCAGAAGTATGTAATATGAATCATTTGAGGTGTAAATTCAAGAACATCATATAGAAACCTGTTCAAGGAGTTTTATATTCTAGCTACTGCTTCTCAGTATATTTATTCCTTAAATAAATTTGTTGCAAGTAATATATCTCTTTCCAACCAATACCTCAAATCATAGTATCAATACTAGGAATAAGAACAATCGACATAAAGACCTAAAATCACTTACACTCATTTTCAATAAATTGCCAGCAACTATTAAAAATTTGATTTCAAATAAAGCAGGGTGTAAACAGAGTTAGAAAGACTTTTTGATAGGCAACTCATTTTACTCTATAGATGAATATGTTAACAGAGACTGTTAGGCCAGCTTGACAGCACTTAGTCACAACAGTCAAGATTAGGTATTTTGTGTATGATAAATTTATTAACAGTGCATAACGATGTTTCATTCTGACAGTGTATTAATTCTGTAAATATTAGCTGTTCCAGTTTGCTACACTGTGTTCACCTAGTTTGGCAATCTCCTGACAAATGATCAGTATAGTAAGTTCCATACCCATCTCATTTTTTGGGTCTATGGAACGAAAACTGTATCTAGTCTAACCTAATGCTCACATAAGCTCAGCATCAGCACTGTTCCATTGTACCATGGGATGGACCTGATTCGCCAAAATGCTCACATAAGCTGATCATCACCACTGGGGAATAATCATTGTGCATGGGATGGACCTGATCAGCCAGAATGCCCACATAGCCTGAGCATCACCGCTGGGGAATAATCATCGTACCATGGGGTGGACCTCATCTGCCAGAATGCTCATATAAGCTCTGCATCACTGCTGGGGAATAATCATTGTATCATGGGATGGACCTGATCTGCCAAAATTGTCACATAAGCTCAGCATCACCGCTGGGGAATAGTCATAGTACCATGAGATGGACCTGATTTGCCAAAATGGTCACATAAGCTCAGCATCACCGCTGGGGAATAATCATTGTACCATGCGATGGACCTGATCTCCCAAAATGGCCACATAATGCCTTGGCAGTAAAGCGAGCTTGTAGAGAAAAGCTGCAGTCTATGGAATATCCAGATATGGCTTCCCAGGTCACCACTGGACCCAACCTTTACTTCACTCTTGGGACGTGAACTTAGCCAGAAGTTTGAAACGGTGTGAAAAAAGAAACATCCTATCAAGTGACTTTCTTGCACTGCTCCATAATCCACATTTTATGCCTTCAGTACCTATTTCCCTGTTACGGGCATTTCTATCACTGATCAGTTTTTTGAAAATCCAGTTTCCCTGCCATTTGCTGCTTGTGTAGCTCCCTTGGCGCTGTTTTGGCGCTGACTTTGTTCCAAAGTGCGACAATCAGTTCTGCAGTGACTTGCAGCTGTCGTCTTCTTATTTTTCTTCATAATCTCTTCAATGATCGATCACTCACCACTCACATTAGCACATTAGTCCGCATTGTGACTTAGAGGATGATGTTTATCCAATTTCCCTGTATGTGATATAAATCTTCGATAGGGTGCCCCTTGAGAAACAAAATAATTTGGCTCTCTTGCTTACGAGAGCACCCACGATTAATCAAGAGAAGGGGCTCACAAACTGAGCAAGTCAATAACGCGTTGGTGCACTTTTGGCCCTTCTAACAGCTGTATCAATCAGTGCCCACCCGAATAACTACTCGCAGATCTCCTTCTGAGGGATATCATGCCAAATTCTGCCCAATTAGCGAGTTTGCTGGAGAGTCATGCCCATACTGGTCTTAACGTTCTCAACTGGGGAGAGGCAAAGATAGAGTTTGGCGAGCACGAAAACAAGCGATAGGAATTCTTCATACTGAAATAAGCTCAGGATGGCTAGCAATGAAGGGCAACAAAACGGGGCGTAGAATATCGTCGACGTACCACTGTGCTGCATGGATGACACGAATGACGACCAAAGGGGTTCTGCTATGAAAAGAAAAGGTACCCTAGGCCACTCCTGGTTGTCGCGCCGTATGGCGGGCGGTAGTCAGGTTGATATCCTACCGCTATCCGGGATGTCTCCAGACACATCTTCGTTCTCGAATCTCATTGCCTGGAGTGGACTCGTCTCCAGTGATGTGTCCGGCTTCGAACTGAGTCCCGAGGGCCAGTGAAGACGTGTCTGGAGACGCCCCGGAAAGCGGTGGGATACCAACCTGACTGTCAGCCGCCACACGGCCCAACAACACTTGTGATGGTACGAAGTACCATTTCGTTTCATATCAAGGCCCTTTGATTGTCATCCACGGCACCCCTACAGAATTCCGGTACGTCGACGATATTCTAAACCCCGTTCAGTTGCCCTTCATGGCAACCCATCCTAGATTTACATTGGACCAAGATAATACCTACACACACACGGCGAACGTTTATACTGTTTGTCTTCGTGCTTGCGAAATCCTACGTTGGTCAGAAATGTCGCCGGGTCCCTCCCCAACTGAAAACGTTTGGAGCATTGTGGGCAGGTCCCTTCAACCACCCCAGGATTTTGACGATGTAACGCGCCAATTTGACAAAATTGGCATGATATCCCGCAGGAGAACATCCAAGAGCTCTATTAATCAATGCTAAGCCGAAGAACTGCTTGCATAAGGCCAGAGGTAGACCAGAGCGTTATTGACGTGCTCTTTTTGTGAAGATCTTTCTCTTCAATAAATCATCAAATTTTTCTGAAATTTGTTTTCCCATACTTATACATTACTTTTAACGATTTCCGTCCACTTCGGATTATTCCTTCGCGTTGCGTCAGTTTTTTTCCGTAAGTGTATAGCAGCTCAACCGAAAGGCTTGCCAACACTTCATTTATATTCAAGCATGTATTTCTGCCAACTCGGCTCTTCTGCATGCCAGGAAACTTGTTGAGTTCGGACAGGGGACCTTCCCTTGACCTTGTCTGGAAGCAACTTTTACTGGGAGCTTTTTCCAGGACACTAGTCCAATTAGCTTCACTTTGGGATGCAAATTTGTTGAAGCAGCTGCAAAGTCTTGTGCTTTTGCTGGCTCTTTGCTAACATTAGTGCACTGAATACTTCAGGCACAGACCCAGGGTTGGGTTCTGGGGGTCATAATCTATTACTTTTTCTCCCTCCAAACCGAATATAATTTGCTGTACCCACACGGAGTTAATAATTATGTGAATAAAATGTTTTACCATAATAATAATAATAATGTGTGTTGTGTATTTAACTGGGGACCTAGAAACGACAGAGAGGCTTCGTGCCACCATAGCCCTCAGTGGTTCACAACCACACAACAAGCCGCAGAGTCCAGCCACCCCACCGCCACCCCACACCAAAGCCAGAGTAATTGGGTGGTTCATCTTACCCCTCCCCCCTCTAACCTCCCGACCTCCCCCGACGCCGGGAACGTCTCAGTGTAACCCTAATGTTCGCGTGTTAGAGTAATTATCGTGTTTGGATACGTGGAGACAGTGTTTGTGCAGCAATCGACGAGATAGTGTATCTGAGGCAGAATAAGGGGAACGAGCCAGAATTCACCGAGGCAGATGGAAAACCGCCTTTAAAGCCATACACAAGCTGGCCAGCACACCGGACCTCGACACTAATCCGCCGAGTGAATCCGTGCAGGGGACTGGCACGCCCTCCCGCTCGAGAAGCTGCGCGTTAGACCACGCGGCTAGCTGGGAGGGCAATAATGTGCTTGAAATAATGCTTAGTATATTGTTTAAGCATACGTTGCACAGAGAATAATTTACGCTATATCAGATCGAAGTGTGCACTTCCCATTATCAGTATTTCACCAGGCACTGCGATTATGAACAAAGGCCTGCAGACTACTGTTATGCACGAATGTAAGTGAAAAGAATGATCTTTCTTCCAGCAGTTTCCGCCTACAGTCACGTACGTCAGTGTTTGCTTTGGTTTTTCCTTAAGTAGATGGCCTTTCCCTTGCTATCTTTCCTTAATCTGCTTGTATCAAAAATGGTTCAAATGGCTCTGAGCACTATGGGACTTAACGTCTTAGGTCATCAGTCCCCTAGAACTTAGAACTATTCGAACCTAACTAATCTAAGGAAATCACACACATCCATGCCCGAGACAGGATTCGAACCTGCGACCGTAGCGGTAGCGCGGTGCCAGACTTTAGCTCCTAGAACCGCTCGGCCACCCTAGCCAGCGACAGACCTCAATTCAGGTAATTGCGCCCTACTGAACAAAAGAGCATCGCCGCCTGTCACATCTGTCATTTGCGTGGATGAGTCACCGTTCCGTCATCGGACATTAAAACTGAAATATGCACTTATAATGAAGTAACTCGAGAATCGTTGTGGCGAGAGAACAGAGGGGAGGGGTCCAGCTGTACCGAGCAAACACAGCATTGCCGGAGTGGCTCGCCTTAAGCTGTGGGCTGCGCTGAGAGGCAGGCACTCAGCCAGGGAGGCTCCCCTCTAAGTGGATTTCAACACAATAGCCTCTGCTGCCCTCTTGTTGAGAGCGATGGGCAGCTAACGGGTTTCGCTGTGCACCTGAAAGAGGACAGGAGGATCCGCTGGAGCTTTGGACTGCATGGAAATTGGGAAGGCAGCAAATTTCACAACTGGATCGGGTCGACACAGCCCAAGGAAGGCGTGGGGACGGAACATCCGAAACCCATTCAAAAACGTTCGCAGCAGAACAACAAACGCAAAGGGGACTCGACAGAGATGGAACGGACCAGGAGTATGCAATGAGGTCTGTAACTGAAGGAAATCATGAAATTCCATGTCCATTGTGTGTTCTCATCCAAAACACTTCAAAATAATCGCTGGAGAAGGGAAATGGAAAATTATACTACAGCAACGCTGAGCATCGTACCGCCACAGTCTTCTGATACTTATAACTGCAGCGTGCCCGCTCATTTTTCTTATACACTGTTACAGCCGTGCTCCAAGCGGCCAGTAAGCTACACTGTTGAATGCGATACTTTTTTTTTTTCATCAGTCTACTGACTGGTTTAATGCGGCCCGCCACGAATTCCTTTCCTGTGCTAACCTCTTCATCTCAGAGTAGCACTTGAAACCTACGTCCTCAATTATTTTCTTGACGTATTCCAATCCTTGTCTTCCTCTACAGTTTTTGCCCTCTACAGCCCGCTCTAGTACCATGGAAGTCATTCCCTCATGTCTTAGCAGATGTCCTATCATCCTGTCCCTTCACCTTATCAGTGTTTTCCACATATTCCTTTCCTCTCCGATTCTGCGTAGAACCTCCTCATTCCTTACCTTATCAGTCCACCTTATTTTCAACATTCGTCTATAGCACCACATCTCAAATGCTTCATTCTCTTCTGTTTCGGTTTTCCCACAGTCCATGTTTCACTACCATACAATGCTGTACTCCAGACGTACATCCTCAGAAATTTCTTCCTCAAATTAAGGCCGGTATTTGATATTAGTAGACTTCTCTTGGCCAGAAATGCCTTTTTTGCCATAGCGAGTCTGCTTTTGATGTCCTCCTTGCTCCGTCCGCCATTGGTTATTTTACTGCCTAGGTAGCAGAATTCCTTAACTTCATTCACTTCGTGACCATCAATCCTGATGTTAAGTTTCTTGCTGTTCTCATTTCTACTACTTCTCATTACCTTCGTCTTTCTCCGATTTACTCTCAAACCATACTGTGTACTCATTAGACTGTTCATTCCGTTCAACAGATCATTTAATTCGTCTTCACTTTCACTCAGGATAGCAATGTCATCAGCGAATCGAATCATTGATATCCTTTCACCTTTTATTTTAATTCCACTCCTGAACCTTTCTTTTATTTCCATCATTGCTTCCTCGATGTACAGATCGAAGAGTAGGGGCGAAAGGCTACAGCCTTGTCTTACTCCCTTCTGAATACGAGCACTTCGTTCTTGATGGTCCACTCTTATTATTCCCTCTTGGTTGTTGTACATATTGTATATGACCCGTCTCTCCCTATAGCTTACCCCTACTTTTTTCAGAATCTTGAACAGCTTGCACCATTTTATATTGTCGAACGCTTTTTCCAGGTCGACAAATCCTATGAACGTGTCTTGATTTTTCTTTAGCCTTGCTTCCATTATTAGCCGTAAAGTCAGAATTGCCTCTCTCGTGCCTTTACTTTTCCTAAAGCCAAACTGATCGTCACCTAGCGCATTCTCAATTTTCTTTTCCATTCTTCTGTATATTATTCTTGTAAGCAGCTTCGATGCATGAGCTGTTAAGCTGATTGTGCGATAATTCTCGCACTTGTCAGCTCTTGCCGTCTTCGGAATTGTGTGGATGATGCTTTTCCGAAAGTCAGATGGTATGTCGCCAGACTCATATATTCTACACACCAACGTGAATAGTCGTTTTGTTGCCAATGATTTCAGTAATTCTGATGGAATGTTATCTGTCCCTTCTGCCTTCTTTGACCGTAAGCCCTCCAAAGCTCTTTTAAATTCCGATTCTAATACTGGATCCCCTATCTCTTCTAAATCGACTCCTGTTTCTTCTTCTATCACATCAGACAAATCTTCACCCTCATAGAGGCTTTCAATGTATTATTTCCACCTATCTGCTCTCTCCTCTGCATTTAACAGTAGAAATCCCGTTGCACTCTTAATGTTACCACCGTTGCTTTTAATGTCACCAAAGGTTGTTTTGACTTTCCTGTATGCTGAGTCTGTCCTTCCGACAATCATATCTTTTTCGATGTCTTTACATTTTTCCTGCAGCCATTTCGTCTTAGCTTCCCTGCACTTCCTATTTATTTCATTCCTCAGCGACTTGTATTTCTGTATTCCTGATTTTCCCGGAAAATGTTTGTACTTCCTCCTTTCATCAATGAACTGAAGTATTTCTTCTGTTACCCATGGTTTCTTCGCAGCTACCTTCTTTGTACCTATGTTTTCCTTCCCAACTTCTGTGATGGCCCTTTTTAGAGACGTCCATTCCTCTTAAACTGTGTTGCCTACTGCGCTATTCCTTAATGCTGTATCTATAGCGCTAGAGAACTTCAAACGTATCTAGTCATTCCTTAGAACTTTCGTATCCCACTTCTTAGCGTATTGATTCTTCCTGACTAATGTCTTGAACTTCAGCCTACTCTTCTTCACTACTATATTGTGATCTGAGTCTGTATCTGCTCATGGGTACGCCTTACAATCCAGTATCTGATTTCGGAATCTCTGTCTGACCATGATGTAATCTAATTGAAATCTTCCCATATCTCCCGGCCTTTTCCAAGTATACCACCACCTCTTGTGATTCTTGAACAGGGTATTCGCTATTACTAGCTGAAACTTGTTACAGAACTCAATTAGTCTTCCTCCTCTTTCATTCCTTGTCCCAAGCCCATATTCTCCTGTAACCTTTTCTTCTACTGCTTCCCTTACAACTGCATTCCAGTCGCCCATAACTATTAGATTTTTGTCCCCCTTTACATACTGCATTACCCTTTCAATATCCTCATACACTTTCTCTATCTGTTCATCTTCAGCTTGCGACGTCGGCATGTATACCTGAAATATCGTTGTCGGTGTTGGTCTGCTGTCGATTCTGATTAGAACAGCCCGGTCACTGAACTGTTCACAGTAGCAGACCCTCTGCCCTACCTTCCTATTCATAACGAATCCTACACCTGTTATACCACTTTCTGCTGCTGTTGATATTACCCGATACTCATCTGACCTGAAATCCTTGTCTTCCTTCCACTTAACTTCACTGAGCCCTACTGTATCTAGATTGAGCCTTTGCGTTACCCTTTTCAGATTTTCTAGTTTCCCTACCACGTTCAAGCTTCTGACATTCCACGCCCCGACTCGTAGAACATTATCCTTTCGTTGATTATTCAATCTTTTTCTCATGGTAACCTCCCCCTTGGCAGTCCTCACGGAGATCCGAATGGGGGACTATTCGGGAATCTTTTGCCCATGGAGAGATCATAATGACACTTCTTCAACTACAGGCCACATGTCCTGTGGATACACGTTACGTATCATTAATGCAGTGGTTTCCATTGCCTTCTGCATCCTCATGTCGTTGATCACTGCTGATTCTTCCGCCTTTAGGGGCAATTTCCCACCCCTAGGACAAGAGAGTGCCCTGAACCTCCATCGGCTCCTCCGCCCTCTTTGACAAGGCCGTTGGCAGAATGAGGCTGACTTCTTATGCCGGAAATCTTCGGCCGCCAATGCTGATTATTTATCAAAATTTAGGCAGTGGCGGGGATCGAACCCGGGACCGAAGACGTTTTGATTATGAATCAAAGACGCTACCCCTTTTCTTTTTTTTTTTAAATCTCATTTTGATCGTTTTCGTTCGTTGTATTTGCTCGGTGCGGACGTCGCGAGACATCCGTTTATGTTCGTTGTTGCTCGATTAACTCAGTTTTTTTTTTAATACAGAGGGCAGCTAACCCTCTGACCGATCACGTTGAGCTACCGTGCCGGCACCCCTAGACCACGGGATAATGCGATACCATACGACTGCGAATAATATTGCGTATACTGATTAGCAACTAAATTTTTACAAGAGATTTTATCTAGTCAAAGAAACAGCAATAACAGAAATAAGACACCGCAGTTACTACCATTTCCTAAGGACTCTGATAGGTATGAAAGAGCTTGTAACAAGAGAGTCTAAAAATGGTTCAAATGGCTCTGAGCACTACATCTACATCTACATCTACATGACTACTCTGCAATTCACATTTAAGTGCTTGGCAGAGGGTTCATCGAACCACAATCATACTATCTCTCTACTATTCCACTCCCGAACAGCGAGCGGGAAAAACGAACACCTAAACCTTTCTGTTCGAGCTCTGATTTCTCTTATTTTATTTTGATGATCATTCCTACCTATGTAGGTTGGGCTCAACAAAATATTTTCGCATTCGGAAGAGAAAGTTGGTGACTGAAATTTCGTAAAAAGCTATCGCCGCGACGAAAAACGTCTATGCTGCAATGACTTCCATCCCAACTCGTGTATCATATCTGCCACACTCTCTCCTCTATAACGCGATAATACAAAACGAGCTGCCCTTCTTTGCACCCTCTCGATGTCCTCCGTCAATCCCACCTGGTAAGGATCCCACACCGTGCAGCAATATTCTAACAGAGGACGGACGAGTGTAGTGTAAGCTGTCTCTTTAGTGGACTTGTTGCATCTGCTAAGTGTCCTGCCAATGAAACGCAACCTCTGGCTCGCCTTCCCGACAATATTATCTATGTGGTCCTTCCAACTGAAGTTGTTCGTAATTTTAACACCCAGGTACTTAGTTGAATTGACAGCCTTGAGAATTGTACTATTTATCGAGTAATCGAATTCCAACGGATTTCTTTTGGAACTCATGTGGATCATCTCACACTTTTCGTTATTTAGCGTCAACTGCCACCTGACACATCATACAGCAATCTTTTCTAAATCGCTTTGCAGCTGATACTGGTCTTCGGATGACCTTACTAGACGGTAAATTACAGCATCATCTGCGAACAACCTAAGAGAACTGCTCAGATTGTCACCCAGGTCATTTATATAGATCAGGAACAGTAGAGGTCCCAGGACGCTTCCCTGGGGAACACCTGATATCACTTCAGTTTTACTCGATGATTTGCCGTCTATTACTACGAACTGCGACCTTCCTGACAGGAAATCACGAATCCAGTCGCACAACTGAGACGATACCCCATAGCTCCGCAGCTTGATTAGAAGTCGCTTGTGAGGAACGGTGTCAAAAGCTTTCCGGAAATCTAGAAATACGGAATCAACTTGAGATCCCCTGTCGATAGCGGCCATTACTTCGTGCGAATAAAGAGCTAGCTGCGTTGCACAAGAACGATGTTTTCTGAAGCCATGCTGATTACGTGTCAATAGATCGTTCTCTTCGAGGTGATTCATAATGTTTGAATACAGTATATGCTCCAAAACCCTACTGCAAACCGACGTCAATGATATAGGTCTGTAGTTAAATGGATTACTCCTACTACCCTTCTTGAACACTGGTGCGACCTGCGCAATTTTCCAATCTGTAGGTACAGATCTATCGGTGAGCGGTTGTATATGAGTGCTAAGTAGGGAGCTATAGTATCAGCGTAATCTGAAAGGAACCTAATCGGTATACAATCTGGACCTGAAGACTTGCCCGTATCAAGCGATTTGAGTTGCTTCGCAACCCCTAAGGTATCTACTTCTAAGAAACTCATGCTAGCAGATGTTCGTGTTTCAAATTCTGGAATATTCCATTCGTCTTCCCTGGTGAAGGAATTTCGGAAAACTGCGTTCAATAACTCCGCTTTAGCGGCACAGTCGTCGATAACAGTACCATCGGCACTGCGCAGCGAAGGTATTGACTGCGTCTTGCCGCTTGTGTACTTTACATACGACCAGAATTTCTTCGGATTTTCTACCAAATTTCGAGACAATGTTTCGTTGTGGAACCTATTAAAGGCATCTCGCATCGAAGTACGTGCCAAATTTCGCGCGTCTGTAAATTTTAGCCCCTCTTCAGGATTTCGCGTTCTTCTGAACTTCGCATGCTTTTTCCGTTGCCTCTGCAACAGCGTTCGGACCTTTTTTGTGTACCACGGGGGATCCGTTCCATCTCTTACCAATTTATGAGGTATGAATATCTCAATTGCTATGGGACTTAACATCTATGGTCATCAGTCCCCTAGAACTTAGACCTACTTAAACCTAACTAACCTAAGGACATCACACAACACCCAGTCATCACGAGGCATAGAAAATCCCTGACCCCGCCGGGAATCGAACCCGGGAACCCGGGCCCGGGAAGCGAATACGCTACCGCACGACCACGAGCTGCGGACCAAGACACTCTAGTGATGATTCTCTTTCAACCTATAGAACGAAAAATGGTTAGTAAACAGCACAAGATACGACTTTATGCAGAAAGACGTATATCTACTCGATAACGGTAAGTTTTGTTCGCTACTCTTCGAAACAAAACACTTTATGTATGCAAAAATAAAGAACTGATACCGATTGCAAAACTTGCATTATTTAACACACCAAATAAGCCACAACAACTGTAGCTGAAGAGAAAAATATCGCCTAGAAGTGATAATAAAACCTATCAATCAACAAAACCGTTAAACATCGATCCAGAAACGCCAGATCTTCAACAGAATCATGTTCTGCAGAAGTAATAACATTAAAAAATTATGTGTATCAGAAGGTCGAGTGATGTGTAAGAATACGCAAATCATTAGACTTTGCGCAAGGATGTCACATGTCAAGGAAAGTATATATCACAGCAAGAACGGACAGAAACAGAAGTACGTTTCTCACGCATGAAATACTGTATGGTAATAAGATTGAATGCATATTAGGAACTAGTCGATACACACGGCACCGATCACTTCATTCGTAAAAAATAACAATATTATGTAGAATTATTTATACGTAAACGATAAACTTTGTAAACTGCTGCTTACATTCAGTATGAATAGAATACTGTTTGAAGTAAGGTAACAAAAGCATAACTACGTGAATTTTATACAGCTAGTTATAACAATATTTTCACTGAATTTTGTTATATTTACGTATTACGTGTAACACGTATTAAAATATTTGTAAAATCAACATAAATACTTTCGTTCTACATCTACATCTACATCTACATTCATACGCCGCAAGCCACCCAACGGTGTGTGGCAGGGGGCACTTTACGTGCCAGTGTCATTACCTCCCTTTTCTGTTCCAGTCGCGTATGGTTCGCGGGAAGAACGACTGTCTGAAAGCCTCAGTGCGCGCTCGAATCTCTCTAATTTTACATTCGTGATTTCCTCGGGAGGTGTAAGTAGGGGGAAGCAATATATTCAATACCTCATCCAGAAACGCACCCTCTCGAAACATGGACAGCAAGCTACACCGTGATGCAGAGCGCCTCTCTTGCACAGTCTGCCACTTGAATTTGATAAACATCTCCGTAACGCTATCGCGGTTACCAAATAACCCTGTGACGAAACGCTCTTCTTTGGATCTTCTCTATCTCCTCCGTCAACCCGATCAGGTACGGATCCCACACTGATGAGCAATACTCAAGTATAGGACGAACGAGTGTTTTGTAAGCCACCTCCTTTGTTGATGGACTACATTTTCTAAGGACTCTCCCAATAGAATCTCAACCTGGTATCCGCGTTACCAACAATTAATTTTACATGATCATTCCACTTCAAATCGTTCCTCAATCATACTCCCAGATATTTTCCAGAAGTAACTGCTACCAGTGTTTGTTCCGCTATCATATAATCATACAATAAAGGATCCTTCTTTCTATGTATTCGCAACACATTACATTTGTCTATGTTAAGGGTCAGTTGCCACTCCCTACACCAAGTGCCTATCCGCTGCAGATCTTCCTGCATTTCGCTACAATTTTCTAATGCTGCAACTTCTCTGTATACTACAGCATCGTCCGCGAAAAGCCGCATGGAACTTCCGACACTATCTACTAGGTCATTTATATATATTGTGAAAAGCAATGGTCCCATAACACTCCCCTGTGGCACGCCAGAGGTTACTTTAACGTCTGTAGACGTTGCTCCATTGATAACGACATGCTGTGATCTGTTTGCTAAAAACTCTTCAATCCAGCCACACAGCTGGTCTGATATTCCGTAGGCTCTTACTTTGTTTATCAGGCGACAGTGCGGAACTGTATCGAACGCCTTCCGGAAGTCTAGGAAAATAGCATCTAACTGGGAGCCTGTATCTAATAATTTCTGGGTCTCATGAACAAATAAAGCGAGTTGGGTCTCACACGATCGCTGTTTCCGGAATCCATGTTGATTCCTACAGAGTAGATTCTGGGTTTCCAAAAACGAGATGACACTCGAGCAAAAAACTTGTTCTAAAATTCTACAACAGATCGACGTCAGAGAGATAGGTCTATAGTTTTGCGCATTTGCTCGACGACCCTTTTTGAAGACTGGGACTTCCTGTGCTCTTTTCCAATCATTTGGAACCTTCCGTTCCTCTAGAGACTTGCGGTACACGGCTGTTAGAAGGGGGGCACGTTCTTTCGCGTACTCTGTGTAAAATCGAATTGGTATTCCGTCAGGTCCAGTGGACTTTCCTCTGTTGAATGATTTCAGTTGCTTTTCTATTCCTTGGACACTTATTTCGATGTCAGCCATTTTTTCATTTGTGCGAGGATTTAGAGAAGGAACTGCAGTGCGGTCTTCCTCTGTGAAACAGCTTTGGAAAAAGGCGTTTAGTATTTCAGCTTTACGCGTGTCATCCTTTGTTTCAAAGCCATCATCATCATCCCGGAGTGTCTGGATATGCTGTTTCGGGCCACTTACTGATTTAACGTAAGACCAGAACTTCCTAGGATTTTCTGTCAAGTCGGTACATAGAATTTTACTTTCGAATTCACTGAACGCTTCACGCATAGCCCTCCTTTCGCTAACTTTCACATAGTTTAGGTTCTGTTTGTCTGAGAGGTTTTGGCTGCGTTTAAACTTGGAGTGAAGCTCTCTTTGCTTCCGCAGTAGTTTCCTAACTTAGTTGTTGAACCACGATGGGTTTTTCCCGTCCCTCACAGTTTTACTCGGCACGTACCTGTCTAAAACGCATTTTACAATTGCCTTAAACTTTTTCCATGAACACTCAACATTGTCAGTGTCGGAACAGAAATTTTCGTTCTGATCTGTTAGGTAGTCTGAAATCTGCGATCTATTACTCTTGATAAACAGATAAACCTTCCTCCCTTTTTTATATTTCTATTAACATCCATATTCAGGGATGCTGCAACGGCCTAATGATCACTGATTCCCTGTCCTGCACTTACAGAGTCGAAAAGTTCGGGTCTGTTTGTTATGAGTAGGTCCAAGATGTTATCTCCACGAGTCGGTTCTCTGTTTAATTGTTCGAGGTAATTTTCGTATAGTACACTCAGTATAATGTCACTCGATGTTCTGTTCCTACTACCCAAGCTAAACATCTGAGCGTCCCAGTCTATATCTAGTAAATTGAAATCTACACCTAAGACTATAACATGCTGAGGAAATTTATGTGAAATGTATTCCAGTTTTCTCTCAGTTGTTCTGCCACTAATGCTGCTGAGTCGGGAGGTCGGTAAAAGGAGCCAATTATTAAACTAGCTCGGTTGTTGAGTATAACCTCCACCCATAATAATTCGCAGGAACTTTTATTTCACTACAGGGTAAACTACTACTAACAGCGACAAACATGCCACCACTGGTTGCACGCAACCTATCCTTTCTAAACACCGTCTGTGCCTTTGTAAAAATTTCGGCTGAATTTATCTCTTTCTGTACCTATAACGATTTCAGCTTCGATGCTTTCTATCAGCGCTTGAAGTTCCGGTAGTTTACCAATGCAGCTTCGACAGTTTACAATTACAATACCGATTGCTGCTTGGTCCCCGCATGTCCTGACTTTGCCCCGCACCCTTTGAAGCTTTTGCCCTTTCTTTACTTGCCCGAGGCCATCTAACCTAAAAAACCGCCCAGTCCACGCCACACAGCCCCTGCTACCCGTGTAGCCGCTTTCTGCTTGTTGTGGACTCCTGACCTATCCAGCGGAACCCGAAGCCCCACCACCCTATGGCGCAAGTCCAGGAATCTGCAGCCCACACGGTCGCAGAACCGTCTCAGCCTCTGATTCAGACCCTCCACTCGGCTCTGTACAAAAGGTCCGCAGTCAGTCCTGTCGACGATGCTGCAGATGGTGAGCTCTGCTTTCATCCCGCTAGCGAGACTGGCAGTCTTCACCAAATCAGATAGCCGCCGGAAGCCAGAGAGGATTTCCTCCGATCCATAGCGACACACATCATTGGTTCCGACATGAGCAACCACCTGCAGATGGGTGTACCCTGTACTCTTCATGGCAACCGGAAGGACCCTTTCCACATCTGGAATGACTCCCCCCGGTATGCACACGGAGTGCACATTGGTTTTCTTCCCCTCTCTTGCTGCCATATCCCTAAGGGGCCCCATTACGTGCCTGACGTTGGAGCTCCCAACTACCAGTAAGCCCACCCTCTGCGACTGCCCCGATCTTGCAGACTTAGGGGCAATCTCTGGAACAGGACAAACAGCTATGTCCGGCCGAAGGTCAGTATCAGCTGGAGACAGAGCCTGAAACCGGTTCGTCAAACAAACTGGAGAGGCCTTCCGTTCAGCCCTCCAGAATGTCTTTCACCCCCTGCCACACCTCGAGACGACCTCCCACTCTACCACAGGTGAGGGATCAGCCTCAATGTGGGCAGTATCCCGGGTAGCCACAGTCGTAGTCCGATCGGGGGATGCGTGGGACGAGCTGGCCGTCCCCGACAAACCCCCGTCCGGACCCCCACAGTGATGCCCATAAGCAACAGCCTCAAGCTGTGTGACCAAAGCCAACACTGCCCGAAGCTTGGAGCGAAGGGATGCCAACTCAGCCTGCATCCGACACAGCAGTTGCAGTCCCTATCCATGCTAAAAACTGTTGTGCAAAGAACGTCTGAATTAATCTACAGAGAGCACAAACAATTCGACACAAAATTTAAACGGTTATTAAAATACAAGAGTGCCTAGTAAATGTAGTAATGCTGCTACTTGCGCACTGCTGACACACTGCTTGGCGGCGGAAGGAGACTACGCGATTTTACACTATTCAGGTACTAAAAACGCGATGCTACAACTCTCAAGTACTATAATACGCCCGAAATTTATGAATTGAACAATGCAAGTACCATAAACACGCAAAGAAATTAAGAATTAAACTATGTAACAAATGAGTGAGCTAGGAGTATACGACTTGCTGCTGCAGCTGCTTATCTAACGGCGGCAGGGAGCACAATGTAAGCGCGACCGCTACGGTCGCAGGTTCGAATCCTGCCTCGGGCATGGATGTGTGTGATGTCCTTAGGTTAGTTAGGTTTAAGTAGTTCTAAGTTCTAGGGGACTGATAACCTCAGCAGTTAAGTCCCATAGTGCTCAGAGCCATTTTTGACAATGTAAATGATTGTATTCTTTGTCCACAATTCTAATCCTTCTTATCTCTCTCCCTTGATGGGAAGGGACGATGTAAAAGGCAGACATATTTGTGCAATTGCCGTGAGTAGTTCTAACTGTACAGCTTACGTGAGCAGGTGGAAATTGTATTACTGTGGAAGTTGAAAGATTATTGAAGACCCACACTTTGTCAGAGCAGTCTAAGGCACTGCGATCATGGACTGTACGGCTTGTCCCGTCGGAGATTCGATTCCTCCATCGGGCATCGGTGTGTGTGTGTGTGTGTGTGTGTGTGTGTGTGTTTGTCCTTAGGATAATTTAGGTTAATTAGTGTGTAAGCTTATGGACTGATGACCTTATCAGTTAAGTCCCATAAGATTTCACACACATTTGAACATTTTTTTTTAATCAACAGTTTGTGTGGTTAAAACAGAAAAAACCAATGAACTTTTATTATTTAGTAGTCAAAGATATCCATTGAAATTTGACGATTTTGGAAAATACCAGATTTCCTTGTACAGGTAAAACTCGAGACAACACTCATACTCTGAAGAGACAACGAAGCCATCGTAAAGCCAGTTAGTTACTAGAACCAAACTTTTTCGTTGTGAGCATGTCTACTCTCAAATTAACGCAAACTGACATACATCAGTAATTTGATGCGTCAATGGACGGTTGGCCTTAGTAAAAATGGTATGTCATAGTATGTCACTTCATTCGTGAATTTTTATCCTTTTCTATTTTATTTCATTTCATGATCTTCATGCTTTGGACACAAATACGTGATTGTTATTTCTTGAACGAAGTAGAAACATAATTATAAACGATCATTGATCTTATGGCGTGTATGACACTTTCACAGCCGGCCGCTCTGGTCGAGCGGTTTACAGCAGTGTCTACTTCAGTCTGGAACCACGCAACTGCTTCGGTCGCAGGTTCGAATCCTGCCGCGGGCACGGATATGTGTGGTGTCCGTAGGTTACTTCGGTTTAAGTAGTTCTAAGTTCTAGGGGACTGATGACCTCAGATGTTAAGTCCCATAGTGCTCAGAGCCATTTGAACCATTTGAACTCTTTCACACGGCCGTTTTCTCGCCGCTTGGGGTACTAATGTCGCTTCAACTGTCAGACGGTGACAGTGTTTACAGCAGTGTCTACTACGGCTGTAGATGTTAGAGTGTGTTTTTACTGTCTTACTAGAACACTTCAATTGGCTCTTAGCACTATGGGATTTAACAACTGAGGTCATCAGTCCACTAGACTTAGAATTACTTAAACCTAACTAACCAAAGGACATCACACACATCCATGCCGAAGGCAGGAATCGAACCTGCGACCGTAGCAGCAGCGTGGTTCCGGACTGAACCGCCTACAACCGCTCGGCCACAGCCTTGAACATGTGTGAGAAGCAGCGGGACCCAGTGGGTAGTGCCATTTTTCATGGCCAAAGTCGAATACGTTGGCTGCTGGTGACTGATTTTCACTTTCTGCATTATTACATCGACTGAGAAACACCTGTCTCCGAGTGCTAGGGTCTCTCCTTCTCTTGAGATACCCAGTTCTTCACAGAAAGGTGATATGCGATTTCGTTCTTCACTACAAAATCACATCTGGCCAGAATGGAATCGTCTGCTCCGGCTAACGACTGCACTATCATGTGAAACATAGTGGCCAAACATTTCCACCAACTAACCCTGAATTGTTGCAGATTTGTTCTCCATCAAATAAATGTTTGCAACCTGCTCATTGCACAAAAACAAAGTGAGAACATATGGCCACATAACGGCGAAAAGGATATGAAATCATTTCACTAAATACATATTCATCTTATCTTGCACCATGGCAGCAGTGGATCAATGAGAGTACGAGAACAGAATGGATTGGTGTCAGATTTTCCACTTCCTACCCAAAGTCATTAGCTCCTCGTTCACCGTTACTAGATTTCCCCCTTCTCTTCCCCTCATGCTCGTAGTCAAGATTAAGGTCACTACTTCACCTTCCCTTTCCCTCCCCTCACTCTCCTGCAACCCAAGAAGGTGGATATAGCTCAGTTATCATTTATAATGGCGGTAATAGGTGCCATTTCATTATTTATTAAAAAGCAACTAGAACCAGGCTGCTGTAGATAGCGTCATGAATGGTGAAGCAGCAGGCTCTTGATAGAAGGCTCACTGTGCTGGACTGGCTGGGGATGTTATGAGTGTAGGGATAGAACTGGCCCCCACAGAGGCCTGCCCTATTTCACGGCCAGGATCTCGGAGATGGTCTAGGACTATGCCATGAGCAGAAAAGAACCAGAACACATCTCCATTTTTTTCACGCAGCCACCTGAAGCTACTGACTTGTGCACCATGACAGCCTCTCACCCAGAATCCCAATGTTTCTAAAGAGAGTTTCGGTTCTGTCTATTTTGGATATTTGTGGTAAGTTCTTTTGAGACCAAACTGGTGAGGTCATCGGTTCCTAGCCTTACACACAACTTAATCTAACTTACACTAACGTACGCTAAGGACAACACACACACCCATGCCCGATGGAGAACTCGAACCTCGGACGTGGGGAGATGCGCGAACCGTGACAAGGCTCCTAGACCGCGCGGGTACACAGTACTGCAGGTTCTGTTTATAACAGTGGCATGATTGAACAACATTTGACGATAGCTATGTGTGATGCAGATGTCAATGTAGACTAAACTGAAAGTAGCGACATATAATATCCTGTGAAGATTTATTAGAGTGGTGAAAGCGAACACCAACTCTAAGTGGTTATTATCAGGAAATCCGTATAAGACAGTTAAACCGAATTTTCTGCCTTAGGAAAAAAAAGAATGAAACTATAACATGGTGAGCAACAAGAATGTAGTGAAAGGACGCTTTAATGTAAACAATCCATATGAACACACAGACATGTTGAAATTACTATACTACATCATGATATTACCAGGGACAGTAAACCAGTGCATTCAGAATAAAACAGAAACTTGTGCATAATAAAGTGAAATGAAATCAATATAATATTAAGCCTCGGGCCACACAAGTGGAATGTCTCTCATCACAAGACATATTGCAGTGACATGGAGAGTGCTGTAGCTATGCAGCCAGTTGTGAAACAATGTGGAGAGTCAAATACGAGCTCATCTGCTGTACATCTTAAGAAATTGTTTTATATAGATAGAGAAAAGCTACATCCGGTTCTTCTGTTATTTTCTGAGAAAAACTTTTAATTTTCAGGTAAAAATTAAGTCTTACTCTTTCCGGATTTGCATATGTCTACCAATATTCAATCTCTTATTCAATTTTGAAGAAACTCTCTGATAAAAAAAACTCTTTCCTTTGTATCTTATAGTCCCACATCACACACAGATACGAAACTTGTTCCCTTCTTTTGTTTCAGTCATAGTTATTACGATATTTTGAAATTATGTAACCCTCTAGGGATATTTCAATGGCCAATTCACATTTGATGCCTTTTTTACGTTGTACACCGAAGAGCTAAAGAAACTGGTACACCTGCCTAATATCGTGTAGGGCCCCCTCGACAACGTAAAAGTGCCGCAACACGATGTGACATGGAATCGAATAATGTCTGAAGTTTTGCTGCAGGGAACTCAAACCATGAATCCTGCAGGGCTGTCCATAAATCCGTAAGAGTACGAGGAGGTGGAGATCTCTTTTGAACAGAACGTTGCAATCATCCCACTTACGCTCAACAATGGTCCTTGTCCGGGGAGTTTGGTGGGCAACGGAAGTGTTTAAATTCACAAGAGAGTTCCTGGAGCCACTCTGTAGCAATTATGGATGCGTGGGGTGTCGCACAGTGCCGGCCGAAGTGGCCTAGCGGTTCTAGGCGCTTCAGTCTGGAACCGCGCGACCGCTACGGTCGCAGGTTCGAATCCTGCCTCGGGCATGGATGTCTGTGATGTCCTTCGGTTAGTTAGGTTTAAGTAGTTCTAAGTTCTAGGGGACTGATGACCTCAGATGTTAAGTCTGATAGTGCTCAGAGCCATTTGAACTTTTTTTTTTTTTTTGTCGCACAGTCTTGATGGAATTGTCCAAGTCCATCGGAATGCACAATAGACCGACACAGACTGAATGAATGCAGGTGATCAGACATGTTGCTTATGTACGTGTCACCTGTCGTATCTAGACGTATCAGGCATCCCATGTCACTCCAACTGCACATGCCCCACACAATTACAGAGCCTCCACAGCTTTAACAGTCCCTGCTGACATGCAGGGTCCATAGATTAACGAGGTTATCTCCATATCCGTACACGTCCATCCGTGCGATACAATTTGAAACGAGACTCGTCCCACTAGGCAACGTGTTTCCAGTCAGTAACAGCCCATATTCGGTGGGCTTCCGTGTACATTACTGCATAAAAAAATGTAGATAATGTATCGAAATTATTTTTGAAGCTGGAAGGAGGGCCATTATCGCTTTCCAGTGTCGAACAAGTGGTTGACACATACTGGTGGTTGCCTGCTATCATGATGATGATCATTATGATGATGTTTGGTTTGTAGGGCGCTCAACTGCGCGGTTATCAGCGCCCGTAGGAATTCCCAATCTTTGCTCAGTCCAATCTCACCACTTTCATGAATGATGATGAAATGATGAGGACAACACGAACACCCAGTCGACTCGAGTTGGTTGGTATAGGCTATGACGTGCCACACGTGAGGCAGTGTCTACGTGTTACACGATGAAGATGTCGTTATTGATATGGCTTTCAGTCACTCTAATACCATCTTTAACAGCTGTTACCAAGGTATCATTTTTTTTAATTATAATAGATAGAGTAGAGCTATGTGCAGTGGATGATACTGATGAGAGTTTTATAAACAGCCACCAAGTATGTACTGGTATCTATAAAATAATGGTTAATGAGAACAATACTCTTGAATTGTGGTGTGGCCATCATTCTGAACAGGCGTAGTTATATCACGGCATACCACTTTTTTATAATTTTTAAAACTGAGCACTTTAAGAACGTCTGAGACAATGAAACATATACCAAATGGAAGCTCACAATGGTCACATTTGGTAAAAGATTATTAATACATATTAGGAAGGAAATAACTTTCGTGAAATCCCTAGACAGCTCAAATTATGAGCTGAAAGGCAACTCGTTCTGTAACTCAAAGAGGAATCTGACTACAATACTTAAAATGGCTCTGAGCACTATGCGACTTAACTTCTGAGGTCATCAGTCCCCTAGAACTTAGAACTACTTAAACCTAACTAAGCGAAGGACGTCACACATATCCATGCCCGAGGCAGGATTCGAACCTGCGACCGTCGCGGTCGCTCGGTTCCAGACTGCAGCGCCTAGAACCGCACGGCCACTCCGGCCGGCTACAATACTTCGTGAACTCATTTATCGATACGTAACTCTGTATTGTTTCTAAGCTTTCAATTTTCATGTAACAACACTTCTTAATTCTTCGAATAGGAAGACTATGCTAGTTTCCTAGCATAACACAACTAATCAGACAGGACAGATTTACTCATCGTAACGTCTGCAACAAGTCTTCAACGATGCGAGAGGACAGTTCTTCACACAATATAGGTAAGTTATATCGCTGGGTAAATTCTGATGAGCTAACCAATGATCGTAATCAGCACGTAAGCTGAAGAGTTGCATCTCAGAATATAACTGATGTGAGTGGTTAGCATGGCAACCTTCATCAGTTAACATGTTCGAAATATGTATATATGTTGCACTAACTGGAGCACGCACGTACTCACGCACGCACGCACGCACGCACACACACACACACACACACACACACACACACTGACGAAACAGCGTGAATTGACAAAACTTACTTGCAGATTGAAACTGTTTGCTGAAGCGGGAGGAGGAGGAGGAGGAGGATATTGGTGTTTAACGTCCCTTCGACAACGAGGTCATTAGAGACGGAGCACAAGCTCGGAATAGGGAAGGATGCGGAAGGAAGTCGGCTGTGCCCTTTCAAAGGAACCATCCCGGCATTTGCCTGGAGAGATCTAGGGAAATCACGGAAAACCTAAATCAGGATGGCCGGACGCGGGATTGAACCGTCGTCCTCCCGAATGCGAGTCCAGTGTGCTAACCACTGCGCCACCTCGCTTGCTGAACCGGGTCTCGGAAACAGACACTTGACTCACAGCACTTCCGCCAGTACCTCTATCCTTGTTTACAGATTTTGCCGAAATCCTCTCACATACCAGTCTCTTTTAGCCAGCGCAACCTAATTCACTGGTAGCGGGGTTTTATACCCCCGCCTCTTCTTCATCTCTCTCTCTCTCTCCTCTCCATTTTACCATGAGTGATATCCCCATCTACTAAACGTAGCTTACTAATCCCGCTTCTAGCAATTTCTCCTGACAGCATCACGCCACACCTCCACTGAGTGCGAAATTTGACAAAGTACCCATGCATCAGCTGTGGTGGTATTCGTGAACAAGCATCTAACTGCAACTGCAACATAGATAAAAGAGCCTCTCATGTTATCGCACAAGTGTACAGAGAAAGTGTCGCTCTGGTCAAACATACTATTGCTTGCAGAAAATGTAAATGCAGCACGCCCACCGTAAAGGCTGCATAAAGTCCACATTAAAAAGGCAGTATCGAAAATATCGAGACCATAGTTTTTCTCATATTTCAGTCTTTCCGCTGGGTCAGCTCGCAACACTGTCACCTGTTTCTCTCTTTTTTTTCTTTCCTTAACACGGGATCACAATATTTCAAGGTATTTTGTTTGAATCTGTTGGAACGTGTTTACTCTCACAAATATGAGCACTGAATAGGGTTGAGCAAACGATATTCCCGTTCGGACATGCTGAAGACTTCATTTCCCTATACACCGCAGAACTCGATACAGTATCGAGTGCTGCTCGAACAATAGCGTGGCATTTGACTTACACAGCGTGAGGGCAAATGATCGCGGGAAACTAAAAAAATGCCAAAAGAACAAGCTAAAGTTCTACGTCAAACCTGACAGTTTCGTGAAAACACAATTGAAAATGATAATAAATCGCACTACCGTACAAACTCCTGTATTCGTTCTTTCCACGCGCTATACCAGATTGGAATAACAGAGGCACTGAAATGTGATTTGCAGAGTATCCATGTAGATGTACACTCCTGGAAATTGAAATAAGAACACCGTGAATTCACTGTCCCAGGAAGGGGAAACTTTATTGACACATTCCTGGGGTCAGATACATCACATGATCACACGAACAGAACCACAGGCACATAGACACAGGCAACAGAGCATGCACAATGTCGGCACTAGTACAGTGTATATCCACCTTTCGCAGCAATGCAGGCTGCTATTCTCCCATGGAGACGATCGTAGAGATGCTGGATGCAGTCCTGTGGATCGGCTTGCCATGCCATTTCCACCTGGCGCCTCAGTTGGACCAGCATTCGTGCTGGACGTACAGACCGCGTGAGACGACGCTTCATCCAGTCACAAACATGCTCAATGGGGGACAGATCCGGAGATCTTGCAGGCCAGGGTAGTTGAC
The DNA here is from genome assembly GCF_023897955.1 of Schistocerca gregaria. Taxonomy (NCBI): domain Eukaryota; kingdom Metazoa; phylum Arthropoda; class Insecta; order Orthoptera; family Acrididae; genus Schistocerca; species Schistocerca gregaria. The sequence continues at coordinate 214,367,627 of NC_064931.1, forward strand.
TTACACCTTCTAGAGCACGTTGGGTGGCACGGGATACATGCGGACGTGCATTGTCCTGTTGGAACAGCAAGTTCCCTTGCCGGTCTAGGAATGGTAGAACGATGGGTTCGATGACGGTTTGGATGTACCGTGCCCTATTCAGTGTCCCCTCGACGATCACCACAGGTGTACGGCCAGTATAGGAGATCGCTCCCCACACCATGATGCCGGGTGTTGGCCCTGTGTGCCTCGGTCGTATGCAGTCCTGATTGTGGCGCTCACCTGCACGGCGCCAAACACGCATACGACCATCATTGGCACCAAGGCAGAAGCGACTCTCATCGCTGAAGACGACACGTCTCCATTCGTCCCTCCATTCACGCCTGTCGCGACACCACTGGAGGCGGGCTGCACGATGTTGGGGCGTGAGCGGAAGACGGCCTAACGGTGTGCGGGACTGTAGCCCAGCTTCATGGAGACGGTTGCGAATGGTCCTCGCCGATACCCCAGGAGCAACAGTGTCCCTAATTTGCTGGGAAGTGGCGGTGCGGTCCCCTGCGGCACTGCGTAGGATCCTACGGTCTTGGCGTGCATCCGTGCGTCGCTGCGGTCCGGTCCCAGGTCGACGGGCACGTGCACCTTCCGCCGACCACTGGCGACAACATAGATGTACTGTGGAGACCTCACGCCCCACGTGTTGAGCAATTCGGGGGTATGTCCACCCGGCCTCCCTCATGCCCACTATACGCCCTCGCTCAAAGTCGGTCAACTGCACATACGGTTCACGTCCACGCTGTCGCGGCATGCTACCAGTGTTAAAGACTGCGATGGAGCTCCGTATGCCACGGCAAACTGGCTGACACTGACGGCGGCGGTGCACAAATGCTGCGCAGCTAGCGCCATTCGACGGCCAACACCGCGGTTCCTGGTGTGTCCGCTGTGCCGTGCGTGTGATCATTGCTTGTACAGCCCTCTCGCAGTGTCCGGAGCAAGTATGGTGGGTCTGACACACCGGTGTCAATGTGTTCTTTTTTCCATTTCCAGGAGTGTACAATGATTTCATTTCACTTATCTTATACACAAGTTTATGTTTTATTCTTAATTTACTGCTTACACCAGGCCGGCATCTCTGTAAATTCTTAATTTTGTTGAGTAAACGTGACAGATTGTGTGTTCATATGGGCCATGTATATTGTAACATCCATTATACTCTCAGTGCTTGCCGTCTCGTAGTTCTCTTCTTTCTCTCTTGTCCTAACACAGGATGCAGTATGAATTGGGAAAATTAACTTAATCGGCTTACATAAGATTTATTATAACTGTTAGCTTTCTTCACTATAATAAAACTTCACAGAATAGTATAACCGCTGTTTTCAACTTACCCTACATTGACACCTGCAACTCCAATAGTTATCCTCCAATGTGCTTCACTTACAGCACAGTCATAAACAGATCTGAAACGGTTTCAGAATTTGTAGCACCCCAGGTAAGGAGTGATGGAGTGGTAGGCCGCTACCGCGATTTGGATAGAGGTGCTGGCCCCACATCGAATCTGCCTGGCGTATTAACGACAAGGGCTATTGTGCCGGTAGCCTGGATACCGATTTTAGGCGGTTTCCCACATCACACTTCGTGAATACCGGGCAGGTATCTAAGTCACCATTCATAAATGTTCTCACGCTTTCACATGGGGTAATAGTAGACGCAGACAGACGGATTAGACAAATTTCGACGGGTGGCGGCAGGAAGGACATCCGGCCACCCTCTATCATACACATTGCCAAATCCAAACTAATGTGATGATCCCGTGAAGATATGGGATAAGGCCAGGAAAAAGAAGAAAACTAACGATTCGACAACTTAAGTTTGATACGGAAAACATTAGCAAATGGACCTTAGTATACATAATAACGAACCGCATAGAAGGGCAGTGCATTGGCAGAGCTGTCATTAATACTCAGGTGATTCATGTGACAAGGTTTCCGACGTGATTATGGGCACACGGCAGGAATTAACAGACTTTGATCGCAAAATGCTCGTTACAGCTAGACGCATAGGTCACTCCATTTCGGAAATTGTTACGTATTTCATGATTCTGTACCGTTAATATTATCTTTCACCACGGGAAACGCCGTGACCGTCGACCTTCACTTAACGACTGAGAACAGCGGCGTTTGTATTGAGTTGTCAGTGCTAACAGACAAGCAACACTGCGGGAAATAGCCGAAGAAAACAATGAGTGACGTACGATGAGCTTATCCGTTAGGACAGTGTGGCGAAATGTGGCGTTAATCGGTTATGGCAGCAGACGGCCGACGCGAGTGCCTTTGCTAACAGCACGACATCGTCTGCAGCACCTCTCCTGGGCGCTTTACTACATTGATTGAACACTAGACGACTGGAAAACCGTGACCTGGTCACATGATACCAAATTTCAGTTGGTAAGAGATGACGGTAGGGTTCAAGTGCGGCGCAGACCGCACCAAGCCATGGTCCAAAGCACTGTGCAAGCTGGTGGTGGCTCCATAATGGCGTGGGCCGTGTTTACACAAAATGGAATGGGTCCTTTGGTTCAATTAAACCGATTAGTGACTTAATGATTATGTTCGTCTACTCGAAGACCATTTGCAACCATACATGGACTTCATAAAAATTCCGTCCTTGTTTGGGAACATGGATGACAATGAGCCATGTCACAGGGCCACAACATATTGGCGATTAGTTTGAAGAACATTCTGGACAATTCGTGCTAATGATCTCACCACCCAGATCACCCAACATGAATTCCATACAACATTTGTGGGACGTAATCGAGATATCTGTTTCTGCACAAAATCGTCCACAGGCAACACTTTAGTTATTATGGACGGCTATAGAGGCAGCATAGATCAATATATCTGCACGGTACTTACAAAGACTTGTTGAATCCATACCATGTCGCGTTGCTGCGCTAACGAGGGCAAAAGGAGATCCGAGAATATATTAGGAGGTAGCCCATGACTCTTGTCACCTCAGTGTATTACTACCTGAAACACAACTTTGATGTCTTTCGAATGTTGGTTACTGCGATTACTAAAATTAGTTAATCACTGAAACTTCCTGGCAGATTAAAACTGTCTACTGGACCGAGACTCGAATTCAGGACCTTTGCCTTTCGCGGGCAAGTGCTCTACCATCTGAGCTAACCAAGCACGGCTCACGACCTGTCCTCACAGTTTCAATTCCGCCAGTACCTCGTCTCCTACCTTCCAAACTTTACAGAAGCTCTCCTGCGAACCTTGCAGAACTAGCACTCGTAGAAGAAAGGATATTGCAGAGACTTGGCTTTGTAACACCCTTTGGGATGTTTCCAGCGCATACTCCGGTGTAGAGTGAAAATTTCATCCTGGTAGTTAATCACTGTTTCACGACTTCATTTGACTGTATGGCCGTAAACAGGTGACTCGAACGTATCACCACCCATACGAAAAAAAAGAAAAGAAAAAAAAGAAACGCGTACCTCATGGAATGGCAATGTGCTTTATCAGACGGGTTTACCAGAGCATCTAGTTATTTATTTTCTGCTGCGGGATTTAGTATTGATCCACGTATCCTGATAAACTGCACAGGGCGTAGCCACCAGTTTATCGTAGGAATGAGCGTTGCACCTTTTATCACTGGGTAGCGTCGGCTTTACTGATGTATTGCAGCACGCCAGACTACGTACTACGTCTTAGCAATATCTCTCTAGTTATACTTACAATGTTAATGGGAGTATCATTCAGTTACCTTAAGTCGTGGTTTTCACAGACCTCAATGGTTTATCAAAGCGAACGAGGATTTGACATTAAATAACCCACATTTTGAAATCTTTGTGAGCGCACTAGAATTTCTGTGCTATTTTTCTGCACTATAAAATTTATTTCTTTAAAAAAAATTAAGGTTCATAATAACTAGCGAGTTGAGACCAAACATATCAGAGGTGCTCTCGGTGTTTAGATGTGACATGCGAGTCTACTATAAAATGTAAACAGAATATCACGGGACGAGGCTAATTTATCTGCCTGTTCAATTCATCTATAGCTACTCTGCTTAAATGAATATTGCACGTGAGAAACGAGTGCGGTTCCAAACAAGAGCTGTATTATAAACTGCTATCTTTCCGATAGGCAGCATTATGTTGTTGTTGTTGTTGTTGTTGTTGGCATCTTTAATTCCAACTCTCCTTTCTAATCTACCTTGTACAAGTATATTCTAGTCTTCTGAACTACTGCAAACTATATCCACTTGAACTCTCTTACTGCAGTCAAGCCTTAGTTTCCCTCTGGAATTGTTACTCCCCCCCCCCCCCTTTTCCTGCATTTACCAAATTAACTATTGCTTGATGGCTCCTGATGTGACCTATTAACCTATAGCTTCTCTTCGTCAAGTTGTGTCACAAAGCAATTCTCTTCTCAGTCTTATTAAGTATTTCTTCATTATTCACTCGTTCTACCCACTTAATCACCACCACTCTTCTTTAACAACACGTTTCGAAACCTTCCGTCCTCTACTTTTGCTGTCGTCGGTTATTTTCCTACTCAAATATCAAAACTCATCTATACATTAGTGGGGTCATTTCCTATTCTAGTTGCCTCATCTTCACTCGGTTTAATTCGACTATATTCCATAACATTTCTTTACTTTTATTAGTGTTTATCCTACAACCTCATTTTATGACACTGATCCGTTCAACTGATCGTCCTTCCTTCGCCAGAATTACACTATCATCGACATATCTAAAAGATCATATTTCTTTTCTCTCAACTACAATTCCATTTCAAATTTTTCCTTGATTCTTTTAGTGCAGATGAATAATGTCGCGGATAGGCTATAAACCTGTCTGATTCATTTCTAAACGACTGCTTCCCTTTTAGGTCCTCCGGCTCTTATTACTGTAGTCTCTTTTATGTGCAAGTTAAAGATAGCCTTTCACTATCATTACCTTGTCCCTGCTACCTTTAGAGTTCCAAAGTTTGTATCCCAGCCAACACTATAAAAAGGCTTTCACTGGTTCTACGAATGACAAAAAATGTAAAATATATGTGAATTCCTTGGACCAAGCTGCTGAGATCGTCGGTCACTAGACTTACACACTACTTAAACTAACTTAAGCTAAGAACAATGCACACACCCATACTCGAGGGAGGACTCGAACCTCCTGCGGGGGGGACCGCGCAATCCGTGAAATGGCTCCTCTAGCCGCGCGGCTACTAATGACATAGAAGATAGTTTACAGAATGTCAAACAGGTAATCGCAGGTTGATTCCGTATTCCTGGGTTTCCGGAAAGCTTTTGACACCGTTCCTCACAAGCGACTTCTAATCAAGTTGCGAGCCTATGGGGCATCGTCTCAGTTGTGCGACTGGATTCGTGATTTTCCCTCAGGAAGGTCGCAGTTTGTAGTGATAGACGGCAAATCATCGAGTAAAACTGAAGTGATATCAGGTGTTCCCCAAGGAAGCGTCCTGGAACCTCTGCTGTTACTGATCTATATAAATGATCTGGGTGACAATCTGAGCAGTTCTCTTAGGTTGTTCGCAGTTGATGCTGTAATTTACCGTCTAGTAAGGTCATCCGAAGACCAGTATCAGCTGCAAAGCGATTTAGAAGAGATTGCTTTATGTTGTGGCAGGTAGCAGTTGACGCTAAATAACGAAAAGTGTGAGGTGATCCACATGAGTTCCAAGAGAAATCCGTTGGAATTCGATTACTCGATAAATAGTATAATTCTCAAGGCTGTCAATTCAACTAAGTACCCGGGTGTTAAAATTACGAATAACTTCAGTTGGAAAGACCACATAGATAATATTGTGGGGAAGGCGAGCCAGAGGTTGCGTTTCATTGGCAGGACACTTAGAAGATGCAACAAGTCCACTAAAGAGACAGCTTACACTACACTCGTTCGTCCTCTGTTACAATATTGATGCGCGGTGTGGGATCCTTACCAGATGGGTTTGACGGAGGACATAGAAAGGGTGCAAAAAAGGGCAGCTCGTTTTGTATTATCACGTTATAGGGGAGAGAGTGTGGCAGATATGTCACGCGAGTTGGGATGGAAGTCATTAAAGCAAAGACGTTTTTCATCGCGGAGAGATCTATTTACGAAATTTCAGTCACCAACTTTCTTTTCCGAATACGAAAATATTTTGTTGAGCCCAACCTACATAAGTAGGAATGATCATCAAAATAAAATAAGAGAAATCAGAGGTCGAACAGTAATGTTTAGGTGTTCGAAAATATTTTGTGTTCCTTTTTCCCGCGCGCTGTTCGGGAGTGGAATGGCAGAGAGATAGTATGATTGTGGTTCGATGAATCCTCTGCCAAACACTTAAATGTGAATTGCAGAGTAGTCCTGTAGATGTAGATATTGTTTCTCGACTTCCAACATTTCTCCTCTTCATTCAGGTAGACATATAAAAAAAATGATCAAATGTGTGTGAAATCTTATGGGACTTAACTGCGAAGGTCATCAATCCCTAATCTTACACACTACTTAACCTAAATTATCCTAAGAACAAACACACACACCCATGCCCGAGGGAGGACTCAAACCTCCGCCGGGACCAGCCGGTAGACATATACCAGACGCTCCATCCGTCTGTATATAATACCAAGTTCTACAGATTACCTAAAAACAAGTAATTAATTATGACAAGATGTAACATTATTGGATGAGATCGTAAATAGCTTATGAGGAATTAGTTGAATTAGGTGGTAGAAGACTTAAGTTTACGTATTCCTGTCACATACTGAAAGGGAAATAAATTGCTATTTATATGACAAGAACTTAAATAATAATATAAATATGTAATTTGTGAAACAAAGTACGAGGTGCATTCAAGTTCTAAGGTCTCCAATTTTTTTTCTCCGGACTGGAAAGAGATAGAAACATGCGCATTGTTTTAAGATGAGGCTGTGTTCATTGTTAATACGTCCCAGAGATGGCAGCACCGTACGGTAGATGGAATTTTACCGCCAGCGGCGAGAATGAGAACTGTTTTAAATACTTAAAATGGCGACGTTTTCCTTACTTGAACAGCGTGCAATCATTCGTTTTCTGAATTTGCGTGGTGTGAAACCAATTGAAATTCATCGACAGTTGAAGGAGACATGTGGTGATGGAGTTATGGATGTGTCGAAAGTGCATTCGTGGGTGCGACAGTTTAATGAAGGCAGAACATCGTGTGACAACCAACCGAAACAACCTCGGGCTCGCACAAGCTGGTCTGACGACATGATCGAGAAAGTGGAGACAATTGTTTTGGGGGATCACCGAATGACTGTTGAACATATCGCCTCCAGAGTTGGTATTTCTGTGGGTTCTGTGCACACAATCCTGCATGACGACCTGAAAATGCGATAAGTGTCATCCAGGTGGGTGCCACGAATGCTGATGGACGACTACATGGCTGCCCGTGTGGCATGTTGCAAAGCAATGTTGACGCACAACGACAGAATGAATGGGACATTCTTTTCGTCGGTTGTGACAATGGATGAGACATGGATGCCATTTTTCAATCCAGAAACAAAGCGCCAGTCAGCTCAATGGAAGCACAGAGATTCACCGTCACCAAAAAAAATTTCGGGTAACCGCCAGTGCTGAAAAAATGATGGTGTCCATGTTCTGGGACAGCGAGGGCGTAATCCTTACCTATTGCGTTCCAAAGGGCACTACAGTAACAGGTGCATCCTACGAAAATATTTTGAAGAACAAATTCCTTCCTGCACTGCAACAAAAGCGTCCGGGAAGGGGTGTGCGTGTGCTGTTTCACCAAGACAATGCACACGCACATCGAGCTAACGTCACGCAACAGTTTCTTCGTGTTAACAACTTTGAAGTGATTCCTCATGCTCCCTACCTACCTGACCTGGCTCCTAGTGACTTTTGGCTTTTTCCAACAATGAAAGACACTCTCCGTGGCCGCAAATTCACCAGCCGTGCTGCTATTGCCTCAGCGATTTTCCAGTGGTCAAAACAGACTCCTAAAGAAGCCTTCGCCGCTGCCATGGAATCATGGCGTTAGCGTTGTGAAAAAGTGTACGTCTACAGGGCGATTACGTCGAGAAGTAACGCTAGTTTCATCGATTTCGGGTGGGTAGTTAATTAGAAAAAAATCAGAAGCCTTAGAACTTGAATGCACTTCGTATGCTGATAATGAAACGAAAGATAGATAGCCGCTGTGTTGAACAGATTAAACTCCTGGAATATCTGGGGGTGCTGTATGGCCTTGCTCTGGTGGGTGGCATGGCAGAACGGGGATGTAGAACACTTATCCATGACCGCTTTGACTTTGATCATTCCGACTACCTACGTATGTACTTCTAATGAGCGATTTTCTACACTCTTCAGTGCATCAAGATATCAAGATCTCAAGATAAAACTAGTTTATTAATACCAGCACAGATTCGTCTTAGCACACTCGATCTGTGAACAGAACCGGACGGATCGTTACCGTATGGTGCAACGAGAAACACTCCTACACAATTTTACAGTGATTCCCAGAGTATGCTGTAGGTATAGATGCAAATCGTACATTAATTAATGACAGCCCGTGAAAAGGACAGAAGAAAATTAGGAGTTTGTTTACGGATACTTGCTGAGCAGTTTCGTAAAATGGCCCTTTAGACTCGGTCGCTCGTTTCAGATTACTTGCAATTCGTTTTATTTCCTACCACTGTTTATCTTTGTCTCTATACTGCACAAAAAGTATCTCACACAAGTTCAAGTGTCGACAGTATAAGCTGCGTGTCTTGTCTGGAAACGAATTTAACCCATTTGTCCAGGGTAATTGCTGTTGACAACAGTAATGCACACTTTACTCTGTGCCCTCAAGCTTGAATTGAGTGCTGCTCGGTTTTGTCTCCTGTTAGCTCTTCCGGCACTGTTAGTTGCACGTTGACAGTGATACACAGATGTAACGTGGATAGGTTTACCGATAAAGAGGTTTCCGATACCTACCTCGTGTATGCGTTCACTGACAGTAGACAGTAGTGGAAGAGCAGCACAACTACATTATACGCAGCTGTCCCCGCAGCTACGACATTCGTAGCACACTCCTTTTCCCTCTGAGATTTCTTGTATTACTCTGTGTTTTTTATGTTGTTCTAATTGCACATTACGGGCTTTTTCATTGTTTTGAAGATATTTTCCCAGAAATAATGGTAACTAGGTACAAAACCGAATAAATAATAACTACATTACTATTCGATGAGAAGCCACTCCAGGTCACGGGTTCCTTATGCCAAATACTAAAAAAAAAAAAATACCACTGAACAGCCTTCGAAATTTGGTGGGTGCGGTTCGGGTTACACATGTAACTACATAATCAAATCACTACGCTTGGTTGAGGAAGGAACGGTATTAGAGTGTTGATGCTGGCAAGCTTATTTGATGAACATTGCAAACATGATTAGTGTTACGCGGAAGTGCGATTTGGAAGTCTCCGTGAACCGTGAAGGTATTATCACAAATGGTAATCGAAGCGCTCGCCATTCAAACACACCGAAAATTCTGATCAGAGATGTAACTGAAATCAATATATCTGGATAAGTATGTGACGCAATCATGGTTCTCATTAATACTTAATAAGAGTTTCAATGTGTAGTGTTATGGCCGCAGAGATAAATAGAGAAATGTAGCTCCCATCAACTTTTGTGTTGCGTAACCATTCAAACGTTGAGCATACAGAAAACCGACGATGAATTTGTAAGATCCTTCACAAGATGTTTCATCGATAGTAGTAAATTGTGGCTAAGATCCTGTTGCATTTACTAGTTAAACACAGGACAGAGAAACAGCCTGCAGTGACCTTATACACCGGCCGCGGTGGCCGAGCGGTTCTAGGCGCTTCAGTCCGGAACCGCGTGACTGCTACGGTCGCAGGTTCGAATCCTGCCTCGGGCATGGATGTGTGTTATGTCCTTAGGTTAGTTAGGTTTAAGTAGTTCTAAGTTCTAGGAGGCTGATGACCTCAGATGTTAAGTCCCATAGTGCTCAGAGGCATTTGAACCATTTTTTGTTTGATCTTATTCAGCATGGGGCAAATAAAAGTGGCCCCGAGAGCAGAGTTCCAGGATACAAAGAAACACTGCAGAAGAAAGGAAATACAATACTAACCTGTCTATAGCAGATCTTGAAAGTGAGCACTATTCACCTCTTGGCAATTTTGGGCCGTTATCACAAAGTTGCTGAAGGTGGCTCGAAGCTAGACTGTTGAAATGTCATCCGAAATATGCTGCTGCAGCTCTTGAAAATTATGCGGTTTGTTGCGATACATCTTAGATTTGAGGGCTTCCCACACAGACTATTCGCACACTGACAGAGCAGGAGACGTCTTCATCTACATCGATACTCCTCAAGCCACCTGACGGTGTGTGGCGGATGGTACTCTGAGTACCTCTATCGGTTCTCCCTTCTATTCTAGTATCGTATTGTTCGTGGAAACAAAGACTGTCTTTAGGCCTCTGTGTGGGCTCTAATCTCTCGGATTTTTTCCTCATAGTCTCTTCGCGAGATATACGTAGGAGGGAGCTATATAATGCTTGACTCTTCGGTGAAGGTATGTTCTCGAAACTTCAACAAAAGCCCGTACCGAGCCACTGAGCGTCTCTCCTGCAGAGTCTTCCACTGGAGTTTATCTATCATCTCAGTAACGCTTTCGCGACTACTAAATGATCCTGTAACGACGCGCTGCTCTCCGTTGGATCTTCTCTCTCTCTTCCATCAACCCTATCTGGTACGGATCCCACACTGGTGAGCAATATTCAAGCAGTGGGCGAACAAGTGTACTGTAACCTACTCTCTTTGTTTTCGGATAGCATTTCCTTGGGATACTTCCAATGTATCTCAGTCTGGCATCTGCTTTACCAACGATCAACTCTATATGATCATTCCCTTTTAAATCACTCCTAGTGCGTACTCCCAGATAATTTATGGAATTAACTGCTTCCAGTTGCAGACCTGCTATTTTGTAGCTACATGATAAAGGATCTTTCTTTCTATGTATTCTCAGCACATTACACTTATCTACAGTGAGATTCAATTGCTATTCCCTGCACCATGGGTCAACTTGTTGCAGACCCTCCAGCATTTCAGTACAATTTTCCACTGTTACAACCTCTCGATATACTACAGCATCATCCGCATAAAACCTCAGTGAACTTCCGATGTTATCCACAAGGTCATTTATGTATATTGTGAATAGCAACGGTCCTACGACACTCCCCTGCGGGACACCTGAAATCACTCTTACTTCGGAAGACTTCTCTCCATTGAGAATGACATGCTGCGTTCTGTTATCTAGGAACTCCTCAATCCAATCACACAATTGGTCTGATAGTCCATACGCTCTTACTTTGTTCATTAAACGACTGTGAGGAACTGCATCGAACGCCTTGCGGAAGTCAAGAAAAGCGGCATCTACCTGGGAACCCGTGTCTATGGCCCTCTGAGTCTCGTGGACGAATAGCGCGAGCTGGGTTCCACACGATCGTCTTTTTCGAAACCCATGCTGATTCCTACAGAGTAGATTGCGAGTCTCCAAAAAAGTCATTATACTCGAACATAATACGTGTTCCAAAATTCTACAACGGAACAGTGTTAGACATATAGGCCAATAGTTCTGCACATGTGTTCCACGTCCCTTCTTGAAAACGGGAAGGAACCACTATATTTGTTACATCTTCTAAGCTTGGATGATCAGCTAGGGCCGCGAGCATACGGACCTCTGCTAAGAACTCTTTCAGGCGTGATGATTGTATAGATGTGACCCTATGTTCGGCCGGCACCATGAGAAGTTGCTCCATCCTGTTGGAAGTAACTGTAGGTCCTCCGTCGAATCGTATCTACTCATCCCATCGTGTACTTCATTCCCTGTTGTACAAAAAGCAGTAAATTGTTCTGTAGCGACCGCCTCATCCAAAGTTCGAGAAAGATATTTCATGATCAATATTTCTTTCGAACTTGATAGTGGATCCTACGACACGTTTTATTTGATCATCGTAGTAATTCCTCCTAGTCAAGTGTTTTCTTTTAGTGAAATCACCGTAACAAGATGTTTATACATCTACATTTATACTAAGCAAGAAAACTGTGTACCACAATTAGTTCTTGTTGGTAAGCATCGGTGCCAACTCTTTCGACTCTAACTTTAATGGTCCTCTAGCGAAATATACGTAGAAGGAAACACTATATTTGTTACATCTTCTAATCTTATAAGAACGTACGCTCTCATAATTTTAAAAGTGAATCCCATCGTGATGCACGATGCCTCTCTTGTAGCATCTGCCGCTGGAGTTAGGTGAGCATCTCCCTACCACTTTCGCGCCTACTAAAAGAACCTTTGACGAATCGAGCTGCTCTTCTTTGGGTCTCCTCTATTTCCTCGATCAGTCCTATCTGGTAGGGGTTCCAGACTGTCGAAAAGTACTCAAGTATCGGTTGAACAAGGGTTTAGTTAGCAACCTCCTTCAAAAATGCTTATGGGACTTAACATATGAGGTCATCAGTCCCCTAGAAGTTAGAACTACTTAAACCTAACTAACCTAAGGACATTACACACATCCATGCCCGAGGCAGAATTCGAAACTCCAACCGTAGTGGTCACGCAGTTCCAGACTGTAGCGCCTAGAACCGCTCGGCCACCCCGGTTGGCGCGCAGCAATCTGTGTCAGCTGTTCATTGCCCTTACAGCTCAACAACAACACCAACTGCCAAATCTTCAACCTCACTGCAGGAGTGCTCCACGGATGTGTCCCCTCTCCTTTCCTACATGTCCTCCATACAGCAGGTATACCAAAGCCCCCTCCTCGCGTGCATTATCTCCAGTATGGCGATGATGCCACCTTCCTCGTCCTCTACCCTACATTCCAGAAATCCCAAGATACTTCAATCTCTGTCTCAATCAGTTCACTTTGTAATGCAACCAGTGACTCTCAAAATCAATCCTACCAAGACCTAACCAATAATTACAGTCCGAACCACCCACAGCTTGCGTCCCCACGACTGCTACCTTACCATTTACTACCGTCCTACCCAGCTAAATAATACTCTAAAATACATTGGGGTTACACAAAGCCCACAACAGACTAAAATTACTAAAAATACAAATCGGCCGAACATGGGAATTGCACCCTTGCACGATCCTCCACACCTATGAATCCTGATCCGACTCATCCTCTGCTACGCAAATGTGGCAAAGACTTCCTCTCCTCCCTCATATTACTAAGCCCTGCAGATCCTCGGACACCATGCAGTCCATCTAGCTTTTAGGATCCGCTTACCTCCTCCACCCGCATCCTCTATCAACTTGTACAATTCCCCACCCTACTCTTCTTTTTGAACACATCCTAGTATAAAAACATATTCCTCCAGCACCTCATCTCGTCACGCTCCACGTCCTCTCCCAACGATGCTTTCATCACCTTCCCTCACGCGACCATGAAATCCACCAGATCTAGGCGGACCCTACCACCCGTTCCCCTTGAGTCCTCTCAACCCACTTCCTTTGTTCTGGTTATGAACCACATCCCTCCTTCCTCGCTGCCGGAGTGGCCGAGCGGTTCTAGGCACTACAGTCTGGAACCGCGCGACCGCTACGATCGCAGGTTCGAATCCTTCATCGGGCATGTATGTGTGTGATGTCCTTAGGTTAGTTAGGTTTAAGTAGTTCTAAGTTCTAGGGGACTGACGACCTTAGCAGTTAAGTCCCATAGTGCTCAGAGCCATTTGAATCATTCTTGAACCTCTTTCCTCTTCCGTAAGCCCTCCTCCAAACATCCATCCACACAAACAACCCCTACGCACTGCCGCGACTGCTACGTTCCCCGTGATACACTTATCCTTAGCAGTCCACATACACTCATCAATTCACCCACTTATGTATCTATTTAAATCAGTCAACACATCGGCCTCTTGCCCTTTAACTTGGGTAGTTGACCCTCTGTTCTATATTTTCGTATGGAACACTTATTTTCCATTCATTTTTGTCTATATTTTGATTAATCAACATATCAGCCTTTTATATTTTAACTTATACAAATGACGACCTCTCTTATATTGTGAAAAACATTCCTTTCTTTGGAACACCATGTCCAATTTTTATAATATATTTCAAAATATTAACTCTGATGTGGCTGATGAGCGGCATATGCTATCCGGTGGCGGCACCGTCCCCCCTCCCCCCTCACCACATCCATACGGAGCGAGGAGGATGAAATACACTATTGGCCACTAAAATTGCTACACCAAGAAGAGATGCAGATGATCAATGGGTATTCGTTGGACAAATATATTTCAAGCAATTTGGGTGCATAGATCCTGAGAAATCAGTAACCAGAACAACCACCTCCGGCCGCAATAACGGCCTTGATACGCCTGGGCATTGAGTCAAACAGAGCTTGGATGGCGTGTACAGGTACAGCTGCCCATGCAGCTTCAACACGATACCACAGTTCATCAAGAGTAATGACTTGCGTATTGTGACGAGCCAATTGCTCGCCCGCCATTGACCAGACGTTTTCATTTGGTGAGAAATCTGGGGAATGTAGTGGCGAGGGCAGCAGTCGAACATTTTCTGTATCCAGAAAGGCCCGTACAGGACCTGCAACATGCGGTCGTGCATTATCCTGCTGAAATATAGGGTTTCGCAGGGATCGAATGAAGGGTAGAGCCACGTGTCGTCACACATCTGAAATGTAATGTCCAAAGTGCCGTCAATGCGAAAAAGAGGTGACCGAGACGTGTAACCAATGGCACCCCATACCATCACGCCGGGTGATACGCCAGTATGGCGATGCCGAATACACGCTTCTAATGTGCGTTCACCGAGATGTCGCCAAACACGGATGCGACCATCATGATGCTGTCAAGAGAATCTGGATTCATCCGAAAAAATGACGTTTTGCCATTCGTGCACCCAGGTTCGTCGTCGAGTACACCATCGTAGGCGCTCCTGTCTGTGATGCAGCCTCAAGGGTAATCGCAGCCATGGTCTCCGAGCTGATACTCCATTCTGCTGCAGACGTCGTCAAACTGTTCGTGCAGATGGTTGTTGTCTTGCAAACGTCGCCATCTGATGACTCAGGGATCGAGAAATGGCTGCACGATCCGTTACAGCCATGCGGATAAGATGCCTGTCATCTCGACTGCTAGTGATACGAGGCCGTTGGCATCCGTATTAACCTCCTGAACCCACCGATTCCTCATTCTGCGAACAGTCGTTGGATCTCGACCAACGCGAGCAGCAATGATACGATAAATCGCAATCGCGATAGGCTACAATCCGACCTTTATCAAAGTCGGAAACGTGATGGTACGCATTTCTCCTCCTTACACGAGGCATCACAACACCGTTTCACCAGGCAACGCCGGTCAACTGCTGTTGGTGTATGAGAAATCGGTTGGAAACCTTGCTCATGTCAGCACGTTGTAGGTGTCGCCACCGGCGCCAACCTTTTGTGAATTCTCTGAGAAGCTAATCATTTGCATACCACAGCATCTTCTTCCTGTCGGTTAAATTTCGCGTCTGTAGCACGTCATCTTCGTGGTGTAGTAATTTTAATGGCCAGTAGTGAACAAAACCCTTACAGCTCAAACTTCACGAAAAAAAGTATTAAGGTTCGATTTGACGTCGGCGATGAAATCGTTAGATACATAGCACAAGCCTAAAGCTGTTTCACAGAGGAAGACTGCACTGTAGTTCCTTCTCTAGATTGTCGCACAGTTGACAAAATGGTAGATATCGAAATAGACGACAGAGGGATAGAGAAACAATTAAAATCGCTCAAAAGAGGAAAGGCCGCTGGTCCTGATGGAATACCAGTTCGATTTTACACAGAGTACGCGAAGGAACTTGCCCCCCTTCTTGCAGCGGTGTACCGTAGGTCTCTAGAAGAGCGAAGCGTTCCAAAGGATTGGAAAAGGGCACAGGTCATCCCCGTTTTCAAGATGGGACGTCAAACAGATGTGCAGAACTATAGACCTATATCTCTAACGTCGATCAGTTGTAGAATTTTGGAACACGTATTATGTTCGAGTATAATGTCTTTTCTGGAGACTAGAAATCTACTCTATAGGAGTCAGCATGGGTTTCGAAAAAGACGGTCGTGTGAAACCCAGCTCTCGCTATTCGTCCACGAGACTCAGAGGGCATTAGACACGGGTTCACAGGTAGATGCCGTGTTTCTTGACTTCCGCAAGGCGTTTGACACAGTTCCCCACAGTCGTTTAATGAACAAAGTAAGAGCATACGGACTATCAGATCAATTGTGTGATTGGATTGAGGAGTTCCTAGATAACAGAACGCAGCATGTCATTCTCAATGGAGAGAAGTCTTCCGAAGTAAGAGTGATTTCAGGTGTGCCTCAGGGGAGTGTCATAGGACCGTTGCTATTCACAATATACATAAATGACCTGGTGGATGACATCGGAAGTTCACTGAGGCTTTTTGCAGATGATGCTGTGGTGTATCGAGAGGTTGCAAAAATGAAAATTTGTACTGAAATGCAGGAGGATCTGCAGCGAATTGACGCATGGTGCACGGAATGGCAATTGAATCTCAATGTAGACAAGTGTAATGTGATGCGAATACATAGAAAGATAGGTCCCTTATCATTTAGCTACAAAATATCAGGTCAGCAACTGGAAGTAGTTAATTCCATAAATTATCTGGGAGTACTCATTAGGAGTGATTTAAAATGGAATGATCATATAAAGTTGATCGTCGGTAAAGCAGATGCCAGACTGAGATTCATTGGAAGAATCTTAAGGAAATGCAATCCGACAACAAAGGAAGTAGGTTACAGTACGCTTGTTCGCCCAATGCTTGAATACTGCTCAGCAGTGTGGGATCCGCACGAGGTAGGGTTGATAGAAGAGATAGAGAAGATCCAACGGAGAGCAGCGCGCTTCGTTACAGGATCATTTAGTAATTGCGAAAGCGTTACGGAGATGATAGATAAACTCCAGTGGAAGACTCTGCAGGAGAGACGCTCAGTAGCTCGGTACGGGCTTTTGTTAAAGTTTCGAGAACATACCTTCACCGAAGAGTCAAGCAGTATATTGCTCCCTCCTACGTATATCTCGCGAAGAGACCATGAGGATAAAATCAGAGAGATTAGAGCCCACACAGAAGCATACCGACAATCCTTCTTTCCACGTACAATACGAGACTGGAATAGAAGGGAGAACCGATAGAGGTACTCAGGGTACCCTCCGCCACACACCGTCAGGTAGCTTGCGGAGTATGGATGTAGATGTAGATGTAGATGTGGTATGAAGATAACTGTAGATACTCTGTTCTTTAACGAAAGCTAATTGTTTAAAAATAAAGTGTCATACGGTATAGCTATTATGCAAAATCATGAGTTTTTTAAAAAATATTTGAAAGCTGTAGGTGATCGCTTCCTAAAATAAAATAATTTCCATCCGTTGATTCCGTATTCCATTAAGCGAAACTGCTGAGTATTTTAGGAAATGGATGTCTTCCCTTGGAAGACACGATCATCTATTGGAAAGCACAGTTTTAATAATACACATATAATTGAGCTAAATGATTCTAAGTGATTACTTGTGAGAGTGGAGGCCTTACGTCAAACAGATTTTGTTAATGGCCAATGAAAAAGGCGGAGATCGTTTGTCACAAGTTGGCAACCTTCTGTCTCATACAGAAAAAGCTCTGTAGTATAGTGGCATCGGAGCGCAAACGAGTTTCAACGCGCCGGAGGCGGCACAGCTAACGATGTTGTGCCCTGTAAACGAGCACTTCATTAAAACCTGAAAGACGCCACGATGGAGCAAAAGGTCTCTTGCAGTAGATAGCAAGTTAACGGTGCTCACGACAAAGCTGGTCTTTAATAGCAAACTTATCGGCCCCTGAGATAATTTCCTACACACTGTCCAGGGTAAAGGGGCTCATATGGGTAAACTGGCGTCTGCAGTGAACAACAAATGTAGTTATTCTGACACCATCCGCAAAAATAGGAACGTGCTTGCATTCAGAGGAAGTCTGATATTTCACTTGTTATGATCATTTCCGTATCTCAATTCGATACACACTGAGTTCACACAAGTCAAGGGATAGCGATACGCACATATAAAGATGGCGCTAGTATCGCGTACACAAGGGATAAAAGGACGGTACGTTGGCGGAGTAGTCATTTGTGCTCACGTGATTCATGTGAAAATGTTTCCCACATGACTACAGCCGCGCGACAGGAATTAGCAAAATGGTAGTTGGAGTTAGACGCATGGGACGTTCCATTTCGAAAATTATTAGAGAATTCAATATTACGAGATCTACAGTGTAAAGGCTGTGCCGACAATATCTCATTTCAAGAATTACCTCTCACCACGGATGACGCTTTGGCCTAGGGCTTTAGCTAAAGCCAGCCTTTGTCGCTGAGCGGTTCTAGATGCTTCAGTCCGGAATCGCGCTGCTGCTACGGACGCAGGTTCGAATCCTGCCTCGGGCATGGATGTGTGTGATGTCTTTAGGTTAGGTTTAAGTAGTTCTATGCCTATGGGACTGATGACCTCAGATGTTAAGTCCCATAGTGCTTAGAACCATTTGAACCATTTATGAACCTTAGCTTAACAACCGAGAACAGTGACGTTTGCGCAGAACTGGCAGTCCTAAAAGACAAGCAACACTGCATGAAATAATTACAGAAATCAATGTGGGACGTTCGAAGAACATATCCGCTAGGACAGTGCTGCGAAATGTGGCGTTGATTGGCTGTGGCAGCAGACGACCAACGCAAGTGCTAAGAGCTGATGGTAGAGTTCGAGTGTGGTGCAGACCCTCACGAAACCATGGACCCAAGTTGTCAACCAAGGACTGTGCAATATGGTGGTGGTTCCATAATGGTGTCGGCAGTGTTCACACAGAATGGACTGGGTACTCTGGTCCAACTGAACCGCTCACTGACTAGCAATGGTTACGTTTGTCTACTTTGCCTACTTGTAAACCATTTGCACTCATTTATGGGCTTCATGTTCGCAAACAACGATGTCATGTCACCAGGCTACAATTGTTCGCGACTGGTTTGAAGAACATTCTAAACAGAGACCAGGGGTACACACGTATGGCGTGGGGGTGGGCTTTGAATATCGAAAGCAAATGCGGAGGCAAGAAATTTGTAGTGAGGCGTGAGCGGCAGTTTCAAAGGTGACGCCGGCCCCTCGCGCCACTTGACGTCACTTAGTCCTGTGGCGGTGACCGGCCGGGGTGGCCGAGCGGTTCTAGGCACTACAGTCTGGAACCGCGAGACCGCTACGGTCGCAGGTTCAAATCCTGCCTTGGGCATGGATGTGTGTGATGTTCTTAGTTTAGTTAGGTTTAAGTAGTTCTAAGTTCTAGGGGACTAATAACCTCAGAAGTTAAGTCTCATAGTGCTCAGAGCTATTTTTGAACCTGTGGAGGGCCGGACTGCTACGAGGTGCCCATCACACCTTTCTCGCACGCGTCGTTTCAGCCCTCTGTGAATGGTACTAGATGCTGCAATCGTGCCTGTACAGGGTGTTTCACAATTATTGTTACACACTTCTAGAGGCTGAAAAAGGGATTTAGTACATCAAGTTTTCCACAGGGACCCAACTCTAGAAACGGTTCGTTTTCATGTTACAAGGAAAACAAGACGTACAGATTCATATCTGTTTACTGTGATATTACAACAGCTGTTCGATATGATGCCCACCAAGTTCGGTGCACATAATGTATTTGAGCAATCAGTTTGCATAAACTCCGTCCAACATGTGTGGTGTATGGTTAATCACTTCTGCTGCAGCCATGACCCGCGCAACCAGACCTTTCTTCGACTGAACGTCTCGTAAACGAGTCTCTTCATGTGGCCCCACAAGAAAATTGTAAAGTGTTAAATCTGGGATCCTGGCGGCCAAACATGTGGTGCACCTCGATCGATCCACCTGACCCCTTAGATAACGTTCATATGGTTTTGAACGCGAACTGCAAAATATACTACCGCATCATCACGCTCGAATCAAGGTTCGTACCGAAGATCAAATGGCACATCTTCCAAAAACTCCGCCAGCGCTTGTTGCAGGAATATCAAGTACTTGGAACCCGTTAGGTGGGGAGGAATGACATATGGCCCAATCATACAACCATCGCAGGTACCTGACCAGACATTGATGCTGAAGGTGTGCTGAAACCTTCGTGTACACGTGGCTATGGTGTTCTCGTGATCCCGAATATAACTAATTCTAACGTACAGTACATCTTCCCTGTTTAAATGTGCCTTGGAAACTGAGAAAAATCCACATAACGGTATAAAAACCAAGTACAGAAATGGACAGATGGTACAAAACCCCCCGGGAGCATGGCGTGTACATTCCGAGGGTAATATGTGTGGAGTTGCCGTTCATGCAGAACACGCCAGACAGACGAGTGAGAGAAATGCAAGTCATGTGCAATAGGTAGAGTACTCGTCTATGGCTTCTATTCGACTTGAAGAAGCACTTCCTTCTCCAATATGACAGTGCGCCACCTTTTTGGACTACTACAGTTTGCTCTATCACTTATGAATTTCCGACTTTCGCGCAGCCGTTGTTATACACTGGCAAACATGGGATGAAATGGAGCCACACGATTTGGAAAGTACTCGTGGTACAGACGTTAGACTACTACTCCATTACGGTAAATTAACAACATATCGGAGTACTCTGCTAACTTGTGCTCAGGCATCCTGTTAATACAGTACTAGTCACTGTAATGTCAACTGACGCATCGCCAGGAAGCATGAAAACTAGCTAGAGAGAAACAGAGGACATCACATCACGCCGTGTCATCGCACCATTCATGAGTGTGGGTAGCCTACCACAGCGGGCAAACTGCGTAAGAAGCAGCTAGCGCGTAACTGAATAGCTTTTCTTTTCCTTGCAACATCGAAACGAACAGTTTCCTGAGATGGGTTCCTATGAAAACCTTGATCTACTAAGTCCCATCTACAACCCCTAGAAGTGTCTAATATGAATTGTGAAGAACCCTGTATAAACGGAAAGACGAGCCTACCCCGGCAGTCAGTGGTTTTTACTCCTGACGACGGCGGCGGAGACAGCTGTCGGAAGCTCGAGTATTTTACTTGAATTGAAGCGGCTTGAAAACCGAGAATATTTTATTAAAAAATCGATAACACTGGTACTAAATACCCTCTGCCATACACTGCTTGCAGAGTATATCTTCAAATGTAGGCATTTCACGATGCAAAGATGAATTAAGAGAAAGTCATACTCTTCAGTGGAACTTTTAACAGTTGAAATCCTGGCACTGTAAAGTAACACAAAGAGTATCCCACTGTTATTACACACTTTTAGACACAAAGATACTGTTTACGTTCGCCAGTTCTTATCACATGCAAAAAGAAGGGAAACAGATTTAGATTTAATATGGTAATGTATCCCCAGAAACAGAGAAAGCACAGCTATCTTGGAAAATACGGGCGCTGCAAACACCTTCTGGAAAGCCATTATACGAATGTTAGTTATAAAATTTTATTCACCCCCTACAAAATATAAAATTTCGTTATTAAGTTCGCAGGTACATATCTACAGTCTCAGTATACTCTGAAACGCCGGCGCTACAGTACCTTAGGTTCTTATGACATAGTGGTTAGGTGCCGTAGACACTTCCAGTGAGGTCAAAGTTTGAATGACGAAGAAAGAAGTAGCAGTCGACCTCTCAATACAGAAACGGGAATTGTCTTAGATGTGACAGTCTTCGTGCTCTAAAGCAGAGGTATCACAATCGAGGCGAAAGTGGGAAAAATTACGATTAGTTATGGATCAGTTTCCAACACCTTCTTTGTCTACTGCTCACATCTGTTCGAAAAACCCACCAAACCAAGTCAGCAGCGGAATTGTTAATACTATGTCAGCCAATCCAGACGATTTCTTCAGCCAGATAATAATCATGGACGAGTGCTACGTATTCACTATCGCCTGTGTCAAAGGAGAAAGGCAAGCAATGGATACGTGTGGATCGATCACCGCCGACAAAGGAGAAGACCTAACAGTCGTCGGACAAAGCGAGTGCTTTTTTCAGACTGTTATGCTGTTGTGGTAACAGAGATGCCCGTAAGGGAAAAACCAGAAATAAACTACAGAAATCTCCTGACAAGGTTATAGGGAGGGGAGGGGAGGGGGTACTAAAACGAAGAATAGCAATATGGTGGTGTCTATGCTCCACAACTTCCCACTTTATTCTGTACAGGACACAGCCACAAATGGTTCAAATGGCTCTGAGCACTATAGGACTACTTAAACCTAACTAACCTAAGGGCATCAGGATTCGAACCTACGACCGTAGCGGTAGCGCAGTTCCAGACTGTAGCGCCTAGAACCGCTCGACCACTCCGGCCGGCGGACACAGCCAAACATACTGCTTCTTTGATATTGTACTTACATGTTATCCACTGGCATTTTACTATTCCAATACTACCCTCTTGTCTTGGTCGCTATACTTTTTTTTAATTATTGCTCCAGTTATGCGTTTCACTGTAACAGCGTCCTCAGATCAGATATGTGGTACAGAGAACTAACATTAAAAGGATGGAACAAACTTGTATATAAGCAATACTTACAATAATTGTGGTGGCGCATATGCTGATCGTATACTTTATGGATACGTAAGTATCTATTCAGAGTTTAAAACATCCCGGCCAACATTAAAAACGAAATTCGCTCTCGCCGTGCTGCGCATTACAAAGTGAACGTGTTCGACTACTAGGTGGTTGTAGTTAACGGCTTATAGCAAATGCAGGGTGAACATTAATAAAGCTGACAAACTGCAGGGTCACATCCCAGACTGGAAGTAGAGGAAAAAACGTCCTATGAACATGTGTCCGGAAATGTATCGTTGCCACGACAGAGGGTGCTGACGAATTACAGTTCCTCTGATCACGTGCCGTGTATTCCTTGTGCGTTGCAGGCTGTGTGATTGACGCAGCGTACTGTAAGCAGCAGAGTAGTCCGGTATTCGTGTAGGGCCGGCCGCGGTGGTCTAGCGGTTCTAGGCGCGCAGTCAGGAACCGCCTGACTGCTGCGTCGCAGGTTCGAATCCTGCCTCGGGCATGGATGTGTGTGATGTCCTTAGGTTAGTTAGGTTTAAGTAGTTCTAAGTTCTAGGGGACTTATGACCACAGATGTTGAGTCCCATAGTGCTCAGAGCCATTTGAACCATTTTTATTCGTGTAGGGAACAAGTCAAGATGGCGCTTGTGTACGACCAAGCAGATGGAAACGGTCGAGCGACAACACGGCTATACCAAAACACGTATCCTCACCAGACACCAATCACATTGCACTACATTTCAAGCCCTTTCTGGGCGTCTGTGTAATCATGGGTCTTTTCAGATTGGCGAACGTGCAGGGAAGCGGCGGACCGTGCGTACACCAAATTTGGAGGACCATGTAGTAGGGTTTGTCTCAATATCCTGTAGAACAAGGTCCAGGCAAATGCCCACCAATATGGTGTAATGCAAAGTAGGAGTATTTGCATCCTGCGCGACAACAGCTTCTATCCCTTTCACCTGCAACGAGTGCAAGGATTATCAGCAGCGGATTTCCCTCTACGGGAATGATTACGTCAACGGTTTTCGCACCAGACTGTCACAATTATGAGATTCCTGTCAACAGTCCTCTTTAGCGAAGAAGCAACCTTTACCAGAAATGGCATCATCGATCTGCACAATCTTCATATGTGGGCTACATACAATCCTCAGGGAATGTTTGAGGCGTCTTATCAGTATATGAGCAGCGATTCTTCGCAACCACATAGCTGGATCGGTTATTATTTCACAATGCCTAGACGAAGGAATGTACCTGGACTTCCTGCGGAACACCTTGCCTGAGCTGCTTGAGAATGTGTCTTTGGCAACACGGCAAGTTATGTGATTTTTACGTGATGGAGCACCACCCCACTTCCGCACTACAGTTAGCAGACACTTCAACGACACCTTCCCCGGACGTTGGATAGGACGCGGAGGCCCCGTAGCATGGCCTGCTAGATCAGCGGACTTAAACCCACTGTATTTTCACCTCTGGGCCATCTGAAAAGTGTTATGTATGCTGAACGAGTTCCTGATGTTCAAATCCTTCAACAGCGTGTTCACGACGCCTGTTATGCTATTCGGAGAGAAGTCGGAACGTATGAAAGTGTCCAGCAATCCGTCATGCGACTTGTTAACGCATGCATTGCACCCCATGGAGGCCACTTTGAATATCTGTTGCGACGTGGATGCGTTGCAGCTCTGCCCTGTGTTCCGGGACGATTTCTTATCATTTATAGTCAGGAATCCGTCCCTGCTGTTTGTCGGTTTTATTAGTGCTAACCCTGTATAATTTCCCATGTTAATTTTTAACGTGAAACAACTATTTCCCCTCAAATATTATAATTACAACAAAAACATATCACATTTTGTGTGTGTATGGGGACGGGGTTATGAGTGATGGAGCAGTAAGGCAGTGGGACAGAAAATTCGACGATTGTCGCACAATTGTGTGCCATGGAAGTCATCGAGGGAGATATTCAGATGCGACTAATGAACTTGTGTAACATCTTGGCCAAATTGTGGGTACGAGACGAAGGTTCACTACTTCCGAGCTTCCTGAGCATGTGTCTCAGATTTCAATGACAGCCCTCTTTAACATTATCACAGAGAGGTTAGGTCAACATAAGTCTTGGACACACTAGGTGGCAAAATGTCTAACCGGTGTTCTCTAAACTGGAAGAATGTGTTCGATCTTCATGTTCCTTTAAAGCAACCAAGAAGAGTAGGGAGAATTTCTGAATAGACGAGACATGGCTGAAGTACGTTAAATGTGAAACTAAGAAACGGTCCAAACACTGGAAGCTCTTTCATTCTCCAATACGCCCAAATACAAGGAGACACTGTCTAATCGCAAAGTAATTTTGGCAACGGATTTCGTGAGAGTAACACGACAGAATGTTGTGACATCACATATTCACTGTCAGACTGTTACGAAACTCTAAGATCAATAAAAACTAAACGGCACTGAATGATTAGCGCGGAGTCATCTTCCTTCATAACAATGCGCGACCCCATGCTGCGAATAGAACGAAGAAAGCGCTCCAACCTTTTGGCTGGGAGATTTTTCAAGACCCTCACTATAGTGTGGACTTGGCACCAAGCGACTTTCATCTCTACCCCAAGATTAATTCCTGGGTGGTTACTAAACACTTCACGAGCGAACTCAGTGATGCTGACAACTGGCTGAAGCACTAGGAGGCACTATTCTTTGATGTAGGAATAAGGAAGCTAGTATCACGGTATGATACAAGTTTGAATAGGGTGACGACTATTTGGAGCAGTTATGTAAAAATGTAAGTATAGATTTAAAATTATCTACTTTATTTCTTTTTTAATAGCGAATTAAGAGTTGGTTTATGAATAGTCCTCGTATAATCACATACCTTGTTTACAGAACATTTAGCGATCTTTGGACCAGTCAGGAAGTGCCAAAGAAACTGGTATTCGTATTCAAAGGGAGAGACATATATACAGGCAGGATACGGCGCTGCGGTCGGCAACGCCTATATAAGACAACAAGTGTCTGGCGCAATTGTTGGAACGGTTACAGCTGTTACAATGGCGGGTTGTCAAGATTTAAGTGAGTTTGAACGTGGTGTTATCGTCGGCACAGAAGCGATAGGACACAGCATCTCCAACGTAGCGACGAAGTGGGGATTATCCCGTACGACCATTTCACAAGTGTACTGTGAATATCAGCAATCCGGTAAAACATCAAATCTCCGACATCGCCACGGCCAGAAAAAGATCCTGCAAGAACGGGACCAACGACAACTGAAGAGAATCATTCAACGTGACAGAAGTGCAACCCTTCCGCAAACTGCTGCAGATTTCAGTACTGGGCCATCAAGAAGTGTCAGCGTGCAAACTATTCATCTATATGTGCTTTTGGAGCCGAAGGCCCACTCTTGTACCCTTGATGACTGCATGATACTAAGCGTTACGCCTCGCCTGGGTCAGTTAACACCGACATTGGACTGTTGATGAGTGGAAACATGTTGCCTGGTCGGACGAGTCTAGTTTGAAATTGTATCGAGAGGATGGACGTGTAAGGGTATGGAGTTAATCTCATTAATCCATTGACCGTGCATGTCATCAGGGGACTGTTCAAGCTGGTGAAAGCTCTGTTATGGTGTGGGGAGTGTGCAGTTGGAGTAATATGGGACCAGTGATACACCTAGATACGGCTCTGACAGGTGACACGTGCGTAAGCATCCTGTCTGATCTCCTGCATCCATTCATGTCCATTGTGTATTCTGATGGACTTGGGCAATCCAGCAGGACAATGTGACACCTGAAAAGGCCAGGATTGCTACAGAGTGGCTCCACGAATACTCTTCTGTATTTAAAAACTTTCGCTGCCCACCAAACTCCCCAGACATGAATATTGAGCATATCTGTGATGCCTTGCAACGTGCTGTTCAGAACAGATCTCCACCCCCTCGTACTCTTACGAATTTATGGACAGCCCTGCAGAATCCATGGTATCAGTTCCCTCCAGAATAACTTCAGACAATAGTCGAATCCATGCCATGTCGTGTTGCGGCACTTCTGCGTGTTCGCGGGGACCATACACGATATTAGGCAGGTGTACAAATTTCTTTGGCTCTTTAGTGTATGTGCCTTGAGTAATATATAGTCAACGGACTGTCAGTAGTTAAAGTGTTTGCTTAAAATGAAACATAGTCTAACTCAGGGAAACGGGTTCTTTTCACGAAGGCGTTGTGCATCGTCGACAGGTTTACTCTTTTACTTCATTAGCCGATGACACCTCATTCGGCATTATCGAGCAACATCACAGAGAAACTACGTAAATGCTTTCATTAGTCAGGATGTTATGATCCACATGTATTAGCGTCCCACATTTGCATGAATACTACGTTCACTGTTCGGTAAAAATTGGGAGTTGTAAGTCGACTACTACGAAAGTTAAGTATGATTTGCGTCCGTCAGGAAACCGTCTGCTGCAATCTAGAGAAAACCGCACCTCGATATACGAGCTCGTCGTCCAAGTCTTGAAGGCCCAATGGGTGTTGACCGGCCGCCGCGTCATCGCCTGGCTTGGAGCGTCATGCGGATGTGGTTTTCCTTTATTTTTTTTCAACTCTTCTAAAGCCACCGTCGTTGATGTTGCGAAGTGGAAACATGAGGGAGCAACGACAGTAACACCAAGACCACTCATAAGTCATTTACTGACTGAGAGGGACCGTCGAGCATTGCGGAGGGTAGTTGTAAAAACAGCATGAAATCAGCGGAAGGAATCACTCGTGGGATCCAAAGTTCCACCAAAAGTCCAGGTATCACAATAACTGTGCGTAGGTAGTTAAACGTAATGGTGAGAGTGATCGAGCAGCTCCTCATACGAGGTGCGACAATAAAGTAATGACACTGATGTGAAAAACATGTTTCTTACCGTTTTAGTCAAGTTTAGTGTTGTCTCCTTCAAAGTAGTTCCCTTCTGATTGCACACACTTTTTCCAGCGCTTTTGCCATTTATGGTAACATTTCTGGAACTCATCTTCTGTTATATCCTCCAAGACCCTCGTCACAGCTTCTTCGACATCTTGTGTTGTTTGAAAATGGTGTCCCTTGATCGCCGTTTTGACTCATGGAAATAGAAAAAAGTCGCCCGGAGCGATATCTGCTAAATAAGGTGGCTGTGGTAGTAATGAATTTGTTTTGCGGTTAAAAATTGCTGTATTGACAGAGCAGTATGGGATGGCGCATTATCGTGATGCAGAATCCAATTATCAGTAATGTTTTCACGGACACGAAGAACTCTTTTACGAAGTCTTTCTAATTTTTTTTGTAGTAATATTGGTTAACTGTTTGTCCAGGAGGCACCCACTCTTTACGAACAATTCCCTTGCAATCAAAGAAGCACACAAGCATGCATTTCACTTTTGACTTTGCCATGCGGGCTGTTTTTGGTCTGGGTGATCTCTTTGACCACCATTGCGAACTTTGGCTCTGAGCACTATGCGACTTAACTTCTGAGGTCATCAGTCGCCTAGAACTTTGAACTTATTAAACCTAACTAATCTAAGGACATCACACACATCCATGTCCGAGGCAGGATTCTAACCTGCGTCCGTAGCGGTGGCTCCGTTCCAGACTGTAGCGCCTAGAACCGCACGGCCACTCCGACCGGTATCGTATTGAAAAAACCAACTTTCATCACCAGGGATAACACGGCTCAACAATTCTGGACTGCTTTTCATCTGCTCTAACAGATCGGCTGCCTCATTTTTCCGTGTTTCTCGCTGTTGTGGTGTGAGATTTTTGGGGATCATTTTTGCACAAATCTTTCCCAAACCAACATCTTCAGTTATTATTAGACGAACCGTTTCTCGATTGACGTTCAGTTCTTCTGCAATCATTTTCATGGATAATCTTCGATCATATCACATGAGTTCACGCACCCTGGCCAAGTTGACATCCGTCTCTTTCTTCAACATTCGTTCTGCCTTCAGTAAATATTTTATGCCAACGAAAAACTTGAGCTCTTGACATAATCTCCTCTCCAAAAGCCTTCTGAAGCTTACCGTAAGCTGTCGTCGCGTTTTCACCCAATTTAACGCAAAAAGAAATGGCATACCGTTGCGCAATATTATGCGGTGCCATTTCCGTCACGAGAGACACAAACACATGTTAACTTACTACAGCACAACTCGCAACTGAGCAGTTTCATCGATGTGCCGCTTGGACTAGAAGCAGTTTATAGACCAAGGTCAAAGGTATTGTGCCTACGCAAGCCTGCACGGCTGCCACATCTTGCAACGAAAATCAGTCTCATTACTTTATTGTGGCACCACGTAAGCCACGAAATTCGGTAGTTAAGGCCAAGCGACGTTTGAGATGGGTAGTGTAAAGAGCTACTACTCTGAACAGTGGATGCCTGGAAATGAGTGATTTGGAGTGAATCACATTATTACCTGCCATCGTTTGCAGTGCCAGCAGTGGAAGTGGCGATATTTTTCCTAGTTAGCCGTGGTCCCCTTACTACACTTAGGAAAACTAAACACGGAAGGATATGAATACATTTAACAGGATTGTGTACTGCGTACAGTAGAGGAACAGTTCGGATAAGTGGTTGTAAGAGCATGACAACGTATCCTGCCATATAGCAGCATTTCTACATCTACATGATTACTCTGCAATTCACATTTAAGTGCTTCTCAGAGGGTTCATCGAACCACAATCAAACTATCTCTCTACCATTCCATTCCCGAACAGCGCGCAGGAAAAACGAACACAAAATATTTTCGCATTCGGAAGTGAAAGTTGGTGACTGAAATTTCGTAAATAGATCTCGCCGCGACGAAAACCGTCTTTGATTTAATGACTTCCATCCCAACTCGCGTATCATATCTGCCACACTCTCTCCCCTATTATGTGATAATACAAAACGAGCTGCCCTTTTTTGCACCCTTTCGATTTCCTCTGTCAATCCCACCTGGTAATGATCCCACACCGTGCAGCATTATTCTAACAGAGGACGAACGAGTGTAGTGTAAGCTGTCTCTTTAGGGGACTTCTTGCATCTTCTAAGAGTCCTGCCAAGGAACGCAACCTTTGGCTCGCCTTCTCCCACAATATTATCTATGCGGTCTTTTCAACTGAAGTTGTTCGTAATTTTAACACCCAGGTACTTAGTTGAATTGACAGCCTTGAGAATTGTACTATTTATCGAGTTATCGAATGCCAACGGATTTCTTTTGGAACTCATGTGGATCACCTCACACTTTTCGTTATTTAGCGTCAATTGCCACCTGCCACACCATACAGAAATCTTTTCTAAATCGCTTTGCAACTGATACTGGTCTTCGGATGACCTTACTAGACGCTGAATTACAGCATCATCTGCTCAGATTGTCACCCAGGTAATTTATATAGATCAGGAACAGCAGAGGTCCCAGGACGCTTCCCTGGTTTGTGGACAATAATACTTCTGGAATGGACTGAAGAGCCCATACTCCCGACCTGAACCTAATGGAGCACATCTAATATGAGTTACAACGACTTTGCTCTGGACACCAGCGTCCAACATGGCTACCTTCTCTGGTTTCGGTTGTTGAGGAAGACTGGGCTGCCATTCTTCCGCAGACATTCTGGCACCTAATCGAACGTGTCCTCAGCAGAACTTAAGCCTCACAGAAGTGACAGGTGGACACACCACAAATTTATGTACTCTAATCAGGTGTCCAGGTACTTTCTATAAAATAGTGTACTGTGAATCTTTTGTGACACGCTTCACGTTATTGAGTATCTGTGGAACCAAAAGTACATCTAATCTAATCTAAACAGCCGTTTGTGATTGCTATATTCACTTCGAATTGCCTCGTATTTCCTCCTTTTGGGTATACGCATTCTGTCCGGCTTTGCTACCTCGCCCCTGTATAAGCAACAGCTCTTCCCGTATATGTTTCATGATTGGATGTAGAAGAACTCGAAATATAAGATAGACCGGAAAGAAGTGAGCCGTAAAGTGGGGGAGTTCGGCAGCGAGGCTGCGGTCCGCGATAAGGCGGCGGCAGGCGGCTGGCGGCGGACTTGCCGATGGCCTCTTGCAGAGCAGAAGGGCCCACAGGTCGAGAGCGCCCTCCACCGCCTCGAGCAGGAAATTGCCCCTAAAGGCGGGCCTCGCCACCGGTCGATGGGCGAGACAAGGGATCGCACTGTCAGCAATATCTTCACAGCACTACCTTCCCTATGCTGACATTTCCACTCATTAATGGTAAAACGTATGCAAGTCGTTTCACGTCACCACCGAAATGTCACCGTTTAGCATCAGCAAGGGTTCCGAAAACATCGATCAAACGAGACATGTCTTCATTAACACAGACAGAGGAATTCAAGTTGTTTCTGTAATTACATCTATCGGAAAGCCTTCGATTTAGTACCACAGTAACGAGGATTAAAAGAAATACGCTGTTGGCCATTAATTTCAAGGTGACATACAAAAGTCATACTGGTGTGAAGTGTTCTATCTGCATGAATATGCAACTGGTTAACACTTCAGGATTACCGTATAACATCTACATCTATACTCTGCAAAGCACTTTGAAGTACATGGCAGAGGGAGTGTCCCGCTGTACAAGTTTTTAATGTCTTTTTCCCGTTCCACTTGCGTATGGAGCGCGGGAAGAAGTATTGCTTAAATGCGTCAGTGCGCGTTGTAATTAACCTAATCTTGTCCTCACGATTCCTATAGGAGCGGTGTGTAAGAGCTTGCAGTATACTCCTAAAGCTATCTTTTAAAGCCGGTTCTTGAAACATTGTCACAAAGGTGGTGTAAGAACTAAACTGGCAGACCCTTGAAGATAGAAACTATCCCGAGAAAGTCTACTTACACTCTCCCGCAGGCCAAACAAACCTGTGACCATTCGTGCTACCCTTCTTTGTGTACTTTCAGTATCCCATGCTGGTCCTATCTGATACGAGCCCCACACACTAAATCAGTATTCTCGGATGGGTCGAAAGAGTGATCTGTAAGCAGTCTCCTTTGTAGACTGATTGCATTTCCATATCATTCTAATACCTGCTTTACCCGTGTTCGTTCCACTTCATATCCCTACTAATTGTTACACCAAGATATTTGCATATATTTATAGATTCCAGCTGTTCAAAATGGTTCAAATGGCTCTGAGAACTATGGGACTTAACTTCTGAGGTCAGTAGTCCCCTAGAACTTAGAACTACTTAAATCCAACTAACCTAAGGACATCACACACATCAATGCCCGAGGCATGATTCGAACCTGCGACCGTAGAGGTCGCGCGGTTCCAAAATGTAGTGCATAGAACCGCTCGGCCACCCCGGCCAGCTCCAGCTGTTACTTATTGATATTCTAATCATAGAATACTTTTTGTTTTGTTTTGTGAAATGCTCAGTTTTATATTTCTGAATATTTAATGCAAGATGTCAATCTTTATACCACTTTGAAATCTTATGAGGGTCTGACAGAATATTTCTACAACTTCTTTCAGACATTACTCTGTTGTATATAACTGCATCATCCGCGAAAACCCTAATATTCCAGAATTTGAAACACGAACATCTGCTAGCATGAGTTTCTTAGAAATAGATACCTTAGGGGTTGCGAAGCAACTCAAATCGCTTGATACGGGCAAGTCTTCAGGTCCAGATTGTATACCGATTAGGTTCCTTTCAGATTACGCTGATACTATAGCTCCCTACTTAGCACTCATATACAACCGCTCGCTCACCGATAGATCTGTACCTACAGATTGGAAAATTGCGCAGGTCGCACCAGTGTTCAAGAAGGGTAGTAGGAGTAATCCATTTAACTACAGACCTATATCATTGACGTCGGTTTGCAGTAGGGTTTTGGAGCATATACTGTATTCAAACATTATGAATCACCTCGAAGGGAACGATCTATTGACACGTAATCAGCATGGCTTCAGAAAACATCGCTCTTGTGCAACGCAGCTAGCTCTTTATTCGCACGAAGTAATGGCCGCTATCGACAGGGGATCTCAAGTTGATTCCGTATTTCTAGATTTCCGGAAAGCTTTTGACACCGTTCCTCACAAGCGACTTCTAATCAAGCTGCGGAGCTATGGGGTATCGTCTCAGTTGTGCGACTGGATTCGTGATTTCCTGTCAGGAAGGTCGCAGTTCGTAGTAATAGACGGCAAATCATCGAGTAAAACTGAAGTGATATCAGGTGTTCCCCATGGAAGCGTCCTGGGACCTCTACTGTTCCTGATCTATATAAATGACCTGGGTGACAATCTGAGCAGTTCTCTTAGGTTGTTCGCAGATGATGCTGTAATTTACCGTCTAGTAAGGTCATCCGAAGACCAGTATCAGCTGCAAAGCGATTTAGAAAAGATTGCTGTATGGTGTGTCAGGTGGCAGTTGACGCTAAATAACGAAAAGTGTGAGATGATCCACATGAGTTCCAAAAGAAATCCGTTGGAATTCGATTACTCGATAAATAGTACAATTCTCAAGGCTGTCAATTCAACTAAGTACCTGGGTGTTAAAATTACAAACAACTTCAGTTGGAAGGACCACATAGATAATATTGTCGGGAAGGCGAGCCAAAGGTTGCGTTTCATTGGCAGGACACTTAGAAGATGCAACAAGTCCACTAAAGAGACAGCTTACACTACACTCGTTCGTCCTCTGTTAGAATATTGCTGCGCGGTGTGGGATCCTTACCAGGTTGGATTGACGGAGGACATCGAGAGGGTGCAAAGAAGGGCAGCTCGTTTTGTATTATCGCGTTATAGGGGAGAGAGTGTGGCAGATATGATACACGAGTTGGGATGGAAGTCATTACAGCATAGACGTTTTTCGTCGCGGCGAGACCTTTTTACGAAATTTCAGTCACCAACTTTCTCTCCCGAATGCGAAAATATTTTGTTGAGCCCAACCTACATAGGTAGGAATGATCATCAAAATAAAATAAGAGAAATCAGAGCTCGAACAGAAAGGTTTAGGTGTTCGTTTTTCCCGCTCGCTGTTCGGGAGTGGAATAGTAGAGAGATAGTATGATTGTGGTTCGATGAACCCTCTGCCAAGCACTTAAATGTGAATTGCAGAGTAGTCATGTAGATGTAGATAGATGAATATTATCCGCCTGATCATTAATGTGCAACATGAACAGCAAGGGACACAACACACTTCCATGCAGTACTCTCGAAGTTGCTTCTACGTCTGTCCATCTCTCTCTATCCAAGATAACATGCTGCGTCCTCCCTATCAACAAACTCTCAGTTCAGTCACAAATTTCGTCGGATACACCATAAGACCCTACGTTTGATAATACGCACCCGTTCAAATGCTTTTCGAAAATCGGGAAATATTCTGTCTGCCTGATTGCTTTGATCCAAGGCTTTCAGGATATCATTTGAAAAAGAGTGGGTTTCACATGATCTATGTTTTCGAAATTCACGCTTGTTGGCCCGGAGGAGATCGTTCTATAAGATAAGAGTAACGCCAACTACATTCCATGTACAGGAAAAGATTGCACAGCCGGTGTCTCATCCACAAATCGCATTACAGTGTGGGCTCTTTTGGGAAGATCGTGTTATGTCTATTACTGGAAATGTCGGAATTCGATAGCGGCTGGATCGTGGCATATCGCTCCACGGTATTGTTATTCGCATTGGTCAGGATCCCAGGACTGCCATGTGACTATGGCAACGATCGGTTAAGGAGAGACATGCTCAATACCGCGAAGAATCTCAGCGGTCCCCCGAGAGGTAATAAAAACTGTTAATTCAGCTGCACGGGATCGTACATTCACGTCACGTACATAGAGGAAAGAAATGGTTTTTTTTTTTTTTTTTTTTTTTTTTTTTTTTTGCAGAAAGACTAGCTTCCACACTCACAGTGCACTGATGTTTGGTGCACCAAGGACTGTCAGCACGGTGACCACTGTTATTGCGATTTCCCTTGACGCGACGTCAGAAATAGACTCGAGTGTACCCAATGATGACGCTGGACGCAACAGAGACACGACGTCGTCTTTTTATACGGATTTTAGTTCCGCGTACATCACGATGGACATATCCATGGACATCAGCTGTTACATTTTTTATGTATTAAGAACGGTGATTGGTGTAAATCTTAGAGGTCCCTGTACGTGAACTTTCAACAAGATATCACAAGACCGCATGCTATCCGAGCTATCCTGAGCTATATATGTACAGAAGGTTCCTGCCAACACATTCCGCAAGTCTCAAACACACTGCAAAATTCTTCTACGGGTTGCCGAGAGATTGACACGCCATCACTCGCCAGCCACTACTACTAATGGACTCAGGCGTATTGTTGACGCAGAATGTAACGATATACCTGTATCTGTCATCCAAGCTTTAAAAAAATGGCTCTGAGCACTATGGGACTTAACATCTATGGTATCAGTCCCCTAGAACTTAGAACTACTTAAACCTAACTAACCTAAGGACAGCACACAACACCCAGCCATCACGAGGCAGAGAAAATCCCTGACCCCGCCGGGAATCGAAACCGGGAACCCGGGCGTGGGAAGCGAGAACGCTACCGCAAGACCACGAGATGCGGGCCATCCAAGCTTAGTTTGAATCTATGCTCAGCTGTGCTACAGATTTGGTTACCGCCAGAGGCGCCAGCTCTGTCCACTAAATGTCAAACCTGTTTACCCCCAAATCACTTACAAATTTAATGATATATTCTTTCAAATATATATGTGAAATAACTAAAATTAAGTTCATTACCATCTTTCCTTGTGTTATTTTAATGACCAGCTTGCACATTAGCTTGACAAATTCCAGTTCCATTTTAGTATCCCCCCAGTCAAATGTAATCAATTGATATACTTAAAAACAACACTGTGTTCGATTTTTATTTTCGTAATATTGTGGTGAATTTTGATTTTGTGTGTTTCTTACTCTTCTGTCCTCAAGTCAGCTGGGTTAAAATTAACATAAAACTCGCAGGTAAACAGAACTGGCAGATGTAAGGAACTGCAGTTTATAATACACAGAAGTGCCAAAGAAAATGGTATAGGCATGTGTAACCAAATACAGAGATATATAAACAGGCAGAATACGACACTGCTGTCGGCAATGCCTATATCTGACAACAAGTGTCTGGCACAATTGTTAGATCGGTTACCTCTGCTACAATGGCAGGATATCAACATTTAAGTGAGTTTGAACATAGTGTTAAAGTTGGCTCAGGAGCGATGGGACACAGCGTCTCCGAGGTAACGATGAAGTGGAGATTTTCCCGTACGACCATTTCAGAGTGTACCGTGAATGTCAGGAATCCGGTAAAACGACAAATCTCCGACATCGCTGAGGCCAGAAAAATATCCTGCAAAACGGGACCATCGACGACTGAAAAGAATCGTTCAACGTGACAGTAGTGCAACCCTTCCTCAACATCATCGATATTGGCTTACGAACCCGAAGGGTCGCTCGTGTACCCTTGATGACTGCAAGACACTATGCCTTATGCCTCGTCTGGGCCCGTTAACACCGACATTGGACTGTCGATGACTGGAAACGTATTGCCTGGTCGGACAAGTCTCGTTTCAAATTGTATCGAGCGTAAGAATGTGTACGTGTATGGAGATAACCTCATGAACCCATGCACCGTGCATGTCAGCACGCGACTGTTGAAGCTGGTAGAGGCTCTGTAATGGTGTGGGGCGTGTGCAGTTGGAGTGATATCGGACCCCTGATACGTCTAGATACGACTCTGACAGGTGACACGTACGTCAGCATCCTGTCTGATCACCTACATGCATTCATGTCCAATGTGCATTCCAACGGACTTGGGCAATTCCAGCTGGACAATGGGACACCCTACTCGTCCAGAATTGCTACAGAGTGGCTCCAGGAACACACTTCTGAATTTAAGAACTTCCGCTGGCCACCAAACTCTCCAGACATGAATATGGAGCATATCTGGGATGCCTTGCAACGTGCTGTTCAAAAGATTATGGATTTATGGACAACCCTGCAGGATTCATGGTGTCACTTCCTTCCAGCACTATTTCAGCTATTAGTTTGGCTATGAGCACTATGGGACTTAACTTCTAAAGTCATCAGTCCCCTAGAACTTAGAACTACTTAAACCTAACTAACCTAAGGACATCAAACCCATCCATGCCTGAGGCAGGATTCGAAGCAGCGACCGTAGCGATCGCGTGGTTCCAGACTGTAGCGCCTGGAACCGCTCGCCCCCTCCGGCCGGCAATGACTGGTGATGCTGGAAAATAAAAAGAATTGAATCGCGTCTGACGAATGGGTTTTTCAGTTTGTGGAAAAAATAATTGTCAGCTACTGTAGAGTGAGGCCGTCGAAATAATTCCCCCTTATGTTTGAGATACAGTCTATGAGTCTGGATATTATTCGTAAGTATGCTTTACATTAAATTCATTACAGTGTTCAGGCATTTCGGCTGCTAGACAAATCGGTGGTAGCCGGCGTCGACGCGTCTTTCGACGATGACGACGACGACGACAACGACGATCGGTTTGTGGAGCGCTCAACTGAGCGGTTATCAGCACCCATACAAATTCCCAACCTTTGCTCAGTCTAATCCCGCCACTTTCATGAATGGTGCGTCTTTGGAAGGCGAGCTATCCATGTGCTACCCTGCTTAGCACGTGGACTGAGGGAACATACTTTTCCTGCAGGTAGTTTCATGGAGTGTTGGCAGCATTGTAGAAAACTTTTGACAACTTCGTGAGCGTCGATTTACTTCCTGGTGTGGTACAAAACTGCCCTGCTGAATTCACTTGATATTTTATTGTTATTTTCCGATAAATAATTTGAATCATTCTCACTTAAAGTGTACATTGGGGTGTCATTTATTATTTGATCCCATAAATACCATCCCACACAATATCTATAAGTAATCTCACATTTAACATTACTAATTGTCTGTGTTAATCAAACAATACCACAATGAGAGCGTACTCCTAGCAGTAACGGTTCGCTAGCTACGCAGGAGCGCGGTTGCTTTGTGCAAGGAACGCTGCATTACTTCTAGGTTACAATCTCGTTACAGGTTTAAACATTTGATCTGCTTTTCACAACTTTTTTTACCGAGCTATAAGCTCCCACATCTAATACCATCAAGGAAGTCTTAATTTTACTATCTTAAGTCTCTTCCCAAATTCGGTTTAGTACCCCCTAGACCTAAAGGTGAAAAATTTAAGAAACTGTAACTTGGCACCATTGTTAAAAGTTAAAGAGGTTTACTTATACCGACACACTTCTTAGTTTTTGTGAATACACAATTCAACTGATTACGTGTGCTGTTGAAAAATTTGTTAACTGAGTTTCTTTTTGGGTTTACTCTCACTGTGAGGTATATATACTTTTGTGTTAATTCAGAAATGCTTCTTGCGTAGGACACAGGACATCACTTGGCGCAGGCCACACCGGGCTCAAAAGTGCATTGTATCTTGCTAATGCGTAGTGTTTTGGGCTGGCTCGTGCTACAGGTATTTTTTGTTTTATTAAATCACACTTCTGTCATAAGTGTTTCATGGTAGATTGCAATTTATTTATTTTAGTAGACAGCATATTTTTATAGATTTTCTCGTTGGTTTACTGAATATAACTAAAAAATACATATTCCCTCTCCCTCCCTACTTAACAAAACAGTCTGATGATGGCAGGTAATTTTTTGGATTCCATGCCTGTGATAAGCTACTGGTTTGGAAACAAAACTTCGTCAGTTCAAGTTCAAAATGCCTTTTGCTCCACTAAGAAATATTCTTGATTGATGATCGATGAGAAGCTATAAAGATACACGTTTGAGGTCACTAGTTCAGAAGAAGTGCGATAGGGACTGTTTGCAGCAAAACTCCTTGAGAGATTCTTTTGTGAAACCAGCAGAGTGTAGGCGGGCGTTCTCGTACTACAGCAACACTACTTGCAATTTCCTTGGTAGCTTTTCATATGTTGCGACCGGAAGGCAACTCACTTGTTTAATCAGAAGCCATCAACGATGGACACGCATCTGGGATGCAGTTCTTAACACAAAACATCATATTTGTGCCACTAGAGGCGTTTCGTTACATTCTGAGAACTCTCAACACTGACCTATGCCTTTCTTCTCTTTTAAGGGCCAACCATTACCTTCTGTTCATGAAGA
This sequence comes from Schistocerca gregaria, assembly GCF_023897955.1. Lineage (NCBI taxonomy): Eukaryota > Metazoa > Arthropoda > Insecta > Orthoptera > Acrididae > Schistocerca > Schistocerca gregaria. Next base: position 214,406,326 of record NC_064931.1, read on the forward strand.
TAGACACAATACCTCAAAATCCTGTCTGCGCTCTTGATTTAGGATGTCCGATATTTCCTTAAATGGGTTTTTTGCCATATGTTATTTGTCTTCCCGTCTGTCCATTTATACCTCTAACGTGTAGAGATATCGAGTTGAAATTTATGTCAAGTACTAATGTCTGCAGTCCCTTGGTAGTGTAAAAAATGTATGATTCTAAGTCAAGAAAATCAAAAACATACAGCCGATTATAAATGTTACGTTTTCTGAAGAACGGTTAGAGGTATCAATTTGATACTTATGTCAAATACTAAGGTATACGGTCTTTTGCCGTTGTACATAATATTAGCTTCTAAGTCAAAGCAGTCAACAGATATGACAATATGTACCACATAATTTGATACTCACAAACTTACTCAATCAAATTCCATAGATGAACAAACTATGCAGATGTCAGTCCTAGTGGTCTGGCGGCACAGTTCTACTTGGAGCTCCGAACAGGAACGACGTGTTTACTCTTCCGCTCCGCTGCAGCCTTTCGATCCGCAGTAGTTCGTTTTTTACGTGGTGCGTTGTAATTTTTGTGAGTGGCTACTCGTCGTTGAATCGTCTTTTATGTAGATTTGAGTGTGTTTTTGGTAGTATTTCCAACCGCTTCTTTGTCAACATGTCGTCCAAATTGATTCTACACAAAGGTACTGTTAGTTTCGCTTTTGACAAGTCCACACGCAATGTGCACACAAGACCCCTCTAAATTTATGTTTGGGTAGTGGAACCTTTTGGTATTACATCAAATGCGGTTCGCACTGCATTTACTGACACTGACCTTTATGTCTTCGTAAAATTTGTGAACCTTCACCAAGTAGATAGTTTGTTACATAAACATAGCAATCAGTTTTCTTTCCCTCTAGTAATGAATCAGTTAGCTGTGTTGAAAATACCAGTGTGTGGGTTTTCAACTTGCCACCAGAAGTAGATTATCAATATCTTAAGGATATATTGCTTAAATCTGGTGATGTTAAGTTCATTCGCTGGGAAAGTGGGCGAGTCTACACCACCTTCAAAGCTATAGTGGTATGCGTTCAATCTAGATGTACCATCATGCTCAAAAGTATCCGAACGACCTGATTTGTGTTTTGCCTGGTTTTCTTGCAGCCCACATAACGTAGCTGTCTTGCAGCTTCTCTATCTCGTTTGGGGACATTCATTAGACCATGCAAAACGATTACCACAAAGGACCACTAGAAAACACTGTTCTGCATTGCGATAACTCCAGGTACTAATTAGTACCAAGATACTAAAAATATCAGGGATTACCTGAGGCAGTTATTAACGCTTGTAAACTGAACTGTATTACAGGAAATGACATTTATAAAGTGTTATCACTCCCTTTAGTGCCAGGCACAAATAATGACCATAACTCTAGCAAATCATTCGTTCTTAAAATCTTGTTCTCTGAAAGATTTTCCAACCATCTTTTTCTTGAACTGTTTAATTGCATAACCACTTGGAAATACCATGATTAAAAGTGTCAAGCGCTCTATCGAAACCTCAGCGTCAAAAATGTATCACTAGTAATTTCACTAGCTTCGTGATGGCACATTGATCTATGTGTAGTTCGAAAACCATCTATCTTACTTGTTATTTATCGCATGTTATCTGGATGTTGTGAGCGTCGACTACAACACTAATTGTCATTGATGATCAACCACAAATGGAGGTGATGAAATACATTTCTTGCCGGTATCAGTTAGCAAAACCGATCTTTATATTACATGATGAAGTTTTTCGTACTGGATCGGGACAGCTATCGGAAAACTGTTGTTCCTGTTAACTAACCACGAAAGATGTTAAATATGTTTTCTTTCCCAAGTAATAAACTTCACATTGCTATTCGAAACCAGCACTTAATCCGATTTTTATGTAAAATTCCAGATATCGAAATTTCCCAGTGGTAGCGAGATGTTCGGAACTGCAGTGACCAGAAATTTACTAATTTCTTCCTTCGCGGGATGCGTCGTTTTCTAGCCAGGAACAGAAATTAAATGTAGGTTTCTTTCAGCAGAAGCGAGATGTGAGTATGTTTGAAAATGAAGTGACGTGACGTGACGAAGAGTATAGTGAAGACTGGCAATCGAGCCCAGCACTTATTGTTGACTCACACGAAGACACGTCAGCTATCAAACTATTTTTCACCAGTAGCTAGGAGTGTCCTGTGTGAACTTGAAATGACGTGACGAAAAGAACGCTCTATATTGTCAAGAATAAATACTGAAGTTTTTGCAAATTTAAGCTTTGAATATAGAAAAGACAAAATTCTTTCAGTTATAAATGAAATTCAGTTAAGTACAGAGACTTATAAAAAGAAAATTGCTTGTGTTGCTCAATAACACTGGATTGGAGTTGCATGAAAAATACTAAATGACAATACAGAGTGATGACAATTTACATGTAGCTTTTGACAGATCATTTGTTAAGAGAAAGGTCGGAAGAAAGTGTCTTAATAAAATTAAATGCGTGTATTATGCTATAGGAAAATTTCAGTATTTAATTTTTTGGTTATACAAAATGCAAACAGAGGTCCCCCTCACCAAATTTTCATTTAGCACTTAGTGATGATTAAAAATTCGTGGCCTTTCTAGATCAATACTATACATGTATTTTTATGTAGTGGCTAAAAGATTCCTGTGTCTTTCTCAGAACCATATCATGAAAAGTTATATTTATTTGTGAATGTAAGTTAAAGAACAGCAGGAAGATAGGCTAAATTTACTTCTATTTCTTTTCTGAAACATAACCGTTTCTTTGACTAGATAGGCTGGCAACACTATACCCATTAGACAAACCATTTAATTAACTTGGCACAGAAAGGTCCTAGATTCAGGATTATTCCATTTTACGGCATTTTAACAGCTAGAAAACTGTTAGGAAAAGGAACTAAAAATCTGCCCGCATCTCGTGGTCGTGCGGTAGCGTTCTCGCTTCCCACGTCTGGGTTTCCGGGTTCGATTCCCGGCGGGGTCAGGGATTTTCTCTGCCTCGTGATGGCTGGGTGTTGTGTGATGTCCTTAGGTTAGTTAGGTTTAAGCAGTTCTAAGTTCTAGGGGACTGATGACCATAGATGTCAAGTCCCATAGTGCTCACAGCCATTTGAACCATTTTTTTGAACTAAAAATCTGATTTCCATATCCATTAGTCAAACATCACGGTCAAATCATGTAAAAGAGGTATAGTAATATTATATGATATGTCTATACTATATGTACAGTTTCCCGCATAATAGTGTTATGCGTTTTTTTTCCGTAACATAACCGTTTTTTCTGTTCAGGTATATTGTTATACGTGACGTCGCATATACGCCAGGATAAAATAAGTCTCGCAATTTTTTGGATGGACGGAGTCGTCATATCCAGTATGAATGACTCAACAGTTTGGAAGATTTCGATTTATCGTATACGCGCGAACCACTACACCCAAATAAGTGTGTGCTCCATCTACTTGAAGTATTAATCCATGGAATCTGTACCATGCAGTGACATGTTTATCGGAACACATAGCTCAATAAAGAGAATGGCCAGTACAATTTTTGCTGACACTGCACAAAACACATTAACCTTCGGTGAGTCACGCTGATGTCCAGATGCACAGGAAGAATTTTCTGTGCTCCATATTCGATTGTTGCGGCAGTTAACTTTACCACTGACGTGAAAGGTTGCCTTGTCGCTAAAAATGCTTCCGGCATTGTCATTGGAATTCATATTTTTGACATAGTCTTCCACTTTTAATTCTATTTAAAATTTGAATTACAAACGGTTTCGCCATCAGTTTCGTTCTGAGAATACACTAAACCATTGTCTGTGGCATCTGTGCCTTTTGTTAGGTCTCACTACTGTCCTGTTATTCATTCCTCATGGTCACACATTTAAAACTTAACACACTGCAGGTTGGAAAGGAACCTTGTCGTCAGGCTATAGGATGGGCACCAGTCACGGTTACCACTGAGAGCAGTCAACATGTCATCTGATAAAGTTTGTAAGTAGACTGTTTAGATTTTTTTATTGGTAACGCCACGTAGCGCTCTGTGTGAAAATCACTGGCTGTACTGTGGGCAGTATGTGGCTGGGTGGCATTATTGGAATTTGCTATTGTAGTGTTGGGCAGTTGGCTGTTAACAGCGCGTAGCGTTGCGCAGTTGGAGGTGAGCCGCCAGCAGTGGTGGATGTGGGGAAGTGAGATGGCGGATTTTTGAGAGCGGATGATCTGGACATAGACAGTAAATTTGTAAGGCTGGATATCATGAACTGATATACATATTATGACTTTTGAACACTATTAAGGTAAATACATTGTTTGTTCTCTATCAAAATCTTTCATTTGCTAACTATGCCTATCAGTAGTTAGTTCCTTCAGTAGTTTTAATCTTTTATTTAGCTGGCAGTAGTGGCGCTCGCTGTATTGCAGTAGTTCGAGTAACGAAGGTTTTTTTGTGAGGTAAGTGATTTGTGAAATGTATTAGTTAATGTTGGTTCAAATGGCTCTGAGCACTATGGGACTCAACTGCTGTGGTCGTTAGTCCCCTAGAACTTAGAACTACTTAAACCTAACTAACCTAAGGACAACACACACATCCATGCCCGAGGCAGGATTCGAACCTGCGACCGTAGCAGTCGCACGGTTCCGGACTGCGCGCATAGGTTAATGTTAGTCAGGGCCATTCGTTTGTAGGGATTTTGAAAGTCAGATTGCGTAGCGCTAAAAATATTGTGTGTCAGTTTAGTGTTGATCACAATAGGTAAAGAGCGAAATGTCTGAGTACGTTCAGTTTTGCTCAGCTGTTTGAAAAGGAAATAATGTAAGAGGTTTATCATCACAGTCATTCATTAATTTTTATAAGGGGACCTTTCAAGTTCTCTATTTTCACTTACCTCCAAAAACGCTCAGATATTTAAAACAGAAGTAAAACAAAATGTACGATTAATTCAGTGTCATCTGCCATATCATTTTTAACGTTACTGTTACATTTACTTACACATACTCTTAAGGAACACAGGGGCAGCTGTTGTTTGGGCAACTAAGATAAATCGGCAGTAGCTGAACGTGCACTACTATCGAGGATCCACCAAATTAGTGTCTCTGATAACATGGTTTTATCAGAACCGAATCATTACTGTGCTAGGACCTACGGAATGGTCATATAAATTCTACACAGAAACTTAAGAGAAAAGAAGAAAGACTGATATTAGATAATTCGTGAACCTTTGTACTAAATAAAGGCACCATAACACAGGTCGGTGCGACTCGACGATCTTAGACTGTGGTCTGACGACGTCACGAACAGCCTGTTGCCCGGATACGCATAATCAGTTCGGTTTGCTGAGCTTGTCTGCGACTGTAATTGCTTTCTGAGCTGTTGTAGTCTCTCATGACGTCTCCACCATTGGAAGACGAAACGTTAAGCAGAGAATTGTGCTTTGAAACATGGCCTAATGTCCAAAAAAAACAAATATTACCAAAAAGTTTGCATTGCACTCCACGGTGTTGCAGTTTTAATCGCTTGCAGTGTACATTATAGCGGCTGTTATAAAGAAATTGATGCTCACGTTCATTTCTCAGAATGTACACGAACGCCATAAGACTTCTGAAATTCACTAACGGTTAGCTGAAGAAATACACTACTGGAAATGGAAAAAAGAACACATTGACACCGGTGTGTCAGACCCACCATACTTGCTCCGCACACTGCGAGAGGGCTGTACAAGCAATGATCACACGCACGGCACAGCGGACACACCAGGAACCGCGGTGTTGGCCGTCGAATGGCGCTAGCTGCGCAGCATTTGTGCACCGCCGCCGTCAGTGTCAGCCAGTTTGCCGTGGCATACGGAGCTCCATCGCAGTCTTTAACACTGGTAGCATGCCGCGACAGCGTGGACGTCAACCGTATGTGCAGTTGACGGACTTTGAGCGAGGGCGTATAGTGGGCATGCGGAAGGCCGGGTGGACGTACCGCCGAATTTCTCAACACATGGGGCGTGAGGTCTCCACAGTACATCGATGTTGTCGCCAGTGGTCGGCGGAAGGTGCACGTGCTCGTCGACCTGGGACCGGACCGCAGCGACGCACGGATGCACGCCAAGACCGTAGGATCCTACGCAGTGCCGTAGGGGACCGCAACGCCACTTCCCAGCAAATTAAGGACACTGTTGCTCCTGGGGTATCGGCGAGGACCATTCGCAACCGTCTCCATGAAGCTGGGCTACGGTCCCGCACACCGTTAGGCCGTCTTCCGCTCACGCCCCAACATCGTGCAGCCCGCCTCCAGTGGTGTCGCGACAGGCGTGAATGGAGGGACGAATGGAGACATGTCGTCTTCAGCGATGAGAGTCGCTTCTGCCTTGGTGCCAATGATGGTCGTATGCGTGTTTGGCGCCGTGCAGGTGAGCGCCACAATCAGGACTGCATACGACCGAGGCACACAGGGCCAACACCCGGCATCATGGTGTGGGGAGCGATCTCCTACACTGGCCGTACACCTCTGGTGATCGTCGAGGGGACACTGAATAGTGCACGGTACATCCAAACGTCACCGAACCCATCGTTCTACCATTCCTAGACCGGAGAGGGAACTTGCTGTTCCAACAGGACAATGCACGTCCGCATGTATCCGATGCCACCCAACGTGCTCTAGAAGGTGTAAGTCAACTACCCTGGCCTGCAAGATCTCCGGATCTGTCCCCCATTGAGCATGTTTGGGACTGGATGAAGCGTCGTCTCACGCGGTCTGCACGTCCAGCACGAACGCTGGTCCAACTGAGGCGCCAGGTGGAAATGGCATGGCAAGCCGTTCCACAGGACTACATCCAGCATCTCTACGATCGTCTCCATGGCAGAATAGCAGCCTGCATTGCTGTGAAAGGTGGATATACACTGTACTAGTGCCGACATTGTGCATGCTCTGTTGCCTGTGTCTATGTGCCTGTGGTTCTGTCCGTGTGACCATGTGATGTATCTGACCCCAGGAATGTGTCAATAAAGTTTCCCCTTCCTGGGACAATGAATTCACGGTGTTCTTATTTCAATTTCCAGGAGTGTACATACTGTTTCGCACTTCAAAAAGACTTTCTTGGAAGGCAATCTGTGTGAAGACAGTCGACGCTTAATCTGGCATTAGAAACAAAGGAGTAGATATTCTTTTACATTCCAGAGGAGATGTTATCAAAGTTACCATAAACCATGCTGGACTAGGGTTGCGAACTGCAAGAGCGCAGAACGTCCCCTCCGTACGTATTCAACAAACTATGGTATCATATAGCACATTTTTACAAGTTCAACGAGAGAAATGGTCGAAAAGCAAACAATGTAAATTTGACAGTATGGTAAGATATAACAAGAGGGATTTAAAAAGGCATATCACATGATGTGTATCGTTGCAAGGATGTAATGTATGTTCGATGAATCATACCGAGGCTAGCTGTCCTCTGGTTAAAATTCCACGCGAAGAGCTGACTCCTCCTACAAGTGACCTGGAAGATGTGCAAAAGAATCCGCGATCAAGCCCAGAGGACCGTGGGATACCGATCGACCGCCGCGTCATCCTCTGCGATATAGAGCCATTCGGATGCGGTATGGAGGGCCATCGGCTCAGCACACCACTCTCCCGATCGTTGTCGGCTTTACAGATCTAGGAGTCGCTACTTCTTATTCAAGTAGCTCCTGAACTGACATCACGTGGCTGACCCCGTTCCACTCCTTTCACCGAAGAACACTCCCTGGCAGTACTCGGAACGGAGGCGGACAAAAACCAAGATATAGCCACCATAAATACGTGTGCTAGCATTGTTGTGGTGACGACACCTACATCAGGCCCATACTGAACCATTCTAGTCATATAAAAATCGTACCTGAAACACGTAAGACTAATCTGTAAGAGTTGGAAAATCACGGTTAGACAGATCATGATCACGCATGATAGACGGTGCTTCCTACGGTTTTTCCAGATCTTTAACAATATCTCTCGGTAAGTTCTGCTTTTTGTGTGGACATATTCTCCACAAGTTCAGCATCAGCCAACTTTCAATTAGCAGGAATCATTCTAAATATAAAAGGAAATTTAAAACTAATAACGGTAAAAAATTGTAAATACAGTATTTAACGAATGACATAAATTAAATGAATTTCACCTTATCTATCATTACGCCTGAGTAAAAAAAGATTTTGAATCCACAGAAATTCATTCAAATTCTTATAATGTTAATATACGTGTAATTGATTCTCTGACACTGATATTAAGTTGAATAATTTGTTATTGGGATGTATCATTCAACCCAACAAAATCCATCAGAAAAACGTATTTTTTCCCATAAGAAGGAGATAAGCACAACGGACATATAATCAATCAATCGTTAGGTGGCAAGATTCAGATTTTTCAACTATCCAAAATATCTGAAGTGATTTCATGTGAACTCATATGAAACAAATTTATTCCACAGATTTTTTTGCTTTCATTAATGTAATTCAGTATCTGGTATTTAAGGTTAACAATAAAAACTTCCTATAATTCGATAATTTTTGTTTCAGATGCACAGTTCAATACTTACTGAAAGAATACTTTCATTTACAAAGATGCTAAGACCTGTTGATCATATCTTCATGTGCCTAAATAACATTGTTCAGTGTCTTAGTGGTCGAAGCTATACGGCCTCCAATAACATATTCGAAGGAGAGAGAGTCAAGTGACTAGACATTAATTCATTCATTAGATTTTAATTCGCAGAAATATAATTAATTTATTTGACACGAGGAATGAAGGCAACTTCTAAGTAACCATTTGAGAAAGATTGTAAAAAAGTGGCTTATAAATCAAATAATAATTTTTAAAAAAAGCGGAAAGGTGCCGAACTACAAATCCGAGGTACTCGGGTTAGATCGCTGGTTAGTCATAGGATTTTTTTCTCTCGCTATTCACTTCCCTCATCTCTAGCAGTGTGTATCCATAGGAAAACTGCCAAGTTACCCCATGGTTCGGAATCTACCTTAACTGTGCGTTCCCCTGTAATTTATTTTTGTCAAATGAAGATTTGGTTTGGGACCGTGGCTGCTACACGAAATGATTTGTTGATGGTGTACAGCAGGCAGACACAAATTTGTTTTAGATTACTTTATTCAAAAAGTACCGTCACTGGCTTCAAATTTAGCCGCATCTCGTGGTCTTGCGGTAGCGTTCTCGCTTCCCACGCCCGGGTTCGATTCCCGGCGGGGTCAGGGATTTTCTCTAGCTCGTGATGGCTGGGTGTTGTGTGATGTCCTTAGGTTAGTTAGGTTTAAGTAATTCTAAGTTCTAGGGGACTGATGACCTAAGATGTTAAGTCCCATAGTGCTCAGAGCCATTTGAACCATTTTTTAAGCTTCAAATTTATATATTTCATTATCAGACGGCTTTCTTGCTTTCCTCAAATAATATACTGCATTGGTTTACTGGTGAGTTGTCCTAAGATAAACAATAGTTCACAGTTACAAACGTGTAACAAAGATGGTTCCGCTACAGAATTTTTTCAGAATGCCGCTTAAGTGAAATGTCCGTGTGGAGCATTTGCATTCCCAGTTTTGTTCCATCGTGTCATATTCTCAATTCACCTTTGAAAGGTTGACATCATTGATCTATGAAAGTATATATTTGTATAATAGAGATGGAATTAATTTACCATTACATATTTTATTAAGAGCCAGAAAACGAATTGCTCACTTTAGTCCAAAATTATTTCGAAATTTTATAAAATGCAAATTTCAAAAACAGCTTAACATGGCAACTCAAAGCTAACGAGCCAGCAATTATTCATTAAGCACAACGGTATGAAAATCATACCATCTCAGCGTTTCCTCAGGAAGCACTACAGTGATATATCCTGCTGGCATAATTTTACGGAGTAATTTTAGTGCTCCCTTCAGTGATGTGATAGTACGTTAAGATGGGTGTGCCACAGCAAGCAGGGCAATCACTTCCTCGATCTGTAATTGGCTGTGTACACTCCTGGAAATTGAAATAAGAACACCGTGAATTCATTGTCCCAGGAAGGGGAAACTTTATTGACTCATTCCTGGGGTCAGATACATCACATGATCACACTGACAGAACCACAGGCACATAGACACAGGCAACAGAGCATGCACAATGTCGGCACTAGTACACTGTATATCCACCTTTCGCAGCAATGCAGGCTGCTATTCTCCCATGGAGACGATCGTAGAGATGCTGGATGTAGTCCTGTGGATCGGCTTGCCATGCCATTTCCACCTGGCGCCTCAGTTGGACCAGCGTTCGTGCTGGACGTGCAGACCGCGTGAGACGACGCTTCATCCAGTCCCAAACATGCTCAATGGGGGACAGATCCGGAGATCTTGCAGGCCAGGGTAGTTGACTTACACCTTCTAGAGCACGTTGGGTGGCACGGGATACATGCGGACGTGCATTGTCCTGTTGGAACAGCAAGTTCCCTTGCCGGTCTAGGAATGGTAGAACGATGGGTCCGATGACGGTTTGGATGTACCGTGCACTATTCAGTGTCCCCTCGACGATCACCAGAGGTGTACGGCCAGTGTAGGAGATCGCTCCCCACACCATGATGCCGGGTGTTGGCCCTGTGTGCCTCGGTCGTATGCAGTCCTGATTGTGGCGCTCACCTGCACGGCGACAAACACGCATACGACCATCATTGGCACCAAGGCAGAAGCGACTCTCATCGCTGAAGACGACACGTCTCCATTCGTCCCTCCATTCACGCCTGTCGCGACACCACTGGAGGTGGGCTGCACGATGTTGGGGCGTGAGCGGAAGACGGCCTAACGGTGTGCGGGACCGTAGCTTAGCTTCATGGAGACGGTTGCGAATGGTACTCGCCGATACCCCAGGAGCAACAGTGTCCCTAATTTGCTGGGAAGTGGCGGTGCGGTCCCCTACGGCACTGCGTAGGATCCTACGGTCTTGGCGTGCATCCGTGCGTCGCTGCGGTCCAGTCCCAGGTCGACGGGCACGTGCACCTTCCGCCGACCACTGGCGACAACATCGATGTACTGTGGAGACCTCACGCCCCACGTGTTGAGCAATTCGGCGGTACGTCCACCCGGCCTCGCATACGTCCGTCAACTGCACATACGGTTCACGTCCACGCTGTCGCGGCATGCTACCAGTGTTAAAGACTGCGATGGAAGTCCGTATGCCACGGCAAACTGGCTGACACTGACGGCGACGGTGCACAAATGCTGCGCAGCTAGCGCCAAACGACGGCCCGCACCGCGGTTCCTGGTGTGTCCGCTGTGCCGTGCATGTGATCATTGCTTGTACAGCCCTCTCGCAGTGTCCGGAGCAAGTATGGTGGGTCTGACACACCGGTGTCAATGTGTTCTTTTTTCCATTTCCAGAAGTGTATATTATACCATTATATAAGACTTCGGGGAAGCATTGCTGGTGAATGTGCCCGTTTCTACTCATTCAGTGTCCTAACCATTCTTATTTCAGCCGATATGTTTTCATTGCCAACTGGCAGGTAGAATAGTGTGTGTGTGTGTGTGTGTGTGTGTGTGTGTGTGTGTGTGTGTTTGAGGTTTACGGGCGCTAAACAGCACGGTCATCAGCGCCCAAGCACATAAAAACAGGAACACATGCAGTGAAGGGACTAAGACGAACAGCGATCAAGGAGAATGGCTAAAAGACGCAGACCTGACGCAGTTCCAAATCCCCACATACAGGGGCAAAACAAGAGGAGAAGGAACACACTAAAAAAGGAAAGGAAACACAAGTAAAAGAGGACAGGAAACAAGGAGGTAATCGTGACTGGCGGACCTCTTACCTAAAACCTGGGTGAGCCAGTCACCCAGCAGCACATTAAAACCCTCTCCCTAAAATCCGAGGCAACAAATTGGACAGGACACAAAACCGTAAGACCTTAACCACAGTCGCTGCGTCGTCTTGCAAAATAGAGGGCAAATCCGGTGGCAAAGAAACCACCGCCCTCTGGTCAGAGAATAAAAGACAGTCAAGTAAAATGTGGCGGACAGTAATCTGGACGCCACAAGCACTGCAGATTAGGGGGTCCTCCCGCCGGAGTAAAAAACCATGCGTTAAGGGACTGTGCCCGATGCGGAGACGAGTGAGGAGAACCTCATCCCGCCTGTATGACTGGTAGGACGTACGCCATGGTCGCGTAGTGGCCTTTACCAGACGCAGCTTATTGTCAGAAACTGCCAGCCATTCCTCTTCCCATTGATGCATCACACGAAAACGCAAAAGGGAGGTTACAGCATGGAGGGGGACGGCATATTCAACAACGTGAGGGAGGGAACATGCATCTTTTGCAGCCACATCCGCCAGTTCGTTTCCCCTAATACCCACGTGCCCCGGCACCCAGCAGAAAGAAACCTCCTTCCCCTGCCGTTGCAGGTGGATTAGGGCATCATGGATGTTCTGGACGACCGTATCCGCTGGGTACAAGTGTTGCATGGTCTGAAGGGCACTCAAGAATTCAGAACAGATGAGGAACTTAAGACTGGGAACACATCTCATCTGTTTCAATGCCCGCAAGATTGCAAACAATTCGGCATCAAGGATGGTAAACGCCGCAGGAAGCCGTAACTTGACGACTCGATCAGGGAAGCACAACCAACAGAGTCCCCCTGTTTAGAGCCATCTGTGAATACAGGTACATGGTCCGGATGCTGGTTTAAAATATCGTAAAATAAGGAGGTAAAAACAAACGCTGGAGTGCAGTTCCTCCGGTTCGCCGACAAGTCTAGAAGGATGCTGGGCCTCTGAAGCAACCAGGGAGGCAGGCGAGTAAAACCTTGTCGTTGGGGGCCACACGCTCCACACCAAAGGACTCAAGCAAATGCTTGGCACGAATCCCAAATGGTCTCGTTGCCCTGGGACGACTGGAAAAGAGACGTTCCATAGGCGGTCGGGCAACGGTAGGGTACGCAGGGGAGTTAGGACAGGCAAGGAAATGACACACCCGTCGCACCATAAGGAGTTTCCGCCGGATGGCGAGCGGCGGTTCCCCTGCCTCAGCACACAGGCTGGGGATGGGACTGGTACGGAAGGCACCAGTGGCCAGCCTGATACCCTCATGGTGTACTGCGTCAAGGATCTTCAGATACGAAGGCGTTGCTGACCCATTCACGGTGCAAGCATAGTCAAGACGCGATCGGACGAAAGCCCTATAAAACTGCAGCAGACGCGCCCGATCTGCTCCCCAGGACCGATGGCTCAGACACTTCAAAATATTCAATGCCTTCAGGGCCCGCGCCTTGAGGTCTTTAAGGTGAGGCAACTACGACAACTTGGAATCAAAAGTGAGGCCCAGGAACCTCACAGTGTGTGTAAAAGGAAGAACAGTGTCCCGCAGACGCAATTCAGGGGAGGTAAAAGGACGCCGAGAACGATTAAAATGAACACACACAGATTTGTCTGCAGAAAAGGTAAAACCCGTCTTTGCAGTCCATGCCTCTAAGCGCTTTATCATAAGCTGCAACTGCCGACTAGCAGTGACAAGACAGGAGGAAGAACAGAAAACAGCAAAATCGTCCACAAACAAGGAGCATTGGGCTGGACTCCGGATAGTGGACGTGATACTGTTAATAGCGACGGCAAAGAGGGTAACACTTAAAACGCTGCCCTGAGGAACACCATTCTCCTGCACGTACAAATCAGATAGCACATTACCAACCCGATACCGAAAGAGGCGGTGAGGAAAAAAGAACCGAATGAAGATGGGGAGACGGCCACGAAAGCACCACTCATGGAGTTGATTGAGGATAAGGCGGCGCCAAGTAGTGTCATACGCCTTATTAATGTCAAAGAAGACCCCTAGACAATGCTGGTTACGTAGGAAGGCCTGCTGGATGGCGGCCTCAAGCAGGGTCAAGTTGTCTATAGTGGAACGACATCTCCGAAAGCCACACTGAGAGGGGCTAAGGAGCTGCCTGGTCTCGAGCAGCCAAACCAGGCATCGGTTGACCATGCGTTCCAACGTCTTCCCAACATAGCTCGTCAAGGCAATACTCCGATAACTACTGGGATGCGTTCGGTCCTTCCCTGGTTTGAGGAGGGGAATCAAAATCGCCTCCCTCCACGAGTCAGGGTACGTGCCGGATAACCATAGCATATTAAAACAGTTCAGGAGAACTTCCTTGGATGGCAGCAACAAGTGCCGCAGCATGATGTACCGGATTTGATCATGACCAGGCGCAGTACCATGAGCCACAGACAGCGCAGAATCCAGTTCCCACATTGTGAAGGGGCAGTTATAGGGTTCAGAATTTAGAGACCTGAAGTCCAAGTGACCCCTCTCGATGGCAGTGCGGTAGCGACAGAAATCTGGATCACAGTTAATAGTGGCGGTAGATTCCGCAAAATGCATGGCCAGTGTCTGGGCAATGTCTCTCGGCGCCGTGAGGAGACATCCCTGATGCAGCAATGGCGTGACAGGTAGCTGGCTGAGTTTCCCGGAAATCCTCCTGATGGCTTCCCATACTGTCGTAGAACTAGTAGAGCGAGAGATGGAGTTCAAGAACGATTGCCATGACCGTCGTTTGCTCTCTTTAATCACTCGCTGTGCTTTGGCCCTTGCCACCCGAAAGGCCGCAAGATTGTCAGCTGAGGGACGGCACTTGAAGCGGCGCAGAGCTGCACGGCGGGCTCGGATGGCTGAGCGGCACTCAGTGGTCCACCAAGGGACAGGACGCCTCTTGGGATGACCGGATGACCGTGGGATTGACAATTCAGCAGCATGGGAGATCACGGCTGTAACATGGTCTACCCATTCGTGGACGCCAGCACGGTGTTCCAAAACTGCCAGTTGGCTGAAGTGTCCAGTCAGCTCTGCAGAGGTGCCACCGGGGCGGCACTGGTAATGCCACAGCCTCATCCAGGAGGCGAATCCAAAGGGGGAAGTGGTCACTAGAATGGAGGTCAGCAGCAGCCTCCCACAGAGCAGAATCCGCAAGTGCTGGAGAGCAAAAGGAAAGGTCAATAGCCGATGACGACCCGGAAGCAGTACAGAAATGAGTGGGAGCACCAGAGTTGAGGATGCACAGTTCTTCAGACATCATGAGGCTTTCCAGAATGCGACCCCTGGGGCAAGTAGTCGGAGAGCCCCATAAGACATTATGAGCGTTGAAGTCCCCCAGAAGAAGAAATGGGCGGGGGAGTTGGCTAATAAGGTCCGTGAGAGCTTCAGAGTCTATCGCATCCTGAGGCAGTAAATAAACTGAACAGACTGTGAGCCTCCGACCCACAAGAATGTCAACTGCAACTGCAACTGCTTGCAAGTCGGTGACGAGAGGGAGCTCAGATGAGGGGTGCATGTCACGGACAAAAACCGCAACACCACCCTTTGCCCTTTCCCCCGTCAGATCATCTTTTTGATATACGGTATAGCCCCGTAAAGAAGGAGAATCAGTGGCCCGAAAATGTGTCTCTTGGAGACATAAGCACAAGGGGCACTCTCGTATAAGGAGTTGTAATTCGGCCACATGCGTCCTGAACCCATTCAGGTTCCACTGTAATATGGGAGCCAGTGATCAGGGTGGCTGAACTTTCACCCTGCCTCTGTGCTTTGGAGGTGAGCCCGTACTGGCCGGAGATTTATTCCTGGGGCGAGAAGTTCGCCCCCGATCGACATCAATGTCCATAAGCTCCGATGACGACCCACGGGAGATATCAGACAGTACGATGGCGTCGTCATCGGACCGACGCTGACTAGTCTCCTCAAGTGGCAAAACCTTCACCTTCTGAGGCTTTGTCTTGGGGGGCTTAGAATGCAGAGCCTTGTCAACAGTTGGAGCTTTACTCGCCTGGGCAGAAGGCGCCATAGGGGGAGAGGCAGGAAGTACCCCAATGTCAGCAACCACGGCCTTGTCCGACGTAGCGGGGAGAACCGCAGGTTGCAAAACAACCGCAGCAGCACAAGTGCACTGGCAAGCGCAGGTATTAGTGCTAGCACTAGCAACCTCCGTTTGCGTAGCAACAGTGGCCAGTTGTACCGGTTTTTTGAGAGCGGAAGCGAAAGATGTTGAAAACACAGGAGGTTGCATGGCCTTAAAGAGCTTCTTGGCCTCACCATAGGGGATGCGCTTAGATGTTTTAATCTCCTGTACCTTCCGTTCTTCGAGATAGATGGGGCAGATCCGGCTCCAGACAGGGCGACTCCCAGAGGAATTCACGCACTTCACAGGCGATGAACAATCGGCTCCGTCATGGGTAGGCTGACCACATTTACCACAAGTGGCTATCCCATTGCACCCCAACGTAGTATGCCCAAAGCGCTGACATTTAAAACAGCGCATTGGGTTCGGGAAATATGGCCGTACGGGCAAACGTAAGAACCCCGCTTTAACATGCTCTGGGAGTCTCGGGCAACTGAACGTGAGAATAAACGAGTCAGATTTGACGAGGTCCCCATCGACTTGTTTCATAATATGCTGTACGTCAACAGTACCTTCGTCAGCCCACTCAGATTTTAACTCGTCTATGGGGATATCCACCAAGTCCCTACACGTCACAACACCCTTATTATAATTCAAAGTGGAGTGGAGCTCGGTCTCGATAGCGTACTCTCCTAGACAGGTTGCTTTCCAAAGGGAAGATACTTGACGGGAACTAGAAGTCTCAACTAACAGAGTCCCATTGCGCAGTCGCTTTACAGATTTCAGCGTTCCTGCAATTCCCTCAAGACCCTTGTGGAGGTAAAAGGGAGAAAACCTCTCAAAGCTACCCTCCTTCCTTTTAATAATCAAAAACACATTCTGATTATCAGCATGTGCTCCGTTACTACATTCTGTTAAATCTCTAGCAACACCAGGCGCTGGAGGACTCGCAGCGCGTATCCGCTTTTTCGATGGGGTGTGTTTTCCTACCAGCGGCCCATCCAAGCCACTGGTAGGGGGAAATGTAGAGGTCGAAGGGTCCATTGCGGTCCCACGAGCAGCTAGAGAACTAAAAGTCCGCTCAGACAGAGCCCCGCGAGTCTGAGTAAGCCTTATACAACTGGGGTGGGGCAGGTGCCCCAGAGGTTGCCCGCTTGCGACTGTTTCACCCCAACAGCCATGCATCTTCTAGGCGTGGAGCACACCAAAAGATTGAGGGGTTTTTATAGAGGTTGGCCTTCCTCGCAATCCAGGCGGTCAAGCCAAGATTACCATTCCCCGCAGCACACAACATTTCACCGCCGCGCCGCACGGTGGTCGCTGAAGCATGTAAAGCATGTACGGGGGTTACGGTGACAGGAGACTGGCGGCGCAGACCAGTCCCCAGCTCAGGACCCCGGGGTCGCCAAGCCCGTACTCAGCAAGTGAATGCTGGTCGCTAAATTTCCTCGATGTCTGCTGCAAAGCCTGTTTGATACGCACCCTAAATACTGGACCAGTAATCTAGAACCGATATACAGTTGCCTTATAGGCCCAGTGTATTTCATCACAATTCTGCCGACCACCTAAGCTTCCTTGCCCTTCCTTGCTGTTAAATTCAGAGTTTGGTCCTTTCCATATTGCTTTTCAGCTTTAATCTTCGGTATTTAAACGATGCAACAGATTCCAAAATTAACTACAAATGCTGAAATAGGAAAATATCAAATGCTTGCTCTTGTTTATCTTGCACTCTAACGCCGAGAACAGTGAAAGAACCATTTACAAGTTTTGTAAGACCTGCTAGAAATATGAACCTACAAATAAATGAAGGGAAAATTATGTATACGTCTCTAACTAAGAAAAACCATCGCAATGAATCTCCATTCATACAAACTAGTTCATACAAGTTTTATGTTACACGTTGATCCACTTAGCTTGAATCAGAGGTAAACTGTAAGATCAATCTCAGCTCTGAAATAAAAAAATAATAATATCGTCCGCCAACATGCGTTACCATGGCTTCAGAAAAATCTCAGTTAAAATCTAAGTTTCTGTTCAGGAAAATTTAAGTCTGATGTAAAAAAATCAATAAAGCTGCTGAATCCTGGACACTAGCGAAATTCGATGAAAAGCAGCTTTGCGTATTTGAAAAACCCTTGAAACTAGTTCTTAGGACAGCAGAAAAAATGGTGCCTCGAAGAGGAGATTCAGGCATGAATGATATAATCTATGTAATCAATCAGGCGTGGTCAGATGCATTAAGATTAAAAGGTTCAAATTGGTAGGACATGTCCTGAGGGATAATGACAGAATGCTTAATCAAGTATTAAGTGCAGTCGAGGAGACGAAATCTAAGGTGGGAGGAAGGTGTCAGAGAGGACATAAGGAAAACGCCATTTAAAAAATTCAAATGGCTCAGAGCACTATGGGACTTAACTTCTGAGGTCGTCAGTCCCCTAGAACTTAGAACTAATTAAACCGAACTAACCTAAGGACATCACAAATATCCATGTCCGAGGCAGGGTTCGAACCTGCAACCTAGCGGTCGCCCGGTTCCAGACTGAAGCGCCTAGAACCGTCCGGCCACTCCGGCCGGCAAAACGTCATTCAGAATTGGAAAAGTTCGACACTGAACAGGAAAGGGTGGAACAATCCTTCACAGAAGGGCTGAATCATAAATGTCTGCCTTGCCACTTTATGATGATGATAACGATGACGAATCTTGTGGGTACGTATACTATTAGAACAAACTTTTCTCTGATACACAACAGCTTTCTTGTATCATCTGCCACTGATTTTTGATGAGCCTCGCCGCAATGATGTCGTGCTTACTAAAAAGCCTGTTACGGAACGCGTCACTCTTCTTTAGATTTCATTTGTCCTACCTAGAAATTATCCAGACTAACAAGTGATACTCAACGGTCGATGGGACGAGTGTTTGGTGACCCACTAATTTCTTGGCTGTATATCATTTCCTGATGATCCTTCCAATAAAGTTACACCTAGCCTCTGTTACTCCTACAAATAGTTTAAAATGGGCGTTCCACTCCAGGTCACTCCGGTTAGACAGGACTACTGCGTATTCACTTTTTAATTTTTACACATTTTCGCCTATCGAGCCACTAGGGGAGAGTCCCATTTTAGCTGAGTCGGATAAAACAACGACTCCAACAAAGCTAATGTGGCAGTGCGCGAGTGCAGCGCCGACTTAATTACGAGGAAGGACGCTTACTGAGGAAACCCTAGCAGCAGCGATGGCTAACGCAATTAGTGCAGCACGACCCGCCCAACTACATAATGCTTCCGTCGGGCAGAGCCGCGAAACCGCCACCAAACTGCTAGCAGCATTAATACTTGGAAACGGTTTTTCTGAGCAAAGTCGGCAGGTTTAGTATTCAGTATGGGTACAAGTTGAGTCAACATCTTTGTTATTAACTCTGCGAGGCACGGATTATTATATTTGTTGTATATAGTGAAAAGCTCAGGGATTCGTAAAATATTAATTAACTCTAAACCCGGAATTTCTACACTACGGGCCAATACAATTGCTACACCACGAAGATGACGTGCTACAGACGCAAAATTTAACCGACAGGAAGAAGGTGCTGTGATATGCAAATGATTAGCTTTTCAGTGCATTCACACAAGGTTGGCGCCGGTGGAGACACCTGCAACGAGCTGACAGGAAGAAAGTTTCCAACCGATTTCTCATACACACACAGCAGCTGACAGGCATTGCCTGGTGAAACGTTGCTGTGATGCCTCGTGTAAGGAGGAGAAATGCGTACCATCACGTTTCCTACTTTTATAAAGATCGGATTGTAGCCTAACACGATTGCGGTTCATCGTATCGCAACATTGCTGCTCGCGTTGGCCGAGATCCAATGACTGTTAGCAGAATATGGAACCGGTGGCTTCAGGAGGTTAATACGGAATGCCGTGCTGAATCCCAAAGGCCTCGTACCACTAGCAGTCGAGATGACAAGCATCTTATCCGCATGGTTATAACGGACGTGCAGCCACGTCTCGATCCCCGAGTCAACAGATGGGGACGTTTGCACGACAACAACCAGCTGCACGAACAGTTCGCCGACGTTTGCAGCAGCATGGACTATGAGCTCGGAGACCATGGCTGCGGTTACCCTTGACGCCTGCGATTGTGTACTCAACGACGAACCTGGGTGCACGAATGGCAAAACGTCATAATCCAGGTTCTGTTGACAGTATCATGATGGTCGCATCCGTGTTTGGCGACTTCGCGTTGAACGCACATTGGAAGCGTGTATTCGTCATCGGCATACTGGCGTATCAGCCAGCGTGATGGTATGGGGTGCCATTGGGTACACGTCTCGGCCACCTCTTGTTCGCATTGACGGCACTTCGTACAGTGGATGTTACGTTTCAGATGTGTTTCGACCCTTGGCTTTACCCTTCATTCGATCCCTGCGAAACCACACATTTCAGCAGGATAATGCACGACCGCATGTTGCAGGACCTGTATGGGCCTTTCTGGGTACAGAAAATGTTCGACTGCTGCCGTGGCCAGCACATTCTCCAGGTATCACACTAATTCAAAAAGTCTGGTCAATGGTGGCGAACAACTGGCTCGTCACAATACGCCAGTCACTACTCTTGATGAACTGTGGTATAGTGTTGAATCTGCATGGGCATCTGTACCTGTACACGCCATCCAAGCTCTGTTTCACTCATGACCAGGCGTATCAAGGCCGTTATTACGGCAAGAGGTGGCTGTTCTGGGTACTGATTTCTCAGGATCTATGCACCCAAACTGCCTGAAAATGTAATCCCATGCCAGTTCTAGTATAACAAATTTGTCCAATGAATACCCGTTTATCATCTGCATTTCTTCTTGGTGTAGCAATTTTAATGGCCAGTAGTGTATTTTAAAGGGTTTCAAATTCGAGGCCTAAACGTTACCAACATGCACGTTAAGGATAAAGAGTCAGAGACAAAGATACTCGTTTGTAAATGATAATATTTTATTTTCATTCCGGACAGTTATAGATTGCGTACGACTATTACATTAACTTATTATTTCGGTGTTTATTTGATTTTCCCCGTTTTTCACATTATTTTTCCATTTTTTGTTCCTCTGTGAAGATTCTTTTGCCTTTCAATCTTTAATGTTGTTAACTTTGGTTCTGAAGTTTGGTCTGTTTTGGATATCTCGTTCTTAAGAAATCTTCTCTTTCGTTGATGAGGTTTTAGAATAGTTGTTTAGTAAGTCTGGTTTCTCCCATTCTTTTCATATTTCCAAAGAAAGTCTCGTTTTTCCGAATTGTGTCAGAAGTACCGGACGGCAATAGTTAAACTCTCGCTATTGTTTACCAAATGGCTACACAAATTTATAGGAATGATATTCAGACTGGGCGCAGCAGAATTTGCGTTGGTTAATACCGTTAGTATCGTGATTTGCCGTTAGGCGCCGGTATTGGCAGGGTGGTTTTGGGTTGAAACACCACCATCAGAGTGCACTGCAGTTGCAAACAATCACCATGGATCTGCACAATGTGAACAGGGCTTTAGCCGTAAAGCTGTTTCATCAAAACAATAGCAATAGTGCTGGTGCTTTTCTCGAGTATCGATGCATTAATTGAATACGGAAAAGTCCTCTTCCCGCACCGTAGGTGAAGAACATTCGGAAGTTCGAATCAACTGGCGATTTGGGAATTGCTCCCGGGAGAGGCTGACGGCCAATTCCGCCACAAATTGTTGAAGAAGTTACTGTAGCCAGGGACGAGAATGCCGGACGCAATGTGCGACCTTTAAGCAGCTGTGAGACGACAGTTAAACAGTCCATGGTCCACCATTCGAAACGCGCTGCGAGCAGTTGCGAAATCTTATTTCCAGCACGCTTTCAGGTAATCGTCGATGCAGATTGTCGTGAGGTTGGGCAACGCTCGTAACCTGGAACGCAAACATGGCACGCAATTAACAAATGTTACCATCTCTTCTGGAGATTAAAATGTGTTTCTTTCAATATTCTATTAGTTATTTCTCTTCCGAATGTTCTTACTAATGTTACCAGAAATTTTCACTTTCCTTCGATCACTCGTTTTTCATGGGGAGGGGGTGGGGGGGGGGCACTCAAGTAGCGAAATTTTAATTACAACCATCATGTATTTTAGAGCTTCCCACAATTATCTTTGTTGAATCTTCGTATATATTTCCTGTTTCGTTTGTTTTTCCCCCATAACTTACCGAAGTATTTTTGTGACTATTCTGTATTATCTCGATTTCTCGTCCTTTTAGTAATACACTCAGCTGCGCAGAGTGATCGACGTCTCTTTGCAGTCTTGTAATTCCCGATTTTCGTTAACGGAAATCGACCCCTTATTGTAGATGTCCTTGGAGAGTTGATATGCTCTTTTATTTAATCCAGTGATTCGAGTCTACGAATTTTTTTTAGTTTCGTTGATCCTTCCTAAGTCTGTTTTAGGTTTTTCGGAGAAGCCAAGGCGCACTTCGTCTTGCATATAGATACTGTCAGCGCCATTTTCTCAGCTGTTTCCTCACAAGATTTATGTGAGTAGTGGTTGACTTTATTGCTAGGTCGTCTGTGAAAGCAAGGCTATTGAGTATGATTCCTTAATGTTTACGTTCTAGTTTTAGATGGTGGTTACTTCTAGCTTCTTCTAGCGTTTCTTCCCACTCCCTGGCCATTTTTTCCGTGACGCAGCTAAAGCGGACATTTTACAATCTGTCTACCTGTGTGTCATGGTTCAAAAAATGGTTCAAATGGCTCTGAGCTCTATGGGACTCAACATCTGTGGTCATCAGTCCCCTAGAACTTAGAACTACTTAAACCTAACTAACCTAAGGACACCACACACATCCATGCCCGAGGCAGGATTCGAACCTGCGACCGTAGCAGTCGCGCGGTTCTGGACTGAGCGTCTAGAACCGCTAGACCACCGCGGCCGGCTGTGTGTAATGTTCTAATGTTGCAGTAGTACCGGGTGATCAAAAAGACAGTATAAATTTGAAAACTTAATAAACCACGGAATAATGTAGATACAGAGGTAAAAATTGACACACATGCTTGGAATGACATGGGGTTTTATTAGAACCACCCCATATTGTTAGACGCGTAAAAGATCTCTTGCTCGCGTCTTTCAGTGATGATAGTGTGCTCAGCCGCCACCACTATTAAGCACGTGGCTACAATGTCTTGACTTATACTGAGTTGACAAAAGTCATGGGATACCTCCGAATATCGGTCGGACCTCCTTTTCCCCGGCGTAGTGTAGTAGCTCGACTTGGGATGGATTCAACAAGTCGTTGGAAGTCTCCTGCAGGAACATTGAGCCATGCTACCTCTACAGCCGTTCATAATTGTAAAAGAGTTGCCGGTGCAGGATTTTGTGCACCAATTGACCTCTCGGTTACGTCCCATAAATGTGTTCGATAGAATTCATATCGGGCAATGTGGGTGGCCGAATCACTCGCTCGATTCGTCCAGAATGTTCTTCAAAACAATTGTGGCCTGGTGACATGACCCAGTGTCATACGAACACGAAGCCCATGAATGGCTGAAAATGCTCTCCAAGTAACGGAACACAACCATTTCCAGTCAATGATCGGTTCGGTTGGACCAGAGGACCCAGTCCATTTCATATAAAAACAGCCCACGCCATTATGGAACCACAACCAGCTTCCAAAGTGCCCTGTTGACAACTGACTCCTTGGAGTCTGCGCCAGTCTCAACCTACCATCAGCTCTTACCAACTGAAATCGGGACTCATCTGACCAAGCCATGGTTTTCCGGTCGTCTAGGGTCCAATCGATATTGTCACAAGTCCAGGAGAGGCGCTGCAGGAGATGTCGTGCTGTTAGCAAAGGCACTCACGTCGGTCGTCTGCTGCCATAGCACATTAACGGCAGATTTCGCCGCACTGTCCTAACGGATACGTTCGTCGTACGTCCCACCTTGCTTTCTGCGGTTATATCACACAGTGTTGCTTGTATGTTAGCACTGAAAACTCTACACAAAAGCCGCTGCTCTCTATCGTTAAGTGAAGGCCATCGGCCACTACTTTGTTCACGGTTAGAGGTAATGCCTAAATTTTGGTATTCTCGACACACACTTGACACTGTGGACCTCGAAATATTGGATTCCCAACTATTTCCAAAGTGGAATGTCCCAATCGTTAAGCTCAAACTACCATTCTGCTTTAAAAGTCTGTTAATTCCCGCCGTGCCGTTTCACATGAATCACCTGAGTACAAACGACAGCTACGCCTAAGCACCGTCTTTTTATTCCATTTGTACGTGACACCAATGCCATTTGCATATGTGTATATTACTATCCAATAACTTTTGTTACATCAGTGTACGAGTATATGCCCAGAACGACTAAACACATCGAGATGCGGTTTTCGCTTTGTTATAGCGAAAATCGTCACGAATTTTCTCACACATGTAAGTATTTTTAAAGTTTATCGCTGCCGCATTATTAGACTGTCTGTTTTAAACTGAGTTATGTTCTTTTCCAGAAGTATTGGAAAGGACAGGCAAAGATGACTTCATCGACTTAGCTTCTGTGAAAATCTGTCCAAAAGTAACAAAATAATGTAGCCGAAAACCAGTTTCTCGCCGTCAGGAGAAGAGTTCCCACAAACGTCTGCCACATTGTACCAAACAAAAAGGAACACATAATGACATACGTTTCGTGTGTGCTAGTGCGCTTGAAGCCCATCAGTTTATGCTGTGTTGTTGCAGCGATCGGAGAGCATGCTCGTCAAGTTATTCTGACTTTCACAGTCGAAAAAGTGGTGTTGGTTTCCCACTGAACTGTCACAATACTTGTGCAGTTCTCCGTCTAGAATAAAATATGTCGGACGAAAAAGAACAGCAAATGTTAACAGAAGTGCAACTATCATTTTAGCAACAGTAACACACAGTCCAAATGTCACTACCAAGATCAACGAAAGAAGTTTCTGCAAATATTACAGTTCAACGCATATCGTCCCCTACACATTTCTCTCAACAAACAGCTTCCTGGAAATGATTTTCGAAATCTGGTGCCTAAGAAAATTTTAAACTTACGCAGGATTTCTATGCAAAAGTTTGTTTATACATTAAATTTTGTATGTAAACCAGGGCTTATCGATTTTCCCTATATGTACTGCTTTTAGTTCATTTTTTATTGTATTCGAATATTATATATTTCCTATTCATCTCAATTAATTTTTATTTTTCTACATTTAAGCTCGCTGCCATTCACCACACCTTCTAGAAATTTAGAATCTTCAGCATACAGCCATAGATTTCTGCTCAGATCATTTACGTATGTAGAGGATAACTGCGGTCCTGTCACACTTCCCTGGGGCACTCCTGACGATACGCTTGGCTCTTCTCCGAAAGCTCTTCCCAGTGCTATAGAAAAAAGTGTATAATTCCATTAATAAAACTGAAGCGCCACGAAAGTTGCCTCCAATTAACGTCACAAATGGTCAAGAAGAGTATTGCAAAATCGTATAGGAAAATGCAAACGCATAATAGGTAGAAATAGCTCCATCTACACTCCGTATATTACGAAAAATTACGCAGCGGGCTTCCCAATCAGAAACCTAGTTTGAATGTTGTTCGTTTGTGAGAAGATAGTGTTATGCCTCGTGTAAGGAAGGGAAACGTCCACCAGCGCGTGTGGAATTCCAAAGAGAATGGGTCGTGACCTACCGAGTCCGTGATTTATCGTGGCGCGATATTGCTGCTCGCGTTGGTCGGGATCCAACGGCTGTCATGCGAATATGGAATCGATGGTTTGAGCATGGCTATACTCGACGTCAAGCAGGGTCTCAGCGGCCCCGCACGAATAACGCCCTGGAGAGCAGACGCATTAGTTCGATCGGCCGAGCGTGATCGTACAGTCACGTCACATAGCTTGCGTGAGAACATGGGCGTGTTTGGACAAAGACAAGTTTGCACACTGATGTCTGGTGCACAATGGACTGTCAGCACAGCGACCGTCGTTGCGTCTTGCTTTAGTGAAATGGACGGAGGAAGCGTAGTTGATTCAGTAATTCAAGTCTATCGACAAGTCTTTGATTCTGTACCAGATCGACGCCTTCTAAACAAAATACGTTGCTGGACGTTACAATTGCAACACCACGAAGATGACAAACCTCATATTGACCTCAAGTGTTCTACGTGCGTGAATATGCAACTGGTTAACACTTCAGCACTATCGCCTAACGTAGGTAGGAGTAACGCCAAATACGTTCTGTAAGGAAAGATTGCGCAGCGAGTTTTCCATTCAGAAATCGCATTTCCGTGTCCTTGTTAAAAGAATATCGTGTTATTCCTGTTGCAGGGAAGGAAACATCTATCAAGCACAGCCGGAATTCGATAGCGGCTTGATCGTCTCCTGTTTCTACAGGATATTTCTGCTCGCGTTCAGCAAGATTCCAAGGCTTCCATATCACCATGGAAGCGACGGGTTCAGGAGGGACATACAAAGATCACCCATGACCACCGAGGTACTACCGACGTAAACCCGTCCAAGCGATAGCAGCGTCACCTGGCGGGGAACGACTGTTAGTCAGATACATGCACGGTGCATGTAGTGTGAGTACGCGTACTGTTCGTGTTGTAATGGTTCTTTATTTGCGAAACCATTACCATCCGCCAACCCTATTTTTCGATACCGCACATTAATGAATATTTTTCTACGTAAGTTCTCTTATTTTTCACTCTATTCAAATTTTGTTTCATTTTTATATATAAATGTACGTCGATATTTTCAGATGTTGAAATCGATGTACACTCCTGGAAATTAAAATAAGAACACCGTGAATTCATTGTCCCAGGAAGGGGAAACTTTATTGACACATTCCTGGGGTCAGATACATCACATGATCACACTGACAGAACCACAGGCACATAGACACAGGCAACAGAGCATGCACAATGTCGGCACTAGTACAGTGTATATCCACCTTTCGCAGCAATGCACGCTGCTATTCTCCCATGGAGACGATCGTAGAGATGCTGGATGTAGTCCTGTGGAACGGCTTGGCATGCCATTTCCACCTGGCGCCTCAGTTGGACCAGCGTTCGTGCAGGACGTGCAGACTGCGTGAGACGACGCTTCATCCACTCCCAAACATGCTCAATGGGGGACAGATCCGGAGATCTTGCTGGTCAGGGTAGTTGACTTACACCTTCTAGAGCACGTTGGGTGGCACGGGATACATGCGGACGTGCATTGTCCTGTTGGAACAGCAAGTTCCCTTGCCGGTCTAGGAATGGTAGAACGATGGGTTCGATGACGGTTTGGATGTACCGTGCACTATTCAGTGTCCCCTCGACGATCACCAGAGGTGTACGGCCAGTGTAAGAAATCGCTCCCCACACCATGATGCCGGGTGTTGGCCCTGTGTGCCTCGGTCGTATGCAGTCCTGATTGTGGCGCTCACCTGCACGGCGCCAAACACGCATACGACCATCATTGGCACCAAGGCAGAAGCGACTCTCAACGCTGAAGACGACAAGTCTCCATTCGTCCCTCCATTCACGCCTGTCGCGACACCACTGGAGGCGGGCTGCACGATGTTGGGGCGTGAGCGGAAGACGGCCTAACGGTGTGCGGGACCGTAGCCCAGCTTCATGGAGACGGTTGCGAATGGTCCTCGCCGATACCCCAGGAGCAACAGTGTCCCTAATTTGCTGGGAAGTGGCGGTGCGGTCCCCTACGGCACTGCGTAGGATCCTACGGTCTTGGCGTGCATCCGTGCGTCGCTGCGGTCCGGTCCCAGGTCGACGGGCACGTGCACCTTCCGCCGACCACTGGCGACATCATCGATGTACTGTGGAGACCTCACGCCCCACGTGTTGAGCAATTTGGCGGTACGTCCACCCGGCCTCCCGCATGCCCACTATACGCCCTCGCTCAATGTCCGTCAACTGCACATACGGTTCACGTCCACCCTGTCGCGGCATGCTACCAGAGTTAAAAGACTGCGATGGAGCTCCGTATGCCACGGCAAACTGGCTGACACTGACGGCGGCGGTGCACAAATGCTGCGCAGCTAGCGCCATTCGACGGCCAACACCGCGGTTCCTGGTGTGTCCGCCGTGCCGTGCGTGTGATCATTGCTTGTACAGCCCTCTCGCAGTGTCCGGAGCAAGTATGGTGGGTCTGACACACCGGTGTCAATGTGTTCTTTTTTCCATTTCCAGGAGTGTAATATCTTGTGTGAATATCTTTGTACTTATTGTTATCTTTGAGGCTGGCTTGTGACATTTGGCGCGGAAGCGTACAGGGTAGTAATGTTTTTGTGTAGAATATGCACAGTCCTGACTTTGTGTCGGAAATGAAAAGCTGAGTGAGTTGTGGACAATGAAAAATGTTGTGAATTTTATCAAGAGCAGTAACGGCTGCGAAACTGTATGATGAAGTAATGTTTTGAACATGCGAAAGTATAAAAAGTTGAATAAATGTGAATTTTTTGTGAAAAGTGAGTGTCAAGAATTATTTTCAAGTGACCATTGTTTAAAAAGTATGAAGCACATTGCAATGAAAAGCATAAATCATCAAATTAATCCTGAAAAATTGTCTTCGTAAGTTCTTCAAGTCGGCGTAATTAACATCCGAGTGCCTTTCGAACCAACAGCGATAGTCATGCTACCTAGACAACATTTTTAATTACGAGCCAGAGCCAAAGCCAAAGCCAGAGCGAGATCGTCGTTGGATTGCAAATACAAGATGAGTGATTTCATTTTTAATTTTCTTCACGGACTGTAATCAATTGATGTAGCAATACCTGCCACATTAAAGACCTTTTAGTTGCGCAATAAAAAGATCATACGTTGAGTGCGTGACGTGATAATTTTTGAACTAATTAACTGTTAGTGGAGGTATTGTTATAGTGTGTAGAATGAGGAAGGTGCATCGTAATTGAGTTTGACCGAGGGCAGATTGTGATGGCCTGGAGGCTCGGCCAGAGCATTTAGAAAACTGCACTACTTTTCGGGTATTCGAGGAATTCTGCGGTGAGTGTCTTCAACACCTGGCGGAACCAAGGTGAAACGACGTCGAGACGTCGTCAGGTTGGGCGGCCACCACTCATTACCGATGTCGGTCGTCGAAGGCTGGGAAGGCTCGTAAAACAGGACAGACGGCGAACTGTGGTGGAACTAACATCCGACTTTAATGCTGGGCAAAGAACAAGTGTGTATCAACGCACAGTGCACCAAACACTCGCCCGCCAGTGTGGCCGAGCGGTTCTAGGCGCTGCAGTCTGTAACCGCGCGACCGCTACGGTCGCAGGTTCGAATCCTGCCTCGGGCATGGATGTGTGTGCTGTCCTTAGGTTAGTTAGGTTTAAGTAGTTCTAAGTTCTAGGGGACTGATGACCTCAGCAGTTGTCCCATAGTGCTCAGGGCCATTTGAACCAAACACGCCTAACGATGGGCCTCCGCAGCCGACGACCCATGCATGTGCCAGTGCTAACACTACGACATCGGCAACGACGACTGAAATGGACACGTGACCATCGGTACTGGACATTGGCGAAGTAACAGAGCGGTGCATGGTCTGATGAATCCCGATACTTTCTTCATCATCCCAATGGGAGGGCGCGAATCTAGGGGAACAGATCTTCGACACCTGTACTGCGGGACAGAAACAAGATGGCGGTGACTTCACTACGTTCTAGGGAACATTGACGTGGGGATCCATGGGTTTGTTCAAATGGCTCTGAGCACTATGGGACTCAACATCGGAGGTCATCAGTCCCCTAGAACTTAGAACTACTTAAACCTAACTAACCTAAGGACAGCACACACATCCATGCCCGAGGCAGGATTCTAACCTGCGGCCGTAGCAGTCACGCGGTTAAGGACTGAAGTGCCTAGAACCGCACGGCCACCGTGGCCGGCGCATCCATGATTCCAGTGCAAGGCACCATGACGGCCAAGGAGTATCGTACACTGGTTGTAGACCACGTACACTCCTACAAGACGATCGTGTTTTCTGATGGCAGTGGCATTTTTCAACTAGATAATGCGCCATGTCACAAGGCCAGGAGTATGAAGGAGTGGTTCGAGTAACACAGTAGAGAGTTCCAATTGATGCGCTGGCCCTTTAACTCACCAGATCGGCACCCGATCGGACACATCTGGGATCTGATTGCACGTGGCGTCAGTGCCTATTGCCCCCCTCCCCGGATTTACGGGAATTAAGTAAATTATGTGTGCAGATGTGGTGCGAACTTCCTCCAGCAGCCTACCAAGGACTCATTTCTTCCATGCCACGATGCGTCACTGCGGTTATCCATGCCAAAGGTGGACATACCGGCTATGAGACAGGTGGTCATAATGCCCTGGCTGGTCAGTGTACTCAGTGCCATGCAGGATCTCATTGGCCCCGCAAGACTAGCACCAAAGATGGAAGAAATATTGTTAGCTCGGCCGTACGGGAACGTACAGCCACGTCACGTACCTTGAGTCAGGAAACTGGTTTGTTTGCATAAAGACTAGCAGCCGCACTGACAATGCGACTAAGTGTGATGCACCACGGCGACCACTGTTGCGGGTTCACTTGCCGCGACAGCAGGGAGACGTGGGTCGATATTGATGCACTCAACGACAACACTAGCTTCAAAAGTTGTACCATGTCGTAGTTTCAGACAGTTCCTGTTCTACGTACAGCGTCACAATACACAAAGATGTGTGCGTCGAGATTCCGAGGAGAACGAACGTTGCCCCATTGCACTCGTCATCGTTAAATGGCTCCATAACCTAGGATGATGGGGTGTGATACCACTGAATACTAAACGCGATCACGTACTGTTAATTTAGCCGATAATATAGACAAAAGCCCTTACATTTCAGACCTGTTAGGCCTGTGACTGTGCCTTATCTGCGATGCTTACTAACATTACCATTCAACAAGATAACAAAGGACCGCATATCGCCCGGTGCACATGAGGTTCGACTACTGGTCATGAGTTGTCGAGAGGCTCCTTCGCCACCACTCACTACCACTAACATTAATGAACTGTCGCATAGATTTCAAACAGGAGCGATTGATGTACATCGTCTGACTCGAAACCCAGCAGGGTTAGCGCCACTGTTGCCTGTTAATGAGCAGGGTTAGAGCTACTGTTGCAGCTCAGAGCACTGAAATCCCCACCCTGAACACCTCCAACTAATCAACAAATTTGTACTATATTCTTCCTGTTGTTGTACACATTCGGTACGTAATATGTCGTTATTAAAAATAATGTTCAAATGTGTGTGAAATCTTATGGGACTTAACTGCTAAGGTCATCAGTCCCTAAGCTTACACACTACTTAACCTAAATTATGCTAAGGACAAACACACACACACCCATGCCCGAGGTAGGACTCGAACGTCCGCCGGGACCAGCCGCACAGCCCATGGCTGCAGCGCCCTAAACAGCTCGGCTAATCCCGCGCGGCTTTCGTTATTCGTCATCCATTCTTGTGTTACAGTTTTATAGGCTGCAGTGTTCCTACACAAACGATTACATTTCTATTTGGAAAAACGCTTGCGGCACGCGAATACATCTGTATGTCTCAGTAGTATGACAAGAAACTCTATGTCCTTTAGGGAGGACTTTCTCAAATTTCGTTTGAGTGAAAACTGAAGTACCATATACTTAACAGTTCCCTAGGTATTTGAGGCGAAAAGCCTATTCATTTATACATAATTGGGAAACATACCTTTCAGTACTTTATAAACCAGCGTGGTAAGTTTAAAACCCAAAGACGACTGGAGAGTGCCGTCGTGACGGCAGACATCCGGCCCCTTCATGAGCAAAAAACGTGACCTATCACGTGAATATCGTCCCAGCGATTGCTGCTGATGTTCTAATTACGGCAACTTGACACACCTAGAATATCTTTTCCTACTCATTCCCTAAAAGCGTCTCTTCACTTCGTTAAGTTGTAATTATCATTAAGGGAATACGTGCGTAGCCTTACGTAGTTCTTGACGATCGCGAGTCTACCCCACCTCCGTCGCCGAGGTTGCCATCCCGCTCCTGTGCGATCTCGTCCGACTCGGAATTTGCTTGGTGGAGGAAGAATCTTACACCCCCAGTACCTTATCGGCGAGGGGAAAAGAGGTGGTGTTGATAAGTTCGTGATCATTACGCAAATGCCCTGGGTTAAACTACAAACTTCTCCGCAGTGTCTCGTGAAATGAGGGCATTTGACACTGTCGATGGCGATCCGTCTCTCGGATGGGGACGTTAAGCTCAGTGGCTCGTTTGATGTTGTTGGAGAGGAGTAGGGTATGTTCCGACAAGTGTCTCCTCCTTTCATTTCTCAAAGTAACACATCAGAAAAATGATACTATACACTACACACGCCTATTACTCTCGCCTACAGTCAACAGATACACTTACAGCACAACTCTCATATACTGCGACAAACGGAGTCATCGTGCACGGAGCAAGAAATTCCTTTCTGGGTAGGCGGCTGAATCTACCACTCTGAGCCCCTCGCCAACAATGTCATACGACTCTTCCTTCCCTTACTGTGATTTTAACTGATTATACGAGAGCCTGCTAAAAAGCAATACCTCCGAATTCTTATGTGAAAACTCTTAACGCTTTTTAAATGAAAAAAAACGTTATTAACATGCTATATCCTTATTCTTCATGTGTACATATTTATTTCTGAAGTCACCCTCGCAGTGAACTCATTTCTCCTAACGAGAGATGAGGTTGTTGATACCGTCACTATAGACTGTTTGAGATTGTCAAATGCGCCACAACCATGTTCTCTGCATGCATCGCTTCATCGCTGTCAAAGTGAAGCCCCCGGAGGTTTTCAAAAATGGTTCAAATGGGGGCACTATGGGACTTAACATCTGAGGTCATCAGTCCCGTAGAACTTAGAACTACTTAAACCTAACTAACCAAAGGACATCACACACATCCATGCCCGAGGCAGGATTCGAAACTGCAACCGTAGCGGTCGCGCGGTTCCAGACTTAAGCGCCTAGAACAGCTCTGCCACACAGGCTGGCTGGGAGGTATTTTTTAAGTTTTGAAACCAAATGCAAATCGGATTGAACTAAGTCGGGACTGGATGGAAGATGATCTATGACAGTGAATGAAGGCGTCGGATTGTTTCAGATGACGCAGCGCTAGCCGTGTGGTCTGGCACTGTCATGCTGAAGTACAGGGTGCTTCGTATGTGGACGAACTCTTCCAATTCGAAACTCTAACACAGTACGCTATTTCTCACGCAACTACACAGTAACATTACACACCGCCCTGTTACACGCTACAATTCAGAGCCCTCTATCGGCAGACGGCTGCAGATATTTAGACATCAAGAATACAGATGTAGAATGTTCACAAAATTTGTTTTATTTGTAAAGCCTGAAGAGTTTTTAACATTAAAAATTCTGAGACCTTACATTTCATGAAGGCACAGTAAAATTTTCATGCTTACACTTGTAGTAACACTCTTGCTTCTTTCAGTAATCAATTGTTCATTCTTACAAGACCGAGCAAGGTGGCGCAGTGGCTACACATTGGACTCGCATTCGGGAGGACGACGGTTCAATCCCGCGTTCGGCAATCCTGATTTAGGTTTTCCGTGATTCAGGGAAATAACTTCAGGCTAATGCCGGGATGGTTACTTTGAAAGGGCAAGGCCGACTTCCTTCCCCGTCCTTTCCTAATCCGATGAGACCGATGACCTCGCTGTCCGGTCTCCTTCCCCAAAATAATCCAAAATCCATTCTTACAAAAACAGTATTTTTCAGTACAAACAAGCCACCAGGCACTCCACCGCGGGGAGTGGCCGCGCGGTCAGAGACACCATGTCACGGATTGCGCGAACCCTCCCGCCGGAGGTTCGAGTCCTCCCTCGGGCATGGGTTTGTGTGTTGTTCTTAGCATAAGTTAGTTTAAGCAGTGTGTAAGTCTAGGGACCGATGACCTCCGCAGTTTGGTGCCTTAGGAATTCACACATAATTGAACATTCGTGCACTCCTTTATACACTGATGGAAAAAATTTTAACACTCTCAAGGGCTATATTCAGTTTTCTCAAGGACTATATTCAGTTGCATTAGGCATACTGAATGGTTGTAGCGTTAGTAATTCATTTTTCACGATCGTCGGCGATCAGATGGCGTTGAGGACGCTTGATGCTGGCAGTTACTGTGCTGAGATCAGAGGTGAACAGTGTTCGCAACATTCATTCTGCGATATAACCATGCCCCACCGACCTGTTACTACTTCCGTTACACAGCTCCAGCCGTTTGAGCAGGGACATGTTGTGGTCCTGAAGGAAGCTGGGTGAACGTTTCGACTGCTTGTCGCATATGTTATGCACAATGTATCAGTGGTGTGTCGCTGCTTCCAACAGTGGTCTGTGGAATATTCCCACACCTGTAGGTCATATTGTGGATATCCGCGTAGTATAGACGAGCGTCAAGATCAATGGTGCGAGCAGTGATTACCGACCGAACATCGTCCAGGGACTGAATGTGGGCACATGTTCCACCCACTATGTCGTCAGGGACAATTGGGGACCTGCTCCTTGCACCAGGACTAAGATAACTTGTCCCTTTAGCCAGGCTGCCACTGATAAAACAACACCGCCAAGAATGGCCACCGTGGCGTCGTGAAAGAGTTGTAAGAAGAGTGGAATGGCGCTCTCTTGTCTTCAGTTATGGGTGTAGGTTCTGCCTGCGTGTGAGTAATGGATGTGCACGTGTGTAGCGTATACTAGGTGAGCTGCCTATAGAGTGGATTCGCCCACCACACTTAACTCCCATCTCGGGCTCCGTGGTGTCGGCGGCCATCATTTACAATTCGCGATCACATTCAGAGTTTGTGCAGGGCAAAGTAACCAGTGCCTGCTATACCGCACTGCCTGTTACCCCCGTGCTACTGCCATTTCTTCAGCAGGAAGGTGATGTGCTTTTTCAGCAGGACAATGCACGTCCACATACGGCTGCTGCAACGAAACGTGCTCGTCGTGGTGTACAACAACTACCCTGGCCAGCGGCATTATCAGGTCTCTCACCAACCGATCACGAATTAAAATCAGTATCTCTTGTGGTATCCAAGGATTTATACTAGGGCTTGTCTTGCTAGTTACATGGTCCTCAGCTACCTTCACTAACTCATCTCTCAAATCTATTCCAATCCGCTGTTGTAGTTCAGATGGTTCAATTGGCTCTGAGCACTATGGGACTTAACATCTGAGGTCATCAGCCCCCTATAACTTAAAACTGCTTAAACCTAACTAACCTAAGGACATCACACATCCATGCCCGAGGCAGGATTCGAACCTGCGACCCTCATCTTCTGTAATGTGCATTAACAAGAGACAGTCCCACATGGGTCTCATTGTAAATATTTTATGGGCCAGTTTTAGTTTGCTCACCTTATAGAATATCTAACATCTGTTAGTTTTCTGAAATATTTTCTTGTCAAAGTAACGAGGACTCGATAAATGTGAACTATAGGAGTACACAGAGTAGAAAATTACATCTCTTCTGTGACACCATGCAAATTTTCACTGCGAACGCTCCGTTGTCTCAGAAACTATCTCAATTCTTGCACTGAAACTTTCACCGGTTCCTCTACAACCATCTGCAATGTCATAGGTCGGTGCTCAAAATTCACATCCAGGTGGGATTACTTTACATGTATTTACGTTCTCAGAATTAGAGGCGGTTCCTCCATGTAGCACATGCTGCTACAGGCCGGGCCCTTACGGGGGTCCCGTTGCCTATCTGCTCAGTTAGTTGAGGAAAGCCACACGTTAGCAGTTTTGATTTGAAAATATAAATATTGTTTGTAACAGGGGTGTCCAACTAATGGGGCCGCATGCGGCCCAAAGAAAGTACCAGTGTAGCCCAAGACGTGGGCCTCTATCACACGATCAGGAAAAAAACGAAATTCTGTTTATGTAAAGTTATGATGAAATGAATATTTTAAATCTGAAACTGCTGTCTCACGATACTATTCCCTCATTGCTCCAACTTGTTCTTTTTCTTTTTTTTTTCCCAGCAGTTATTTTTAGTAATGTTAAGTATATTATAGGCGGCCCAAATATACTCATCTTGGCTTGATTTTACAGCGATGTAAATAACAGATCACTGACAAAGTTATATGTATCTTCGAAAGTTTGAAGAATACATTCGTTATAATTCTTCTTGTTAAAGCACATTTTATGCATCACAAACTAGCACAATGATTTTACTCTCGAATCTTATACGATGGTTTTGTCGATAAAGATCGTTTGAATTACATTGTTAACAACTCATTTATTCATACAACAGTCCAGTCAACGAAAGAAAATTAGGAGAAAAATTCGTGTAGTCGCAAATTTTTGTATAGAGGTGGGCAGGAGTAGCTTAGTACAAATCCTCACTGATGGGTGCGATCTGGCTGGTAGATGAGAGTTCGAAGGTGATTTTGCACGTTTTTCTTGAATAAATCGAAAACAGAGGTTCATAGCGCTAATATTTCACAGTAAAGAATTAAATCACACCAAATTTCCTACAGAGAAGCTCGAGTTCTTTTTTTCCTCTAGTAGTAATAGTTTCCGCATTGCAGGGCCTGGAAAAATCTCACATTACCAAAAACAGTGTTTTAATGGTATAACATTAATGTTTATTGTTAAATGAAGTGGGCTATGAACTAATATTAAATGTTTTTATCATATCTAACGGTAATTGAACTGTATTAATGTGTAAATTGTGTTTTGGAGCTGTGACCGGCTGTATAAGGCTGGAGGTGGAGGTGGATGTGGATGGTACAATCGTGAGCGAAGCAGGTCGCCAGACTGTGGTCGTGTACTTCCCTCCTTCACACGTCTGCAAACTGAAGAACGAGCAGGCTAGTCCCCACTCTCTCTGCCTCATTGCATCACAACTTACACAGGAAATAGAAAAAGAAGCATTAAAAGCCGAAACACCAATAAATTGGCAGTTTCATATCATGCACTGGATCGAGGGAGTCGGGAAATTCGTTTCTCCAATACTACGTTTTATCAGTATCCCATCATCATTATGCTAGAGCATACATGGTTTTTAAAACCACAAAAGCAACTTTAACAGAAAACGAGAAAAATTCAAATTAGGCAAGTTAAAGCAAATAGCGCCAATACTACTACACTACATGCTGCATAATACACGTCGACGAGACACCGTGTGCCAATTTACTCGTTCCAAGAAGTGCACAACAAAGGGAGCTCTAAAACGAAAGTCCAAAGTCGCGTGCCGTTAGACGCGTTACAAAGCACGCAACATAGATCCTGCTGCAAGCATAGAAATCAAGTTGTTATGGCATCGAACGCTAAAAGGAAACCAACAGTTCAGTATTTCTCTTCAGTCGCTGCTTTATGTTCCGTGGTAGTGAGCAATATGGAAAGAAGAAAACGGTCGTTCCGGGAAAAACAGCGGATGAGCAGACGGAAGAAGAGGAGACGTTTGGCATTTCTTCGAAAATAACTTCCTTTTGGGGACGTATCCTCGTTTCGAAAATAACTGAGAGTGAGCGAGGATAATGATCAATTACGGCTGGACCTTGCGCAACAGAAATTATGTAACAGGACAACGTGATGAGAAAAGCAATTACTTCTTCCGGGAAGTTATCGGCTGCTCTAAGACTGGCCTGGAAAGCCGAGCTTGTTAAGGCGCTGCTTCCGGCACTCGGGAGGCGAAGCGCCACGGATTAACGACAACGGCTGATGAGTCATCCAGCTTCGATGTTATTCTTAGGCACATGCTACACAAACATCTACATCTACGTTTACGTGGGTACTCTGCAAATCACACTTACGTGTCTGGCAAAAGTTCATCGAACCACCTTCTCTATTATTCCATTCTCAAACAGCGCGCTGAAGAAACGAACACCTATATCTTCCCGTGCGAGTTCTGATTTCCTTTGTTTTATTATGGTGATCGTTTCTCCCTGTGTAGGTCGGCGTCAACAGAATATTTTACCATTCGGAGTTGAAAGTTCGTGATTGAAATTTCGTGAGAAGATTCCGCCGCAACGAAAAACGCATTTGCTTTAATGATGCCCACCCCAAATCCTGTGTAATGTCTCTGACACTCTCTCCCATATTTCGCGATAGTACAAAACGTACTGCCCTTCTTTGAACTTCATCGATGAACTCCGTTAATCCTGTCTGGTAAGGATCCCACACCGTGCAGCAGTACTACGTATAAAGGGGTATGGGCAAGAGTAGTGTATGCAGTCTCTTTAGTAGATGTGTTACATTTCCTAAGTGTCCTGCAAACGAAACTCAGTCTTAGGCTTGCCTTCCCCGCAATATTTTCTGTACGTTCTTTCCATTTATGTTGTTCGTAATTGTAATTAATATGGATTCAGTTGAATTTATGGCCTTTAGATTTGATTCGCTTATCGTTTAACCGAAGTTTAAAAGATTCTTTTTAGCACTCAGGTGGATGACCGTCACACATTTAGCTTTTTAGGGTCAACGGCCAATTTTTGCACCATACAAATACCTTATCTAAACCGTTTTGCAATTTGTTTTGATCTTCTGATGACTTTACTAGACGATAAACGACAGCATCACCTGAAAACAATCTAAGACGGCTGTTCAGATTGTCTACTAAATCTCTTGCACAGGGTGTTACAAAAAGGTACGGCCAAACTTTCAGGAAACATTCCTCACACACAAATAAAGAAAAGATGTTATGTGGACATGTGTCCGGAAACGCTTCATTTCCATGTTAGAGCTCATTTTAGTTTCGTCAGTATGCACTGTACTTCCTGGATTCACCGCCAGTTGGTCCAATAGAAGGAAGGTAATGTTGACTTCGGTGCTTGGGTTGACATGCGATTCATTGCTCTACAGTACTAGCATCAAGCACATCAGTACGTAGCATCGACAGGTTAGTGTTCATCACGAACGTGGTTTTGCAGTCAGTGCCATGTTTACAAATGCGGAGTTGGCAGATGCCCATTTGATGTATGAATTAGCACGGGGCAATAGCCATGGCGCGGTACGTTTGTATCAAGACAGATTTCCAGAACGGAGGTGTCCCGACAGGAAGACGTTCGAGGCAATTGATCGGCGTCTTAGGGAGCATGGAACATTCCAGCCTATGACTCGCGACAGGACACCTGCAATGGACGAGGAAATTCTTCGTGCAGTTGACGATAACCCTAATGTCAGCGTCAGAGAAGTTGCTGCTGTACAAAGTAACGTTGACCACGTCACTGTATGAAGAGTGCTATGGGAGAACCAGTTGTTTCCGTACCAGTACAGCGTGTGCAGGCACTATCAGCAGCTGATTGGTCTCCACGGGCACACTTCTGCGAATGGTTCATCCAACAATGTGTCAATCCTCATTTCAGTGCAAATGTTCTCTTTACGGATGAGGCTTCATTCCAACGTCATCAAATTGTAAATTTTAACAATCAACATGTGTGGGCTGACGAGAATCATCACGCAATTGTGCAACCACGTCATCAACACAGACTTTCTGTGAACGTTTGGACAGGCATTGTTGCTGATGTCTTGACTGGGTCCCATTTACTTCCACCTACGCTCAATGGAGCACGTTATCATGATCTCATACGGGATACTCTACCTGTGGTGCTAGAACATGTGCCTTTACAAGTATGACACAACATGTGGTTCATGCACGTTGGAGCTCCTGCACATTTCAGTCGAAGTGTTGGTACGCTTATCAACAACAGATTCGGTGACCGATGGTTTGGTAGATGTGGACCAATTCCATGGCCTCCACGCTCTCCTGACCTCATCCCTCTTTGCTTTCATTTATGGGGTCATTTGAAAGCTCTTGTATACGCAACCCCGGTACCAAATGTAGACACTTTTCGTGCTCTTATTGTGGAAGACTGTGATACAATACGCTATTCTCCAGGGCTGCATCAGCGCATCAGGGATTCCATGCGACTGAAGGTCGATGCATGTATCCTCGCTAACGGAGGACATTCTGAACATTTCCTGTAACAAAGTGTTTGAAGTCACTGTGGTGTCACCGCCAAACACCACACTTGCTAGGTGGTAGCCTTTAAATCGGCCGCGGTCCGGTAGTATACGTCGGACCCGCGTGTCGCCACTATCGGTGATTGCAGACCGAGAGCCGCCACACGGCATATCGAGAGAGAATTCCTAGCACTCGCCCAGTTGTACAGCTGACTTTGCTAGCGATGGTTCACTGCCTACTTACGTTCTCATTTGCCGATAAGATAGTTTAGCATAGCCTTCAGCTACGTCATTTGCTACGACCTAGCAAGGCGCCACTATCAGTTACTATTGATATTGTGAACTATGCACCGTCAAGAGCGACGTTCGTCATTAATGGTTTAAAGTTAAGTATTCCACCAGCTACATCCGTTGTTTCTAAATTCTAATTTCCTTGACCTGTTCCAGACCTCACGCCAGCCTGCGTGAGCTAAATCGCGTGCCTTTCGGCCTCCTCTAGTAACAGGGTGTTGGCTCTCCTGCCAACCACAAAAGTCACGCTGGTACGTTCTGTTGCTGTGTGTTTCCATTCCATGATTAATGTGATTTCAAGAGAAGTAATAAAATGAGCTCTGACATGGAAAGTAAGCGTTTCCGGACACATGTCCACGTAACATATTTTCTTTCTTTGTGTGTGAGGAATGTTTCCTGAAAGTTTGGCCGTACCTTTTTGTAACACCCTGTATAGAGAAGGGACTGCAAAGGGCCTATAACACTCCCTTGTGAAACGCAAGAAATCATTTCGGTTTTACTTTATGACCTTCCGTCAGTTACTACGAACTGTGACCTCTCTGAGAGGAAATCAAAAATCTAGTCACATAACTGAGACGATATTCCATAAGCACGCAATTTCACTATGAGTGTCTTATGTGGTACAGTCTTCTGTAAATCCAGAAATATGGAATCAATTTGAAATTCCTTGTAGACAGCACTTATCACTTCGTGTGTGTAAAGACACCGTTGTTTCTCACAACAACGATGTTTTTTTAAATCCGTCTTGACTGTGTGTAAATAGACAGTTCTCTTACAGGTAGTTCATAACGTTTGAACACGATATATGTTCCAAAATACTGATATTTAGAAAACTTTATCACACTTGCATATAGGGTTAACTCTGGACGCAGATACATTCCGGCCTTTGTGATGAAGAAGATAATGATGACAATAGGGGATGTCATATTTCTTCAAACCCTTAATCAGCAGTAGCAGCTACTCTATGATTCCATGCCACTAGTGAATCGCTCCGTCAAAAAACTGTACTTTCGGCACATAAACATCCTCACTGCGGGCACCACTTGTCTTTGAGGTCTCAATGGCATGTTTGTTTCGGCAGTACTGTGAACGTCCCGTTTTAATTTTAATTTTCTTCACTGGTGTCTGCAACCTAC
Source organism: Schistocerca gregaria (assembly GCF_023897955.1). NCBI lineage: Eukaryota > Metazoa > Arthropoda > Insecta > Orthoptera > Acrididae > Schistocerca > Schistocerca gregaria. The sequence continues at coordinate 214,447,582 of NC_064931.1, forward strand.
TCTCTTTTAACAAATAGAAAATTTCATTTGATGCTCTTTCGCCTTTCCTCTTGTTGTGATATTCTTTACTTCCGATGTCAAATAGTCGCGGCCTCAGTTCATCCAGTTCAACGAAAACAGTCACGTGTTCTTTTTACAGAGTTGCCATGTTCTATCTTTATGCTTCTCGAAATCACCTTTATCGGCAAAACTCGTATATTATCACATGCCCTTTCACGCACGGATTTAGACTTGCCTTCGGTTCGGTGCGATTCGCAGCAGCAGTGTGGGGGAAACAAGTTTAGTCGCAACTCGGCAGCGCTCTGATGACATCACGAATCGACCATTCGGCGGATATGTAGAAACGGTTCGGCTTGCTGAGTTTTATCACGTATGAATCTGATATTCGAGTCCCTCTCTATAGAGACTCATGCTCTCTTCGGCATTAGGAGACAAAAGGTTAGGTGCGAAAAATGTTCAAATGTGTGTAAATTCCTAAGGGACCAAACTGCTTAAGTCATCGGTCCCTAGACTTACACACTACTTAAACCAACTTATGCTAAGAACAACACACGCACACCCATGCCCGACGGAAGACTCGAACCTCCGGCGGGAGGGGCCGCGCAGTCCTTGACATGGTGCTTCAAACCGCGCGGCCACTACCGTTAGGTGCAAAAATATTCCTTGGACCAGGGTCTAAAGCCTATAAAACAAAAAAAACATCAAAGACACAGATACTTTTTTGATATGCCGTAACATCGAACGGCGTAGACCAACAAGAGAAACTCGGACATCCAGGTTCATTAAAGTTAGTGATTATCCAGTTTTTTATATCCTATTTTACTTTGCATTCATTTATTTTTTTCATTTTAGATTTTCCTACAATGTTTCAACGTATTCTTTTGTAAATTTTTCTGGCATACTTTAATGTATAACCCATTAGACACGCCAGTGTGCTCATTTATCTCTTGGTTTTCAGCTTCTACTACTAAGCACAACGTTGAATGAAGCTTCCCCACCAGGCTGTTTCGACGGTTAGCTATGTAGTATTGTCCTGTAGAATGAGTCGTGAAATTTTTTTCCATCCAGGGAAACTTTTCAGTTTAGAGTATGACACTTTTTAGTTTTTAACGTCAGGTATAATAATTTCTAATAAATTTCGAAATTGTTTGTACTCGCAGTGCCTGCAGTGGTGGGCAACTATCAGTTCTGCTTGCAGATAATTTGGGCAATAGCAACAACCTTGTCCGCAGCTCGTGGTCGTGTTGTAGCGTTCTCGCTTCCCGCGCCCGGGTTCCCGGGTTCCATTCCCGGCAGGGTCAGGGATTTTCTCTGCCTCGTGTTGACTGGGTTTTGTGTGATGTCCTTAGGTTAGTTAGGTTTAAGTAGTTCTAAGTTCTAGGGGACTGATGACTATAGATGTTAAGTCCGATAGTGCTCCGAGCCATTTGAACCATTTGAAGCAACAACCTCAGTCTTTGGCTATGAGCAAACCACCAGTCCAGGGGGTACCACCGGGTATGGTGGCGCACTGGTAAGCACAATGGACTCGCATTCGGGAGGACGACTGTTCACCGGAAACGTAAATCTGTATGGCCGGACACTGGTTTGATTTCCCTAAATCTATCCAGGCGAATGCCGGGATGATTCCTTTGAAATGGCACAGCCAATTTTCGTCCCATCCTCGACATAATCCGAACTTGTGCTCCGTCTCTAATAATCTCAATGTCGAAGGAACATTAAGCCCAATCTTCATTACAAGGTTTCCCATCCTTGACGTGATCCGATCTTGGGCTCGTCTATAATGACCCCGATGTCGACGGGACGTAAAAACCAATCTTTGTTCTAGGGGGCACCCGGGTTATTTTATTGTTGATTCGAAATTTTTCCTTCACATTTAAATTCACACAGCCACACCTCTCATCGCTTTTCCGCGTCATGTCTAAGTGACCAGTGGGGTGACTGGGAGGAGAATCACGTGCTGTCGGCAAGGACGCGTGCAGAGGGTCGATCGAGAGGCGTTTGCGCCTTCTGGTCTCGGCTCCCGGATCGGCAAAGACCTCCCCTCCCCTCCCCTCCCCTCCCCTCCCCTCCCCTCCCCTCCCCTCACCAAAGATTTTCCGGACTTTGTCTCGTCACCGATCGACTACAGTGACAATCCTGACTAGTGGTTTGTTCACCGAGTCAGGGAGCGCCTTGCTCTAACCCGAAATGAAAATTGTAGGCCATTTCCATCTGTTAAAACATTTACTTTTCTTGCAGTTTTCCATTATCTTACTCTCCCCACGTAGCGAAAACTAAAGTAAGAACACCCTAGTCTCTCTGTCTCTCTTCGAATCCTGCCTCGGGCATGGATGTGTGTGATGTCTTTGATTAGTTACACACACACACACACACACACACACACACACACACACACACAGCGCTCTAACGCCTACATCATTACTCCGCAAGCCATCTGACGGTGTGCGACAGAAGGTTGTAGTCAAGAGAAAAATTAAGACTCCCTCATGGATGGGCCGCCTTAGCAATTGCGCTAAACAGTTTCCTGAATATATGCAGAGTAGAGCATCATAAGACTCTTAGTTCGTGCCTCCCGTTCTGAACACTTGTCTCTCTACTGTTGATGGACTGAAGTTTCCCTCATCACCCCATCAGTATAGCATGGTCATGGCGTTTACATACAATATTTGCGACGCTCTAAAGCATTCCGCAACTTTATTCTTTGATGTGGGCGGACCCGACCCGATCCGGTACCCAGTAATTATTTTAAGACTAAATAATGCGTGACACTACAACATAACTGAGCTTTACAAAAATGCACGTGCGTTCTGAAACGTCTCTTTCTCTGACTTGTTCATGCCAAGCATGGCGCACTTAGTACAGAATCAAGAGACTGTTTACATTTTAATCTCCTTGCCAAGTGACTAATGAAAGACCATATTTACGATAAAAATAAAACAGATGTTAGCGATTTTCGCATAATAATTCAACTCTATGTAACGATCAATAGCTGCAAAATGTAATTCATCGTTCCTGTTTTTAATAGTACATCATAAACTAGGCAGTAGTATTGAAACTTTGAGGACAACGTAACATTTTAACGAAAGCTTTTATTTGAAAGTGTCATTCAAAGTTTTCTGTATTATGTGAGTTTTCTATAAATCCAAGTAGGATTTTGTTATCACTATTTGAGAAAATTAAGCATGTTTCGGATGTTTATTTAAGAGGCCATTTTACGATGGGGGGACTTGTTATTCATTAAAAGAAACCTAGTGTATAAATTAGTGAAATAAAAATGTGTTAGATTAGATTAGATTAGATTAATTATTCATTCCATAGACCCATAAAAGAGGGAATCCTCCTTGGTGTGGAACATGTCAGATAAACATATTACAAAAAGTAATTAGAAAAACTAGAGTTTCATTAATTTTAATGATCCTCAGTCAGTAAACAGTGAAATTATGTACATGAATTAAATTTAAACTTCTAATATTTACAGGTTTAATACTTACATCTGCTTTCATTAAATCCATCATTCAGACATTTGCTAGTTTCTTGGCTGTTACAACCAAGTATTGTCAAAAATTAAAGTAAATTATTCATTTAAGTGATCCTCAGTTAAGAACAGTCAGATTATGCACAAGATTCAAAATTAAACTTCCACTATTTACAGACTTAAGACTTACATCTGCTTTCCATACATCCATCATTCACGCAGTAGGTAGTTACTTGGCTGTTACAACCAAGCATTGTCAAAAATTAAAGTATAATAAATTTTCATTAAAATCGTCTACTGCACTTGTTGAGAAACTCATGGATGGAATAGAAGGAGTTGGAACTAGATAACTAGTTCAAAAAGAAAGTATATTGCTGAATAGAGGCTCGCAGTTGACGAGTGCCAGATCCCTGCCTGACTTTAAACCGACTCTGGTCAGAATTCTAACATCAATATAGTCAATGACTACACAAAAATCATCTTTCATAATGACGCTAAACACTTTATTGTTGATCAATGGAATAACGATTACTTATATTGTGGAAATTTCAAATTCCTATGAAATGAAATGTTTGTGAGGCTAGTGCCTCTCGGCGGTAGATTGGTCGCCTGGTGCAAGGCCTTTTAGCTGATGCCATTTCGGCAACATGGGTGTCGGATGAAATCCGGATCTCTAACAGTCTCTGAGGTAATCGGGTATAAACCTCGGAAGTTAAAGTGGGCTAGATATCAGACCATGTCTTTAATGAACGACGAGCGGAACACAGGTAGAAGGTGATGTGAAAATGTGTAAATACCATGCGTAGCGCAGAGATGTTAAACCTTTTTCGATCAAAACCTGAATATTGCTTGTCAGCCTGGGAACCTTACCGGCTAGGATTGATAAAGGAAATAGGTATGATACAAAGAACAGCAGCACGTTACGTCTCAAGTTCGCTTAGTAATCGCAAAATCGTGTCGGAAATACTCACTGAGCTCCAGTCACGCGCTTCAAGAGAGGTATCAGCGATCGTATGAGACCCAACTAGCTTTATTTGTTCATGAGACACAGAAAATATTAGATACAGGACACCAGGTAGATGCCATTTTCCTTGACTTCCGAAAGGCGTTCGATACAGTTCCGCACTGTCGCCTGATAAACAAAGTAAAAGCCTACGGAATATCAGACCAGCTGTGTGGCTGGATTGAAGAGTTTTTAGCAAGCAGAATAAGCATATTGTTCTCAACTGAGAGACGTCTACAGGTGTTAAAGTAACCTCTGGCGTGTCACGGGGGAGTGTTATGGGACCATTGCTTTTCACGATGTATATAAATGACACAGTAGATAGTGTCGGAAGTTCCATACGGCTTTTCGCGGATTTTTGCTATTGTATACAGAGAAGTTGCAGCATTAGAAAATTGCAGCGAAATGCAGAAAGATCTGCAGCGGATAAGCACTTGGTGCAGGGAGTGGCAACTGACCCTTAACATAGACAAATGTAATGTATTGCGAATACATGGAAAGAAGGATCCTTTATTGTATGATTATGATAGCAAAACAAACACTGGTAGCAGTTACTTCTGCAAAATATCTGGGAGTATGCGTACGGAACGATTTCAAGTGGAATGATGATATAAAATTAATTGTTGGTAAGGCGGGTGCCAGGTTGATATTCATTGGGAGAGTTCTTAGAAAATGTAGTCCATCAACAAAGGAGGTGGCTTACAAAACATTCGTTCGCCCTATACTTGAGTATTCCTCATCAGTGTGGGATCCGTACCAGGTCGAGTTGATGGAGGAGATAGAGAAGATCCAAAGAAGAGCGGCGCGTTTCGTCACAGGGTTATTTGGTAAGCGTTATAGCGTTACGGAGATGTTTAACAAACTCAAGTGGCAGACTCTGCAAGAGAGGCACTTTGCATCGCGGTGTAGCTTGCTCGCCAGGTTTCTAGAGGGTGCGTTTCTGGATGAGGTATCAAATATATTGCTTCCCCCTACTTATACCTCCCGAGGAGATGACGAATGTAAAATTAGAGAGATTCGAGCGAGCACGGATGCTTTCCGGCAGTCGTTATTCCCGCGAACCATACGCGACTGGAACAGGAAAGGGAGGCAATGACAGTGGCACGTAATGTGCCCTCCGCCACACACTGTTGGGTGGCTTGCGGAGTATAAATGTAGATGTAGATTGCTCATTGCGATGAGGTTTACTGTTAACATTTCGAGGGTGTACGTTCCTAGAAGAGTCCACAAATATTGCTTACAGTGCGAGGTGGCGCAGTGGTTAGTACACTGGAATCGCATTCGGGAGGACGACGGTTCAATCCCGCGTCCGGCCATCATAAGTTAGGTTTTCTGTGACTCGCCTAAATCACTTCAGGAAAATGCTGGGATGGTTCCTTTGAAAGGGCATGGTAGACTTCCTTCCCCATCCTTCCCTAATCCGATGTGATCGATGACCTCGCAGTTTGGTCTCCTCCCCAAAATCAAAGCCCCTCCCCCCCCCCCCCCCCCCCCAAATATTTCTTCCTCCTATGAATATGTCGCGAAATGATCATGCAAGAAAACTCAGAGAGATTCGAGCTTGCATGGAGACTTTCCAGCAATCGTCTTTCCGCACACGACTCGTGACTGGAACAGGAAAGGGGGAGGTGACGGTGAAGCACAAGGTACTCCCCACCACACACCTTGTGACAGTTTGAACTGATGTAGATGCAGATACTCGGAAGGAGTAATATCGCCGAATTAAGTGGATCACAACCAAATTACATTTGGGAATTGGGAACACCGTGGTGTCAGCTTTCGACGCGGAACAAGCCCGTTGAAACGAAGTGCCTGTGCAGACCCTTGCTCGCCAAGCAGGAATCAAGCAGCGTGCATGTAAAGGGAGAAAATCACGACAAACGACTGGGCAGGCAGGCACATGCCGCAAGCAGTTTGTTACGTTTGTTTATTGCCAATTTGTCTGCACACCTTTTCTTCATTAGAGGTAAAGAAGCGGGCACAGGTGACGTTTTCGGCTCAAACGCAACGAGAAGAGAGTAGCTCACTGCAGCGCTGCTACTCCAAGCGCGAGTCTCAATAACGATCAGTTTGAGATTACGACAGAGCACTACGAAATCGCAAGGAATTCGGTTTACTGATTCCAGTAGGCTCTTTCAAAAATTACAAGATTTCCAATGAAATGGATTTCGTGCTTATTGACAAATTCATTTAGTACTGGTATACTCATTTTTATTCAAATACACCTACGTGTTAGTGGCACAGTATCATGAAAATCCAGACAAATTTTAGGGCAAAAATATCAAGTAATCTACATCTACACCTACATGATTACAGTGCAGTGCACAATTAAATGCCTGGCAGAGAAATTATTGAAGCACCTTTAAACTACTTCTCTACCGTTCCACCTTCGAACGGCGCGCGGGAAAAACGAACACTTGAATCCTTCCGTGCGAGCTCTGATTTCTCTTATTTTCTTTTGAGGTACAGAAGATATCGCCGCCGTTCTAAACAAACAGTCTACAAGATTATCGAGAACATCGAATTCGCTACAACAGCTGGAGACAAGAAGAACCGTATTCCAGTTAAGTCCGTCGCTGCACAAGCTCTGCTGGATGGTCCTGCTGTTTTCGTCAGTTGTAGACTTAATTTTAGTTTAGATATAAACGATTCTTTCGGTCATGGTAATGGATGGTTTACCGTAGCCATTGTTCGTGGTGGTACTGGAGTACCAAGTGTTGGTGGACTTGAAAGTTTTGTAGACAGAGACGTTATTGCATTTCGCACTTACCATATTTCTGAATTAGCAAGTGGGCCCCAACAGTATTTTCACATTCTGAGCAGAAAGTTTTTGATTGAAATTTTATGAGAATGTCCTACCACAGCGAAAAACGTCTTTGTTTTGATGATTGCCACCCAATTCATTGATCATATACGTGGCACTGTCTTCCTTATTTCGCGATGTCCTACGTCAATCCTATCTGTCGAAGATCTCACACCGCACAAACCTACTCTAGAAGAGGGCGGAAAAGCGTAGTGTAGGCAGTTTCTTTAATAAAACTGTTAAATTTTATAAGTCTTCTGCCAATAAATCGCAGTCTTTGGTTTGCTTTCCCTACAACATTTCCCATGGGATCTTTCCAATATATGTTATTCGTAATTGTAGTCCCTAAGTATTTAGATGAATCGACAGCCTTTAGATTTGTGTGATTTATCGTGCAACTGAAATTTAGCGGATTCTTTCTAGTGCTCATTTTCACGATTTATAGTTAATTGCCACTTTTTGCACCAGATCAGATATCTTGTCTAAATCATGTTGCAATTCGTCTTGATCATCTGATGACTTACTATTACTATTACTATGAACTATGACCTTTTTGACAGTCACACACCTGAGACGATACTCCACAGGCATGAAATTTAATGAGAAGTCACTTGAGAGTTACGGTGTCAAAAGCGTTCTGGAAATCTAAATTCATATAATCAATTTGACGTCCCCTGTCGGTAGCACTTATTACTTCGTGAGAGTTAAGAGCTGTTGAGTTTCGCTACAACGATATTTTATGAATCCGTGTTGTCAATAAATCCTTTTCTTCGAGGTTATTCATAACGTTCGAGCACAGTGCATGTTCCAAAATCCTACTGCAAAACGACGTTAGTGATATGGTTCTGTAATTCAGCGGATTGCTCCTGTTTTCCCCTCTTGGGTACTGATGTGACTTTTGCAACTTTCCAGTCTCTTGGCACGGATGTTTCTACGAGCGAACGGTTGTTTATGATTGCTAAGCATGGAGCTATCGTATCAGCATACTCTGAAAGGAACCTGACGGGTATACAAATGGCTCTGAGCACTATGGGACTTAACATCTTAGGTCATCAGTCCCCTAGAACCTAGAACTACTTAACCCTAACTAACCCAAGGACAACACACAACACCAAGCCATCACGACGCAGAGAAAATCCCTGACCCCGCCGGGAATCGAACCCGGGATCCCGGGCGCGGGAAGCGAGAACGCTACCGCACGACCACGAGATGCGGGCGTGTGGTATACAATCTAGACCGGATACCTTACCTTAATTAAGTGTTTTAAGCTGCCTCGATACGCCAAGGATATCTACTCGTAAGTTAATCATGTTGGCAACTTTTCTTGATTCCAAATTTGGAATATTTACTATGCCTTTTTCGATGAACGAATTGCGGAAAATAATGTGTCACTGAACTTTGAAATAATCGCTCTGGACAAACAATTAGTCAACTGCAGGAGAAAACGACCCAGTAAGCTTTTGTAATGGCTTCAATCCAGCGAGAAACAGTCCACTAGTTTCTTTAGCTATGCCACATGCAGATGAAGTCACTCGTTGATGATTATATCTCACAGGGTTATCGAACTGTTTTCATGTCTGCTGCTACGCTTCATTTCCTGTTCAAAATAGTTGCAGACATCTTCTGTGGGAGTGAGATCGGATTTAGAGAGCCGGTCGAATTGCGTAGGGTTCCTGAACCTTCGTCAGTCCAGGAAAAGAAGCGTGCAGCCCTGTGAACGTTGCTGCTGTCATCCTGGATTTCTGAAGTGTCCACAGGATACTAATCATGAGTATGTAGACGGGCCAACGGACAGTCAGCGAGGACCTCGAAATAAACATTGTGAGTCACATGAAACTTCCTGGCTCATTAAAGCTGTGTGCCGGACTGGGACTCCAACTGCGGTCTTTGTCTTTCGGGGAAGGGTTCCCTATCGACTGATCTGTCCAAGCACGACTTACAGCCACCGTCACAATTTCACTTCCGCCAATACCTCATCTCCTACATTTCAAACTTCACAGAAGTTCTCCTACGTACCTTGAGGGACTAGCACTCCTGGAAGAAAAGATATAGCGCGAACATAACTTCTGTGAAGTTTGGAAGGTAGGAGATCCTGGCAAAATGAATCTGTGAATGCTGGTCGTCAGTCGTCCTTGAATAGTTCATTCAGTAGAGCTCTTGCCCGCGAAAGGCAAAGGTCCTAGTCTCGAGTTCCGGTCTGGTACACATTTTTAACCTGGCAGGAAGTTTCAAATTAGCGCACACTCCACTGACAGTGAAAATTCATTCTCGTTTTTGATTCGTGTTGAGAGTACCTTAAATGGGTTGTCTGGCCACCGAGGACGTGCAGATTTGTTTGTCACTGTGAGCAATGGTCTTTTGTCAGGTACCAGACTCCAAATGTCAATTTCAAGCATTTCCCTTCGCAATGTTTGCTCGGTAACTGACAGAGATCTACGTGCATTCACTGACAGCAACTATTCCTATCGTGTATGAAGCCGACGATGTGCCGCAGTCGTTACCGGTTCTAGTCGGTTAGAATTCTTCTGCGACAATTCTCCTTACACCATGTTATATGACTGTCAATGGTACATTATTCCTTTTTGAAAATTTGAAGATATCTTCCCAGCTTACTGCTGACATGTTGTGGAGTGAAAGATTTCCTTGAAAAACTGCCCTCAGTCTTCAGCCAAATTCAGTGCACGCCGTTCGAGTGGCATGTGAAACAGCTAATCTGTATTTCGATTCCGTCGACAATTTACGCAGCTCTTTATCACCTATGAAGATAATTTTATGGTTAATTCTGACTTTCATAAGATTGATATTTTGGTCAGGTATTTGGTAAACGTAATCCCCACACAAACATACCAAAACATCTAGCGGCATATGATTAGGATATGATACATTAAAAGCAGTAGAAATATATTATTATTTGGGCAGCACAATAATTAGCCACTGCAGAGGTAAAGACGATGTAAAATGCGGACTGGCAACAGGAAGAAAAGCGTTGGTGAAAAAGAAAATTACGTTAGAATCTAATAACAATTTAAGTGTTAGGAAGTCTTTTCTGAAGCAATTTGTCTGAATGCTGCCTCATATGGAAGTAAAACGTGGATAATAAACAGTACAGGTAACAAGAGAACTCAAAATTTGATGTTATAGGAGTAGGCTGTAGCTTAGGTTGGTAAATTGGGTAAATAATGAAACAGTACTGAACTGACTTAGGGACAAAAAAGATTTTAGCACAGTTTCACGAAAAGCAGGCTACGTTAATAGGACACATGCTAGGATTTCAATGGTGAGAAGCGTGTATGGGGGAGGGGAGGGTGGGGGGGGGGGGGGGTAAAAACTGCAGTGGGAGAGAATGCTTGAATACGGTAAACAGATGAAAATGGACGCAGGCTGCTGTAGCTATGTAAAGTTTAAGAGACTTGTATAGGATAATCTAGCATGAAGAGCTGCATCAAACCACTCGTTAGACTAAAGACTACAGTTACAACTGCAACTCTCTATCGAGAATAACTTAATTTCATATTCTAAGAAGGATAATTTTTTGTTGTTAATCGCCTTCTGTGTTACTGATAGACTGTAAGTTATCTCAAGAAATAACTGAAACCGATCTTCAGCGAAATCATTCACACAACGCCATTCACTAAACATAGCTTAAACATTGACAACTGAAGACATTGACGTATGAAAACCTCGCATTAGTAAATGAATGTATGTGTGTATGTATGACACTTTAATGTCGCAGTGACGTAACCTGATGTTTATATCGTTACAAAAAATCCATGTGAATGCAACAGTCTGAAAGTTACAAATTTTTTTCCGAGTACAGGGCCACTCCAGTCCTCGATATATGGCATTACGCTTCGTTATCAAATATTCCTCTCCGAATTCCCCATATCGATTTGCACGTGACAGAGCATTAGCGCTACGTTTAATTGCATTTCTATATGGCATTAAACGCCGTGATGGCGGAAGTGTGTGTGTGTGTGTGTGTGTGTGTGTGTGTGTGTGTGTGTGTGTGTGTGTGTGTGTGTGAGGGGGAGAGAGAGAGAGAGAGAGAGAGAGAGAGAGAGAGAGAGAGAGACGGGAGGGGGGGGGGGGGGGGGAAGGGGGCAGGGTGTAGAGGTAGAGGCTGATTGTGAGTGTGCATGAAATATTATTTCGAAATACATTTATCGTAATGGATTTCATGCATCACTCCAAATATTTTCATGTCGTGGAGAATTAAGTTGCAAATGCTGATGAACACGCTTCTATCTGACCAACCAAACGAAATGTGGTGACCTGATACGCACACATATAAGTTAATATATGCACGCCCACTAGCTTAGTTACTGGGCAAGCGCTCAGTACACGAGCAGCCAGCCGTGTGCGGCAGCGAATGGTAACTATTTCACTTTTCTCTCAGAAGTCAAGCACACGTCGAGCTCTGTTTTCGGGACCGGGCGAGGCAGCGCAGTAGTTGGCACACTGGATTCGTATTCGGGAGGGCGAAGGTTCAAACCCGCGTCCGGTCATCCGTGATTTACCTAAATGGCTACAGGCAAATGCCGTGATGGTTCCTTTGAGAGGGCACGACCGATTTCCTTCCCCTTCCACCCTTAATCCGAGCTTGTACTCCGTCTCTAATGACCTCGTTGTCGACGGGATGTTTCACACAAATCTTCTCCTGCTCCTCTGTTTTCGGGACACACCACACAAATTCTCTAAGTATGTGCCTGTAACATAAAAATTAAAACAGTGAGACTAAAACTCCGTCGGAACAGGCCTCGGAAGGCCCAACAGTACAGACCAACCACCGTGTCGTCCTCAGTCGACAGATGTCACTGGATGGGGATATGGATGGGCGAATGGACACACTGTTCCCCCGGGCGCTCTAAGTCTTCGTAACCGGAACTGCTACTTCTCGATCAAGTAGCTCATCAGTTTGCCTCACGGGGGTTGAGTGCACCCCACTTACCAACATCGTTCTGCACATCAGGACGCTCACCCATCCAAGCGCTAGCCAAGCCCGACAGCGCTAAACTTCGGTGATCTCATGGGAAACGTTCGTACCACTGCAGCAAGGTTTTTGGCCAAAAGATTTAGAATAATAGCATTAAAATTTAAATGTCTTCGTATTACATGGAGCTGGATGAGGTCTCTGACAGACCTATGAATCTTACAAACTGTGCATATATCCTGTCATTAATGTCTCCGAGTTAATGGTGATTGGCCGGCCGGAGTGTCCTAGCGGTTCTAGGCGCTACGGTCTGGAGCCGCGTGACCGCTACGCTCGCAGGTTCGAATCCTGCCTCGGGCATGGATATGTGTGATGTCCTTCGGTTAGTTAGGTTTAAGTAGTTCTAAGTTCAGGGGACTGATGACCACCGCAGTTAAATCCCATAGTGCTCAGAGCCATTTGAACCAGCAAGATTAATTCTCTTCCCTGGAGAAATATACAGCAACGCTACCTCTATAGCCATCCATAATTGCGAAAGTGTTGCCGGTGTAGAATTTTGTGCACGGGGTGACCTCTCGATTAAGTCGCATAAATGTCCGATGGTTGGCCACATCATTTGCTCGATTTGTCCAAATGTTCCTCAAACCAATCACGAACAATTGTGGCCCGGTGACATGGTGCATTGCCTTCCATAAAAATTCCATCTTTGTTTGAGAACATTACGTCCATTAAATGAGCGGTTCACTTCTACCAGACGACCCAGTACATTTCACGTAAACACAGCTCACACCATTATGGAGCCACTACCAGCTTGCACAGTGCCTTGTTGAGAACTTGGGTCCATGGCTTCGTGAGATCTGCGCCATACTCGAAACCTTTCATCAGCGCTTACCAACTGAAAATGCCACTCATCTTACCAGGCCACCGTTTTCTAGCAGTCTAGGGTCCAACTGATATGGTCAGGAGCTGAGGAGAGGCGCTGCAGGCGATACGTGCTGTTAGCAAATGCACTCGCGTCGATCGTCTACTGTCGTGTTCTATTAACGCCAAATTACAAAGCACTGTCATAACGGATGCGTTCGTCGTACGTCCGACGTTGTTTCCTGTGGTTAGTTCATGCAGTGTTTCTTGTCCGTTAGCACAACTCTAAGCAAACGGCGCCGCTCTCGGTCGTTAATGAAAGTCGTCGGTCAATGCGTTGTCCGTGGTGAAAGATAACTTAATATTCTCGTAACACTCTTGACACTGTGTATCTCAGAATACTTAATTCCCTAACCATTAACGACATGGAATGTCCCAGGCGTCTAGCTGCAATAACCATTCTGCGTTGTAAGTCTGTTAATTCTCATTTTCGGGCCAATATCAGGTCGGAAGTCTTTTCACATGATCACCTGTGTACAAATGGCAGCTCTACCAATGCACTGCCCTTTTGCACCCTGTTTACGCGATACTAGCGCTACCTGTATATCCACACATCGCTATCCCATGACTTCTGTCATCTCAGTGTATATACCACTGATCTTAAATGCTGTTTATTACTTTATTTACCACAGATAATCGATTTTATTAGTATTAATACATTACTGGCCATTAAAATTGCTACACCACGAAGGTGACGTACTACAGACGCTAAATTAACCGACAGGAAGAAGATGCTGTGATATGCAAATGATTAGCTTCTCAGAGCATTCACACAAGGTTGGCGCCGGTGGAGACACCTACAACGTGTTCACATGAGGAAAGTTTCCAACCGATTTCTCGTACACAAACACCAGTTGACCGGCGTTGCCTGGTGAAACGTTGTTGTGATACCTCGTGTAAATAGGCATGCAGGTCCTGTATGGGCCTTTCTGGATACAGAATATGTTCGACTGCTGCCCTGGCCAGCACATTCTCCAGATCTCTCACCAATTGAAAACGTCTGGTCACTGGTGGCCGAGCGACTGGCTCGTCATCGTACATCAGTCACTACTCTTGATGAACTGTGGTATCGTGTTGACGCTGCATGTGCAGCTGTACCTGTACACGCCATCCAAGCTCTGTTTTACTCAATGCCCAGACCTAACAAGGCCGTTATTACGGCCAGACGTTGTTGTTCTGGGTACTGATTTCTCAGTATCTATGCACCCAAATTGCGTGAAAATGTAATCACATGTCAGTTCTAGTATAATATATTTGTCCAATGAATACCTGTTTATCATCTGCATTTCTTCTCGGTGTAGTAATTTTAATGACCAGTAGCGTATATTCAGAATAGTTTCTAAATCGGTAGGCTTGAGATATCAGCGAACAAGTCTTCGATGCATTGGTCTTCAGTCTTGGTTTTGTGATCACCTAGCATTTGTCAAAATGTTCAAATGTGTGTGAAATCTTGTGGGACTTAACTGCTAAGGTCATCAGTCCCTAAGCTTACACACTACTTAACCTAAATTATCCAAAGGACAAACACACACACACCCATGCCCGAGGGAGGACTCGAACCTCCGCCGGGACCAGCCGCGTAGTCTATGACTGCAGCGCCCAAGACCGCTCGGCTAATCCCGCACGGCTGGCCTCGCACACTTTCACAGTTCCCACAGCAAATGATTCAAATACAGCCGTCGCCCCTCACTGCTGTATTTCAAGTCACCTTCTGTTATCGGTTACAGACAGTGGGAATACCATGTGACGCACGTCCTTCATGTTACGGTAGCGTTGCCACTACCTTTTGTCTAGCCGATGTATAAGAATGACATCATGGAATTGGTGGAGGCCCGTGGCAGAGACGTAGTTCTGGCTGGTCGTGTAATGAACTTGTGAGA
Organism: Schistocerca gregaria; assembly: GCF_023897955.1. Lineage (NCBI taxonomy): Eukaryota > Metazoa > Arthropoda > Insecta > Orthoptera > Acrididae > Schistocerca > Schistocerca gregaria. The sequence goes on from NC_064931.1 coordinate 214,462,597, forward strand.
GAAGGTTACAGAAGAGCACGCAGAAGGTTCAGTATTTGGACGAGTCTGTGATGCAAACGATGTACCTACTAGTTTCAAACGTTACTACATTAACTGTTGGTAGCCTCAGTAACACAGTGTCATGTGAACCTGTTGGTAACACGTTTATTACTGAAACTTCCTGGCAGATTAAAACTGTGTGCCCGATCGAGACTTGAACTCGGGACCTTTGCCTTTCGCGGGCAAGTGCTCTACCATCTGAGCTACCGAACCACGACTCACGCCTGGTACTCACAGCTTTACTTCTGCCAGTATCTCGTCTCCTACCTTCCAAACTTTACAGAAGCTCTCCTGCGAACCTCAGATGGTAGAGCACTTGCCCGCGAAAGGCAAAGGTCCCGAGTTCGAGCCTCGATCGGGCACACAGTTTTAATCTGCCAGGAAGTTTCATATCAGCGCACACTCCGCTGCAGAGTGAAAATCTCACTCTGGAAACATCCTCCAGGCTGTGGCTAAGCCATGTCTCCGCAATATCCTTTCTTTCAGGTGTGCTAGTTGTGCTAGGTTCGCAGGAGAGCTTCTGTAAAGTTTGGAAGGTAGGAGACGAGATACTGGCAGAAGAAAAGCTGTGAGTACCGGGCGTGAGTCGTGCTTCGGTGGCTCAGATGGTAGAGCACTTCCCCGCGAAAGGCAAAGGTCCCGAGTTCGAGTCTCGATCGGGCACACAGTTTTAATCTGCCAGGAAATTTCATATCAGCGCACACTCCGCTGCAGAGTGAAAATCTCACTCTGGAAACGTTTATTACTGATTCATCAGTTAGCGTAGACTGTTTGCTTTTGCTTGAAGAAGCATTTTATGAAAGTTGTGAAATTGACTTCGATACTGAAATGTTTGCAAATTTAGATTTATACGCATGGTCTAACGTTAATTATAGAACCCTTTCTTTTCTGGTATGTCTTTCTCCTGGGAGTACTTGTTTACTAACAAAGTTTTCATTGATAATATCCTGCAGATTTTTTCAAACTTACCAGTGAAACTACCATGTATGCATATCTGCTCCTTATTCATTGGTGCCGGCCGCAGTGGCCGAGCGGCTCTAGACGCTGCAGTGCGGAACCGCGCGACCTCTACGGTCGCAGGTTCGAATCCTACCTCGGGCATGGATGTGTGTGATGTCCTTAGGTTTCAGTAGTTCTAAGTTCTAGGGGACCGATGACTACAGAAGTTGCCCCATAGTGCTCAGAGCCATTTGAACCATTTATTCATTGGTATGAATATTTACAACGCCATAACTAATGGTGGACTTGGAAGTACATAAGGCAAAGAGCAGTTTTACTGTTTAGTATTCCCGAAGAATACATACTGTAATTTGTGTAACTGTATTGATCTCTAGGCCATTTTGACATTTGAGGTGTTAACGTTGTATCACGTTTGCTCCTGTCGTAATTTTCGTCACTTCTCATTCCAAAAAAGAGACTGCTTTAGTACATATTGTTCAGTTAAAACACGCACATTTTCTTTGCACTAAGGTTCCATATTCGATTTACTCTAAATCACATTGCTGTGGAAGCTACTAAGTGCACAGATGCCCGCTTGGAAGCATTCGTTTAAGTGAACGCTTTGATTTCTATTGGAAACTTTCGCGTAACATCGGATGCGTCTCCGTTCTCTGAAACATGCAATAACTAGATGGCGTAGCGAGTTTACACAGACTGCGCGGCTACGGAGAATCTAGTTGTGTGCGGAAGCGACGTGTAAACAGGCCAGCGAGGAAGAGCCTAGCAGTGGCACAGCAGTCCTAACGTGAAGCAGTGTCCACCGCAAACCCCTCGACGCAGTTTGATACGCATTCTGTCTGTGATTCAGGGCTCAGGACTGTATTTTCGTTGTAAAGTGCATACAAAACCAGTGAAAAGTGCAGAGAACACATGCTGTGTCGTGGGGCGATCACTCCGTTCTTAAAATAATTCAAAAGCCACGATCGCTTCAATATCGTTTACTACATGACAGGTTTCAGTACTCTAAAGGTGCCATCATCGGATCTGAAACGTCGCTTAACATTTATAAAACCATGTGGACATCATGGCATATGAGGCAGACCATCTGATAAAAATCACGGTCACAACGAAAAAAAATAATAAAAGACTCCGCTCATGGTCGTTCTTTCTATAAAATATAAAACTGAAGTCTCCAGATAGTGTCGGAAGTGCCATGTGGCTTTTCGCGGATGTTGCTGTAGTATGCAGAGACGTTGCAACATTAGAAAATTGACCAGGCGTTTTCAATTGGTGAGACATCTGGAGAATTTGCTGGACAGGGCAGCAGTCGAACATTTTCTGTATCCAGAAAGGCCGGTACAGGACCTGTAACACCCGGTCGTGCATTATCCTGCTGAAATATAGGGTTTCGCAGGGATCGAATGAAGGGTAGAGCCACGGGTCGTAACACATCTGAAATGTAATGTCCACTGTTCAAAGTGCCGTCAATGCGAACAAGAGGTGACCGAGACGTGTAACCAATGGCACCCTATACCATCACGCCGGGTGATGCGCCAGTATGGCGATGCCCAATACACGCTTCTAATGTGCGTTCACCGCGATGTCGCCAAACACGGATACGACCATCATGATGCTGTCAACAGAACCTAGATTCATCCGAAAAAATGACGTTTTGCCATTCGTGCACCCAGGTTCGTCGTCGAGTACACCATCGTAGGCGCTCCTGTCTGTGATGCAGCGTCAAGAGTAACCGCAGCCATGGTCTCCGAGCTGATAGTCCATGCTGCTGCAAACGTCGTCGAACTGTTCGTGCAGATGGTTGTTGTCTTGCAAACGTCCCCAGCTGTTGACTCAGGGATCGAGACGTGGCTGCACGATCCGTTACAGCCATGAGGATAAGATGCCTGTCGTCTTGACTGCTAGTGATACGAGGCCGTTGGGATCCGTATTACCCTCCTGAACCCACCGATTCCACATTCTGCTAACAGTCATTGGATCTCGACCAACGCAAGCAGCAATGTCGCGATACGATAAACCGCAATCACGATAGGCTACAATCCGAGCTTTATCAAAGTCGGAAACGTGATGGTACGCATTTCTCCTCCTCACACGAGACATCACAACAACGTTTCACCTGGCAACACCGGGCAACAGCAGTTTGTGTATGAGAAATCGGTGGAAACTTTCCTCATGTCAGCACGTTGTAGGTGTCGCCACCGGCGCCACCCTTTTGTGAATTCTCTGAAAAGCTAATCATTTGCATATCACAGCATCTTCTTCCTGTCGGTTTAATTTCGCGTCTTTAGTACTTCATCTTCGTGGTGTAGCAATTTTAATGGCCAGTAGTGTATTTTCCGTTAATGTCTAATTTTTGTTGAAACGAATTATATACTACAGAATATACTACATCTACTTAAAACTTGTAGAACTGTTGTTTAACGGGAAAAAGGGTGCTGGGGTGGAAATCAGCTTTGATAGTACTGCCAGCTGCGCAGTAATCGCGTTGCCTCATCTCTACGTGTAAATGGGCACTTGAGTAACTGAACTGCCCGTCTAGCTTTTTCAGTCAATAAGGCCATACAGTTTCTTCTTACTATAGCTGGGACTCTTTTAGATAACTGTCTCTGTAATTGGCGGATGCTGCAGAACAGAGCGACGACAGCGGCGTAAGTGTCGTGGAGGCGGTCCCCCGCCGGCCGGTCTCAGTGGGTGCGGGCCAGCCCGCCTGTTGCGAGCGTGTAGCGGGACAGCGGCTATATCAGGCGTCCGGCGCAACGCTCTCCTGTCATACTTGGTACTACACGATTATGATCGCTGGCCAGAGTTTGGAGCTGGTGCATATAAAAAGAGGCTGTTATTATTATAATCACAACAGTAAACAAAGTAGGTAACATCACCATAATACGTTTCGTATGTATCACTAGTCAGGCAATTCCCAAGCGTCGGCGAAAAATTGGTGCAGATCACAGCAAAGGCGATTTTTTTCATTTTGTTTTTTGCGGGTTGATATTTTATCAATACGTATAGTATTCATGTGCCCGCTAAGATTTTTTGGCACTAATAAATCCGATTTTTTCTACTTAGACTTATTTATTTAATCTTTCTTTACTTCTTTCTTTTCATAACCAGTTTGGCTTATTAAGCCATTTTCTAGTGATTATTTATAAGGAGTAGCTAATGGTGTGGAGGTAAATTAGTGGAAATATCGTTACCTATAATTTGTCAACAGTCTAAATTGGCAGCGTCCTTACATTCTCTCTCTCCATTCGTATTGGTTTACAAACTACAACTGTAGTTAATGTTTTGACAGTTTTGACATTTGGTTTGTGTATGTAAGGCGACAAATTAATTACCAACAATCGTTTTAATTACTAATCGTATTGAAATGTAAAATTTGTTCAAAAATGCAAAACTTCAAATAGAAAATAAAACATTTTCAATTTCTACAGATTAAGAATAAATACGAATTTAATATTAAAATCAATATGATTGTTACATATTTTTTATCGTTTAACAATATGACATTCCCCATTCATGTACCAAATTTTAATTTGGTACAAATAGCAACTGGCTCTGAGCACTATAGGACTTAACTTCTGAGGTCATCAGTCCTCTAGAACGTACAACTACTTAAACCTAACTAACCTAAGGACATCACACATATCCATGCACGAGGCAGCATTCGAACCTGCGACCGCAGCGGTAGCGCGGCTCCAGACTGTAGCGCTTAGAACCGCTTGGCCACTCTGGCCGGCTGGTACAAATAGCCTCATTTTTATTCGATCAGTAACTAAAATGAAAGATACTACTTTTTAAAAATTGTGATTCAGTATTTATAAATTAATATTTCACTGTAATAATAAAAGAAGAATTAAAAATGTGCGTCGAGCGCGAACTGAAGCAGCCACCTCGCGATTCCGGGCACTGAACTATATGCACGCAGCTATAAACTTAAGAGTGCTCGTAAATTTTCAAAAGTAAATTTTTCAAGTATTAGAAACAAGTGTATCTATTCCTTTATGATATCTATGTCCGGGCAGGGGCCTTCAAATCCTATTGGTACGAAGGAAATTGAAGAGGGGTTTGCAACGACCATCTGTAAGACTCTCGCAAATAACAAGAAATCTTGAAAAATTGCAAACTGTTTTGCACTAAGCACATTTTATAAATGCCACTTAGGGACGCACATTACTAGTTTTTTTAATAATATTGGGAAACACACCTCATTAGCATTTAAAAAGGATGCCCCTTCAGATACAACTGTGTGACGAGTGCCATATGTATTTCAACATAAATACGAATACCAGATCAGTCAGTCAAATGATGCAGTAACAGGTGCTTACGAACAATGCAGTTTTTACGAGATGATGTTTTTCCCTGGCCCAGCAACAACGTAGACGCATTCTACAATATTTTCATGCAATTTTTCACTGTCTGTCAACCTGGGAACATTTCCGGATATGATTCATACATTATATAAAGAAGAACCAAAGAAGAGCGGCGTGTTTAGTTCCGCGTTCATTCACTAAGCTAAAGAGCGGCCCGGAGATGTTTAACAAACTCAAATGGCAGGCGAGTTTTGTACCTAGAGAATGGTGTACCTGGGAAACACATGGTGTTTTTTGTTCGGAAATTCAGTCTAGCGACTAATTTTAGAATTATGTAAAGCAACGCGCACAAGAGACCGGCGTAATCAGTTTCCGCCACTTGCTGTAGTTTCTGCTGTTAGACCTGAAGCTGTGATTCGTGTGGCATTTATGAATATTTCGCGTTCTACACATTGAAGTGCTGCATAATATTGCATATTAAAGCTATTTGGAATATCTTGTCAATCCTTCAGTAAGGGAATTTTTATGGTGAATAAAATGTTAGTTGCGGGGATACTTCTTTTCTTCGACCTCCGATCGGTCGTCACAATAAAACCACAGTGAAAATCTGACGAGGTATGGGACTCATGTGTTGCGCAATGTGTCTGCCCATCGATCACGTCACGTCGCACTTTTCAATTCTGTGCGCACATCGAGCACGTAAAGTAGCTTAGAGCAATAGCTTCTATCGCCAAGTGAGAAATGCATGCTGATGAGGGGGTTCGATCTGATTTAATGCAGTCCACATTACGTAACTGTCATGCGTTTCCTTTTTCATGACTGTGCTCTGACGCACACTGGAGCGGTAACAACAATGCTCCCACAGTGTTTGATAACCCACCATACAGACTGACTGGGCTCCTTTGGTTTTCAGTTTTTTTGCTCACATGAGTCGCTGACTATGACAGCATTACGACGTAGAAAATTTCGCCACTGGCGACTGAAAAGAAATAGCCCTCGTGTTTTTAGAACTATTTATATAACATGTAGACACTTACGCCATATTTTGTCGGTCGTGAACTATTTTGTTCCTCGAAACAGATTTAGGTCTTTTACCATGGAACATGAGATACTTGCATATGAACCATGTTTCTTTAATGTGTTAGCAATTTACCTTTCTTGAAACTGGAAATATGTGTTAGTTTCCAACAGTTTCTGTTTCAGGATGTATTTAACTTGCAACTAGTTTTTGAAAGTACTTCCGCTTAATTTGATTGCACTTATTGATTACTGGTATTTAGCAGAGTAATAATGTAACAGATAGAAAAATAAGTACAGTACTGGAAAAATTTTATCGGTTGCAACGCTTTTAAGTGTCAGTAGGATATTTGTTTGTAAGTACGCAAGCTTGCTTTACCTTGAACTAGTTTTTTACATTTGGAAAACAAGAATTCTCTGGTGTAATTTTTTGTAGCTGCACGTGAAAAATGAATGGCATTATTTAAAGCTGGAATAAGAAAATGTACTAAATTTCTGTTACTGGGCTGGGTACAGGCGAAAGACTGTGAATCGTACCAAGATACAACACCCTCCACTACTGTTACGTCCCGAGAACATGTTACTCCCATCCACACATATCTCGCGAATTGACCACGATAACAAAATCAGAGAAATTAGAGGACATACGCAAGCTTACCCAGTCAGTGGTTCTTTACACACTCCATTCGCAAGTGGAACTGGATAGTGATCCGCGAATGGCACATGTAGAGGAATGATAGTCGTACAAAAAGTACTCTCCGCCGTACACCGTATGTTGGCAAGCGGATTACAGATATAGACACGGAAACAAAAGAAGGCAAACAACGACTGCTGACGTTATCACCTCTGCAACACTGCGCTGACAGCAACAGACAAGTTAGGCCTGCAAATCAAATTAGTTTTCTGTAGCGACAAGCCACGGGAGTCTTGTCCCCGCAGCCCAACTTTTCCTGCTTGGGGAGCGGCCACAAACGCCCGACCGCCGACGAATCCCATGCCGCACATTAAGGCAGCAGACCCCGTAAATCACAGTTGCAGAAACGACCGCTGGGCGAGTTCACCTGCGCCTGGATGAAGAAAGAAGGCAGCTCCTACAGAATATACTGGAAGCCTTAAGGCCACCGCTCGTCTTCATTACTGTATCTCTGACTGTCTACCCCATTTGCACCGTAATATGCTGCAGTTTGTTCGTTGTGAAAGAGAGAAAAATATTTATTAACATTGCAATAGATATATCATGACAGGGATTGCCCATCAGGTCAGAGACGTGAAAGCGGACGTGGACGTGTAGCTGGTCGATTTTTGTGACGTCACAAGTGCAATTTCATGTTAAGGGGCATTCACAGGTATGAAAAACAGATAAAGGTACGTATATTTTTTATTTTGTGGAGAGGAGCGTGACCAATGAGATGCAACATCGCTTTATACGTCACAAGCAGAACTTAACACACAACATATCGGATTATATCGTTCGCAGCTGAAGCACGCTATTGGTGGTTTTTGTATTATAACTTACGTCCGGTGAATATTTGCTTATTCAAAGCACAGGCACATTGAAGATCCCTCGAAAACACTTCGCTTTTGGTAATATCTTGGTCGTTAAAGGCTTCCCGTTTTCGATGATTTTGAAGTTTCTTAGCTTTTACTAACCACAATCAAAACTACGATGGGTTGCCTCAGGATTATAAACACATCCCCTTCGCTTGGGCAGCACTATCGATCGTCAGTAAGATTTTGTATAGAAGCAGAAAAAAATAACGAGCCAGAATGTTTTTTCTGATTATGTCACCACGTGAAATCTGTGGTAATTCTAGTTCGACACTGCCTGATGAAAAGTGTAAGGACTTCTATTAGTGGACGTAAATATGGGGCGACCATTCTCCACTCCTATGGTGTCTCGAAGTCTGCTGGGACACATTGAAAGAAGTGTGTGAAATTCTGTGGAGGAATGGTACCCCATTCTTCTTCAAGAGCTGAAACCAGAGAAGTTATCAATATTGCAAGCTGAGATTTGGAGTACATTCTTCCACTGGGTTCAGGTCGGATCTCTAGGTAGGCGAGTCCGTTTTAGGAGTGTTATTGTCCGCATATCACAAACTCTGCTTTATGAGAGGGATCGTTGTCATGCTGGTACAAACAATCTACATCTGCATGCGTACATACATAATACGCAAGTCACCGTGTGGTGTATAGTGGACGGTAACAGTCATCGTCTTCGTGCTGTTCCTCGACTGTACGCAATACACAAACGTGTGAAATATGTTTGTATCCTTCGGCATTTAGTGTTTTCTTAAGCGCAACAAGGGAAATATCTAACCGCTAAAAACACCCTCATACCGTAACACCTCCTACGAACTTTACTGCTGGCACTATACATGATGGCGGATTGAGTTCTTTAGGCATTCGCCAAATCCAAACCCCTACATCGCATTACCACAGGGGGTACCGTGATTCATCACTTCAAATCACTCATTCCCAGTCATCGACTGCATTGTGGCATCGCTCTTTGCACCACCACAGGCATTGCTTAGCTTGGACCCGCCAGGTTAGCCAAGAGCGCTAATGCGCTTCTTCCTGGACTGGGGTACGCGCGCCGGCCCCGAATCGATTCCGCCCAGCGGCTTAACGAAGGAAGCCGGTGTGCCGGCCAGCCTGGATGTGGTTTTTAGGCGGTTTTCCACATTTCACTAGGTGAATACTGGGCTAGTTCCCACATCCAGCCTCAGTTACGCGGCTCGCAGACATCTGAACACATTCGCACTATTCCATTTATTACTCTAGACACAGATAGTTAGGGTACACTAATTCCGTCCCGGGGTGGCGGCAGGAAGGGCATCCGGCCACCCCTTACAATTAACATGCCAAATCCGATTAACCAAGCCGACCCTGCGCATTGCGGGAAAAAGGCAGAAGCCAAAGAGAGAATGGCATTGCTTAGCTTGACTAAAGAAATGTGTTGCTTATGAGGAGCTGCTAGGCCATTTTATGCCATTCTTCTTTACTTCCTAAGAACACTATTGCCATCTGGATTGCTGATAACATTCTGCAACTGACGAGCGTTTCTTTCCGCTGATTTCATGCGATTTTTTTTACAACCTATCTCCGCAATGACTGACGGCCCCTTTCCGTCACTGCATGACATTTGCCTGTTCTATGTTTATCTGTGGTTGTTCCTTCACGCTTGTACTGCGCAATCACATCACCAACACTCGACTTAGCTCAGGCGACATCCAACGACTAGCCCACGTTCAAAGTCACTGAGCTCTCTTGACCGACCCATCCTGCTGTCATTGCTTCTCTACTGACGGCCTCCGATTATATTGTAGGTCCGCCTCATGTGATATTCATAGTTAATTCCGAATTACACAGCGGTGTCCGGATATTTTTTGTCAAATACTGGATTTGAGATATAAAGATAGTTATAGCGATTACTTTACTACCACAATTATTACATATCAAATAAACTAAGTGAATAATATACACAGTAAATTCAGGTTCTACAACTACGGAAAAAACCTGTTTAAGGGTGGTACTCATATTGGCCAAAGTCAGTAGAATGTACGGCCTTGTCGAGGCAAGACTTGCGCGAAATTCAAATGTTCAAATGTGTGTGAAATCTTATGGGACTTAACTGCTAAGGTCATCAGTCCCTAAGCTTACACACTAGTTAACCTAAATTATACTAAGGCCAAACATACACACCCATGCCCGAGGGAGGACTTGAACCTTCGCCGGGACGAGCCGCACAGTCTATGACTGCAGCGCCCCAGACCGCTCGGCTAATTCAGACTTGCGCTAATGTGCGGCGTGTCAGCCGCGACCAGAAGTGTCTGAAATTTTTCAGGCAACACATCCATGAACTTACAATCGTCTACATGAACCCATTCGCATCTAAAAGTTCTCCACGGTTGGTTTTGTAGACTTTACCTCTGAGCAACAGTGTGGCGCTCAGGAGTTGGTGTATTCTTGATGGAGCTCGTGAGTTAATCTATCGTTGCACTCACAGCAGTTAAACAAGCGTGAAATAAATGTTTCTACTCACTAAATTGGACCCACATTGTGTTAAGGACGTTTTATTTCACCTACCGTATCCCGCTTGCATTCAAATCAGACGTCTGGACGTCAGCAGAACTGTAATCGAGCAATGCGACCAGAGTGTGGCCGTCTCCTAGAGACCAACGAGCCATCGAACTTTAAAGTCTACCACGTGAACTGTGTGTGTAAACAGGGAGCAGGCTCATGCCGTATTCTTTCAGCGCGTTCTATCTTCTGCGCGAGTTTCGCTGACGACTAATCTGGCATTCACTGCAGCGGCATCAAGAAAATTCCGCATATTGCACTCCTAAAATTTCACATTCATTATCACTGTCGGCGTTGACTCCTGATCAGTTGGGAAATCACCCATTACCTGAAATAGCACGTCATATGACAAGTCACTAGCGCCCTGATACCACGATTCCATTGCTGAGAAGAGGAGATGACACGACCCTTTACCTACCGGTAGTTACAGACTTAAACCCCACATGTCTGTTTCAGCACGAAACACGTCTCGAACTAATGACTTCTGAGAAGGAAAGCATAATTTTTCAGAGACACCTACACTTACTACCAGGAAATATTGAAGTTCTCTAAACTGTATAATCACCAACAAGAAACAAGTTACAAACAGATCGTTCCACAAGAAGCATGAGCTACTGTGGTAATCTCAGAGCAAAAACAGGCGAAAAATGTGCGGTATGCGGCACAGAGTATCGGAGGTGGACGCCAGAGGTCAGTAGGACCAGAGAACGTCATGCTTCCAGAATCACATCAGTGGTAAGCTGGGTAGTCACCTAGAAATGACGTTTCGTGCAGTAACTACTGGTAAACAAAGAGTTAGCTCGGCGGTTCCATTCGTGAGGTTCGCGAGAAGTGGTCTACAAGAAGATACCAGCTTCCACCAACACACAACAGTCACGACCGCACAATGTACACACACCCATTACAGTCACCTACATTCAACAGAACAGAATTACGGAAACACCGCGAAAAGTGCATACTTGAATGTAAATGCAGATGCTAGTCCAGCCCACAGGATGCGCTGTTGTATTTTACCATGAACGACACTTATTCAGTGTCCTCAGTACGGTGCAAGTGTCAAGCCTGATCACAACAGTGTTCTGTGTAGTTATGAGTGCATTATGTCGGAGCTAAGTAAGTGAATCAGTACGTTGACAAATTATTCGTGCTCGTGTAGTGAGTGCTTTCGTAACCAAAGAAAACGAAATGTTCGGTGTTTCAAGAAACATTCTGTCGAAGATTTATATTGCATACGGAGTAAGAAGAGGAAAAACATCATTCGTTGAATCACAATGCGGAGGAAATTGTGTGTTGAGGGATCGTGACAGGTCACTGAAGATGGTTGCGACGAAAACAAATTCAAATGGTTCAAATGTCCCTAGGCACTATGGGACTTAACGTCTGAGATCATCAGTTCCCAGGACTTAGAACTACTTAAACCTAAATAACCTAAGTACGTCATACACATCCATGCCCGAGGCAGGATTGGAACGTGCGACCGTAGCGGTCACGTGGTTCCAAACAGAAGCACCTAGAACCGCACGGCCACTCCGGCCGGCGAAAAAAAGTGGTGTCGGACCCATAAAACCTTGACTATGGATCAATAGAAGAAAGTCATTCAGTCGGATGAGTCTTGTACACAGTCTGCAACTTCAGGCTGAGTTTACGTCTGGCGTTCGCCATCCCAAGCCTACGATGCAGACTTCTTGTAGCCAAGAGTGAAACATGGAGGGGGCTCGGTGACAATTTGGGCAGCCTCACCGCGATATTCCATTGGCGCCATGGTTACTCTGCCAAGTTCGCATTATTCCCAAGAATTTGGCTGACCATGTCCATCCCAAGGTACGATGTTCGTGCCCCAATGGAGACGCTGTGTTCCAAAACGACAGCGCTCCAGCTCACACAACTGGCAGACTTCAGGACTGATTTTGTGAATACGAGGATGAATTGTTGCGTTTCCCCTGGCCATCACAATCATCAGATCTCAATGTTATTGAGCCTTTGTGGTCTACTATGGGTAGTAGTGTGCGTAATCGCCACTATTTTGCTGCAAGAGAGGTACAGGATTCCATTGAAAACCGTACAGGACCCGTATTTATCGATTTCGAGGCGACTGGAGGCTGTTTTGAATGACAACGGTTTTCGTATATCGTATTAGGCATGGTAACGTATGGTGGTTTTGGTGTTTCCATATTTTGGTCTACCCCTGTAATACCACACTCCACGGCGATGGGGGCCCTTACAGTGTGTTAACACCACGCGCTGCGCCGAGATGTGCCGGGCTGGGCCTTGTAGCGTCCCGATATCAAACGCATTGTTTTTCATTGCAATGTTCACACTGGCAGCCAGGCGGAGACCGTTCGGCTAGAGGTGGTCTGCACCGCACCTACGACATCCAGAATGTTTAATATTTGAGACGCAAACCGGCGGCCGGCGCAAACCGCTGAGCTACGCTTCAGGTACTGCAGCGAAGGTATCAGGCGTCTCCTGCCTGCCTTCATCAGAAATCGATTGCACAAGTTTTTTTTTTTCTTATTTTTTTCGAAGTTCCTTCGCATGTCACAATAACTGGCGAAAAATGAAAAGTATTGTACTGATACATGCAAAGTTACTTAGTCCATCTTCATTTACCTAGTTGATCTGTAAAAATAGGAAACTAAAGTGCCACATTTTTTTACAACTTTTTATTATTGTTCGAATTAAAATAGTGGAATTCAAATGGGAACACCTTCCAGTTACAGAGGAAAACTTGGCATAATCGGATAACGCGAGCCAAGGAAAAGTCCCTCGAAAAGTAGGTCTACCTGGCGTTGGTTTCATCACAATTTCTTAAAAGCTAACTTAGTTTCAAGAGCTGTGCACAGTTCCGTGTCGGTGGAAACAGAACCCGTCAGCCAAATTATCTCAAGAATTTTCTCCTATCAGTTTGTGCCACAAGATGGAGAAAATCGTTCTGAGAGGTCGTCATTATGTGCAATCGACGAACCATAGCCACTGCCAACCATAAATGGTTCAAATGGCTCAGAGCACTATGGGACACAACTGCTGTGGTCAGCAGTCCCTAGAACTTAGAACTACTTAAACCTAACTAACCTAAGAACGTCACACACACCCATGCTCGAGGCAGGATTCGAATCTGCGACCGTAGAAGCAGCGCGGCTCCGGACTGGAGCGCCTAGAACCGCACGGCCACCGCGGCCGGCTGCCAACTACAGAATCAGTAAGAAAATAGAAAAAGACCTAGTGGGAATAATTATTCCATTCTTTGAATTTTAAAAGGACAGAACACCTTAGTAGAAGGCACAGCTCGGTATTACAGAAGATGACAACGCTAATTACCTCCTGATATGTCTAAGGTCTTCAATGTTCTGCGGCATATACTGAAATGTAACACAAAGAAAATTTTTGAGAAAAGTTTTTATTTGTTTATATGACGCAAAAAGTTCCCATAAACGTCAGTCACCTCCTATGTCTTCTCTGCTTAAAAACTCGACGAATAACTGCACTATCAAAACAATACCAATAAAGTAATGAGTTCATCGTTCTATACGGCAGCACAAATTTGCTGGTTGTGGAATGGGGATTCCCTTGCCGCTCCTGCTCCGTCCGACAAGGGGGAAAAAGGGAATGAAAACAACGCGCACACCTACATCGATCGACTGTAATTAGTTTACTTGCCCTGCAGTGTCTAGGGGTACGCTGAACCTGTTCATTATTCTTTCTGTCAACCGTCACTAACGACCTCGATATCGACAGGACATTAAATTCTAAACTTCCTTCCTTCTCTCCGTTAAAACAAAAAAATCGAACTCTAAACTCCATAACGACAGAGATGAGATGCAGTTATTTACAAGTTGTGGTACTACGCTCTCACAGAAATACAAAAGTGAACATCTCAAAACGTAAATCTAATCCTGCGCATTAGTTAACTTAGACGTAGAAAGATTTACAAATTTAATTCTATGTTTTGGCATCTGGCGTTTTCCATCTCTAACTAGAAAGCAATTAAGTAGAAGGGCTCAAGCTTTTAATACAGTCCATCCACTGTAAAGTCTCAGGTTAATTTATTATTATCCACTACTTCAAAACACGAAACCTACATTCTACTAATTATAGAACCTTGACAACAAATAACTAACTGCGTTTTACATTGAAGCACCAAAGAAACTGGTATAAGCATGCATATTCAAATATAGACACATGCAAACAGGAAAAATACGGCGCTGCGGTCGGCAACGCCTATATACGAAAAGTGTGTGGCACAGTTGTTAGATCGATTACTGCTGCTACGATGGTAGGTTATCAAGATTTACGTGAGTTTGAACGTGGGGTTATAGTCGGCACACGAGCGATGGGACTCACAATCTCCTAGGCAGCGATGAAGTGGGGATTTTCCCGTACGACCATTTCAAGAGTGTACCGTGAACATAAGGAATCCGGTAAAACATCAAATCGCTTACATCGGTGCGGCTGGAAAAGATCCTGCAAGAACGGGAGCAACAACGACTGAAGAGAGTCTTTCAACGTGATAGAAGTGCAACCCTTCTGCAAATTGCTGCAGATTTCAATGCTGGGCCATCAACAAGTATCACCGTGCGAACCATTCAACGATACATCATCTAAATGGGCTTTCGTAGCCGAAGACCCACTCGTGGACCCTTGATGACTGCGCGACACAAAGCTTTACTCCTCTTCAGGGCCCATCAAAACTGACATTGGACTGTTGATGACTGGAAACATGTTGCCTGGACGGACCAGTCTTGTTTCAAATTCTATCGAGCGTATGGACTTGTACTGGTATGGAGACAAGCTCGTGAATACATGGACCCTTCAGGCTGTGGAGGCTCTGTAATGGTATGGGGCGTGTGGTGTTGGAGTGGTATAGAATACAGTGATATACGTCTAGATACGACTCTGACAGGTGAGACGTACGTAAGCATCCCGTCTGATCATCTGCATCCATTCATGTCCATTGTGCCTTCCGACGGTCTAGGGATTTCGAGCAGGACAATGCGACACCCCATTGTGACATTCCCCTCCAGCACTACTATGAAACGTTAAATTGGTTATTAAGAAGGTAAGGTTCTACAATACCGCGTGTACAAAAATCTGCGTTTTTAACGGCATACTTTCTTCAAAATCCATTGAGAAATGTTACCGACCTAAAAACATCGTGCGAAACGAAAAGTAGAAATTTTCTTTTCCACAAAGAAAGTGAACCATTTAATGAAAGATTAAATTCAAAAAAACGATGTCGCGTAGTATTACATAGCGCCACGAATTTTTTCGAGGAGAAAACAGAAGTGGATTTTAAGCCCTTTTCGTCGGTCGGCAGTGTAAACGCAGCCTTACGCGCGAAAGAAGAAAACCGATTTCAATTTGGCGGCTACCCCTCGGGGTCTCATCTCTGCCTACATAAATACTCCGTAAGCCACAACACAGCGCTAGGAGGAGGGTACACTGTATCACTATCATTCATTTTCTTTGTTATTCCATTCGTGTGCTGAGTGAGGGAAAACGACTGCATGCCTCTGTGCGCACCCTAATCTCTCACATCTTTTCCTAGCGAGAGGTGATGCAGGTGGAGAAAATAATTCCATCGTAGTGAAGGGGTAACCAATATTTGGGTAAGAGATTATTGTTGCAGCATTCATTTGTACAAAACAAGGTGAGACGCGATGACACTACCCGACACCCTAAATGTTATGAAAATGAAATGAGGTAAATTTTATTAATTTGATACAGCTGAATTTCAAATTGAGCTTAAAATTCGCAGTACAATTTCTGGTTTTTCGAACTGTATCAATTATCTTTCATTATGCTCATTTGTGCTAATTATTGGACACCACATATCCGGCAGGTAGTCATTAAGTTATAATTATCTGCTCGAAAAAAAGCTATACAGTTATAGTTGATTTTTTGTTTGTTTGTGGATACGTGTCTGAAGTCCTGGTGCAAGCTGCAATCTGCATGATCGTAGCGCGTCACTAGACGAGACAAAACAAAAAGGCACAACATATTCATAAAGTGAAGATGGTCTGCATCATTTTCTTTTGGGTGAGGTACGGCTGAACAGAGATTTGAATGTGTGCCAGGACTGCAAACACGTATCTGCAAGTAAACAAAAAATCAATGACGTAACTTCGTTTTTCCGAGACGATAACGTCATGACTACCGCTGGTCTACAGCGGCTGCACTGCACGATTATCCATTCTCACAGTATGATGTCCTCTGGCGAGCGAGTACATTTGTTTCAAGTGTTCACTGCATTATCAGTAGCATTTTGGTTGAATACGGGTCGTTAAGGATTTTTATAGCGAAGTGTTCGTATATTGATACTTCTCGAATTCCTTGCATCAGAAACGAGTTGTGATGTGCAGGGGCTGGATGAAATTGCAGGAACACTGCGAGAAATGCATGCGTCAACATAAATCGAGATGTTACCAAGCTTGCAGGTTGCGCTGATGGATACGGCCGCGAACGGCATCTGTGCGATGTCCTCAATACGTTGCAAGTATCAGTGGTGATGAGAACAGTGTTCTGTGTAATTCTGCGTGCATTAAATAGGAGCCGTGTGAATTGGAACGTGAGCAGATTGCTGGCGCTCGTATGTTGAGTGCTTCCGTAACCTAGGTAGCCGAAGTGTTTGGGATTCCAAGACGCATTATATCGAAGATTTATACCGCATACAATGAAAGAGGTAAAACATTATCTGCTAAGTCACAAAGCGGACGAAAGTATGTGTTGTGTGTCATAGACTGTCACTGAAGAGCATTGTGACAGGAACTAAGAGGACGACAGCTGCAGAGTCACTGCAGAACTAAATGTTGCACTCGCGAACACTATTAGCACCAAAACAATACAAAGAGAGCTCCATACGGTGGGAATTGCAGGGCACACTAGAATTCCAAAACCTGTCATCAGTGATTCAATTGTCCGTAACAGGTAAACAAAATATCCTCCACCACACACCATAAGGTAGACTATGGAGTACAGATGTAGATATAGACCTAGATTTAAGCACTAACTTTCGTAGTAGCCTTCGGTAATGCTAAAGCGTAGCGACCCATATAGTTATCTGGAATACCAATAGTTCTATTTCTTTACTTGTCGTCTATACATACATACATCTGCATACATACTCTGCAAGCCACAGTAAAATGCGTGAAGGAGGGTCCCTCATACCGCTATTAGTTATTTCCTTTCCTGTTGCACTCACAAATAAAGCGAGGGAGAAACGACACTCTAAATGGCTGTGCACGAGCCCTAAGCTCTGCTATCTTCGTGATTCGTTCACGAAATGTAAGTTGGTTGTTGTAGAATCATTTTGCAGTCAGCTTCAAATGCCGGTTCTCTAAATTTCCTCGATGGTGTTCCGCGAAATGAACGTCTTGCCTCCAGGGACTCCTATTTTCGTCAAGTACCTTCGTAAAACTCGCATGCTCATTCAAACTACCAGTAACAAATCTAGCAGTACGCCTTTGAATTGATTCGAGGTCCTCCCATAATCCGAAGTGGTGAGGATCACAAACATCCGTGCAGCATTCAAGAATGAGTCACACTAGTTTTCTACTTGATGTCCCCTTACAGATGAATAACAATTTCCTAAAATTCTCCCAACAAACTGAAGTCGACCAATTGCCCGTCCTGCCACCGTTCTTATGTGCTCGTTTCACTTCATATTGCTTTGCAGTGTTACACGTACATACTTAATCGATGTGACTGTGCAGGTGGTCCGCAATAACGTTCACATTGTCCATAGCTGTCCTGGATGATGATGGTGATGATGATGATGATGATGTTTGGTTTGTGGGGCGCTCAACTACTCGGTCATCAGCGCCAGTACATATTCCCAATCTATACAGTCCAATTTAGCCACTTTTATGAATGCTGAGGACAACATAAACACCCAGTCCCCGGGCAGAGAAAATCCCCAAACCCGTCCGGGAATCGATCCGGGTCCCTTTTGATGTCGGGGCTAAATACTAAACACAGAGAGATAGATATATAGATGGACATGACTCAACATTGACCAAATCAATCTATCTACCCTCGTGTGTGGTTTCCGAATATGCGAACCACACTAATAGTTACTACCTACTCAGCTGTCACCTACATCCAGCACTGGCAATAATAACGTAAAGCGTGTTATGTGTTGTAAGAGATATCACACTGCTACTTCCAACAGAACAAATCGAAAAAAGGCCTAAAAAGAGTGCGATGGAACTAATTTGCGAGCGGGTCAGAAGCGGGAGAACGCGCCGGCAGGCTGAAGCGAGTCGTGAAAACAGCGGTCGGCAGAGGGCACTTCTGGCGCCGAGGTCAAGGGGTGGCTGCCCCTCACTGCAAAGAGCTCCGTTAACAAGATGCCCCAGTTTCCCGCACCAGCCACCGCTGCGCCCTGCAAATATTCCGCGCGTCCAATAGTCTGCAAGTGACACACGCACACTACTCGTCATGGGCACGCACGGAGTTGAAATACCAATGACGTGAGCATAGCGTACTGCACATGTCACCGACATCGAACGCGAATTACCATGTGACCTTTCCATAACGCTGCTTCTTCACGTTTTGCGCTAAAGTCAAAAAATTAATATTGCGATGGTATGTCAAAAATTATCCAATCCTCTTTAGGTTGGTAGAAATCCTTAGCTCGCTCGCTAGCCGCTACTTGGCACCATTCAATTAGCTTGTAGAAGGTTTCAATGTTGTCACATTAGTTCGCTTGAGTGCACTTTTTCGCTCTGACGAAGTAAACGCGGCTGCGATACTCTGTTTGCAACAATAAGGAACAGCGTTCTATAATCCGCTTTCTGTAGTCAGAATGTGTACTACTAGCCGAAATCCACAATAGACTTTCAGCACAAAATGGGGGCAATGTTTCATCACAGCGAAATGTTTACTAATGGGACTTACAATTCGAAAGCGTATCAAGAAGGGTGAGCTTTACACTGATACGCTTTACAAGACACTTACCATTATATGCTCAATGAGACCATTACAATTCCTCAGGTCCCTGCAGTTGATACTCAGGCTCATCTTCTACCTGTAAACCACCAGAACGTTCCAGATCTACTGGTGCCCAGCTCCATTGTAAGTAAACCTGTATTTGAATAACTTATCTTCCTTCACAACCAGAGCGTTCCTGAGCGTTCATGGCTTAAAAGAACACTTCGATTTGTAACATACTTTTAAAACGGTCGTTCAATCTCGTATACTTTTTGTTAACAGGAGTGACTATATAAGGCCTTGGGTTCACTCTTGCGGTTTCAAAACCATTAACACCGGTCTTTTGGTACCTCTGCCATCTACCATATCAACGATGCATTTCCATACATATGTTCATAGGACCTTTTTTCCTCCATTTTCAGTGAGGAATACGTCCCCGCAGTTTATCGCTTTTATTAATGTTCATCCTGTACCTCCTCCGCAACCACCTTATACTGAGTGGCTGAGTGTCCCTTGTGTCTTACTGTCACTCCCACCTTTCCTGTGATCCTGAATGGTCAATTGGTAAGCCTCCATGTAAAAATGAATCTCTCTACTCATACTATCATGAACTTTTCGCGAAATATATACAGAAGGAAGCAATATATCTGTTGACTCTTCGCCGGCTGGTGTGGCCGAGCAGTTCTAGGCGCTTTAGTCTAAAACCGCGCGACCGCTACTGTCGCAGGTTCGAATCCTGTGATATGGATGTGTGTTATATGCTTAGATTAGTTAGGCTTAAGTAGTTCTAAGTTCAAGGGGACTAATAACCTCAAATGTTAAGTCCCATAGTGCTCAGAGCTATTTGAACCATTTTTTTGTTGACTCTCGTAGGAACGTAACAGTAAACCACACCGTAATTCACAACGCCATCCATACATCGTCTGCCACTGGAGCTGAGTGAGCCTCTCCGTGACAATTTCGCTCGTATTAAATGAACCTGTGACGAAACGTGCCGATCTTATTTGAATCTTCCGTATTTCGTCTATCAGTACTCTTGTTATGTATCCCAAACTGATGGACGAATCCATGTATGGAGGCTACATTTGGAACCAACGTTCAGAGATTATACCCCTCCGTGACGTTATCTTTCACCAAGATTTCCCAAGATCGCATTTTGTCTGTGCGGTTCTGACCTACCGCGGTACAGAGAGTGTTCAACAGTTCTGGTGGCGATCACGTTCTCGAATCTGGTTGGTTGGTTTGGGGAGAAATCTCAAAATCTCTCACGCACTGAAGAAATCTGGTCATGGGTTGCTAAGAGAATGGCACGCCACGACTCGGGCCACTACGATTGGTTAATTCTTATATAGTGTTGACGCAGTACAGAATAATTAATCTGTATCTGTATTCGATTATCAGTTCGACTCAGTCTCCACGCGAAACAGAGTTGCTGCTGCCTGGAGTGACAGCTCTGTGTAATAAATTTCACTTCCTGTAAACTCCTAAATGTTTGCATGTAAACTCCTAAATATGTATTCGTCTTACCAGACTGTACACATACAGTAAGTTAACTTTCGTTGTTTCAGTTTTAATGGCTAGCAGTGTAGTACATCATCTGACTCCGAATTTTTAAAACAGCTGAATCACAAAACAGAATGTAGCAATACATATTTTGCAGCAGTTTATTATAACAATAATAAATTACAGAGAGGTTTTGAAACGCGATTATTAATTTTCATACGACTAGCCCCATTCTCTCAGTCACGCTCTGCAGGAGTAATTCGCGCCCGGCCTTTGGTCTGAGCTATTGAAATTCCGCCTTGCTAACAGCGTAACACGCACACAATGGGCAGGCTGTGCTGAAAAGCGCTCCAGATAAGCAAGTTGGTGCTCGTGGCATGCTGACTGGCACATAATGCGCGGGGATATTTCGCATTTAAACCACGCCGTGCTCAAGTGAACGAAATAGCCTCCTGCGCCATGAAGAACAATACGAGAACATCTACATCTACATCATACGCCGCAAGCGATTTAACGGTGTATAGCGGAGTATACTTTTGGTATTCCTCTCAGATAAATCCTTCCTTGTTCCACTCGCGAGTAGCGCTTGGGAAGAATGATTGTTGGTAAGTGTTTGTATTAAGGGCCTAGCTCGAATTTCGCGAATTTCCTCGTCATGGTCTTTTCACGAGATGTTCTTTCTTTCTCTATTTTGCTTGTGCCGTTTTCCCGCGGATACACAGCGTCGGCATGGTTAATCGGACGTGGCAATGTTAGTTGAAGGGGTGGCCAGATGCCCCTCCTGCCGCCACCCCGTACCCCCCGGGAAGGAATTAGTGTACTCCAACTGTCTGCGACTAGTGTAATCCATGGAGTAGTGCGAAAGTGTTCAGATGTCTGC
The DNA here is from genome assembly GCF_023897955.1 of Schistocerca gregaria. NCBI lineage: Eukaryota > Metazoa > Arthropoda > Insecta > Orthoptera > Acrididae > Schistocerca > Schistocerca gregaria. The sequence goes on from NC_064931.1 coordinate 214,484,311, forward strand.
TAGCCGTGTAACTGAGGCGGGACGTGGGGACCACCCCGGTATTCACCTAGGGGGATGTGGAAAACCGCCTAAAAACCACATCCACGCCGGCTGGCACACCGGCCCTCGTCGTTAATCCGCCGGGCGGATTCGATCCGGGGCCGGAGCGCCTACCCGAGTCCAGAAAGCAGCACGTTAGCGCGCTCGGCTAACCTGGCGGGTTGGTCTTTTCACGAGATGTATGTGGGAGGAATTAATATGTTGTCCGACCCTTTCCGGAAAATGCTGTAGCGCATGTGGGCAGGCAACCCTTTCGACACGTCTTAGGTAGGGCTACATGCCATCAGGCGCTGGAACAACCAAGAGACACCACTTAGCTGAATGGATCTCTAACAAGGGACCTCTTCAGTGCGAAGTCGCTGAAGGCCAATGATGTTTACGGCATTCGATGCCCCGCATATAGTATACCATTCAGTCACAGTACTGGCTGGTAATGGCAGCAGGGGACGGGACTGGAGGTAAGCAATAGTGAGCACAACATTATGATACGGAGCGCAGTTGAACGGCTCAGTCGATAACTCATAACAGTTCTACAGTGCTAGCGGTGTTGATACAAAGCAGAGCGATGGCAATGATAAAAAAAGCAAACATTGCCTCATATCTACAACAGTAGCTGCCGAAGTTGACACTCGGTCAGAAAGCAACCCAAGCAAATTTCGAAGAATGACAAAGAAGTGGCAGGTGAAATATTAGGGTTTCTACAAGATGAGTCATCTGAGCGTGTGGTATCGTACACTCCCGACTGTGCGGACAATGTACATGAAGCGTGCAATGACGATGATACGTGCTTAACAAGTGAAAGTGATACTGAAACAAGTGTCGAGGCATGTAACTATCATCCTTTTCGGACAGGGCGCCACAAATCCCATCTCCGGTGAAACGTAGTAAAGGATAATCGTTATCCAACGAGCTGGTACTAAATATCTAAACATAATTATGTACAAGGAAGATCACCTGCAGCATAGTAAAAAAAGCAATTACTAGCATGTTTCGAGGAAGTCCGCAGCAATATGACCGTGTAATGCATAACAAACACTGCGGATATTCACAGAAGGAAATGGCGCACTTCTTACAAAAACTGGTGTTTTCACGCTTCAAGGATGCTCGATACAATTTACAGGATGTGCATGCTAGTGATCGGCTACGTCATGCACATCATACTGCGAGCGACAGATTACAGTGATCTCAAGGAAGCAGTGGATGGTTGCGTAACTTCAGACAGTGATACAGAATTGGAAGACGTAAGATCAGGAAATTTCAATCAAAACGTCAGCTTGACGATGAACAACAGACTGCGGAATGGCCGGCCGCGGTGGTCTCGCGGTTCTAGGCGCGCAGTCCGGAACCGTGCGACTGCTACGGTCGCAGGTTCGAATCCTGCCTCGGGCATGGATGTGTGTGATGCCCTTAGGTTAGTTAGGTTTAAGTAGTTCTAAGTTCTAGGGGACTAATGACCATAGCAGTTGAGTCCCATAGCGCTCAGAGTCATTTGAACCATTTTGAACTGCGGAATGGGCCCGAAAATTTGTAGATGAGAAACTAATTTCATCGTTCGGTAACAAATTTTTTTTCAACTCAGACCAATCGGGATTTGAAGAGGAAATGCATATGAAAGGAACCCTGGAAATTAGAGGTATCAAGAGAGTTGTATCGAGATCAGCTAACATCAATGCTTTAACGGATTCGTAAACAACTATGCCGACTATTAATCTGGATGGTAAATTGGCTGGAAAGTTATTAATCGTGCTGCGAGAAATTGGAGTTGCTGTGCCCCCTACGATTCTCTCTCGTGTGCTTGATACTGCAGGGGCAGTAGGGAATGCTTACGACACAGCAAGCAGGCGTGGGAGAATGGCGTAAGAGAACTAGAACTATAGCAAGAGAACTGCTTTTGGCCAGTATCTGGTCAAAATAATTTGCTTCTGCTTGAGTCCCGGTCCGCGTAGAAAAGTCGTAGCCCTTTAGAGAAGCTATCCTTACTGGGAAGTGTGTGATGTGGCAGTTTGTACCAACCGGAAGTTTGATAGCCTCAAGAAGTTTGTTTTTCCGTAGCTATAAAACCTACACGATAAGCACCACGGCAGAATGATTTTCATTTGGTTGCTTGCCATCACATTCCATCAGTTCTCATCACTCTGCTGCTCCAATATGATTCTATATGCAGTCTTAAAGAGCGGAAACCCAACTGAACGTCCTGCACGGTTTGTAGCTCCCAAGGAGTTCGCCGTCGATCTTGATGGTGCGAACGTCTGTGATCATTGTGAGGCGCTGGTTTTTATTCGGTGTTCATGGTGCAAGTTAGTGGTTGATTTTGAACATTTCTTGAATGTCGACGATGTCCAATTTGTGAAGTGTAATACAACCACCCCGTAGAAGGTTGATCTCTGCAACTCCCGGACACACATTTTCTGTCGCCCTCGTGATGCACATAATGAGGCATTAGCAGTTAATATTTTTCCTTTCATAATTGTTAACTTAACACTTTCAAATGGGCGTTACTAAAATTGAACTTGTGACCTCGCACTCAAGTGGTTCCTTGTAAATATCTAACAGGTATATTCTGAACATGCTCAACAAAGGTGCGTGGGTGGCATCGAGGGTGTTGCCGGACTGGGGGGGGGGGGGGGGGATCTTAGAGGGACACTTTTCATTCTCTTTTACGCACACGTCTTCCCCCACCCCTGCCATGATCACGCCACAGGAGATCGCGGAAAGGATGGCTGAAAAACACACATTGCTGATTCGGATCAAGTTAGAATTTCGTCGAATAGTTTTGAACGGTCACTAGTGGTTCAACCCTGTACACCCGAGCGAAAATTGCGTTCGCGCTGTGCTCCAATTGGGCGAGATCACATTTAGTAGGCTTGTAGCCCCACGATATCCTTAGGCCGGTATTGCACTATCAAATTTCTTTGTCAAAGATTTGATCAAAGTTATGATCAAATATTCCGTCAAATATATTTGACAAAGATCTTTGACGTAGCACTTGAAGGGGTATTACACTGTGATGATATTTTTCGTCAAAGTTCAAGATGGCTGACAACAGCAACTTGTTATTAACCGCAGCAGTTGCATGTACCACGATTGCACTGTGTGCACATGCGGAAGAGAAGCGCGGGGAAAAAAGGAAACATACCTGGGTGAAGCCGTGGGTTTTACGACGATACGATAAAAGCATTCAACAAAAATTGTTACGTAAGCTTATAGTGGAGGACGTCGTACATCAATTACTTAAGAATGGATATCAAAAGATTTCCTTATGTGCTCAGTGAAGTGTATCCTCATATCACAAAGCACAATATTCGCTTAAGAACAGCTACATCTGCAGAAGGCAGGCTCACTGTAACACTCCGATTCCTTGCTACAGGAGAGGGTTAGGTTAGGTTAGATTAGGTTAGGTTAGGTTAGGTCAGATCTCGTCTCCAATCTTCGTAATCTATTTTTGTATTCAGCGTGCTCACGTTGTAAAGCGCCTTATCAGCTTCATACATCTCCATTAATTTTGTAGTTGTCAGCAAACACCAGTTGTATTTCCCGGCAATGTTTATAAAAACACTACAGACGACAGAATGCAGCAATGCTATCGCTCCATGTGGTAACATGCCACATTGCGGTAAACAGAAGACAAGCGACTTCTTTGATCAAATCTACAGCGAGGATCTAGATTTGATCAAATATTGGACGACATTTGACAAAGTTCCCTATTACACCATCAAATATCTTTGACAAAGATATTTGACAAAGAAATTTGACAGTGTAATACCGGTCTTACAGAAGGATTTAATCGTCCGGGGCCTGTCAGCAGTGTCGGACGTTGTCACGAACGTCATCGTGTTGCTCAGCGAATCATGAACTGTCCTTTTCGCCCGCGAAATGTGTGCGAATCGAGACCCAGACGGAAGGGGTGGTCTCATTTACGCCCTATATGCCACCTCGTTAGGCCTTTTCGTGTCGATTCTGAGCGGTTATGTCTCTGAAAATTTTCTCCTCGGCCATCCACAGGAAAACCGCGTGATCTGAATGCTGGGCGTCGCGGATATGGCCTCCATTGCGGAGACGACAATGAAGGCGAAATATTGGTAAGAGAGGGTGTGACGTACCCAGCGTGTCACACGTTCATGATAGCGTTGGGCAGAATTGTGGTAAGATTTGGTGCCAAATTTCAAACTTATGCGTCGCAATGGGAAACAATTTCGAAAAAGTGATACTTTTTATGCACAGCGTGTAAGAATGATCTCCACCGTTTCTGACACTGAAACCCGAAGGCTCGTTTATTTAGCTCCTTTCACTCTATTATCTCCTGTGGTCTTACATTTTGAGGCAACTCTACGCACTCACCAACAATATTGTTAAGCCCATAACAGGGCGCTCAGAGCTGTCTTCGGTGCCAGTTCCTGCATTTCGTGTAGATGTTTAGGTATCTCGTAATTCTAACTCCTCCATCCCTGTACATATATTCCATCGTTAGATTTGTTGTTGATAATATGGAATCATTCAGCAGAATCTGCACCATTCGTTTAGTGAACACTCGACAGAAAACAATGTGCTCTTGAATAACACGTCTCTGAGCACTGTATAGAAAGCTGTGCACTGTTCATCAGGTTTCATTTTCAATAGCTGAACTGAAAAAATTGAGTTAATATTGCAAGTATTCGCATCTAAGTTGGAAGGTTTCCTTGCAGTACACTGCTTCTGTTCTGTCCTAGAGTTCCTTGCAATAGCTCAGATCTCTTTGTAAAGTGCTATTTTTCATATATTGTCTTACAATTTTTTTCGTGTTTTTTAATTCTTTCGTTTATAAACTTTCTGATAAGTAGTCTGTAAACCCAGTAGTAACTCCTTCCACGACTGTGTCTCGCATGGTTCCACGGAACCTGACTAAGAAATCAAATAAATCCAAGTCCACCGTTTGATTTTTTTAAAATTTTTGTCACGTTTTTATACGTTTCCATATCTCCAAAAGCACCCTCCAACGCGTTCGACAAATATTGCTGAAGTTTTGACACTTATGAGCTCCTATGTTGACAGGTTGGTTGGTTCAAAAATGGTCAAAATGTCTCTGAGCACTATGGGACTTAACATCTGAGGTCATCAGTCCCCTAACTACTTAAACCTAACTAACCTATGGATATCACACACATCCATGCCCGAGGCAGGAATCGAATCTGTGACCGTAGCGGTCGTGCGGTTCCAGAGTGTAGCGCCTAGATGAGCTCGTCCACCCCGGCCGGCTCTACCAAAGAGGGACATATGCAAATTTGTGCCGGACCGGGACACGAACCCGAATTTCCCCCTTACTACGAGCGGTCACCTAAACAACTTCATCTATCAGTGCTCGCTCCCCGAATCAGCGTAAATTATTATGTGACACTATTGCGTGATACATTTATACCTAATACTGCTGAACTCAGGGAATACACAGTCAGCGAATTAATATCTCAGCATTACGCACAACAGGTGTTCTCTAAGACATGCATATAAGTATTACACGCAAAAGTGGTCACACGACGATATCAACACTGGTATCGATTCCTCTTTGTCTCATTCTCCCTGTCTGCGGGAATCCACGTAATGCTGTGAGCGTTAGGTGGTGAACTTAGTGAGGTACGGTATAAGGATGTAGACAGTGTGACACATGGAAGTTTGGCTATGTCCGGGAAGCGTGCACTGATAGCGGAAATGACGAAAGTTTGCTTCGAGGATCCTTGTGGAGCGGACGCGCTGTTAACGTCCCTGCCGCGGAGCGCGCGCTCGGTGTTTGTCTACTTGCTTCGGCCGTTTCGCGCATCCTAGTGCTTTCATTGATTCTGGTGGCCAACTCTTACAGAAAATCGACGCTGAAATTCAGTTTAAGGCGTGAATTGGCTCGACCAAACGCTCTAGAAGTAGAAAGTTTTCTCATAGACGAAGTAAAGAACCCGAGTGAGGAACTGGTTGGTGCCGCGCGGGATTAGCCGAGCGGTCTGCGGCGCTGCAGTCATGGCCTGAGTGGCTGGTCCCGGCGGAGGTTCGAGTCCTCCCTCGGGTATGGGTGTGTGTGTGTGTTTGTCCTTAGGATGATTAAGATTAAGTAGCGTGTAAGCTTTGGGACTGATGACCTTAGCAGTTAAGTCCCGTAAGATTTCACACCCATTTGAACCCATTTTTGAACTAGTTGGTATACAACTTTCCATAGTTATCAGTGTGGTATATGTCAAATTTTGCAACGACCCAACCTGCGGCAGTATCCTTCGCGACTAAAAACGAGATGAAATTCTGACTCTCGGATGGTAACGTGGGTGCTGTGGAGATCAACCATGCTGGACTGGGATTGCGGGTGATTCGCATTAGCGAACTCCCTTTCGAACTGCCTGCGGGCCAGGTGATGTCTGCGCTTCGCCCTTACTGGATGGTGCATGGACACGTTGCAGAGAAGTGGGATCAATTCAGCACATACTCCGTCTGTAATGGCGTGCGTCAGGTCCTCATTACTTTAAATTAACACGTCCCGTCCTATTTATACACTGGAGGATGCAGAGCCCTCATCATTTACGACGGACAGCCGCAGACGCGCTCGGAATGCGGCGAAGGAGGCCACGTTCGGTCCGAATGCTTGCAGAGGACGATAGACAACAGCCACCTGCAGACCCGATCCCTCTCGGTTGACGACATCCCTACCTGTGACACGTGTGGCAGCGCTAGACAACGATGTCGCCACTGTGCCGCGTCCGATGGGCCCTAGCGACTCTCCGCAGATGAAACACTACAGAGGAAGGAAGTGACTTCCGTTCAAATGGCTCTGAGCACTATGGGACATTACATCTGAGGTCATCAGTCCCCTAGAACTTAGAACTACTTAAACCTAGGCCTAAGTAACCTAACAACATTACATACATCCATGCCCGAGTCAGGATTCGAACCTGAGACCGTAGCAGTCGCGCGGTTCCGGGCTGAATCGCCTAGAACCGCTCGGCCACCGAGGCCGGCGTGACTTCCGTGCCCACTACACTTTCCACTCCTGCCTTGATAGTTGTGTCGAAGGCTGATGAAAATGGCGATGGAAGGATAAATGTTGACACCGTGGCAGTGTTTGTGCCAGACCGTCAGGACTCTCTGCCATAATCTGACGTGGAAGCCCATTACGTAAACAACGATTGCTGAAGAAGTGCAAGAGGAGGCGGAGGACGCTACCTGACGACCACGCGACATAGTCGCAGGCAGATAGTGTTTGCCCAAACGTGTTGACAGAGTCCGTGGAAACACGCAACCCATCCCCTCACACTGGACCGGTCATTGATGCCTCCCTGTCGAAAGTGACACAATCTGTCGTTCGTCGGGTTGATCAATGCACCCCAGCCACCACAGCGTCAATGCCCACGTTGAGCTCCTCAGAGGTGGTAACAGCTGACGCTGCCCGCCGCCTATCTCTGTGGGCGGATGATGACGACGAACATCCTGCGGCTGAAATTGTGCCGGCACTTGAGCATTCGGCGGCCAATAATAAATAAATTTCTGGTGAAGTGGAGGAAGACGCGAGCATGTACACAGAAGAAGATGTCGAACAACCACATCCGTTTGTTACAATATTGCCGCTGCGCTTGCCAACCTGCAGCACACCCACCCGATTGGTTCCATCAACCATAACACCATCGATTCGAAAGTGAAGCTCCAATTGCTGCGTGATATGCTACGATTGTCAGATGTGAACATTGCACTCCTGCCAGAAATTCTTTTGGGGAAGTTTCCGGATTCTCATGTTTATGCTTCGTTCATTGCGCCTGCTGATGATGCCGGTAGCGATACAGCCATACTGATGATAGATGGCATAGATGTTGACGAGGTGAGGTATTTGCCGTCGGCCAGATGGCTGGCGATAAGGCGCACGGATTGTCAACATCTAAACATTTATGCACCTGTGGCGACTGGTCACGTTTCTAATTGGAGGAAATCATGCCTCTCTTCCTGCAAAACTACTAGAACTTCATTCTTGGTACAACGTACTTCATCCGAATGATCAGTATCCCAATTACACCACATATCCTTAACTCCGACTCTTGGTGAAAGAATTACGTCTTCTCGGCACTTAGGAATGAGGGCATGGATACTACCCAGGATATACATACGTCACTAGTCACTCTGCCAGTCACCTCGATGCCATTTATATCAACCCTAATCTAGCGCCAGCAACGAAGGACGCAGAAAGATGGCTTTTGCCATCAGAGCGCATACATCTTAACTGCCGCACTGCCTCCCTCCATCAAAAAAAAATGGTTCAAATGGCTCTGAGCACTATGGGACTCAACTGCTGTGGTCATCAGTCCCCTAGAACTTAGAACTACTTAAACCTAACTAACCTAAGGACATCACACACATCCATGCCCGAGGCAGGATTCGAACCTGCGACCGTAGCAGTCGCACGGTTCAAGACTGCGCGCCTAGAACCGCGAGACCACCGCGGCCGGCCTCCCTCCATCGTCAGAAGGTCTGGGGGAGTAGTGGATGCTGTAATATGAATGTGACGCACCTTCAAAAGCCGTAATAACTCATAGTAGACATATGGACTACCTCCGACGATCGACTGCTGAGATACCCTTCTAGGCTAAAATGGTGGTTCTAATGCGCGAACCCAGGACTCTGGCATGCGATGATGCAGTATGGCAGAGAACAGTTCCTTTGGTGTCGCCACACGTCAGAATATTATTTTACGCCTCTCCCGAGAGCTCGTGGCAAGCCCATCGTCCCCTGACCGACAGGCAGAGATTCGTCACGTCGAGGCGAGGATCGTCTCACATACACGACGTAGACTCGAAGGTGTCGTGGTGCGAGCATAGTGTCAAGATCAGGTTAGCGGTGAACCTCTGTCTATGCACCATAGTCTTAGCGAACAGCAACGACGAACGATGATCCATGCTCTTGACATGCCAGATTGTCGCCGTTTGACTGCACATGTAGACACTGTGAATGCATTCGTTGACCGCTACCGACTGTTTTACCATGAGAAGCATTACGATTGTGCTGTTTTTGCTGGAATGTCATAGTCGGCATCAGGTTCCCTCGACAGCCCGACAGCAGAACCTCTTATGGTGCCAATTACCCGGGCAGACACCGAGGAACCCATAGAAAAGGGTGCAAACAACAAGTCCCCTGGTTCCGACGGTATCCCCTTGGACTTCTTCTGGGCCTTTCAAGATTTTATTATTCTTAGACGGACGTCTATGTATCAGGAATTGATGGCACTAGCTGTACCACTGCCTCCGTCCTTTGTTGAAGGACTGATTATTCCGATCCCCAAACCAAGAGGGGGACGAGTGATTGAGCACTACATCCAGCTGACGTTGTCCAACAGCAACTTCACCAGATTTCTGGCAGCACGCCTTAAGGTCATTTTGCTTCAAGTAATTTCTACACAACAAACGTCCATGGGAGGAGCTACTAATATTCAGCGGCGCTTAGTAACTATCGGGAAGCGATAACCCTAGCAGTGGCTTGTCGCTTTTGATGTGCCCTGATCACGATGGACTCTGACCATGCTGTTGACGGGGTGGACGACGATTTTCTTGCTGTGGTGATGGCCCACATTGGTTTCTGTCTGGCCTTTATCAGTATCGTTCTGCAATTTCTCCTTGGAACATCATCCAAAGTGCTGTTTAATGGACGTGTGGACCCCTGTCGATTTCGCGATCGCTCCGTCAGGGTTACCCACTCACTACCTTATACGCAGTTGCTCTGGAACCACTCATCTATGGATTATGGATTGAAACGTTGCGTGCTATGGATAACCCTGCGGGGCCACGCATTTCATTGTCGGACATATTCAGATGGTCTGATCTTACTGGCCTAATCGGGCAGTGAGATGAAGTCGACAGTCGAATGAATCGCGCGATACAGTATGGGGGAGGATAGTTGTATAAACACGGATAGGTCTGGGACGATGAACATTGGTTGAGGCTTCCGGGAGGGCACTGCACCACCCCTGCCAGCGATGGACATGCTTAAACGCCTGGGCCTTCTCTTTATTCTCGATGCCCTTTCCGGCCAAATATTGGCAGTGAAAATTGCATCGCCCACCAGGTTTCGAACCCGCTTAACTCCACATCGGCTACGGAGGCGGATTAAAGTTTAATAAACCTTACTTAAAATTCACTAAATGAGAATGTCGCATGGTTAGTTTCGGTCGTTATATATTTAAAAAAAAAAAAAAACAGCGGCAATCACTCTTAGACGCTGTCCTACACGTTTACACTACTGGCCATTAAAATTGCTACACTAAGAAGAAATGCAGATGATAAACGGGTATTCATTGGACTAATCTATTACACCAGAACTGACCTGTGATTACATTTTCACGCAATTTGGGTGCATAGATCCTAAGAAATCAGTACCCAGAAGTACCACCTCTGCCCATAATAAAGGCCTTGATACGCCTGGGCATTAAGTCAAACATAACTTGGATGGCGTGTACAGGTACAGCGGCCTATGCAGCTTCAACACGATACCACAGTTCATCAAGAGTAATGACTGGCGTATTGTGACGAGACAGTTGCTCGGACACCATTGACCAGACGTTTTCAATTGGTGAGAGATCTGGAGAATGTGCTGGCCAGGGCAGCAGTCGAACATTTTCTGTATCCAGAAAGACCCGTACAGGTCCTGCAACATGCGGTCGTGCATTATACTGTTGAAATTTAGGGTTTCGCAGGGATCCAACGACGGGGAGAGCCACGGGTCGTAACACATCTGAAATGTAAAGTCCACCGTTCAAAGTGCGATCAATGGGAACAAGAGGTGATCGAGACGTGTAACTAATGGCACCCCATACCATCACGCAGGGAGATACGCCAGTATAACGATGACTAATACACGCTTCTAATGTGCGTTCACCGCGATGTTGCCAAACACGGATGCGACCATCATGATGCTGTAAACAGAACCTGGATTCATCCGAGAAAATTACGTTTTTCCATTCGTGCACCCAGGTTCGTCGTTGAGTAAACCAACGCAGGCGCTCCTGTCTGTGATGCAGCGTCAAGAGTAACCGCAGCCATGGTCTCCGAGCTGATAGTCCATGCTGCTGCAAACGTCGTCGAACTGTTCGTGCAGATGGTTGTTGTCTTGCAAACGTCCCCATCTGTTGACTCAGGGATCGAGACGTGGCTGCACGATCCGTTATAACTATGCGGATAAGATGCTTGTCATCTCGACTGATAGTGATACGAGGCCGTTGGGATCCAGCACGGCGTTCAGTATTAACCTCCTTGAACCCACCGATTCCATATTTTGCTAACAGTCCTTGGATCTCGACCAACGCGAGCAGCTATGTCGCGATATTATAAACTGCAATCGCGATAGGCTACAATCCGATCTTTATCAAAGTCGGAAACGTGACGGTACGTATTTCTTATCCTTACATGAGGCAGCACAACAACGTTTCATCAGGCAACGCCGGTCAACTGCTGTTTGTGTATGGGAACTCGGTTGGAAACTTTCCTCATGTCAGCACATTGTAGGTGTCGCCACCGGCGCCAACATTGTTTGAATGCTCTGAAAAGCTAATCATTTGCACATCACAGCATCTTCTTCCTTGTCGGTTAAATCTGGCGCCTGTAGCACAGCATCTTCGTGCTGTAGCAAATTTAATGGCCAGTTGTGTGTTTTCCATACTTCTTTATTTAGAGAAAGAAGAAGCCGCAGACAATTGACGATCACAGGCACTGCGCCGCCGCCCCGCTCGCCAGGCAGTGTCGTGCAGACACGTCAATTGTGAGACCTCGCCACACAATTTCCTGCCGCATATCATTTGTGAGACAGACACTTAAACGGAAACATGAGATACCATTTTAAATGTTTAACAAATGGCTTACATTTTATTTGTCTTCTACTCGTAGAGTGATACTAGCCTAAGCGCGAATTGAGACGCGAATAGCACGTGTGTCGTGACACGACACCTACAGCGCGACACGCACGTTCCGTACGTGTCACGCGGGTCCAGTGCATATTGAGACGCAATCGTACGTAACACGCGCCGTTTGGCGACGCTCTGTGCTGACAGGAACGTAGTGCGCGCAGACTGTAATCTTTCTCAAACTATTTTACAGAAACTATTCAGTAAAAATATTTCATTTTTACCTTGCTTGTAGCGTTATATGTCATCTTCGTGGCGAAGTGCCCATAATCTCACTAATGGTTATATTTACTGTGGTATACACATTTTAGTAAGACGCTAGGCAAAATTCGAAAAGTTTGCAATGAAAAATATGACTTTGTGCTTGGTGCGTATTACACCATATGTTGTTGCGTATGAAATTTAGCTAACGTTGAATTTTTCTTTAGACTTGGGAGGAAGTTTCCATCTGCCTCCCATCTCGAGAAAATGGATCCTATGTAGCGCGCTCACTCCCGATCTGACGCCCGCGAGAATGAAATATTCACAACATCTCTCATATCTCCTAAACCGCTCGAGACATCGAAACGAGATTTTGGCGTATGATATTACACGAGGAGGAGAGTATTTTACCAGTTCGTAAACACACGGAACTTTCTTATCTATGGCGATATACTAGTAGTTATACTTTCCTTTTTGTTTTTTGTTTTTTTTCACTCCTGTCACTGTAATTTTTTAGGAGTTATCGGCAGTTAATGAAACAACAATTTCCTAGTATGAAAATAAACATGAATTTTCTTAAGTTACTACAAACCGACAGTATGAGGTCATTCGTAAGCTACTGAGCTCTTTGATTGCCAATTACTTGTTTAATGAGGCACTGGATTTCAGAATTCTGTCGCAATAGTTCCTGTGAGATGAGTTTGTGCAAATTACGCTGTGTTTTGGCAAAGGAAATACAATTACACCTGTCAATAAGAGAAATGTGGCTGTTACGCATACATGGTGATGTTTCTTCGAATGAGAAAAGGTTAACAATTCACAAAAAAATAAATTCCCAATTCTGTTGGAATTTTGGTTGAATCCCCGTAAGCCATCGAACTTTTAACACTGAACGACTTGGATAGATACTTACCAAAAGATTTTATTCCTTCTCCTGATCTGAGCCGTAGAAGAATGCTGAAGATTAGACGGGTAGATCACATAACTAATGGGGAGGTGTTGAATAGGATTTGAGAGAAGAGAAGTTTGTGGCACAACTTGACTAGAAGGGATCGGTTGGTAGGACATGTTCTGAGGCATCAAGGGATCACCAATTAAGTACTGGAGGGCAACGTGAAGGGTAAAAATCGTAGAGGGAGACCAAGAGATTAATACACCAAGCAGATACAGAAGGATGTAGGTTGCAGTACGTACTGGGAGATGAAGAAGCTTGCACAGGATAGAGTAGCATGGAGAGCTGCATCAAACCAGTCCCAGGACTGAAGACTACAACAACAACATAAATTAATGACGACCATTCCCTTCGGGTAAAATGATAGGCACATGCCAGATGCTGGTTACTCACCTACGGCTTGCCAAACTGACAATGTGTTATTTGCGAATAAAATAGCTGTTACTGAGAAAAATAAATAATTGATCTGTCACACAACACGATGGCCAGTGCATTGTGAGCAGTTGAGAATAATGAGTGCTAAATGAATGCTGAAATTAGCCATGTGTGCCTTGTGAGCCGGATTTCGGGAGAGACTGTCATGAAAGTAGATCTGCCTTTCTCAGAAATACATTTCAACAAATTAAATATATCTAATCACTGCACTCTTTCAGGATACTCCTACTTTCGTAATAATACCGACCATTTTTTTTTCATTTGTGTTGCCTGTTGTATAATTAGTTTATTCATGCTGATAATGTGTACGCAACAATTGAAATGCTTTTTCTCAACACGGCGAACCAATTAAAACATTGTTATTTGTGACTGCTTTTCGACTGTTCCTAGCTTGCAGTGGAAATGTGATTTTATAATAATCCTTACTTCCTTATTCACTACCTTGACGATGAATCGTCTGTCCCTTCTTATGATCTGAACACATTGTGGAGGCAGAAGACATAATCCCAGTGGCTAATGGCTCACCAGTTATTGAACTGTGCATTGTTCTTAACAAAAAAATTGTTCAAATGGCTCTGAGTACTATGCGACGTAACTTCTGAGGTCATCAGTCTCCTAGACTTAGAACTACTTAAACTTAACCAACCTAAGGACATCACACACATCCATGCCCGAGGCAGGATTCGAACCTGCAGCGTAGTTCCGGGCTGAAGCGCCTAGAACCCCTCTGCCACAGCGGCCGGCTGGTTAGTAATACACAGAATTATCATAAATAGTCGGGAAAGCTTCTAAGGGTGCTACAGTGAAGGTTATGATGAGAAATAGTTGTTAAGAAAAAACCCAAACGTGTTCTCCGTTTGGTGTCCTAAAACCGAGAAAGAGAGCAATACACACACACACACACACACACACACACACACACACACACACACACACACACACAGAATGAGTAGTATAGTGCGTTATCACTTAGGCTATGTGAACAACTGACACTAATTGTATCTGGCGGTCCGCTTGAATTTGCGCGCTCAACGGCCTGACTGGCTAATTTCTGTGATAATCAACTCGAAAACAGTGGATCGTATTGATTTTTTTCTGTGAATACTTGTTTCTCTGCGCAACCTACTCTGTATCACCCCGACAAGCTTTTCAGTCTGTTTGTGATCACCCTGTATAAATATTAACCGAACAAAATGTAGTTTCTGTGCTCTACGGCTCTGAGCACTATGGGACTTAACATCTATAGTCATCAGTCCCCTAGAACTTCTAGGCGCTACAGTCTGGAACCGCGTGACCGCTACGGTCGCAGGTTCGAATCCTGCCTCGGGCATGGATGTGTGTGATGTTTAGGTTAGTTAGGTTTAAGTAGTTCTAAGTTCTAGGGGACTGATGACCATAGATTTTAAGTCCCATAGTGCTCAGAGCCATTTGAACCCCATTTCAGTTCTGAGAGATTGAAAGTTCAAAAAATGGTTCAAATGGCTCTGCGTACTATGGGACTAAACATCTAGGGTCATCAGTCCCGTAGAACTTTGAACTACTTAAACCTAACTAACCTGAGGACATCACACAACACCCAGTCATCACGAGGCAGAGAAAATCCCTGACCCCGCCGGGAATCGAACCCGGGAAGCGAGAACGCTACCGCACGACCACGAGCTGCGGACAGAGTGAAAGTAATAGGGGCATAAAAAAACTAAAAAGAAATTCTAAAAAAGCTCTTTTTTGTTCATCGCGTAGTAAGGCCGAAATGCGAATAACAATAAATTGAAATCGATAGGGCACAAATGATGAATCTGTTTCCCTGCCGTTAGTACTTCTGTCGTTGACAAAATCTGTGATGAGCCTCAGCACCGAAGGTCTAAGAATCCTTGGTAAGGCCACTGCGGCTAACTCGCCTTTGGCTGGAAATGGGGGTAATGTGAAGCCCCATGCTCGCCACGTCTGACTCGTGCCGAATGAAGCCATTTCGCGGCTCACTAGAGGAACTAATCACCGCGACGAGCCGTAACCTGAGCAGCTCCATCAAATGCCAGCTCAAAGGATATTCACTCAATTACAAAGTGGAGTAATTTCATGGCAACAAATATGTCGATGCTTGAGATCAAAAGTACTAGATTTCTACAGTAAGAATCTTCGTATTACGCTCCAAAATATGCCGCTCTTGAGAGTGAGACTGAAGCACCACGCGACGAGATCCTGGTATAAAAAATTTGCGGTTTTATTTGTCGATTAGCGTATGGTCACGACGTATTAACGAAATCCTCCAATGTCTTCTTCAGGAGCGAATGACCGTCGTCGTTGCTGCTGTGATGACCATTTATAGCCCGTAGATGCCTTGTCACTAGCTGGAGTACGTCATTATTACGTCATGCTGCCAGAGATTGTGTAAATGGCAACCCCCGATGGCGCTAGCGCTATGGTAGGAACGTTAACAATTCAGCGCATTTTTCTATGTCTTCTCAGTGGCGTAGCTGGCTTCCACGCGACACCATGATTATAGCTGCTGTCCGGGTTGAAGTTGTTCTCCCATATTCTGATTTCTACTTCTTCTTTTATGACAGAATCTCAGTATCTAAAAGCGTATAAGGAGAAAGGGAAATCCTTGTGATATTAAGACGTGAGTAATTGCAGACAAATCAAAAGCGTTTCAGCCGTCACGGCTTTTACAGTTGTTACCAATCACTCCTGACCTGCACGGACAGATGCACGTGTTAGCACACCGCTTCCAGGATTCTGCCAGGGGCGCCGGCCCCGGATGGAACCTGACCAGCTGATTAACGATGCGAGATGGAATGCTGGCCAGCATGGATGTGGTTTTTAGGTGGTTTCCCGCATCCGACTGGGTGAATACTGCATTAATGACCACTTCAGTTACACGGTTCGCAAAAATTTCGAAAACGTTCGCACAATTTCTCAGATAACACTAGCCCCCAACAGTTGTGATACAAAAATTCCGTCCCCGAAGGGGAAACAGTTGGTGACAACGTCTACCATTAACATTGTCATATCTAATGCTTAACGTGCTGTGCCAACTCCGTGAAAGTACCCGATAAGAGAAAAAAAATCACCGATCACTACTCTAATGTTGCGTTAATCTACGACAATAGTGTAGGCCCAGTCTAAAAACCTTTTGGTTGTTACAGTGAGACCATAACAAACCTACATCTACTGTTACCGACTGATTTTAGAAGAAAAAAATTTGTCATCTAGTATTAGTGGCTGGGAGACGTCGAGGGGCTACTTGGTCGTCTCAGCGGAAAGATTTTTCGTCCTTTAAGCATAATGACCCCTTCCATGTGATGTAAAACAGATGTGTCGTAAGCAGGTCTGTTGAGTCTAGGTGAACAGCAGAACTTAGTGTGGGACATTGTGTGGCGTGATGATGAGGGAAGGGAATGGGTGAAATCTGGTGCTGCACTCCTGCTGAGTACCATCAAGGGGGCCGTCGAACTTAATGTCACCATCTGACTGTAGGGTCATCAACAACAGTGAAACATGCCCTCACTTCATGAGACATTGGGGAGATGTACGTAATCCAGACACTGGTGTGGAGACTGGTGTTCAGTATCTTACAGCCACAAATGTTCTCCCCTTGATGGCCAAATACTAGTGGTGGAAATTTTTTTCCACTAGGATTCGAACTGGCTATCTGGAAGCCAAACACCATGCGCAGGCTACGGAAGTCTGATGTTTAAATGAGAAATATCTGTGTGGCCGTGCATGAGAGTCTCTACCATTACGGACAGTGATGAAGACTCAGTCGCAAATACACTGACGGAAAAAGAATCTCAACACCAACAAGGAGTTGGGCGAAGCTTGGTAGGCGTATTTCAACCACTGCAAGTTGATGACGATTCAAATTTCGCGTCAGTAGTGTAAGAGATGACACAGCTGAACGACGGCTGCAGAGACGTGTACGGGCGAATAGACGTGCCAGTGTTGAGCAACCTTGTTACGTCTGCCACGGACGGCCCCTGCCAGGCAGACTACACTCACGACACCCCTGTGTACCATATAACATACACAAGCACTTGCAGGCGCAACTAAAGCGAAAACAATAAACAGAACTTGCTAGAGACTAATGCGAACCTTTTTCACTGGTGAATACTCAGTACTGTAGAACACTCAGTATAATGTCGTTTACTGAAACTAAACTACACTTCTCGAACGATCACTATATACACACAAAAAAAACTTGTAGACGACCATTCATCAAGAGTGTCGGTGAGGTCCATCGGAGCTGGTCCTAGCTCGGCGAGGAACTCGCTGTACTGTTGCTGCGCTGGCCTTATAAAACTGAAGGAGTACTCCAACTTTCCCTGTATCTGTGAGGCGACCTCTGCAGAAAAAGGTTCGCATTAGTCTCTAGCAAGTTCTGTTTGTTTTGAAGAATTGTTTTCCTCTTGGTTGCGCCTGCAAGTGCCTGTGTATGTTATATGGTACACATGTGTGCCTTGAGTGTAGTCGGCCTGGCAGGGGCCGTCTGTGGCAGACGTAACAAACCTGACTGCTGTTCATCGGCGACGAAGGCTACAATTTGTACACCAGTACCGCAACTGAACGTCCACTGAGTACTGTAACTGGACAAGGGGCCTTTTCAGATAAGTCACGTTTTATGTTCCATGAGACAGATGGCTGTTGGTGCGAACAGTGTGAAACAGCTGATAGCAGAGCGTCCAGGAGGGAGGAGGGAGCGTTGAAGTCTGGTGTGCCGATTTTCGGCACGATTGTGCTCCGGCCGCGATTGTCATGGTCGATATTGGCCTCGCCAGAGATACTGGGGCGCCCAGTTGGTAGCGAGTAGACCTCTGGCGATGAGGAGTGGAGGAGCGGACAGTACCGAGCGAGAAGGCCATAACGGCTGAGTGTTGGGGTCCAGATGGTCCGAATTGTGCATTTAATAATTTTGGCACTCTGTGGTTGTGGACTAATGGTGAAACCAGGACGTTTGGCCATTCAACGCTGCTGTGGAATGATAAGCCGTGGGCTCTGCAATTGTATGGACGCAATTACGGCGAGCTGTGGTCGATGTCGTTTATGGGTGTTTTGCCACGGCAGATAAACAAGACAGTGTGGGCCCAACCTGAAAACACTGTGCTGTAGCATGTTCTCGCACAATAAGGATGTCATGATGTTGGAGATGAAAATAGTGCAATATGGCGTGTGTATTAACCTTCAGTGACTTCTGCAGTGTTAGTTTGCTTAACTGTGTGGAGATTGAGCAGTAACTGTCACTTTTCAAAGGAATTGAAGAGTGTGTAAAAGTGTGGCCAATGCCAGATGGGCGTTGTCATAAAGTTTTTATATTTCTTACTTTTTAACACAATTTTGTTATCGGGATAAATCGTTGGATAGATTAGAAATTCAGTTCTGCGCTGTAGTTCAGAGGGTTTTACATACTGGAATTTACTAGATCTGCTAACTGTGAGTTATTTGTATGTTTTTATATCTGCGTGTTAAATGAAAGTTAATTTTGAGGTTTGAAAGGTACCTTTCTACCATTGCGATTCTGTAAGTTTTAAATTGGAAGTGATGTTGTTTGCTACTGTTATTGCTTGAGAATTTATTACCCAAACGAACAGTTATTCAATCAGTCTTTTGTGAAGTGTTTTAAAACTTGTAGTTTTTAGTGAACTATTACAAATAAATTATGTAAATTAGTAATGTTGTGTAAGCAATTATTAAAGGCACCCATCTCCATTAGCCAATCAACCATGGCCAGTTGGGAACGGACATTGATGTAACATTAGGGAACTAGAGGCTATTTGTTAAGTCGTGGCAACGCTAATTCTGTTGTTTGTAGTTATTGTTGCAGTGTCTAGTCGCCCCTAAATTAAATAATAATTCTGCACACTGGGGAATGTTTTCGTGGCATTCCCTGGGTGATCTCGTTATTCCCGAAGGCACTCTGGATCAACGCAAGTCTGCGTCCATCCTTGCGAATCATGTTTACCCCCACACACAGTTTTTTCCCTCAGTACGATGGCATCAATTAGCAGGACAATGCAACGCATCACTCAACTCGCAGTGTATGTGCTGGTTTGAAGAGCATCAGGATGAGTTTACTGTACTCCCCTGACCATCAGATACCCCAAATTTAAATCCATTCGAGAATCTGTCAGACCACCTCGCTCGAGCCGAATGCGACATGGGTCTTCAAGCGAGGACACTACCACAGCTGTCCACAGCACTAAAGTCAGCATGGCTCCAAATTCCTGCCGTTACCTTGCAGAACCTTACTTAATCTCTTCCTGCAGGTCTCACAGTGGTTCGCTCTGAAAATGTGGTTATTCAGTCTTTTGGGATGCAGTGACATTTACGTGACTGGACAGAGTGTGGTTTTTTTTTGTTTTTTTTTTCTGAGGGAATCGACCTCGGATATGACCCTGCTACAGTCAACGATATTATTATAAATGTTCTTTCGCTGAAGTACTGACTCTTCAAATTACATCTTTAAAATTATTCTTCATCATCAGGTTACACATCATGGAACATCTCCAATAGAAATCTCGGTGTTGAAAATCCGCTATCAAAGCTTCACATTCTGTTATGATACTACACCCCCTCTCACGACTGTTACCTGCTTGCTTGCCCACGCTCGACTCAATGATCCACCCTACGGAAACCAGAGGGTGTGTTTCGGTTATGTGTTCAGCATGCAAAGATGTTTAAAATGGCAACGTTCGAATAAACTGATAATTTTCATTTTATTTGCGTTGAAAGGGGTACCAAGTGTTAACATATCAAACAAGGTGCGATTGACTACTGTTACGCCTTCACCAAGGTCGCCCCTGTGGGCCGGCAACACATCTAACACCACACAGGATCGAGGTTTTCTGTGCCCAAGGCGTACGCAATGGTAAACATCGGCTGTTTTGGAAACAAACATTTTGCGTACTACTTCCTGCAGAGGGAGTTTGAGATGGCCTGCAGGAAGTATTATTACACCAACATCTGATTGACTGGTCAACACTATTTAAAGGCTAGAACCAGCGCGGACGTCAGTTCACGCCACATACCGAACTCAAGAACATCTCCACCGTAGATTACGTCTTCGCCATCGGAATAGGGCTTGAAATTTAGTGCATGTGTGTTACCACGGACTCATGTGAGAAACTTTGAATTTATCTTTTGTTGCCTCAATTAGGAAATTCTTATTTGCTTTGTGATTGTGACTTTTCGTTGTTATACAGTCATTCCCGTGTAGACTCACGTAAATAAAAGTTGTGTTGTAAAAGCTTTCAACTTGTCAGTTACAACAACTACCATTTCCCTGAATGTATAAATCTTTCAGCTGCAGGTCTTTGTCTTTCATGTGCTGAACAACCAGAATTTTTACAGATGGAATTTGAAATTCAAAAGTGACATTCTTCCCGTGGACTCTGTTGTGAAACAAGCGCTGTATCGTTTGAAAGAGACAGAGGCGAGCGAGTGTACCGGGACTTACCCTGCTCGCCGTTAGTAGCGCCACGTCACTACAACGCGTCTGTGTGTAGCACACTTGTATTGCACCATTAATTAAGAATGGAATAATAAATAAAGGTAGGAACCCAAAAACTGGTCATAATGTGCAGATGTATATCCAAATCAACTGGTACAAGTCCCAACGTGATTAAAGCAATATTTTGTTCACAATCCATGCTTTTAATAAAAATTGAAGGCGCTAAATATTAGACTTCAAAATATGAAAATGTCACCATGTCCTCATTGGTTTCTTATCGTATGTGAGTAGTGACACAAAAGGAATCAATTTGGAGAAGTTGACTGGTCAGAAGAAAAAGCAATAAATAACAGGGTAGATTTAGCAAATGAGATGAAAGGAATAAAATATAAATAGATAGGGATGAGAAAAGCATAGATGTGAGAGACATATTGGATCCCTCTTGGATAAAAGGAAAATTGATAGAATAAACCGAGACGGAAGCTATGCTGAGGATAAAAAATAAGGCTTTGAACTCCTGATTGCAAAGTATTTTAAATGAAATGTAGATTACGGGGTAGTTTGTTCCACAAGCGCTTGGCTGGAATGGAGGAAAAAAAATGGTTCAAATGGCTCTGAGCACTATAGGACTTAACTTCAGAGGTCATCAGTCCCATAGAACTAGAACTACTTAAACCTAACCAACCTAAGGACATTACACACATCCATGCCCGAGGCAGGATTCGAACCTGCGACCGTAGCAGTCGCGCGCTTCCGGACTGAGAGCCTAGAACCGCTAGACCACCGCGGCCGACTGGAATGGAGCAAGACGTTGAGAAAGATTTAATGTTATACAACGGTGCAACCAAGATGCCGAGCGTATCCAACGTGCTATTGCAAGTATTGACTGATAACAGCTATTTGATATGAGAGCAGGGGTGTTGAGGACGCCAGTGAAATAAATGTATCCAATCAGAAGTTTTTAATCAAACTAGTCTATAAACCACCCAAAATCTGTGCTTTGCCATCCTTGCAATCAGCCTTGTCCTCGCTACTGACACAGTAAAAGCACATTACCTTTATGGGAGGTGCAAATATAGACCTAAAATTAATACCTCGTTCCATAGAGGATTAACGAAAACTATTTAATTCTAACGATACGAGTAATTTTACCACTGGATTCAATACATCACACAGTCACAGAATATGTAACTACAACGAAGAGAACAACCATACATCATTAAAAAATTCTCTTAGGCTCCAGCTTCTCCATCATACTCAGACTGAAAAGTCAGTTGCGCCTCTGTCGTCAAGAAACAGCATGTTCCAGTTTGCGTTTGTACACAGCTCTATGACGAAACGCTACTGACACGTCTATCTGAAATGCTAAATGGCGCAAAGAATTTAACAGTGTTTTTTGCAAGGCCGCTAAGAACTCGCGTAATTCATATTCATGGCGAATACGATACGACATCTGCCACAGTGTCCGTGGAGCAGGTTAGAAAGTATGTGGCGCTTCCAGTCTGACTACAGTTGTAACTTTTTTTCCACATACTGGAACCGGGGGCACCCAGTACCCTTATCAGCTTACGATAAGGCTATACACGGCGCGCAGAATAAAATTGACCCGGAAAATTTTCCATACGCCTTAACAGAGGCAACCCAACTCACCTCTGATGTAAGTTAGGTAGTCTATCTTAAGGAACATGAAATAGCCTAGCAAAAAAAATCGAAGCAGTCAGAAGAGAAGCAGGAAACGAAATGAAACTTCCGATTTGAGAGGGTATATCGTGTTATTTTAATGATTACATAATCGAATGAGATTTAGAAAGAACTTGGACATACGAGCTGACTTATCACTATGGTCGGCCGCTCCGCCTGAGCAGTTCTAGGCGCTTCAGTCCGGAACCGCGCTGCTGCTACGGTCGGAGGTACTAATCCTGCCTGGGGCGTGGATTTGTGTGATTTCCTTAAGTTAGTTAGGTTTAAGTAGTTCCAAGTCTAGGGGACTGATGACCTCAGATGTTAAGTCCCATAGTGCTTAGAGCCATTTGAACCATTTTTTATCACCATGACGTTGCACTCCCTTCTGGCTTGGATGTGTGCGCTGTGGGAAGCCGTTGCATCCTTTCCTGATGCACGTTAGACCACAACTGTTGTAACTGGTCCTTGATATCCTACATACTAGCACTGGGAAGGAGTTGACGACCGCGTTGGTCCCACATATGTTCCATTGGGCACATATCTCAAGACCTTTATGGCCACGGAAGTATCTCAGTATCAAGCAGGCAATTTATAAAGAACATAGCACGTGTGGACGACCATTGTCCTCATGAAATATGGCTTACCAGCTCTGGAGAACGAGAGATAATAAATGAAGATGTAGGAGATGCGTGACGTATAGTAATACCGTCTGAGTTCCCTGAATCAGTACCAGCAGTGTCCTGGAGTCTTACTTGATACCTCCCCATACCATGACGCCAGCAGTATCACGACTATACCTTTCCAAAACGTTGGAAGAATAGCTCAATAGTCGCTGACGATGGTCATCCATGCTATTGCAGACTCGAGATTCATTGCTGAACACAATGCGAAGCATTTCATTAGCAGTTCGCACTTCCAAGGCACGGCACACTTCAGACGCAGCCGTTTGTGTTATGGTGTTAAAGTCAGTCTTCTAAAAGAGTGGTTATTGTTTTGTGCGGCTGCTGCTTGCCTTTAGAACAATGGTGCTGAATGACACAGAATGTTGCAGTAAGTTTATTACTTGTTCTCGGATGGGAGACGCAGACTTTAAGGGGTTACTATGTGCTTGGTGCACAATACGAAGGCCCTTCTTAGTGGCGGTCAACTGGAATCTTGACAAGTATGCCTGCCCTCAGGTTCCCATACAGCCAAATTTTAGGCCAATGTCTCATACGAAAGCCCTACAAGTCTGGATACTGCACGATTTGACTAGTCGTCCAAGTGGAGACCCACAATGAGGCTCCCTTGAAACTCTGTCAGGTGCTAATAACGCTGTCTCATACGAGCATACGGCATCTCCGTTTCTTCAATTGGTTAGCCAACATCTGACGGGGTACACGCCCCCTTATACGGTGATGTGACAAAAGTCATGGGATATCTCCTCATATCGTGCCGGGCCTCCTTTTGCCTGGCTTATTGTAGCATCTCAGCGTGGCATAGACTCAACAAGTCGTTGGAAACAGCCTCCAGAAATCTTGAGCCATGCTGCCTCTCTAGCCATGGATGATTACAAAAGTGTAGCAGGTACAGGAGTTTATGCACGAACTGACATCTAGATTATGTCCAATAAATGCTCGATGGGATTCGTGTTGGGATGTCTGGGTAGCTAAATTATTCGCTCGAACTGTCCAGGATGTTCTTCAAACCAATCACGAACACATGGCCCAGTGGCATAGCACACTGCCATCCATAAAAGTTCCATCTTTCTTTGGGATCATGAAACCTATCAAATTTTGCAAATGGTTCCCACGTAGTCGAAGATAACCAGAGGACCCGGTCCATTCCACGTAAACACAGCCCACACTCTTATGGAGCCACCATCAGGTTGCATAGTGCCACGTCGACAAGTTGGCTCCATGGCTTCGTGGGGTATGTGCCACACTCGAACCTTACCATCCTCTATTACCGTTTTAAATCGGAACTCATCTGACAAGGACATGGTTTTCGAGTAATCTGGGGTCCAACCGATACGGTCACGACCCCAGAGGAGGTCCTGCAGATGATATGCTGTTAGCAAAGGCACTCGAGTCGGTAGTTTGCTGCCATAGCCCATTAAAGCCACATTTCGCCATAACGGCTACTCCCATCGTACGTCCCACATTTATTTCTGTGTTTATTTCACGCAATATTGCTTGTCTGTTAGCTCTCGGTCGTTTAGTGAAAACTGTCGGCCACTGCGATTTTCGTGTTGAGAGGTAATGATTGAAATTTGGTAATCCTGGCACACTATTGGCACTGTAGATCTCAGACGACTGAATTCCATAAAGATTTCCAAAATGAAATGTCCCATGCGTCTAGCTCGAACTATCATTCCGTTCTCAAAGTACGTTTATTTCAGTCGAGCGGCCACAATCATGTAAGAAACTTTTTCACATGAATACAAATGACAACTCCGGCAATGCATTGTCCTTATATTGCGTAAGCGATACTACTTGCTATGACTTGTCTTAGTGTATATAGTCATAGTTAAGATAATATTCAGTGATGGACCTTTCACTGTAAATGGTTTCACTATCCAGACAGACCGTTGAAACTATAAAAAATTGAGAGCGCGTAAATTAGAACAATATATTTTTATATTACCACTCGACATGGAAAACAATTATACCACTAGAAATTAATATGAGAGTGTCTCGTTAAATAGAAGATTTCATACTCCCGTGATGGGTAACTTTTCGGCATTGATCTTCATTCCAGAAGTTACAATTACGATTTGCAAAAGTGTTGTGTAGCTGTTTCTGTTTGCCTACATCAGACAGTAAGAAGTGTATGGTACGTAATTGCAAGAATATCTTGAGCGCGACAAATCGGGTAAGTATTTTGGGGTGACACTGAGAGGTGATATGAAATGGATCACTAATAATCGGTTTTAGGTAAGGTGAATGGAAGAGTAAAGTTTCTTGGAAGAGTTCTGCGAAAGTTCAATGCATCTACAAATGAATGTGTAACTAAAATACTCCGGTAAATTAAATGGGAATTCCTTGAAAGAAACACAACGTTGTTATTCGTTGCACCTGTAACGAATAACAACGTAACTGAAATACTCTGGTAAATTAAATAGGAATTCTTGAAAGAAACACAACGTTGTTATTCGTTGCACGTGTAAATGAATGTGAAACTCAAATACTCTGGGAAATTAAATTGGAATCATTAGGAGAAACACAGTGCAGTTGTTCGTGAAACCCTGTTGGGTAAATTGAAAGAAACTTTATTCTAAAATGGTTGTGTGACCATTATGTTGGCGCTAGCGTATATGTCGCCTAGGAATCTGAGAGTAAGATAAGAGATGAGGGCGCGTACACAGGTACATAGTACACGAACTGAATAGGAAAGAAAATCGATAATTTGGGAACGATTTAACCGTCGCCATCCACTGTACAGTGATTGCGGAGTATCTGTTCCTAGTAAGTGATTGAACTTAGGTCTGGAGTGTTGTGCGTTGTTTACAAGAAAATACTATAACAATTTTGTTGTATCTCTAGATTCAAATGATATTATTCTCTGTGTAGTAGGCTGTGACAAAATTGAGCTCAAGTAATAACAATGGGAATTCCAAAGTATCACAGTGATATATTTCGTATCTGTCGGACAAAGCGATGGCGTAAAAATTTCAGTGTTCAGGTTTTCTCTGCAAAAGAAAGATGGTGATGTCAAGATATAAATGGGATGAAAACAACATGAAGGAAGCTGTAGGAAGAGTCAGACTTCTTGAAATGACAACCAGGTAAGCAAGTAAGAAATATTTAGTTCCAAAAAGTACATTAACTTTGTTGGAAAACAAAGAGGTGGGCACTGAACCTCTTACAGCAAATAACAAATTCCTACCGAAAACGTTCAGTGACGAGCAGGAATCAATATTGTGCCATCATGTTAAAAATTTTGATAGCAAGTTTATGCCGTTCAGTAAATATGAATACTAAAATGTATGGTATAAATGTACAGAGCAACTAAAAATAGAGCATCGGTTCAATAAGACAAAAAAAGCACTTAATGTGATATTTTGAGAAGAAATATAGATTTAAGCTTGAGGACAGCTGACTCCACTAAATTGCAGTGAGCAGCAGGATTCAGAGAGGAAGAAGCTGACAGCTTGTTTCACAAACTACGTGAGGTAATGACCAAATACAAGTGTATAATCATATAAGGTTCTATTAAAACATTTTTGTAGCAGGAATAGCTTCTTCACGAATTACTACTTCATGTCAGACATAACCTCCAAAAATTCAAACGACCGAATTGCAAAGGGCGGAAAGAATTTTAAAAAATCGACGAACTTATATTCTTGTGACATCGAATTTTGTAATTATATTAAATAACCTATCACAATATTGTTTACTGTGAAGAATGTTCCCTTACAATCTTAAAAAATATAATTTAGAAACATCTTACGTGTCCGATGGAATGCGACCTTCCCCTACATGTAGATTTTACGCGTAACTCAATATCCCAAGTTTCATCTTTCGGTTTCTGCCAAATTTTTGTGTTGAAATAGGACGAGTTGGATACTGGGCCCCGTACAATGCCACTTGCGTCGAACGCGGGACAGCCTGTATAAACAGAATAGAGGCACGGGAGAACCGAGTTGATTCACGCTTATTGCCGCGTCTACAGTCCAAGGACTGGTTTGATGCAGTCCTCCAGCCACCTTGGTAGGCTCACGTTGATATTGCACTGGTGCCTTCTGTTATTAGCGCTTGAATGCACAGCGTTGCTCCTCTCGATTGTCAGGTCGCGAAACAGTGTTATCCATGTAACACAATACTTGATTTGGCTGCTTTCATCAGTGAATCATGTACCCAAAACGTTCATTCGGTTTCCAGTGAACCACGGACACCTGAATTCGCTGTTTATTGTACGCGTGATTGCCAATTCTCCTTAATTCGCGGAGTGAAACAGGTAATTATTGA
Source organism: Schistocerca gregaria (assembly GCF_023897955.1). Classification (NCBI taxonomy): domain Eukaryota; kingdom Metazoa; phylum Arthropoda; class Insecta; order Orthoptera; family Acrididae; genus Schistocerca; species Schistocerca gregaria. The sequence continues at coordinate 214,511,895 of NC_064931.1, forward strand.
GCTCAGTAATCAGATACATATTGTAGGCGATGCGCGGCAGGACAATGCTGGTTCCCTGAACTCCGCATTGTACGAGGTGTGCCTGACAACTTGGACAAAGGCCGTGGCAACTGGGGCTCACATACCGATTGTAAATCACCAAAGTATGTGAAAAGCAGCACCAAGGTCATATGAAACACCTGCAATTTTAGCACAGACTGCAACTACAAATTAAACAACTGCCGTAAAATAACATCAGTATCATCTGCACAGGAGAGAGAGAGCTAATAACTGAGATCGTGCCGAATACATGTACGCAGATACACGGACGAAAGTGGGAAGAAAGAACGTAACCAAACTGATAGTCCAGTACTTCTAGACCTGTGAAATACGTTGACTAAAATCTCATCCTGATGTGATCTTACTTTCAGTACAGAAAAAATCCATTCCTGCAGATGAAGAATGTGTGAATACGTGCTGGCTGTCAGTTGTGTCTACCGTTACTGGAATTTTTCACGGGAAATGAATACGCAAAAATTTGTGTGTGAAATATTTAAGCAGTTACGTCGTGTGGTAAATTAAAAAAAATGATGAAATGGCCCTGAGCACTATGGGACTTAATGTCTGACGTCATCAGTCCGCTAGAACTTAGAACTACACACATCCATGCCCGAGGCAGGATTCGAACCTGCGACCGTAGCGGTCGCGCAGTTCCAAACTGTAGCGCCTATAACCGCTCGGCCACTCCGGCTGACCGTGTGGTAAATTGTTTTACACTCGGAGCTTAAGATGTGAATTCGAGACTCTGTGTGTTGAGCAGAAGTAAATTTATGGAAACAGATGTTAACTTACACGATTCGTGTGAATACCCATTGTTAATGTGGCTAAAAGCACGCGGAATAATTTAAAGGCGACCTTACTATATTTATAATCAGAATCGTACCGAACGAACGCGAAGAAACTGTGCCGTCTCTGGAATAAACGGACTTTGATTTATGAATTATATCTGAGTGTATAATAAGGACACGGTTTGGGGTGATCTTTTCATAAACTAACTCAAAGGACGTTATCCTATAGTACGGAGAATCATTGTCATCATTAGTTATTAATTTTGTGTTCAGGTAATTACAGCCACGTCATGGGCAACAGGCCTTTGCTTGGCATTATCTGTTTGTAAGTTGTCTCCTTTCGAAAGAAATGACAGCTTCCAAATTAAACAACCTGTAGTATTTCGAGAAAGGAGGCCGACCTTACGCTAGTCACGATTGTCCTGTGGTCATGAGGCCAATTTAATAGGTCGAAATACTCAATTATCATATTTCTAGTTGTTTAATAAACCAACTTTTATTCGCATAATACCATTAATAACGAGAAGAGAACCAACGTGGAAAGGTATGCTCGTGTGCACTATTACATATAAGGGAAGAAACGAATTACATTGTCCGACACACGTTGCGTGAACAGCAGCCATGGTTGCATCAGATGCTGGTAGGTATCTAGAATAATGGAGGCATACGATTTTTCAAAAAATGTCTCTGAACACTATGGGACTTAACATCTGAAGTCATCAGTCCCCTAGAACTTAGAACTACTTAAACCTAACTAACCTAAGGACATCACACACATCCATGCCCTAGGCAGGATTCGAACCTGCGCCGTAGCGGTTGCGCGGTTGCGCGGTTCCAGACTGGAGCGCCTAGAACCGCTCGGCCGGCAGCATATTCTGGTTTGTGCGTAGCATGCCACGCGTTACAGTTTAATATGTAGTTGGTTCTACTGCTTCCGGCTATGATTTGGGTAAATGTTACTGTAATATTTCCTACGTTAGTCTTAGGGAAAATGTGCAAAGGAGACAGTAAGTTACTGCAGTTCGCCATTCAAGTGAGTCAGCGAATATTTAATGTACAGTTTGTGGCGAAAAATTTAGCACTGAATACGGAGAAGAAAAACCTAGTTACAACTAACCTGAGGTCAATCAAACGTAAATTAACTGTTCAAACTGACTGAAAACTGATAACTGCCTATCGGTGAAATCAGTTACAGACATGCGAAAACAGTTTGTAATGCAAGTAGCTATATTCTCGTATCACACTGTGATGCACAACCACTTCATTTGGTTGATGGATTGGCCGCTAACACGTTTAACGCGCTAACTGCCGCGAGGCGTCAGCGGACCGTGGACCGCCAGAGGTCTGTGTGCTGGCACGGGGCCACACGCTCTACTCTGTTTAGTACCGCAATCATAAAGTTTCAAAGCACTAAGTTCAAAACACTGAACAACATACTGTACCTGATGTTCTCTACACTGGTCTCAACTCAGTCAAGAAATAAAGATTAATGCGTAGTACTCCACTTGAACTATAGTACACGTTTTTTGCTCGCGTATCATGTCATTCCTGGAAACCCAGAATCTACTCTGTCGGAATCAACATGGATTCCGGAAGCAGCGATCGTGTGAGACCCAACTCGCTTTATTTGTTCACGAGACACAGAAAATATTAGATACAGGCTCCCAGGTAGATGCCATTTTCCTTCCGGAAGGCGTTCGATACAGTTCCGTCTGATACAATTCCGTCTGATAAAGTAAGAGCCTACGGAATATCACACCAGCTGTGTAGCTGGATTGAAGAGTTTTTAGCAAACAGAAAACAGCATCTTGTTCTCAATGGAGAGACGTCTACAGACGTTAAAGCAACCTCTGGCGTGCCACAGGGGAGTGTTATGGGACCATAGCTTTTCACAATATATATAAATGACCTAGTATATAGTGTCGGAAGTTCCATGCGGCTTTTCGCGGATGATGCTATAGTATACAGGGAAGTTGCAGCATTAGAAAACGGCAGCGAAGTGCAGGACAGCGGATAGGCACTTGGTGCAGGGAGTGGCAACTGACCCTTAACATAGATAAATGTAATGTATTGCGAATACAGAGAAAGAAGGATCCTTTATTGTATGATTATATGATATCGGAACAAACACTGGTAGCAGTTACTTCTGTAAAATATCTGGGAGTATGTGTACGGAACGATTTCAAATGGAATGATCATATAAAATTACTTGGTGATAAGGCGGGTGCCAGGTTGAGATTCATTGGGAGAGACCTTTGAAAATGTAGTCCATCAACAAAGAAGGTGGCTTGAAAAACACTCGTTCGACCTATTCTTGAGTATTGCTCATCAGTGTGGGATCCGTTCCAGGTCGGGTTGACAGAGAACAGAGAAGATCCAAAGAAGAGCGGGGCGTTAAGTCACAGAATTTTTTGGTAAGCGTGATAGCGTTAAGGATATATTTAGCAAACTGAAGCGGCAGCCTCTGCAAGAGAGGCGCTCTGCATCGCGGTGTAGCTTGCTGTCCATGTTTCGAGAGGGTGCGTTTCTGCATGAGGTATTGAATATATTGCTTCCCCCTACTTACACCTCCTGATGAAATCACGAATGTAAAATTAGAGAGATTCGAGTGCGCACGGAGGCTTTCAGACAGTCGTTCTTCCAGCGAACCATATGCGACTGGAACAGGAAAGGGAGGTAATGACAGTGGCACGTGAAGTGCCCTCCGCCACACACCGTTGGTTGGCTTGCGGAGTTGAAATGTAGATGTAGATGTATACAGAATTATTCAGCCGCCCCTACCGATGTCGTTTTATGCAACCCGCAAAGCTGACCTTAAAAAATCACGTGGGAGATTTTCATATTTTCTCGTTCACTTTGTGTAAACTATTAGACCCAAAGAAAAAATAAACAGGACGTTTTCGTAGGAAATACAATGCAGTTAAATATTGTACTGAGAGACGTTTCCGCTAGAGCCGTAGCTTTGGAGTTCTTCAAGTAAAACGTACAAAACTGCCCTTCAAATACTACCTCTCTCCAACACACAGCCCCCACGGATCAGGATATCTGCTATGTTGTTCATAGCACTCCTTTCTACCACTATATCAAACGTAGCTACTGCACGAATTATTGCCCACATTCGACCTTCTTTAATCTTCATTGACTAGCCTAATTACGCCACTAGCTTAATGGAAAACTGTAAAATCGACGTTTGTTTAAATTTTACCTAACAATTTTGTGTATTTCAACAGCATAAAATAAACAATTACATCGTTGTATTTGTCAGACCTTCTGACTTCCGAAATTACTGTGCTAGCGCCGGTTAAGTTTGGATCGAATTGTCAGGATCACTAGTTTTAGCGTAACTTTTACAAAAATGGTTTTCTTTCATTACCCTCAGTGACACATTCAAGTTAATAAAGTTAACGAAATACAAAATTTAACGACATTAAATTTCCTATAAAAAGTTCCTGTTCATTTTTTTCTGCAGGACTAATAGTTTGAGCGTAACGAGAAAGACAATATGAAAATATCGGGTGTAGTTCTTGAAAGTCAGATATACACTTCTGGACATTAGAACTGCTACACCACGAAAATGACGTGTACAGATGCGAAATTTAACCGCCAGGAAGATGCTGTCATATGCAAATCATCAGCTTCTCAGAGCATTCACACAAGGTTGGCGCCGGTGGCGACACCTACAACGTGCTGACATGAGGAAAGTTTCCAACCGATTTCTCATACACAAACAGTACTTGACCGGCGTTGCCTGGTGAAACGTTGTTGTGATGCCTCATGTAAGGTGACTTTGACTAAGGTCGGATTGTAGCCTATCGCGATTGCGGTTTATCGTATCGCGACATTGCTGCTCGCGTTGGTCGAGATCCAATGACTGTTAGCAGAAAAGGGAATCGGTGTGTTCAGGAGGGTACTACGAACGCCGTGCTGGATCCCAACGGCCTCGTATCACTAGCAGTCGAGATGACAGGCATCTTATACACATGGCTGTAACGAATCGTGCAGCCACGTCTCGATCCCTGAGTCAATAGATGAGGACGTTACCAAGACAACAACCATATGCACGAACAGTTCGGTGGCGTTTGCAGCATCATGGACTATCAGCTCGGAGACCATGGCTGCGGTTACCCTTGACGCTGCATGATAGACAGGAGCGCCTGCGATGGTGTACTCACCGACGAACCTGGGTGCACGAATGACAAAACGTCATTTTTTCGCATGAATCCAGGTTCTGTTTACAGCATCATGATGGTCGCATCCGTGTTTGGCGACATCGCGGTGAACACACATTGGAAGCATGTATTCGTCATCGCCATACTGGCATATCACCCTGCGTCATGGTATGGGGTGCCATTGGTTACACCTCTCGATCACCTCTTGTTCGCATTGACGGCACTTTGAACAGTGGACTTTACATTTCAGATGTTTTATGACCCGTGGCTCTGCCCTTCATTCCATCCCTGCGAAACCCTACATTTCAGCTTGATAATGCACGACCGCATGTTGCAGGTCCTGTACGGGCCTTTCTGGATACAGAAAATGTTCGACTGCTCCCCTGGCCAGCACATTCTCCAGATTTCTCACCAATTGAAAACGTCTGGTGAATGGTGGCCGAGCAACTGGCTCGTCACAATAGGCCAGTCACTACTCTTGATGAAGTGTAGTATCGTGTTGAAGCTGAATGGGCAGCTGTACCTGTACACGCCATCCAAGTTCTGTTTGACTCAATGCCCAGGCGTACCAAGGCCGTTATTACGGCCAGAAGGGCGCTGATGACCTCGATGTTGAGCGCCCATAAGCCCCAACACACACATACGGCCAGAGGTGGTTGCTCTGGGTACTGAGTTCTCAGGATTTATGCACCCAAATTGTGTGAAAATGTAATCACATGTCATTTCTAGCATAATATATTTGTCCAATGAATCATAAACCGACATCGGCATGAGCACCTGAATGCTCCTGTACGCTGTGGCCGCCGGCGGTCACACGGCGTCAGCTGTGAACCTCTGCTGTTCCCGCCGGAATGTACGTGTTAAAACACTATTCAGACAGAAGGTTTGATGCTCTCTAATCAAAATTTAAGCAGTTGTCACCAATGACATTGGGCCATTTGCTACGTGACCCCTCATTCATGATCTTGAAATAGCGCAATTTATTTCAGTCACTATCGATTCTCCCAGACAGGCAGATTTCATGCCGATTCGTTTACTTGTTGTCTGTCCAGATGAGGCTATTGTAGTTCTCTTAAAAATTTGCGTCATCAATGTGGGTGCTAAATTCGTAATATTTGCATTGATCTCTAAGTTTCATGCTCAATCATGGTATTAGTCGACTATGTCTGTGTGACTGGAAATTCACTCTTCTTGATTTTTAACCAGCTGTCCCAGATATGTTGTGCAATAATCTGGAAGTGTCCTCAGCTAAATAACAATAATATGGGAACTTAATGTGAAACCGTATTTTGCATATAAAATACGGTTCCAGACCATAATAGCAAATAGAATGGACTGGAAAATCGGGCGACTTGTAAAGTCATCATAGTTCAATCAAGGAGCGTCAGTGAGAGAAGAAACTTCCAGTTGGACTTAATTAGGAAAAGAAGTAAGATTAAGCTTATGGCTGTCGGAAAGAAGTAAGATTAAGCTTATGGCTGTCTCCTTCACTTACCAGTCTGTGCTTACAAAATGGGACTGAACTCTGACCACCAGATTACAAAGTAGTAACCGCTGGGGGGCAAGAATAACGTGATGACTTAAGTCTGCTCACGATATGGCACTTCCATCAACGGACGAAGCAAAGTTGTAGGAAATAGTGTAGATTATTGGAGCTAATGAAAAGAGATTCTTCTGTTTCTTCTTCCTTCTTCAAATTTTGGCATGTGCCTCTTATGCGGCCTTGTCCCGTGTCTCTTTTGCCTCTGGGTAATTTCATTTGATCCCTCCTCCTCTTTCTTGGTCTACTTATTGATTTTTTCCATACTGAGCGAAAATTCATTATTATTTTGACAATTAAGTTTTAGTTCACTCTTGTGGGATGATCTCCATTTATTTCTATATTCCATGATCTGTTCATTTATCCTTTAAATTGCTGGCTCTTACCAGATTGTTGTGTTCCCTATCATATTAGATGATCTATCACCAACTGCTCTTTCTGAAAACCTCATTTCCACAGCTTGCTTTCTCTGTGAAAATATAGAGGGTACCGTTATTGTCTTTTTAGAGCTTTATTACGGTTTCTTCACTCATTTTTATTCAGTGCTCTGTACAAGATCCCATTAATGTAACTGAATCTTAGAGCCTTTTTCAGCATCTGCTTTTCATTTGTGACAGAGACGGTGTTTCCCAAAAAGGTTAACTAATTCACTCTTTCAATACAACGAAGGTATTAGCACTAGGAGGAAAGAGAAGTGTAAAGATGCTGCTGAATGGAGAAACATTAGAACACGGGCAAAGCTTTAAATACGTAGGAAACTCTGGTTCCACAGAGAATCCTACAATCGGTAATCTGAAATGTGTATTAACAGAGGTGGACTATTAGTTGCACGCGAACAGCACTGAAATACCTCCTGAGAAGTCTCCGGTTATTATTTTTTCACGACATTGTAGATTCGTAACTGAGTGCACGTAAGAAATACTCATTCCACTTCGCATTGTAAGCCAGTTTCTTGGTAATTTGGCTCGATTCCAGACTCTGCTGGATGCCTCACATCAGCTCAAATATTAATCAGAGTCTGTTAAAATGTCCAAAAGCACATACCTCTCATTCTACGAGGCTGTGCTGGAAAGTAATGCCTCCAAACTATTTACTTGAAAAATCGTAAAGCTTTGTAAACAGAACAAACGCTATCACCATTCTACATCTTTATACTTCATGTCCACATATTTAGTTCTCAGCATAGTCACACTGGTGACGAACACATTTCTGCCAACGAGAAACCAGTTTGTTGATACCGTCGCTGGCGAAAGTTTGATTTTGTTGACGGAGCCGCAACCTCGCCTTTGTTTGCACCGCTTTACACTATCAAAGTGAAGTCCTCGAAGGTGTTCTTTAAGTTTTGAAAACGCATGAAAGTCGGATGAAGCCCAGTCGTGGACTGCATGGAGGATGATCAATGACAGTCAGCCTAAAGCGTCGACTTCTTGCGAAGTTGCAGCGCTCATGTATGGTCTTGCATCGTCATGCTGAAAGAGAGGGTGCTCCATGTGTGGATGAGCTCTTCGAATTCTAAACTCGATTACAAAACACTGTTTCTCACGCAGCGAATAGTTACGTTAACACCTTCATGTTACACGCTACAATTCTCAGCCCTCTAACGCCAGAGGGCTGCAAAAACGTAGACATGAAGAATAAAGACGTAGAATGTCGAATGGGTTTGTTTTATTCAAAAAGCTTTGAGAGATTTCAGATAAAAAATTCGGGGGCATTACTTTCCAGCGCGACCTCGTACTATGTACGGTAATACGTAAGTAGCATATCTGTAAATCAGATACATAAAAAAATATGTATTTGGACTTGTGTTGGAGCGATGAGATCAACTCCGACAAATGCGCTGTTAGTAGAGACACTGGCAATGCCTCTTAATTTTAGATGACAATGTCTTGTCAACAAAATGGTTCAAATGGCTCTGAGCTCTATGGGACGAGGTGAAAGAAGAGGTTCATAACTATCTGAACATCAGGGCGGCGAGCTGGTATGACATGAGCATACAAAAACTGCTTCAGCGTCTACAAAAATGCATTGACAAATGGTTCAAATGGCTCTGAGCACTATCAGACTTAACATCTGAGGTCATCAGGCCCCTAGAACATAGAACTACTTAAACCTAACTAACCTAAGGACATCACACACATCCATGCCCGAGGCAGGATTCGAATCTGCGACCGTAGCGGTCGCGCGGTTCCAGACTGAAGCGCCTAGAACCGCTCGGTCACAAAGGCCGGAGACTTGTCAACAGATATTTACTGGAAAGGATAGCGCTAACGCCGCATTCATTCATTACAAAATCTAAGATGTAGCATACTCTCCTATATAACAGAATATTTTATATCAAATTTCTGATTTTTTTCTGAAGTTTTCAGACGGTGAAAAATCCATTCAATAGTATCAGAACATCTAGAAGATCGCCGATGTATGAATGGTCTTCCGCCTCTGCTACCTGGAATTTAGTTTAAACAGTGGGAGAAACCGGAATCTCCGTGAAAACTAAGCGAAGCTCTCCATGTATATGTACTGATGGTTCAAGAATCGTATAAGAAGGTAAGGCTGGATGCGCTTTCTTGTGTCCGATAACGGATCATTACAACCAATAAAAGTTCCCATCATCAGTCTCTTCTTATACAGTGGACGCAGTGACAGTGTGAAGACAATAAAGTACTTTTCCATTCAGAAAGACGAAAAACTGATAGTTATTACTAATTCGGAAAGCATTCTCAGTATCATAGAAAAAACAGTAGTAAATTTGTTATCGACATAGTCCAAGAAGTAACAGAATGCTCTAGGAGAAATAAAAGGGGCGTTTGGAAAGTCCGTGCAAAGTCCGAGAGAGGGCACTACCGGCATGTATCGAGGTCATATTTAGTTAGTAGCATCTTTGGAAGGAACGCACACCAAGTTTCAGCGGTATTGGTCTATTTCTGTGTGTTTGGAATTCGTGTAAATCAAGGAATTTGAATGATTGTCAAGAAATGAAAGAAAAAGAATTTCGTGTGGAGATTAAACATTACCTTATGAAAGGCAAAACGCCTCAGGAGACTAAAGAGAAGCTTGATAAACATTACGGTGACTCTGTACCCTCGATTAGGACAGTTTATAAGTGGTTTAAAAATTTTCGGATTGGCCATGTGGGTACAAGTGATGCTGAACGTTCTGGACGCCCTGTGGAGTTTACGACTCCAAACATAATTGATAAAACCCATGATATAGTGATGGATGACAAAAGAGTTAAGGTGCGTGAAATTGATAGTGCTGTGGGCATCTATAATGAATTTGTACATAATATTTTGCATAAACATTTGGACATGAGAAAGCTATCTGCAAGATGGGTTCCGCGATTGCTCACGCTTGACCAAAAACGGAATCTTGTGTAGTGTTGAAAAGACGGTTTGCAGCTGTTCAGGAAGAATACAAAGACTAAGTGTCGTTTCGTCACTGTGGATGAAACATGGGTACATTAATATACTCCTGAGACCAAACACCAATCTGAACAATGGGTTACCAAGGGAGAATCTGCACCAAAAAAGGCGATGACCATTCCTTCGGCCGTAAAGGTTATAGCGACTGTCCTTTGGGATTCAGAAGGGATAATCCTCATCGACTATCTGGAAAAGGGTAAAACTATTACAGGTGCATTTTGAAAACCGAGCTGCAAGAAAAACACCGGCGATTGGACCGCAAAAAAGTCCTTTTCCATCACGACAATGCACCAGCACACACCTCAGCAGTTGTGGTCGCAAAATTAATCGAAATAGCATTCCAACTCATTTCACATCCCCCCTATTCGCTAGACTTGGCTCCTTCAGACTGCTATTTGTTCCACAATTTGAAGAAATGGCTGGTGGGACAAAGATTTTATTCAAACGAGGAGGTGATTGGAGCAACTAATAGCTATTTTGCAGACTTGGACAATTCCTATTCTTCGGAAGGGATCAACAAATTAGAACAGTGTTAGACGAAGTGAATAAATCTAAAAGGAGATTATGTCGAAAAATAAAAAGTTTTACCCCAAACACTTTAGTAGTATTTATTTTTGCACGGAATTTTCAAACGCCCCTCGTAAATTTATTAATTTGCTTTGGATGAAAGGTAACAAAGCACTCTATAAAAGAAGCTGCTTAGTTTCATATCCAGTTGCCATTCACCGACTTTCATTAAGGAAGTATGGAAACCAAGTCACTGTAGAAAAATGAATGACAAACATAAAACATGAATAAAGAAAAGTGATAGAGATGTGTTCAACGCTACATACCTATCTTTTCCTAGTTTCATAATAACTGAGAACACCGCAAAGTTCTCTATAATCACTCGGATAAGGTTCAATCATGGCAGCTTCCCTGCCAATTTATATCGCTTGAAACAGATTCAGGTGTTCTTCCCCAGCTCGTCATCGCTGCTAACACATCGCTTACAGAGAGTGTCAAAGCAAAGTCACTGGGAGATAACTCTTTTTCCAGGTATTTAGCCAAATATACACTCCTGGAAATGGAAAAAAGAACACATTGACACCGGTGTGTCAGACCCACCATACTTGCTCCGGACACTGCGAGAGGGCTGTACAAGCAATGATCACACGCACGGCACAGCGGACACACCAGGAACCGCGGTGTTGGCCGTCGAATGGCGCTAGCTGCGCAGCATTTGTGCACCGCCGCCGTCAGTGTCAGCCAGTTTGCCGTGGCATACGGAGCTCCATCGCAGTCTTTAACACTGGTAGCATGCCGCGACAGCGTGGACGTGAACCGTATGTGCAGTTGACGGACTTTGAGCGAGGGCGTATAGTGGGCATGCGGGAGGCCGGGTGGACGTACCGCCGAATTGCTCAACACGTGGGGCGTGAGGTCTCCACAGTACATCGATGTTGTCGCCAGTGGTCGGCGGAAGGTGCACGTGCCCGTCGACCTGGGACCGGACCGCAGCGACGCACGGATGCACGCCAAGACCGTAGGATCCTACGCAGTGCCGTAGGGGACCGCACCGCCACTTCCCAGCAAATTAGGGACACTGTTGCTCCTGGGGTGTCGGCGAGGACCATTCGCAACCGTCTCCATGAAGCTGGGCTACGGTCCCGCACACCGTTAGGCGGTCTTCCGCTCACGCCCCAACATCGTGCAGCCCGCCTCCAGTGGTGTCGCGACAGGCGTGGAATGGAATGACGAATGGAGACGTGTAGTCTTCAGCGATGAGAGTCGCTTCTGCCTTGGTGCCAATGATGGTCGTATGCGTGTTTGGCGCCGTGCAGGTGAGCGCCACAATCAGGACTGCATACGACCGAGGCACACAGGGCCAACACCCGGCATCATGGTGTGGGGAGCGATCTCCTACACTGGCCGTACACCTCTGGTGATCGTCGAGGGGACACTGAATAGTGCACGGTACATCCAAACCGTCATCGAACCCATTGTTCTACCATTCCTAGACCGGCAAGGGAACTTGCTGTTCCAACAGGACAATGCACGTCCGCATGTATCCCGTGCCACCCAACGTGCTCTAGAAGGTGTAAGTCAACTACCCTGGCCAGCAAGATCTCCGGATCTGTCCCCCATTGAGCATGTTTGGGACTGGATGAAGCGTCGTCTCACGCGGTCTGCACGTCCAGCACGAACGCTGGTCCAACTGAGGCGCCAGGTGGAAATGGTATGGCAAGCCGATCCACAGGACTACATCCAGCATCTCTACGATCGTCTGCATGGGAGAATAGCAGCCTGCATTGCTGCGAAAGGTGGATATACACTGTACTAGTGCCGACATTGTGCATGCTCTGTTGCCTGTGTCTATGTGCCTGTGGTTCTGTCAGTGTGATCATGTGATGTATCTGACCCCAGGAATGTGTCAATAAAGTTTCCCCTTCCTGGGACAATGAATTCACGGTGTTCTTATTTCAATTTCCAGGAGTGTAGATGAACGATGAAAAGTGATGATACCTATACCTAAACTGCTGTCTCCTCTGGCAGCTACGGAACACAGCCTACATAGAAGAGCGCCGGACAGCCTAGTACTCAGGGGCAACTGAGTTACGGCTAGCTTCCAATAGAGGGCGCACAAGGCAAGGGCTATTTTATGCATCCGCCATACGTCATTCCAATCGTTCCGAAGTGGACAACCGTCCGCCACGTGTGTATCGACAGTACTTCAAGACAGTATCAAGACCATGTCTACAATCGCTGCCAAGGAGAGCTAAACTGGGCATACTACTAGTGATCGTAACTGTCCTTCACTGTATTTCAGGACTAGACCACACTTAAGGAAGCTTTATATCTACACAAAGTACGAACTCTGGAAATATATGCAAAATAAAATACGCTTATGTCATGTCTTTCCTGTACGACTGTCACAACACTTTTCGACATATGTAGATTAATACACCAAAATAAGGGGACATGAGCGGTTTTCACCCACCACGTACCCACAAGGAAAGTCGGCCAAGCAACGAAGAGTGGTCAAACTATAGAATATACTTGGATCAAATTTAACTCCGGTATCAAATAAAAAGAAAAAAAAACAGATCGACTAATGAAAATTGCAGTTACGAGCGGAAGACAGATGGACATAAAACACCTATCACAGATTACTTCCTATAAATTAAAACAAGTGGCAGGAAGAATGGAATAAAAGTCAAAAAATTAGACGTGAAACTAGGTAAGTTAAAACTCCACAGAAGTTCTCTCGCGAAACTTACGGGACTAGCACTTCTGGAAGAAAGAATATTGCGGAGACATGACCTAGTCACAGCATGGCAGATGTTCCCAGAGAGAAATTTTCATTCTGCAACGGAGTAAAGCTGTGAGGATGGCTCGTGAGTAGTGCTAGGAGAGCTCAGCTCAACAAATCCTCAGGTCCTGATGGATTCCCGTTGGAATTTTACCGTGACTTCGTGAACATTATGACATCGATGGGGTTACGCATGTATAATGTCCTTCTGCGGCAAGAAGTCCCGGTTCCAGCAGAATTCACGAAAGAGCTCCAAATCCCGACACCCAAGCCACGTGGCGGCAAACGACCATGTGATCATCGCCCCCTGAACCTCCTTAATAGTGACTAGAAGATCTTTATGGGTATACTGGGCAGTCGTATCAAAACATCTTTGGCGGATCGAATAAATGCCGATCACACGTGTCTTGGCGACATGAGTAATATCCACACAGCCTTGGGAGGCTATCGTGACGACGTTGCCCTCGCCGCTGCATGCCGCCTCCGGGGACCACAGGTTTCTGTAGATTTCATTCACGCCTTTGATCGAGTGGATCATGTGTACCTCGCGGTGTTTCAAAAATGGTTCAAATGGCTCTAAGTACTACGGGATTTAGCATCTGAGGTCATCAGTCCCCTATACTTAGAACTACTTAAACCTGACTAACCTAAGGACATCGCACACATCCATGCCCGAGGCGGGATTCGAACCTGCGACCGTAGCGGTCGTGCAGTTCCAGACTGAAGCGCCTAGAACCGCTCGGCCACACCGCAAGCCCAGTTTTCGAGATATTCGTTCACAAGCTCTGAGTGATAATAATCTGCCCTTTGTCTATGTCGCTTATCTCACTGGATTTCCCCGTTTGCAGCCCACGTCTTCGCTAGTGGTTATCCCCCTGCCCGTGTCTGCCCCGCTTACATACTTTCGTTACCTCGTCAAGTGCCCGCAACGCCACCAAATGACATCCAACGACGCGGTGGGAAGTGGTCATAATGTTTAGGCTTATCAGTGTATATGCTGACTGTGCCGATTGTAGTCTCACAGCAAATGTCTGTCACTATAACAGCTGTTCTACATCTACATCTACATGATTACTCTGCAATTCACATTTAAGTGCTTGGTAGAGGGTTCATCGAACCACAATCATACTTTCTCTCTACCATTCCACTCCCGGATAGCGTGCGGGAAAAACGAACACCTAAACCTTTCTGTTCGAGCTCTGATTTCTCTTATTTTATTTTGATGATCATTCCTACCTATGTAGGATGGGCTCAACAAAATATTTTCGCATTCGGAAGAGATAGTTGGTGACTGAAATTTCGTAAATAGATCTCGCCGCGACGAAAAACGTCTTTGCTTTAATGACTTCCATCCCAACTCGCGTATCATATCTGCTACACTCTCCCCTATTACGTGATAATACAAAACGAGCTGCCCTTATTTGCATTCTTTCGATGTCCTCCGTCAATCCCACCTGGTAAGGATCCCACACCGCGCAGCAATATTCTAACAGAGGACGGACGAGTGTAGTGTAAGCTGTCTCTTTAGTGGACTTGTGGCATCTTCTAAGTGTCCTGCCAATGAAAAGCAACCTTTGGCTCGCCTTCCCCACAATATTATCTATGTGGTCTTTCCAACTGAAGTTATTCGTAATTTTAACGCCCAGGTACTTAGTTGAATTGACAGCCTTGAAAATTGTACTATTTATCGAGTAGTCGAATTCCAACGGATTTCTTTTGAAACTCATGTGGATCACCTCACACTTTTCATTATTTAGCGTCAACTGCCACCTGCTACACCATACAACAATCTTTTCTAAATCGCTTTGCAACCAACACTAGTCTTCGGATGACCTTACTAGACGGTAAATTACAGCATCATCTGCGACCAACCAAAGAGAACTGCTCAGATTGTCACCCAGGTCATTTATATAGATCAGGAACAGCAGAGGTTCCAGGACGCTTCCCTGTTGAAACGTACCAATCAACATCCTTACAAAATGGTGCCCGTACTGGATATACGCACCATTGAGTGTTTTAGCTGGATGTGGCATACCTGCAACGGAGTCTCCTACTCTCCGAATAAAGGCTACTATGAATCTTAAGCGCGGTGCTACATGGTACTGGCATGATGCCTACGGCAGGTGACTAATTTTTTTTCTGGTGTGTGTATGTGTGTACAGGAATAGTTAGCATTTCCTTTATTTCGTTTTTAAAGCCCCTTTTAAACGAGTGATTTTCTGATCAATATCGACTCCTCAAAGAGCGTACACTTTTCGTGCCTGTGTATAAATAAGCAACCACCCAAGTCTCCAGTGTGTTTATGACGTCAATGATCTATGGATTATTCCGAGTTCGGTGTTCTAAATTTTCGAGTAAGGTGCACACTGCGCATGCGTAGAAACAAAGTCTCTGTGGCATCGTCTGATAACGTCTGAAGTTAATCTGTTCTGGCCGAGCTCACTCGTGTTATAGAAATGTTTTGGAATTTCCTGTCATCTTAATCGGTCCTTTTTTTGTTTTGTTTTCGAGACACACTGAAAAGTGACGCAAAGACCCCCTACTAGCGGCAAAATATCTGCAACCAAAAATGTATTTACGTTTTACACAGAAAAAGCGTACCCTATGAATAAATAAGGAAGAATATACATAAGCGTGTGTTAACGAAAATTATTTTGACTGTGAAAAAGTCAGAATTAGTTGACGAGAAAAGTAAGTTTCGGTAGTATTTGGCGCTTAGTAAAATAACAAGACACTAAAGATGAAGCAAAAAGGCAATATTTACTGTGTTCTAGATACTGTTTGATGTGTTTTCAATTTCTATTTTCTCGAGCAAATGAATGTACATGTTCTGAAATGGTTGGACGACACTTTTCCTATTCTTTCTGGTCTCAGGAGTGTAGAGAATGTAGTATACCACTTTTGAAAAAACCTTCGATTATGAATGTTGCGTTATTCATTAATAGACAGTTATCATTGATTGTTTCTAAATTTTATTACTATACTTAAAATTTATCGCAAAAACGTTAGTTAATGCCGCTTAGGGTCTAAGGTGCCTTGTCACGGATCTGTCCAGCTCTCTCCGTCGGAGGTTCGAGTCCTCCTTCTGGCATGGGTGTGTTTGTTGTCCACAGCGTAAGTTAGATTAAGCAGTATGTAGGCTTAGGGACCAATAACCTCAGCAGTTTGGCCCCATAAGACCTTACCACAAATTTCCAAAAAAAAAAAAAAAAAAAAAAAAAAAAAAAAAAAAAGGGTTAGTCCTTTACAACCTCTCTTCCTCCGTTCAGATATCAACCTGCACAACAGGCAGCTCATAACATACGTAAATTTAGCCCTGACGTATAAACGAAAATGATCACTCTAAACAGACAACACTCAGTATATCTATATCTGCATCTGTATCTACATCTACATACATACTCCGGAAACCACCTTAAGGTGCATAGTGGAGGGTTCCTTCTACCACCAATAGTCATTTCCTTTCCTGTTGTTCCTCTCTCAAATAGAGCGATGAAGAAAAGACTGCTTAAAGCCCCCTTACGACCTCCAATTTCACTTATCTTGGTTGTCTATACGCGAAATGTACGTTGGCGACAGTAGAATCCTCAGCAGTCCGTGACAAGTACCTGTTCTCCAAACTTTCTCAACAACATTTCACGAAAAGGACGCCCACTTCCTCCAGTAATTCCAATTTGTGTTCAAGTATTATCTCCGCACCACTCACATGCTGAACGAACCTATCGGCAGCAAATCTAGTAGCACACTTCTGAATTGCTTCGATGTCTTCCTTTCATCTCACCTGGTGGGGGATTCCACACATTCGAGCAGTATGCAAGAATGGGTCGCACTAATGTTCTTTACGCTGTCTCCTTTATGGATGAGCCACAGTTTCCCAAAATACTCGCAATAAAATGAAGTAGATCGTTCGCCTTCCCTACTGCCGATCTGACGTGCTCATTCCATCCCGTACCGCTTTGCAACGTTACGCCTAAATATTTAATCGAAGTAACTGTGTCAAGCTGCACCCTACTAATGCTGTATTCAAAAGTTGCAGGACTATTTTCCCTATTCATTACCATTAACTTGCATTCTCCTACATTCAGAGCAAGCTTCCATTCGTCATAGCAACTAGAACTTTTGTTTAAGTCATTTTATACATTCCTACAGTCACTCAGCAACACCTTCTCGTACACCACGGCGTCATCAGAAAACAACAGTAAATTGCTGCTCACCCTATCCGTCAGGTAATTTATGAATGGAGAGAACATCACACTTTCTTGGGGCACTCCTGAAAATACCCTTGTCTTTTATGATAACTCGCCGTCGAAGAACACGTACTGGGCTCTATTCCTTAAAAACAGTACAGGAATAAAAAGCTAGGGGCGCTGCAGTAGACTGTCTTGTATCGAGTATTCAATTGCGATAGCGAAGTCGGTCTTGTAAAAGGGGCTTAACGGGTGAACGAACGAGACAGGTTATCACGGCAGTAGGTGCTGCAGCAGACATTTTAATAATTCAGCCGTTGCGGGATTCTGCACTTGACACTATGTCACGAGGTCAAAACAGGAAGTTGCCAGTCGATATGCGGAAATGGCAATAGCGCAGATGCAGCGACTCCCAGGAGCGCCCGCGAGCTCTGCTTAGCCGTAGCGCGCAGGTCGCTGCATTGTCGTGCCGCCGGAATTCAGCCGATTTGCGCTCAAAGCGAGCGGATTTCCGCGCCGGCGCCGGCGCCAGCGTTTAACTGGCTGCTGGCAGTCACAAGCACAGCAGAGCTACCTACCGTCACACAATAACGCCGCATTTTCGTTCCCTCACTGTCTGAGGCCGCTGTGTGTGGGTGTGGGGTGGGGGAGTGCGCCTCACAGGCGCTCGTCTACGGCTTTACCAGCGCCCTTACCGATGTAGCTGCAGACGAGTGAGGTCGAAACGCCTAACAAGCTCGCCTTATGGACTGGCGCCTCTTCAATATTCTTCATTCTTACAGCATTTCAAGTTCAGTGCAAGGCCATCAAGTTCCTAAAGCAGTTCTCAAACACGCTCCCAATAACATTTTGAAAAGTATAAAGCAGGCTGCATGTGTAGTCTTACTGTTTTCAAATAATAAGGTCGCGTGGTCGATTCATGCTAGAAGCAACTTTTTCTCTTTTTTACACTATCAGATTAAAGTATCCGGCCGCCCTGTTTAATGCGGAATTGATCACAAGATGTCACGGTAGGCGAACCCACCAACTATAGAAGTAAGTTGGCAGTATTGTTTTGTAAGGAGAGCAGCATTAACAACAGAAAGAATCTCTCGGGAGAGCACAGTTACTCCCCATGTGGACAAGCCGAAGGATGTCATCTCACAAGGGAAACTCCCCATCGCTTCCCCTTCAGATTTAGTGGTACTATGGCCCAGTGGATAACCCGTCAAAAACTGAACGCAGATCAAGCATGAAAACAGGAAGAAGGTGTACTGAACTGCGAAAAAAAGCAAAATACCAACAGTCAACGGTCCAAGAACAACAAGTGCAATGAAGCGCAGCCTAAAAGAGCAACGGCGTCGTGGGTAAGTGGTCACGGTGGTGGACTAGCAAGCAGGTGAGCCGTGTTCAACACCAGCTCGTGCCATTTTTTTACTTTTTTTTTTAGAGCATTATGAACTGTCCGTCCGCTCATTCAAATGATGATTATTCGCTTTCTGTAGTCTTGGCCGTTGTTATACTATACATTGATTATACGAAGGGGAGTCAAATGGAAACCTTAAATTTGTAATAACAAATCGAAATTTCGCGTCGTTAGCGTGTAAGTAAGCTACAAACAGCGTGCAGAATGGCCTTTAGGTGGCAGCATTGTGCAGGTGCACACATACCGTTGCAGTATCAGTATAAAGATGGCCGCCCCACTTGCGATTTGCACCAGGGAAGAAGAGCCTTCTGTTATTCAGTTTTTGCGCAGTGAAGGTGTGAAACCTATTGAAATTCATCGACGAATGAAGATTCAGTACGGTGATGCATGTTTGTCACAGCAGATACTCTACGAATGGAGTAGGAAGTGGGCAAATAGTGTGACTTCACTGGTAGATGCTCCTCGTCCAGGTCACGCACAACGAGTTGTGACTCCACAGAACATTGCAGCAGTTGAAGCCATAGTGAAGGAAAACTGCCGAGTGACACTGAATGACGCAATGGGAGGAAAAAAGTTCCGTTCTGATGAAGAGGTACGCCACGCGGTGCACGAGTGGTTGCGGAGACTACCAAAAGAATTTTTTTCTAAAGGAATTTATGCACTTTGTAAGCGCTGGAGGACTTGCATTGAGCGTGGGGAAGATTATGTTGAAAAGTGATGCAGCTTTGTACCACTTCTGCACAATAAATAATACTTAAAAAAATATTTGAGATTTTCATTTGAAATATGAGTCATGCGGTAAGAATACGTTACCGTCAAAAGTAAATGTCATGAACAGTGAGAGCAGGCGAGAAACCACAGACGTCTCACAGAAATGAAAACAACCAATAAACGGATGTGAACTATGTTACAACAAAGGAGTTCAAGGGTCAAGACCTCAAAGCGGAACGCAGCTTCAAAAACGTTAAAGACATATGTTTTGACAGAGCACACATAATCGGCGTGATTGTGAATCTGCTGCGTTCATTTGCTGCAGCTTATGTGACAAACTATTATGTTTTCATAATTTTCTTGGGAATGATCACATTCACATTCATACGAACACCTATGTACGGCAAGGAGGCATAGGTCACTCACTTACTTACCATTCGTACAAATTAGGTGTGTCGATAAGAGATTCTTATCACATGACACACGTATTGTCACTAATGCTGTGCATGACACTCCAGAAGTGTTTTTTGGTAGAGGATTCTGTTGACTTGTCATCAGAAGTTTACGGTTCGCATTCGAAATCCACTCCCTTTCTGTTGGTAATAGAGTAGTTGTGCAGAATTAACTGTCATTATAGGTCCCTAACTCACACCTCGCTGTTGCAAACGGACGTGACACCACGACACAGACACAAGTTTGAATAAACTGAACAGCGGATTAAAAAAAAAATGGCACGAGGGAGGTCTGAAGTCCGTTAGCCCGCCTGGCAGTCCTGTTCGCCGTTGCTCTATACTGCACTTATTGTTCTTGGACCGTTCACTGTTTTTGCTGAAGCAGAAAATATCCTCCAGAAACTGCCTTCTATGGAAACTGGCGGGATCGAACTGGGGTACACATCCACAGACATTAAGAACAACAGCTCTTGCCTTATGCTATTCTGCAGGAGAATATCCAAGCCCAGTGTGGTACAATTCAGTACACGCAAAGCAGGTTGATGTAGCCGTAAATGACAGCTGTAGGAATGTTACAGGTTGCCTAAAGTCAACCCCCATGGACGAAGTTCAATGCCTCGCTGGGATTACTCTATGTAACATCAGAATAGAGGTCGCCGCTAACATGAGGCATAAATCAAATACAGTGACCTCACGGCCACTCTTTGGACATCAACCTGCCAAGCCAAGACTGAAGTCCAGGAAGAGTGTCCTAACAACTTCACAGCCCTTAGAAGGATCAGCTGCGGCTACCCGATTCACTAAGTGGAAAGAATGATGCCAACACCTGTCAAACTGGATGACACCACAAGAATCCCTGCCTCCTGGACACACAGAGAAGTGGGTCATCAGGAAGTCCTTAACAGACTACGGACCGAAGTCGCAAGATCGAGCGACAATCTCCGTAAATGGAACTGCCAAATGCCAACACAACACTGTGCGAATGCGGTGAATTGCAAACCCGACATCTCTTCAAATGTAACTCATGCCCAACCAGCTGTAGCACGAAGGACTTAACGTCTTCAGTCTCGAACCGCGCGACTGCTACGGTCGCAGGTTCGAATTCTGCCTCGGGCATTGATGTGTGTGATGTCTTAAATTAGAACTCCACAACCGATCGTTTCCGAAGCACAATATGAGTGATTTCTAAACAACCACTCAGAAAACGTATTTCCTTTCGTGAACAATTCAATTCCCCGCAGAGTCTCTCACAATTCCTCGAGTCCTTCAAATTTCCTTGATACTTCCCTGACTTTTCCAGTAAATTTAATTTACCTGGAGAGTTCCAGGTTCTCCAGACAAACTGTCAGACTGTTCCTGTATTAGCGATTGCCTGTCCAACTCCGTTCTCTACATTTTAGTCTCTTAGTCTCTTCCCGAGGTATTTTTGATGGAAAAAAATTGTGTCGCTGTATTTCTCGACTGCTAGTTCAAAAACAGGATGTGCGATGCAACGTATCCTTTCTTACAAAGATTTCCCATTTAAGTTTCCCGACTATCTATGCTCCACATTTATGTATCTACATCTACACGGCTACCTTGCAAATCACACTTAATTGTCTGACAGAGGTTTCATCGAATGACCTTAACAATAATTCTGTTACTCCACTCTCGAACAGCGCATGGAAAAAGCTAACACCTATATCGTCCGTGCAAGCTCCGATTTCCCTTATTTTATTATGATGATACTTTCTCCGTAAGTAGGTCGGCGTCAAAAAATATTTTTGCATTCGGAGGAGGAAGTTGGTAATTGGAATTTCGTGAGAAGAGTCCACCGCAACGAGAAACGCCTAGTTTTAATGATGTCCACCCGAATCCTGTATCATGTCCGTGACACTGCCTGCCCTATTTCTCGATAATAAAAAAGTGCTGCTCTTCTTTGAATGTCCTCGTTGTAATCAATTAATCCTATCTGGTAAGGGTCCCACACAGCGCAGCAGTACTCCAAAACAGGACGGACATGGGTAATGCAGGCAGTTTCTTTAATAGATCTGTTGCATCTTCTAAGTGTTCTGCCAATAAATCGCATCTTTGGCTCGCCTACTCACAACGTTTTCTATATGTTCTTTCCATCTTAAGTTATTTGTAAGTGTAATTCTTAGGCATTTAGTTCAATTTACGGCCTTTACATTTGATTCAATTATCGTGTAACCCAAGTTTATCAGATTCCTTTTATCACTCATGTGGATGACCTCACACTGTTAATTTAAGTTTCGCAACATATATATATCTAAATCGCTTTGCAGTTGGTTTTGATCTTCTGATGACTTTACTAGACGATAAACGACAGCATCGTTTGCAAGACGGCTGCTCAGATTGTCTCCCAAATCATTTATTTAGATAAGTAACTACAGAGAGCCTATAACACTACCTTATAGAATGCCGGAAATCACTTCTGTTTTACTCGATAACTTTCCGTGAATTAGTATAGGCTGCATCGACTTCTTAAGACCGTTGGAAATAATTTAATCTTCGTATCCGCCTTTTGGAACAAAGGAAGAAGAGAACGGAGAAACAGCTGAACGATCTCACTATTCTTAAGGCATGCAACGACCATGACATCGTACCAAAATTGCTTTGGGTTCGTCCAATTGTCGGAATTACAAAAACAAGTAACATATATAAACGTGCAGCAATTTAGTCATCCTTACGAGGAATGCTGCAAGGTAGGTCCAATAGTCAGTTTTAATAATAGACTTCATTTCAAAATGACGAGGCCTAAAGCCCAAAAGAATTTTATTCAATTATGTACCAACCGCTTTCGTGATGTACTAACTTTGACTCGCATGGTACCGCGAAAGACAACAAATAAAATAGAAATGAATAATAAGAATTCCGTGGCATTCCTTCTTGTAAATAAGAGTAACGTGTGCCTTCTTCATACTCTGACTCACGTAGATATGTGGCAAGGCTCATTATCTTACTGATAGAAGGGGAAGACGAGCAATAACCACGTCTGGACGTTGCGCGTTATCTCAGAGGATGGACGCGTAACCAAAGCGGTCGAGGGCGCATTCCGTATGGGCTACTGGTTACAAGGTATGCCGCCGAGACACTTCCACAGGGTGACGCAGTCGCATCCGCCTAGCGTGTTTCTTCACATATTCCATGTCTCGCTGGCACCGTCCTGTGACTCACCGGAGAAGACCACTCCTGCCTTATCAGCAGCAGTTCCGTTTCGATGGCCTTCTGCCGATGCTTTCTCCTTAGCACTTGTCTTCTTCAGACCCCCATACGCACTAGCGCTCGTTTAACTGTAATAGCATAGAGAAATCTGGGTTCTTATGGACTATTTGAACGCCACTGCCTTGCTCGTACAACATCTACAGCCATATTCTGGAAACACCTGAAAATCATGGCAGGGACTGATTCCCACTGTGCCACGTTAGGGTTCCTAGCCGTTCCATTCACATATGAAGCGCAGAAAAAGTGCTTAGATGCCTCTGTGCACGCTGTAATTGGTCTGATCTCGGTGCCCACCTGCTTAGCTGAGTGTTAACGCGCTTGCCTACCATGCAGCGGACCCGGGTTTGATTCCCGCGTGGGTTGGAGATTTTTTTCTCCGCTCGTGCACTGCATGTTGTGTTTATCCTCATCTCATCATCATCGATATACAAGTCGCAAAAGGTGGCCTGAAATAAGACTTGCAACTCGGCGGCCGAACTTCCCGGATGGGGCTCCCGGCCATCAAAGCCTCACGACCATTTCATTTTCACTCACATGTGTGACACGTAGCGTGCTGTAGTATATTCCTTCATTCCTCGCATAATACTGATCGTTAAAACTTCGTAAGTCTGTTTCCGAATGATAAATGACCCGTGAACACTCGTGGCATTATTCTAGAATGGGTCGCGCAAGTGTTTTCTACGCTATCGCCTTTGTAGACCGATTTCATTTTCCCCGTATCCTATCAGTGAACTGGCGTGTGCCACTATTTTATGTAGAGCTGAGCTCCTTTGATCATTCAAGTACATATTTCTAAAAACTGTCACGCTTCTCGTTGTGACTCACTGATACTGCAGCCACATGATTCTAAGGATTTGCATTTTTTTGAAGTGAACAATTTTATATTTATGAACATTTACAGCAAGTGGCAATCTTCGCACTATTTTTAAATCCAGCCAAGATCAGACTGATTATTCTTGCAGCTGTTTTTAGAGAGTACTTCATTACAGATGGCTACATCAACTGCAAAATGCCAGAGGTTACTATTTCTATCGTCTTACAGGTCATTAATATATAACATGAACAGCACGGGACCCAATACACATCGCTGGAGGACGCCTTATGTTACTTCTTCATCTGTAGATGACACTCCATCCAAGAAAACATGCTGCGTCGCCTCTACCTAGAAAACCTCGGTAACTTCACAAATTTTGTATGATACGTCACGTGATCGTACAACTTAACTGGCTTTCAGGGCTTCGTGTGAGAATAGGGTGAGTTGAGTTTCGCATGACCGATGTTATCCAAATCCATACTTGTTCGCATTGGGGAGATCATGCTGTGCGAAACACCTTATTACGTTTGAGCTCAGAATATATTCTAAATTTCTCTGACTCTTCTCGTGGGGTGGGTGCAGTCTACTGGGCACAGTTTTTTTGTTCGAGGGATCTGCAGTACATCGTCGTTCAAAAATTTCCTAACTAAGCCGAAAATTCTGCATACGACCTGCTCTGTTGGTGAGGTCACCATCTAACTGTAAGAATTTTCAGTCCATGCGCGTCTACTTTCTACTGCTGAAAACAATATTCCATGCCATATTGCACGAGGCTCCGGAGAAGATACAGCGCATATACAGTGCAAGCCAGTCCAAAAAGTTTTCAGACTAGGTTAATAAAATATAAAGGAATGTTAAGATGGTGGTTGCAGTGCTTCAGACAGTCTACACAGCCTATCCCCACTTAAGGACAAAGCACAAAACGCTCTTTAAACCATGTGAAACTGTCAGAATAATCCTGCTTTGGGATGTTGTTCAACTCGTGCCTCACAGTGGTTCAAATGCCGGTTATGTCGTCAAAGCGTTCATCCTTGATGTGAATTTCTGTAATTGGTCGTTTTCGGGGAGTTTCAGATGGATAGCATCAAATCTTGTCACCCTCTATGATTCTTCCCAGAAAATAATTGTCCTCATTCACTATTGAGAATGGATTGAACACTTGATTTCGACATTTTGCCCACTGCGATTTGCGACAGAACGTTGACACATTACGGTCGTGTGTCCACTATTTAACAATGCCTGTTTGCAACAGATTGCCGAAATGCATATCAGCTATTTACAGTGGTTACTGCGCTGGTGTCGCTTACACAGTAGGAATGAAATCATCCTCAGCACTTTTCAACAAGGAAAATCGCCAAAGAGCAGTATGTTTTGAGAAGTTATTTTATTTAGATAACCAGTTTCCGCATCTCAATAATGTCATCTTCCGGCCCCATATGCACTTCATGCACAGTCAGATGTATCGATACAAGCATACTGAAGCCATCATTATATGAATACCGTGAATTCGTTGTTATAGAGTTTCCATCTAAGATTTGACAACTTTTAGCATAGGCAGTGTAAACTGCTCGCTCACTCCTACTTCTTTGACGGAGTTTCTTGACACTAAATCGATAAACAGTCGCGCATCGTTATGCCAAGAAACATTTCCTTAGTGATGTTGGCAAAATCGATTCTTCGAGTCTATGTCTTACGTGCCTAATATGTGCAGTTGAAATCCTTCTGATCAGTAAATTTTCCAGGAACATAAAAGCAGGTATTTTGCTAAAAGCTGTTCTGCTACCCTGGAGCTTACAGGGGGAACATACAAAGATTTTTCTCATCCTTCAAACGACTTGTATGGACGTAAATTTAACAAATGCTGCTCTGGTATGATGGGCTTGTTAAGCGTTTTTGAGGAGGTTGGGGATGGGTTGCTTGGAGAAAAGATCAAACAGCAAGATCATCGGTCTCATCGGATTAGGGAAGGATGGGGAAGGAAGTCGGCCGTGCCCTATCAAAGGAACCATCCCAGCATTTGCCTTGAGCGATTTAGGGAATTCACGGAAAACCTAAATCAGGAGTGCCGGGCGCGGGATTGAACCGTCGTCCTCCCGAATGCGATTCCAGTGTGCTAACCATTGCGCTACCTCGCTCGGTCACGTTTTAGAGAAATCGAGGTTCAAAGTCCTGGTACCCTGTTGGACGCTAGCCATCTAGAATCGGGTTTAGCGCGACCTGTTAAGGCGGAACACTAAGAGTAGTGTTTCAGTCCCGTCATATTTTGTCAATCTTCTACCAAAAGCTTGTATCGCTACAACGAACCTGTTTCTTCGGATAATACGAGGGTCGCTCCAAAAGAAATGCACACTATTTTTGCAAAAATACAGTTTTCATTCTGCATGTGTAAAAGTTCTACAGTGTGTAGATACATTCTTCCCCCTTGTTTTCAAACTTAGTTCAACCTAATCCGGTGAGAGGCGCCATCACAGCATGTCTTCAAGATGGCTGCTACATTTGACGTTCGTCAGAAGCAACGTGCTGTCATAGAATTCCTTTACTGTGAAAACGAGACAGCGGGAAACATCCACAAGAGGTTGAAAAAGATGTATGGAGATGCTGCTGTCGATCGTAGTACAGTTAGTCGGTGGGCAAGAGGTTACGTGATGAAAGCGGGCATGGCAATATTGAGGATTGTCCTCGCAGCGGCAGGCCTCGTACTGCACACACTCCAGACAATGTGCAGAGAGTTAACGACATGGTGACTGCTGACAGACGTATCACAGTGAACAAATTGTCACGCTACGTTGGGATATGGGAGGGAAATATCAGCAGGATACTGAAAGTGTTGCCGTTAAGAAAGGTTTGTGCCAGGTGGGTTCCCAGGATGTTGACAGTGGCTCACAAAGAAACAAGAAAAACGGTATCCAGCGAACTTTTTGAACAGTACGAGGATGGTGGAGATGAATTTCTTGGAAGAATTGTGACAGGTGGTGAAACATGGCTCCATTTTTCACCAGAGACGAAGAGGCAATCAGTGGAGTGGCATCATGCAAATTCACCCAAGAAAAAAAATTCGAAACCACACCTTCTGCTGGAAAA
This sequence comes from Schistocerca gregaria, assembly GCF_023897955.1. Classification (NCBI taxonomy): domain Eukaryota; kingdom Metazoa; phylum Arthropoda; class Insecta; order Orthoptera; family Acrididae; genus Schistocerca; species Schistocerca gregaria. Next base: position 214,539,017 of record NC_064931.1, read on the forward strand.
GTTATGGCTGCGGTGTTTTTGGATTCCGAAGGACTCTTGCTTGTGGACATCATGCCAGGTGGAAGCTCCATAAGTTCTGATGCATATGTGACGACACTGAAAAAATTTCAATTTCGGCTGAGTCGTGCTCGACCGCATCGGCAGAAGTAGGATGTTTTGCTGTTACACGACAATTCATAGTCACATGTCAGTCAAAAAACCATGGAAGCGATCACAAAACTCGGATGGACAACATTGAAACACCTGTCTTACAGTCCGGAGCTGGCTCCATATGACTATCATCTCTTTGGGAAACTCAAAGACACTCTTCGTGGGACAAAGTTTGAAAATGATGACGCCCTTGTGCACGCTGCCAAACAGTGGCTCCAACAGGTTGGTCCAGAATTTTACCATGCGGGTATGCAGGCGCTGGTTCCTAGATTGCGTTAGGCAGTTCTGAGGGATGGAAATTATAAGGAGATATGGCAATATTGTTCCTAAAGGATGTATCTACACACTGTAAAACTTTCAAACATGTAGAATAAAAGATGGCGTTAAAAAAAATTGTGTCCATTTCTTTTGGAGTGACCCCCGTAATAAGAATTATTATTATTATTATTATTATTATTATTATTACAGTAGTAAATAATTGACGAAGTGTAATCGAGGTATAATACGGTATGTTGAAATTCACACACATTTATCGATAAATTCACGCTAGTACCACATACATAATGTACATTAAAATATAGGTATATTCCAGAAGTACTTCACTGCGATAGGGGCCGGAATGTATCGATAAAATAATGTTCATTGCACCAAGATTATTATTATAGCTCACTTATAGCTCACCACGAGTGTGCCACAATTATTATCACAACCATCATCATCACCATCATTTTTATTGTCCCTTTTGGAAGAAACGTGATTCGTTGTAGCGGTGCAACAAATTAACAAAGAATGACGCGACTCGAACGCAGTACGAGCAGCCTTATAATTTGCAGCTTAATTCGTTTACGCTGACGCCGATGGTCGACAGCTGACACTCTTGATTGATATTCAACGGACTGGTCAAAATTTGAATCTCAATTTTCAACAATGCTTGAGAACTATATGCTACTAGAACAGTGTTATATCTAAGTATGTGCTAAAATAATGCGACAGATGAACAAAATCACAGACCTATTGGGTATATTATGCTTCTCTTGTTATTTACGTTCAGATCTCAGGTAAGATCGCACTGGGTTTATACTCGTATACACAGTCTAGCCGCACTTTAGCCATGTTCCGCACGGCGCAGCAGTATAGAGTGCCTAGCCAGCAGCGGGGTGCTCCGCTCTGCAGTAGGGCCCGCCATCCCCATTCATGTTACTCCCTGAGGCGAGCAAGCCGTCCCTCAGTGTTCGCGATGTACCTATACACGTGCGAGCAATACGCTCCTGAGGTACGACCCGCTCGCAGGATAAAGTGGTGCGTTGAGCTTAGGCGTGAGCGTTCTGTGACACACACACTGCTTGCGAGAATGTACATACTTGGGCCTGCCGAAGGTACACTGGGACACAGACAGTACGGCGCAGAGCAGTGTTGTTTTCTGCGACTCCTCCTGTCTAATGGGGCAGCGTAAGGTAGAGCGCAGATAGCCCTCTTCCCCCAAGTACCTGCGTCGAGCTGCACTGATGTTGAGGCAGCGACACAGCTTCCTGTCTCCTGCATCGCAGTGGATTCATTCGATATGTTTTCCGCAAAATCGGAAGAACTGATAGAAGTGTTCCACAAAGAAAGGAAACAATATGGTTCAATGAAGAAAACACTGAAAGACTCAATATGTCGAAATAGAGCTGAATAAATGTGGAAGTTAAAGTAACCATACCGAAAATATTTAACTTTTAGCAACTATTTTTTTAACTGAACATTAAATTAGTCCAAAATTAAATAATACTTACCCCAGCAAATTAATTTTATACTGAACTTTCCCGACACTTGTAGAATACCATGACATGGCCCCACAGGGTCGCTAAAGTAATTTTTGAAGCTGCTTCCTATGATGAAGTATGTGTATTTTAGCTCGAGGACTGCAGATTGAAACTGATGAAATTTCAGAAACCATAGGTAATTAACGAGGTGACACTGCAGAAACTGAAAGAACCAGAGTTTGTTGAGAGTTTTATGGCAGCATTAGGCAATGATTGAATTAAACTTGAGAGGAATACAATACAAGACGAAAGAGTAGCTTTGAGCTATTTGGCGATCCTTTACAGATTTACAGATCCAATAACCACAGTCGAAAGGCTGTTATAGGTGTTATTCCCTGGAATTCATGTGTACGTCTTTTCTGTAGCTTACAAACGTGTGAGATAAATTCTGTCTCTGACTTTCGACGTCGATGTCGTGGCAACTACCCGTGAATTGAATGCACTGAGTAGCGAGACGTGTGTAACCTGGTCGGGTGGTTGGCCTATGCGGCTCCCCATTAGACAAGGTGTACTAGAAATCCTCGGATAACTCAGAAGATACTTAATTTAAATGGTAAAAAGAGAAAACATAAATCCAGAAGAAAAGAAATACAGACGTTTAAAAATGAGACTGATAGAAAGAACAAAATATCTGACCAGGCTGGAGGAGAAATGCAAGACTGTAGGAGCGTGCATAACTAGAGGAAAGACAGATGCCACCTGTAGGAACACGGATGAGATATTGTGTGTAAGATATATGAGGTAGCCGAAATACTATCAGACGTCGACATGAATGTAATAATTTCATTTCCAAAGAATAGTGCTCAGAGCCAGCAGATTCAGGTGGTGAAAGGTGGGAATATTACAGAACAATGAGTTTAATAAGGGATTGTTGTAAATACTGCCACAAATTATTTACATAAGAATGCAAAAACTAGTAGAAGCCAACCTCGGGGAAGATCAGTTTGGGTTCCAGAGAAATGTAGGAATATAAGAATACTGACCCTATGACGTATCACAGAAGATAGATTAAACAAAGGCGAAACTACTTTTGTAGCATTTGTAGATTTAGAGAAAGCTTTTGACCACGCTGACTAGAGTATATTCTTCGGTATTCTCCTGTCAGTGTGAGTAAAATACTGGGAGCCAAAGGTTATTTACATCCTGTATTGAAACTTCACTGCAGTTGAGAGAGACGAAGAATATGAGACAAAAGCGGCAATTAAGAAGGGAGTAAGATAGGATTGTAGCCTATCAACAATATTATTAAATCTGTTCATCGGGCAGGCAGTAAAGGGAACTAAAGGTAAACTTGTAAAGAACAGCAAAGTTCAGGGAGACGAAAAAGCTTCGAGCTTTGCCGATGACGTTGTAATTCGTCAGAGACGGCAATGGATTTGGATGAAAATTACACTGAGGAACTATCAGAAAAACCCTATAAACTGTTTACATCCATTGCAGAAAACGAGAGCTAGAGCTACGACGCATGGTCTCACAACAAGAAACAACTTTAGTTTAACAGCCTTGTAGGAGCCGTATCATGGCAGGCTGTATGGATCATGAAAGACTGTTAATTTTATTTTTCTGTTAAGTTTCTTCAGCAGTATTAAGGCTAATTTATTGGCTCCAGGATTAAATCAGAAAGAAATACAACTTTTATAAGTGAAGTAAATTCGTATGCTTATCATTCAAGTAAATTCTTTCCTTAGCCTTTCTTACCCATTTTGAGTCTTTGAGAATTTCTTCCGTATTAATTAAGATCACGGACGTCACAAAGAATTTTTTTTTTCGCAGCAGTTCTGTCAGTACTTTCGACGTCGACGTCGTGGCAACTACCCGTAAAGTAAATGCACTGCGCAGCGAGACGTGTGTAACCTGGTCAGGCGGTTGGCCTATGCGGCTATGTACACTGCCCCATTAGAATGCATGCGTCACAGAAACCAATGCTGTTCTGCCCTACGCTGTCTGTGTCGCATTATAACGCCATTCTGAATGCCACAACACACACTAGGGACGTCAACGCCTCAAAGAGAACGTACTTGCAAGTAACCCAATTGAAAGAGATAAGACTGCTTCTGCGAAGTATATTCAATAACGGTCTCGTAAACGGGCTGCTTAGCGTCTGGGGAAATTTTTCAAATATAAAATCTCTGCTCTCGGCTACTGCTGCACGTGCAGAGCAAATGATACCACTGACGTAAGAATCATTTCATCTGTCACGTTCAAACCAGATTTCTCTTTATGGTGTTTCATCTTCTGCTCTGTACAATGCTCTTTTTCATAAAATCTTATTAATAGTGGTTAATTATAGACAAAGAACAATGAGGTTTTCGTGAAAACGTTTTCTAGCTTTGTAGTCATAAATTATTGTATATGTTTGTCCCCTTTTTCGAGCAATGTGTGACAACTACAGAGACAATTAGGAAGTCACTAACATCTAGATATGCATCTATACATCTACATCTATAGTCTGCAAAACACCATGATGTGCATGCTGATAGTACGTCCCAGTGTACCAGTTATCATGATTTCTTCCTGTTCCATCCACGTACGGAACGTGGGAAGAATGATGGATTGATGGATTGAATGCCTTTGTGCCTGCAGTAATTATTCTAATCTTATCCTCGTGATCTCCACGTGAGCTATACGTAGGGGGTTATAGAATATCCCTAGAGTAATCATTTCAAGCCGATTCTTGAATCTTTTCTAATAGACTTTCTCAGGATAGTTTACGTGTCTGTCTTCAAGAGTCTGCCATTTCAGTTCCTTCAGAATCTCTGTGACACCCTCCCATGGATTAAACAAACCTGTGACAATTCGTGCTGCCATTCTCTGCATACGTTTAATATCCCCTGTTAGTTCTATCTGGTATGGGTCCTACACACTTGAGCAATATTCTAGGATGGGTCGCACGGGTGATTAGTAAGCAGTCTCTTTTGTGAACCAATTGCATTTCCCCAGTATTCTACCAATAAACCGAAGTCTACCTCCTGCTTTACCCACGTCTGAACCTATGTGATCATGCCATTTCGTATCTCCACATATTATTACACCAAGGTACTTGTACGAGTTGGCCGATTCCAACAGTGACTGATTGATATTATAGTCACAGGATACTACTTTTTTCCGTTTTGTGAAGTGCAAAATTTTACATTTCTGAACATTTAGAGCAAGCTGCCAACCTCTGCGCCATGTTAAAATCATGTCAAGCAACATTATGGTGTGTGACGGAGCGTACTTTGTGTAACACAGTCGTCTCCCACCTTTCTCTTCCAGTCGCGGATTGCACATGGGAAGAATGATTTTTTGTGCTCCTCCATACGTAGAAGAAAGCAATATACTGGTTGGTTAGTCAAGGAACGTAAAGTCTCTGAATTTTAGCAGTAAGCAAGTCAGCTGTGCGCAACGCATCTCTTGTAGCCCCTGCACTGGAGATAGGTGAGCATCTCTGGACGTTTTCACGCTTACTCAAGTACTTGTGACGGAACGCACTGCGCTCCTTTAGATATTTTTTATTTCCTCTACCAGTCCTATCTGGTAAGGATCCTGGACTGAGGAGCAATAGACCGGTCAGTGTGGCTGAGCGGTTCTAGATTCTTCAGTCCGGAACTGCAAGACCGCTACGGTCGCAGGTTCGAATCCTTCCTCGGGCATCGATGTGCGTGGAGTCCTTAGGTTAGTTAGGTTTAAGCAGTTCTAAGTTCTAGGGGACTGATGGCCTCAGATGTTAAGTCCCATAGTGCTCAGAGCCATTTGAACCATCTTTTGAGGAGCAATAGTCAAATATCGGACGAAGGTTTTGAGAGTTGTCGGCCGCTGTGGCCGATCGGTTCTAGGCGCTTCAGTCCGGAACCGCGCTGCTGCTACGGTCGCAGGTTCGAATCCTGCCTAGGGCATGGATGTGTGTGATGTCCTTAGGTTAGTTAGGTTTATGCAGTTCTAAGTCTAGGGGACTGATGACCTCAGATGTCAAGTCCCATAGTGGTTAAAGCCATTTGAACCATTTTTGAGATTTACCTTCTTGGTGGATGGACAACAGTTCCTGAATATTCTTCCAGTCTGGCATCTGTCCTTCTCTCGATTCGTTTTACGTGGTCGTTGAAATTTAAATCGTTCCGTTTACGTGCCCCATGATATTTACTGTACGTTACTGTTTCCAGTGATGGTTCATTACTTGTCCAAGCAATTAATAACGGCCCTTCTGTCTATTTATGCTCAATACGTTGCATTTCTGTACGCTGAGGGTCAGCTGCCAATCCCTGCACTAAGAGCCCGTCTTCTGAAGATCTTCCCCCACTTCGATACAGTTTTCCAGCTTTGCGACCTCTCTGTATCTACAAAAGCATCATCCTTCAACAGTTTCGTGGAGCTTACATCGTTATTCACTAGTTCATTTACATGTATAGCGAATAGTAATGTCCTACAACACATCATCATATCATCAAGGTACTTTTACGTCTGAAGATTTCTCTCCGTTATAAATGGTTCAAATGGCTCTGAGCACTATGGGACCTAACATCTGGGGTCGTCAGTCCCCTAGAACCTAGAACTACTGAAACCTAACTAACCTAAGGAAATTACACACATCCATGCCCGACGCAGGATTCGAACCTGCGACCGTAGCGGTCGCGCGGTTCCAGACTTAAGCGCTTAGAACCGCTCGGTCACAGCGGCCGGCTCTCTCCGTTAGAATGATTTGTTGTGTTCAATTTGATAGGAACTTTGCAATCCAATTACAAAGCTTTTCTGAGATTCCGATGTCTTGTATTTTGCTAACTAGGCGACAGTGCAGAACTGTGTCCAACACCTTATGGAAGTCAAGGAACACAGTACCAATCTGGGCTTCGGCATCTACTGCCTTCTGAGTCTAATGCACGAACACAGCGAGCTGCGTTGCACACGATCGCTGTTTGTTGAACTATATTGATTCCTACAGAAGAAATGTCATAATATGCGAGCACAAAACATGCTATACTGATAACAATATAGGCCTATAGTTGTATCTATCTATTCGCGATCCTTTATAGATTTACAGATCCAATAACCACGGCCCAAACGCTGTTATAGGCTTTATTCCTTGGAATTCATGTGTACGTCTTTGCTGTAACATTATAAACGTGTGAGATCAATTCTGTCTCTCTCATACGCATTGTCCAGAATGCAAAATCACATAATGAACTGACGCAAGACATAGTAACAGCAATATATAATAGTTTATATAGTAATGAGCAGTATACAAATTACCTATCACTTCGTTCAAAAATATGTGTGATGTGTTTAACTATGTCTCTAACATTTCTCTATATTCTCTGTTTTAATGGCTTCAGGTAGGCGGGTAACCAACAGCAGTTGACGTAATTTCTTTGAAGAGCAGCAAAATTTCTGTAAGTGGAATTAGGTGTATGAAATAGTGTGAACAGAGTCGTGTATAGCCCTCAAAGTGATGAGACATAAGTAACAACACGAGAGTTCCACTGTTTTAGCACATTATTAAGACGAAACGTTGCATTCCGTGTAGTTTTAGCTGCAGTCTGTGTGTCCTATACTACTATAGAAGTGACTTTTGTATATTGTGCAAAATAATCACTAATTAATAAATATTTCTTTAAATAAAGTATAACGATGTCAATAGTTTTTCAGCGCTATTAGTTTCATTGTCTTGACGGTTTTAAAGCAGTACGAGAAGCTAACTTGAAATGTCAAGCACCGCAGAAAAAGCAAAGCACAAATTCAGTACAGCCTATGAAGTAGAGATTGTCGCTGAAAGCAATTTAGAAAATGAAATATCAAATGGTACTATTCACTGGCTTGTTTTAAAGTTTTCGCTGTTTAGCGTAAGTGATACGCACTACAGATACTGAGAAGACAAGATGTACTTCCAATATCTGATGTCGGTCAGTAAAAACAGTTTTGCTAGCGTTGGTTTGTAATCCCACTAGATGATATAACCTGAACGTTCCATTTCAATCCAAGCACGTGATTAATTTGTCAGAGCAGGATTCGTGTCATGAAAATCCTTGGGAATATCAAGGGCAGATGTGGTTATCTTAACTGCAAGAATACTTAATACAAAATTTAATATGCCAATATGAATTGTATATTAGACGAAATAATAATGGTAACAATAATAATAATGAAGTACGATATCATTCACATTCTCTCTTCACATCGTTACGTATGGCCAAAAAATCGCTATGGCCTCTGCACTTTCCTTAGTTCATAAAAATCGAGGGAGATGGCGTAGTGGTTAGCACACTGTCCTCACATTCTGGAGGACAACGGTTCATATCCGCGTCCAGCCATCGAGATTTAGATTTTCCGTGATTTATCTACGTCGCTCCAGCCTATTGTCGGGATGGTTCTTTCGGAAAGGGCACGGATGATTTCCTGCCCCGTTCTTTCGTAATCCGAGCTTAACATTAAACTTTAACATTCATTATTTCCTTCTTCGTTTACAAAACGAAGCGCCAGCTCATTGAAAATAATCAATAACGACTAGATGTTTTGATGGGTAAGAACTGGAGAATATGGTTGTCAGAGCAACAGTAGAATCCCATCCATATCGATGTAGTTCATTGAAAATAATCAATAATGCCCAGACCTTTTTGATGGTTGACAACTGGAGAATGTAGTTCCCAGAGCAACAGTAGAATCCCTTCCGTATCGATGTACTACAAGACATAACAGGCAACATGTGGTCTTAGCATGTTGGCAATGTAACAGCTGCTGTCGAAATTACGGACTAGATGGACGACAGGGGATCGTGTTGTGTACAGAATGCAATCTGCCAACGTTCATTCTCCTCGAACCCTACACACACACACACACACACACACACACACACACACACACACACACACGCGCGCGCGCGGATGCGGATACATCTACCGTGAATAAGTGCGGACAGACGGGACACTTGAATGAAGAAAAAAACTACGAGGTGCTACTCCTGTGTCCAGTTTTATCGGTGGCTGGTCCACTTTCGGTGCGTGACAAGGAAAGCTGCAAAGAGGGTCAGAATGCTAGAAGTCCCTGGTGCTCCAGGCGTTGTTGTACTTGTCCTTCAGTCTAGCCCATTTTCTGACTCTAAGTACGTGACATGTCTCTACGGTGCCGCACGGCCAAACGAACAATACAGATCTGACGAAAACTATCCGTGACCATTAGATGTCACAAGAGACGGATCCACAGGTACAAAAGGGAGAATTATGCTGTCAGCAGAGAAATATTGTGTTGTCAGTAGAGAAGCAGTAACTGTAGAGAGGGTCAGTCGGCAGAGGTCAGTGACTGGTCACTGGAAATCACCAGGATAACAAAGCCGTCGGAGACATTTCAGACCTTCTACACTCTCGCAAGTCGACTTCTGGTGATGTGATTGTGAGGTGAAAAGGCGAAGGAACAACCACAGCTAAACCGAAACCAGGTAGAACTCGTGACGCGACCAGAAGCCATCGAGCATTGCGGAGGGTGGTTCTAAAAAACCCCTGAAACCAGAGGAAAGAACCATTCGTTAGCTCCAAAGTGCTTCCAACAGTCCAGCTAACACAATGACCATGCCTAAGGCGTTAACAAGAATAGGGTACAAAGATCGAGCAGCTGCTCATAAGTCATATATTACTGCGGTCAGCGCTAAGCGGTGCTTGTGGAGGTACACAATGGATGACTTGAAACTAGTGATTTTGAGTGATGACTCACAGTATACCCTCTGGCGATTTGATGTGAGGGAATACTTTTAGCCAATGTCTGGAGAACATTACCTGCCATCATGTGTACTGTCAACAGTGAAGTACGGAGGAGGTGGTACTACGGTTTGGAGGCGTTTTACATGGTTAGGGTGTGCTCCCCTTATTGCGGTTAAGAAAACGCTGTGTGTGGAAGGATATGAATACATTGTACGGCACTGTGAGCTGCGAACAGTAGAGAAACAGTTCGGAGGTGACGATTGATTGTATCAAGAGACAATGCACCATGTCATAAAATAGCCTCTGTAAGGAAATGGTTTCTGAACAGTAACATTCTTGGAACACCTGTCGGATATTTTTAAAGAAATTTTGACTGACTGATTGTAAATTATTACTCATTTGCTTCACACAAACATTATTTCGCCTTTACAGTCATTCTCAAGTGCTAGTTTTAACGTCACAAAATGCCCGACATGCCGAAATGACTTGTCATCGTCGACACAATGTACATCTGCTATTACAAAGTAGTCGACGGGTGTTACAGGATATGAGTACGTATCGACGATACAAAATAAGCTGACCTGCCAAGTGATGAAACAGTACCCAACTGTAATGCTTATTTGACAGCCAGTATGCTGCTGTGAGTTGCATTCGTCACATCCATGCATTAACTGATGTGTCTCGACTAAGTGTACGACTAAGCCGATGGTGTAAGAGGGCAAGAGGAATTTCAAAACCTCGCGCGACGCTAATGCGTAGTAGCTTCGGAGGCCTTTGCCGGCCAGTTTGAGATGGCTTGATATACCTCCAGCGTCTTATATCTGATTTCACATCCCGACTTCCTCTACACCAGTGTGGTACGTTGTAAACAGTTATCGTTCACACACTGAACTTTACAGGAGGGTAACAACTACACTGTCACGACAGAGGCCTGATGATGAAGCCAACAAAGTTACTATATCGATCGTAATAAATGAACGATGTTAAATACAGCTATTTTGAGTTAATTTCAAAATAAAGAAAATAAATAGTTATTCTACTCAAGAATAGGTTGTCGGCCGACTTTATCATTTTTCAGCAAAACTGAAGATGAAAGAGAAATAGGAGAGGAATTAGATGAAATTAATATGGAAGATACGATACTGGGAGAAGAATTTTCCGCAGCACTGAAAGACCTAAGTCGAAATAGCATGCCTGCAGTAGACGACATTGCCACAGAATTACTGATATTCATAGGAGAGCCAACCATAATAAAACTATTCCACCTGATATGTATGATATATAGCCCAGTAAACTAAGACAAAAAAGAGATCGAATAGGGGGAAAATTCGTGTAGTCGCAAATTTTTGTACAGTGGTTGGGGGAGTGCCGTGAAACACGTACTAAAAATCGGTGGGCTGTGAGCGTCGCCAGTGATTCGTAAGGCATGATGTGGAAAGGTCGGTATAACTTTAGGAAACAACCTTTTGTGATGTAATGCGGTGGGGATAGTGGGCAATCGTTTTCTCAGTCTTCTGTTCGAAGACCTATGAAGGAGGGAAGTGGATGACCACAATCTGACGCTCTACTCTTCCCTCACACTTTTACCTTACACCCCCCCCTCCTTCTACCCTGATGAGTTGTTACACCACCAGAACCCAATTTATCCTTTAATACGGTTCTACCGCATTTATATGTGTAACACCCGATTAATATTTGTTCTTAACTCACTTCATTTAACAGTAAACATTAATTTTATACCACTAAACTATTTTTAATAATCTGTCATATTTCCATCCCCTGCAACGCGTAGGCTTTTAGTCCTAAAGAAAAAATGAACAGGATCTTTTCTGTGGGAAGGTTAATGTAATTCAATTTTGCACCGGGAAACAGTTTTACTAGTTTTCGAGTTATTCAAGAAAAACATGGAAACGTTAGTTTTAAACGACGCCCCACACCCTCACACCCAACCGGGCAGAATAGTATGTTATTCACGACACTTCCTCCTACTACTACACAAAAAATTACAACATGAATTTTTCCCATAATTTTCGTTCGTTGACTGAACTAATATGAGACATGCGAAATACCCTCAGACTGAAGGGCAATGTATTAATTCTCATTCCCAAGAAGGTAATTGTTGAAAGACGTAGATATTGCAGAACGGTCAGTATAATACGTAAATCATTGTTGTAAAATACTGACAAGAACTGTTAGCAGAAGAATGGAAAATCTGGTAAAAGTCAACCTCGGAAGAACCAGTTCTGGTTCTGCAGAACCGTAGAAGGAGCACGCGAGGCAGTGCTGATCATAGGACGTATCGTAGAAGGCAGGTTGAAGAGAATCAACCCTACGTTTATAAAATTTGTAGATTTGGAACATGCTTTTGATAGTGCCGATAGGAAAGCACTCTTAAATTCTGAAGGTAGCGGGGAGAAGATGCAGGGAGCAAAAGTTTATCTATAACTCGTATAGAAATCAGACAGCAGCTACAAGACTCAGAGGATACGAAAAGATGGTGGTAGTAGTAGTGTAGAAGGGAGTGAGGCAGGGTTGTAGCTCATTCCCGACGTTGTTCTGTCTGTTAATTGAGGAACCAGCAAAGGAAACCAAGGAGAAATTAGGAAAGCGAATGAAGTTCAGGGAGAAGAAATTAAAAATTTAGGTTTGCCGCTGACACTGAAATTCTGTCAGAGGCACCAAATGACTTGGAAGAGCAGTTGAACGGAATGGATCGTGTCTTGAAAAGAGACTGTATGATGAACGCCAACAAAAGTAAAACAAGGGCAATGGAATGTAGTCTATTTAATCAGCCGATGCAGAGGGAATTAGATTAGGAAATCAGACGTTAAAAGTAGTAGATGAATTTTGGTATCCGAGCAGCAAAATAACTGAAACAAGGTCCTAGAGAACAATTCTGAAGATTATATAGTTAGATCGCGTAAATAACGAGGAGGCATTCAAAGGATTTGTGGAAAAAAGAAATATATGTTACTAAAGGAAAGTTTCAGTTGGGACGATACAGCATGAGGCATCAAAGAATCATCATTTTGCTAATGTAGGGAATAGTGAGAGTTGAAAACTGTATAGGGAGACCAAAACGTTAAACAATAAGCAGGTTAAAATCACGTCAGTTGCAGTAGTTATGCAAAGATGAGGGGGCTGGCACAGTATAGCCTAACGCAGAGAGCTGCATCAAACCATTCTCTGGGCTGAAGACCACAACAATAACAGCACACATTAAATACCCTACACCATACACCGTTAGGTGCTATACAGAGTACCAGATGTAGAAAAATATTTTGCAGTCCCGGAGGAAAAACCCGAGTGGTATTTAGACGCTACAATGGCACGTTTTATCAATTGAGTGAAGGTAGGAACGGGAAGGAAAAAGTCGCTCACATACTGAAACGTATTGCGCAGATTTCCATGCGTAGCTGCATTAAGAAAGACGGGATGTTAACCTACTGACAGAAGATTGTCACCAGCTGCCAGTGGGACGCTCGTTTGACCTGCAAGTGTAAGCCAAGTTCTCCGTGGAGCTGGAAAATTGAACGCGAAATTTGTTAGGCGTCTCGATGCCGCAGCGGCGGCCCGGAAATTGGGCAGAGGAGAACCAATAAGTCGACCCACAGGTACTACGCGCGCAGCCATCGATTTCTCGCGCCTGCGCCAGATTAAAATGACGCTCTGCCGTCGCCATTCAGCACGTCTGCCACAGACAGACCATATCCGGGGCAATTACAGTCTCACGCAAAAAATTTCTGTATTACGTAGGTTGTGGCCTGGAAAACGGTATGACGCTGCAAAGAGCAGAATGTCAGCGTAATTGTTCGTAGTCAGCTTTTACATTCCTCCTCGCGCGACCGAACTTCGTAAGGTAATTGTCAAACTGGGAATCCCTCTACTCACAAGTGTCCCGCTTCTTATTCGGCATCGGAAAGTATGTATCCACATAGCAAGATCGTTTCCATATTAAGATATTCGTTGGTAAATTTCAGAATCGAAAGACACGAAACCCCAGCAACAGCATTATTTGTTTCATTGGGTCCAATACTGGCGCACATCGGTCACCTGATTCCAGAAGACGAAATCGTGTTCACTCATTCATTCATGTAGTTGTTTATATTCACGGCGTTACTTATTTGTAATGATTGTAAAGAATCCGCCTCGATTGCAAATAGCAACCTTCTTCGGAACACACTAATAGCTATTGACATGATACATACGTACCGTTCATTTTACATTTTGTGCGAGTCTTTTGCTCTTTTGGGCGTTCGCTATTAATGTTGGACCATGCCTCTTTGGGCAGTTTATAGTTTTAATGTGTTCCGAAGAGGGCGCGGATATCCGAGACGAAACCTATGTCAACATCCGGTTACTATTTGCAATCGAGGTGGATTCTTTATAATCATTAAATCATTCACGATTGCTGACGCGCAGCAATGTTAAAAGTTCTCAACTTACTTATTTGTCTCTCATGCCAAGTATCACTTCCCCCGTGTCCTGTTCCGGTCGCAATTATGCGCGTCAAGAGCGATCATTGGTAAGCCTTAGTCTGAACTTGAATTTCTCTAATTTTACTTTGGCGGTTCTGTGCGAGATGTACGTAGCAGGAACTAGTATACTGGTTGATTTTTACAAGAACGTACGATCTCGCAATTTCTATAGTAAATAAATCGATGACACACATCGCCTCTCTTGGAGCGTCTGTCAGCGGAGTTCGATGAGCACTTCCGTGACACTTTCGCGGTTAATAAAAGAACTTGAGATGAAACACGCTGTTCTTTTATGAGTCTTCTGGATTTCCTCAGCCAGTTATATCCAGCACAGATCCCACATTGCAAAGCAATATTCAAATATATTTTTCGAAATAGGGTTTTGCAAGCTACCTCCATTGAAACTCAGTCTAGCATCTCCATTACCTGCGACGCCTTCCACATGGGTCGGTGCTAGTTCCTCTCCTCTTTTCCCTGTATATAGCAGACATGCCTAAGACTCATCAGGCAAAATTGGATATGCTGACAATTGGGCTCTTGCTGCGACATGAGCGTTACTGAGTGTTTCCTTGACTGAAAATCTATAAATTATTCGTAAATACTGGAGGTTACAGCCAAGTCATGCACAGCAGAAGTCACCAGCTTCCATCTTAACAACAAGCTTGCAAACAAGAAAATAAAGGTATAATGTGAAGGAAAACAACTGTCCCATAAGAAAAGTCACTATATCCAGGGGTCACTTTTGACAGGGCGTTCAGCTTCAAAGAGCATTTACTGAAAACAGCCGCTAAGGTACAGTTTCCCACAGTCGTTTAATGAACAAAGTAAGAGCTTATGGACTATTAGACCAATTGTGTAATTGGATTGAAGAGTTCCTACATAACAGAACGCAGCATGTCATTCTCAATGGAGAGAAGTGTTCCGAAGTAAGTAAGAATGATTTCAGGTGTGCAGCAGGGGAGTGTCGTAGGACCGTTGCTATTCACAATATACATAAATGACCTTGTGGATGACATCGGAAGTTGACTGAAGCTTTTTGCGGATGATGCTGTGGTGTATCGAGAGGTTGTAACAATGGAAAATTGTACTGAAATGCAGGAGGATCTGCAGCGAATTGACGCATGGTGCAGGGAATGGCAATTGAATATCAATGTAGACAAGTGTAACGTGCTGCGATTACACAGAGAGAAAGATCCTTTATTATTTTGCTATAATATAGCGGGTCAGCAACTGGTAGCAGTTAATTCCATAAATTATCTGGGAGTAGGCATTAGGAGTGATTTAAAATGGAATGATCATATAAAGTTGATCGTCGGTAAAGCAGATGATAGACAGATTAATTGGAAGAATCCTAAGGAAATGCAATCCGATAACAAAGGAAATAGTTTACACTACGCTTGTTCGCCCACTGCTTGAATATTGCTCAGCAGTGTGGGATCCGTACCAGACAGGGTTGATAGAAGAGATAGAGAAGATCCGACGGAGAGCAGCGCGCTTCGTTACAGGATCATTTAGTAATCGCGAAAGCGCTACGGAAATGATAGATAAACTCCAGTGGAAGACTCTGCAGGAGAGACGCTCAGTAGCTCGGTACGGGCTTTTGTTGAAGTTTCGAGAACATACCTTTACCGAGGAGTCAAGCAGTATATTGCTCCCTCCTACGTATATCTCGAGAAGAGACCATGAGGATAAAATCAGAGAGATTAGAGCCCACACAAAGGCATACCGACAATCCTTACCACGAACCATACGAGGCTGGAATAGAAGGGAGAACCGATAGAGGTACTCAAGGTACCCTCCGCCACACACCGTCAGGTGGCTTGCAGAGTGTAGATGTAGATGTAAGATGAGGTCAAGAAATAACGTCTTCCAGAAATTTTGTGGCACGACATGGGAATCATCAGCTCCAACATTAAGGACATCTGCTCTAGGACTTGTGTACCCTGTGGTAGAGTATTGCGCTGCAGTCTGGACCAACAGCCTATACACTAGACTCGTTCATACGCAGCTCAACCACACTATGCGTATAATCACAGGAACAATCAGAAATACTCCAACTTTCTTGCTGCCGACCCTCAGCCATACAGTTCCCCATTTTTGCGCCGTGAAGCTGCCCTCAAGCAGGAGTTTAAAAAAAGTAGCCGGCGATTAGTTTTATGAGGGAGCTCTACTTTAAATCGCTCTGAGTGCTTTTTCTTAGACGTTTAAAAGATTTTACTGCTTCCAGGAATTTTTTTAAACCTTGTAATGAAACAGTAAGGGCTTGTGGTTTGTGCACAATATGCTACACTTGTTTACGTTGAGAATGACATATTACTCCCTGCACTGATAAGGGGAAGGAGTCAGAGACAGCCAACCGATTCGTCTCACTCATCAGCCACAACATTATAACCACCGACCTGCTATCGATATAAACCCGCCCAAACGATAGCGCCACCTGGCGAGGAATGACTGCTAATCATACACACGTACAGTGCACGCACTGTCAGTAAGTGTGCTGTCCGTGTATACAGGATGTTACAAAAAGGTACGGCCAAATTATCAGGAAACATTTCTCACACAAAAAGAAAGAAAATATGTTATGTGGACATGTGTCCGGAAACGCTTACTTTCCATGTTAGAACACATTTTATTACTTCTCTTCAAATCACATTAATCATGGAATGGAAACACACAGCAACAGAACGTACTGCGTGACTTCAAACACTTTGTTACAGGAAATGTTCAAAATGTCCTCCGGTAGCGAGGATACATGCATCCACCCTCCGTCGCATGGAATCCCTGATGCGCTGATGCAGCCATGGAGAATGGCGTATTGTATCACAGCCGTCCACAATAAGAGCACGAAGAGTCTCTACATTTGGTACCGGGGATGCGTAGACAGGAGCTTTCAAATGCCCCCATAAATGGAAGTCAAGAGGGTTGAGGTCAGGAGAGTGTGGAGGACATGGAATTGGTCCGCCTCTACCAATCCATTGGTCACCGAATCTGTTGTTGAGAAGCGTACGAACACTTTGACTGAAATGTGCAGGAGTTCCATCGTGCATTAACCGCATGTTGTTTCGTACTTGTAAAGGCACATGCTCTAGCAGCACAGGTAGAGCATCCCGTATGAAATCATGATAACGTGCTCCATTGAGCGTAGATGGAAGAACATGGGGCCCAATCAAGACATCACCAACAATGCCTGCGTTTCCGGGCACATGTCCACATAACATCTTTTCTTTATTTGTGTGTGAGGAATGTTGCTTGAAAGTTTGGCCGTACCTTTTTGTAACACCCTCTAGAATCGGGAAGGTACGCTATCTGTCTGAGTCTGAAAGAGGGCTGATTGAAATGGCCCAGAGGCTAGAAACGAGTATTCCGGAAACTTCACGACTTTTCGGGCTTTCGAGGAGTGCTGTGGTGATTGTATTCAATACGTGCTGAAACCACGTGGAGTCGTCATGGGATAGTGCGGCCACCCCTGATTACAGATTTCAGACGTCGTAGTCTGCGCAGATCGCTAAAACACAACAGGTAGCGAACTGTGGCGGACTTTAATGCCTGGCAGACTATGTGTACGTGAGTAAGCAATGAATCGAACACTCGTAATGATGGGCCTCCGCAGCCGATGACCCATGCAAGTGCCAATGTTAACACAACTACGACTGAAATGGGTATGTGGCCATCGACACTAGACGTTGGGACCGTGACAGAGCGTTACATGGTCTGATGAATCCCAATACATTCTTCATCGAATCGATGGGAGGGCGCGAATCCCTCGTACTCCAGGGAAACAACTCCTTGACACCTGTACTGTGGGATGGAGACAAGCTGGCGGCCTGCCGCTGTGGCCGAGCGGTTCTAGACGCTTCAGTCCGGAACCGCGCTGCTGCTACGGTCGAAGGTTCGAATGTTGCCTCGGTCACGGATATGTGTGATGTCCTTAGGTTAGGTTTAAGTAGTTTCTAAATCTAGGGGACTGATGACCTCAGATGTTAAGTCCCGTAGTGCTCAGAGCCATTTGAACAAGCTGGCGGCGGCTCCTTTATGCTATGGGAAACATTGACGTGGTCATCCATGGGTCCAGTGGACCTCGTGCAAGTCACCACGATGGCCAAGGAGTATGATACACTGGCTGCAGATAACGTCCACCCCTTAGTAACGATTATGTTTCCCGACGGCAGTGTCATTTTTCAACAAGATAATGCGCCATGTCATAACGCCAGGTGTGTGATAGGGTGGTTGGTTGGTTATTTGTTTGGGAGAAGAAACCAAACAGAGAGATTATCCGTCTCATAGGGTTAGGGAAGGATAGGGAAGGATAGGGAAGGATGGGGACGGAAGTCGGCCGTGCCCTTTCAAAGGAACCATCCTTGGAGAGATTTAGGGAAATCACGGAAAACCTAAATCAGGATAGCCGGACGCGGGATTGAACCGTCGTCCTTCCGAATGCGAGTCCAGTGTGCTAACCACTGCCCCAACCCGCTCGGTGTGATGGGGTGATTTGAGGAACACTGTGGCGAGTTCCAGTTGATGTGCTGGCAACCCAACTCGCCATATCAGAACCCGATCGAACACATCTGGGATGTGATTGCACGTGGCGTCAGAGCTCATCGCCCCGGAATTTACGGGAATTACGTAACTTGTGTGTGTGCATATGTGGTACCAAGTCTCTCCAGCGACCCATCCAGGCGTCATTGTTTCCTTGCCACGACGTGATGCCACAGCTATCCATACCAAATATGGACATACCGGCTATTAGGCAGGTGGTCATAATACTCTGGCTGATCGGTGTATTTGGCAGGTCGCTTGTATACAACCTAAAATGAAAGACTGTATTTTTTTGGCATTCCACCTACTCATTTTTGAGGAAACTAACCCTTGAAGTTCACGATGCGCAGTCGGCTTCTAACCGACAGGTGTCGATAAATAACTAAAATATGAGAACTCTTCATCAGTATATACGGAGTCCACGTAGGCATATTTTGCTAGATATCGAGGAAACACACTTCTACGACTGCCGTTTGTGTGCTCGCAAGGTAAATGCCGTTCAAGGAAAGCACCGTTGGCGTAGCAATCAAGACATCTGACTGAGGAGTAGACAACCTGTGTTCGATTCCCAATGCATTTTGAAGTTTTTTTTTCTTTTCTATTTTTTACCTTTTCGAAACTAGTAGGAATAGGAGGGTTAACAAGGTAGGCAATTCAATAAGAAATAGTAACTACTTAGGCAAGTAAATCTTTTCAAAGGACTTGGACTAGTAAAGAATTAAACATTTAATCCCGATCGCTTTACAATGGCCCTATAACTCCCTCTGTTACATGTCTTCAGTTTCCTTCGCACAGCTATATGGATGATAATTGTCGTATAAACATTCAAAAGAAATATACTCGCAGCACCAAGAACATTCTAACGAATGCAACTACGATGACGTTCTGAAAAGTAACGCCTCTGAATTTTTTACGTGAAAAATCTTAAAGCTTTTTAAATAAACAAATTAACATTCTACATATTTATTCTTAACGGCTAGATATTTGTTTCTCAACATATTCACCCTGGCGACGAATACATCTCTCCCAGCGAGAGACCAGTTTGTTTTTGTGGTAAGTTCCTGTGGGACTAAGCTGCTGAGGTCCTCGGTCCCTACGCTTACGCGCTACTTAACCTAACTTTAACTTACGCTAAGGATAACACACACACCCAAGCCGTAGGGAGGACTAATCTCTGCAGGGGGGAGCCGCACGAACCGTGGCAAGGGGCCTAGACCGCGCGGCTACCCCGCGCGGCACCGGTTTCTTGAGGCAGTCACTGTGGAATTTTTGATTTTGTTGACGGAGCCACAATCTCACTTCTGCTAACACCACTTCATCACTATCGAAGTGAAGCCCTCGAAGGTGTCTTTTAAGTTTTGGAAATACACGAAAATCTATGATGCCATATCGGGGACGGTATGGAGAATGACTGATGACAGTAAACCCAAGACGTCGGACTGTTGCAGAGCTCGTGTGTGGTCTTGCATTGTCATACTGAAGGAGAGGATGCTCCACGTGTTGACTACCTCTTCGAATTCGAAACTCAATTTTCTTATGCGCAGACATAGTTACACACCGCCATGATACACACTACAAATCTGAGTCCTCTAGCGACAGAAGGGCTGGAAATATATAGTCAGGAAAAATAAAGATGTAAATGTTAATAAATCTTTTATCATATATGTTCAAATGTGAGTGGAATCTTATGGGACTTAACTGCTAAGGTCATCAGTCCCTAAGCTTACACATTACTTAACTTACATTATCCTAAGAACAAACACACACACACCCATGTCCGAGGAAGGAGTCGAACCTCCGCCGGGACCAGCCGCTTTTATCATTTAAAAACCTTTCAGGATTTTCACATGAAAATTACGACGCATTGCTTTCCAACACACCCTCGTACATTATTCCTTCCGAAGACTCGGCGGTAAACACACGTGCTTGAGATTTTAAAATATTTCTTTTGTCGGGAATTAATTCTGATACGATGTCATTGCCTGAAAAATCGACGCTGATAGTTGGTCATGAATTATGCAAAGAATAATTATTACACCAGCGCCATTGTGCAATAACTACCGGTTTTCCAGAAGTAGTTAGCTATTTTGAAGCCTTTGAATCAAGTTTTTAACTTGGTGACAAAAATAAATATCACATGACTGATAAACGGATGTGCAGTTTGGCGGTACTGTGCCTGCCGTGCTTGTCGGTTGACCCTCGTGGTCTATAAACATGCTGTCATACATGACGGTATTAGTTTTTCCATTCCAGGAATTCAGTGGCAGAGAAACTGTTATCAACAACGTCTGGCTTTAAAAATATTCTCAGTTTATTTTTTGTAAATTTAATTTGTCAATTTCCCGGATTTGGAGCAAGTGACGTAAACATCTTTTAACGAGTCGGCTTAACGATTGGCCTCTTCTATACCTAAGGACCATATTAATTACTATTTTCTTACAAGCACAGAAAACTTGAGGCAACAATTTTCTAGACGCTGTGATGGAATAGTGTGCCGTTCGCGAAAGTGTTATTTTATGTTTATCACCAACGCGCGTCGAATTCTGATCTTTGCAGCAGTGTTGCTCGGAACTGTTTTCATACAACGAGGCTTAAAATTTTAATTCTTTATTAATACAATTAGTTTGAGAAATTTATTTGCCAACCTTGCAATTTTTCCTTGTTGACTTATTTGCCTTATTAACCCTCCTACTCCTGCCAATTTCCATGCGGAAAAAATACAAATGACAGAAGAAAGATGCAGAATACACCTGCGAATCGAACACGGGTTCTCTGCTACCCACACAGACGAATTAGTTTCTACGCCCGCAGCGTCTTCGTTGAAGGTTTTCCTTATGTGTACATAACGGGCGGTAGAAATAATTTCTGTGCTTCATTTCTAGGAAGATATGCGTTTGCGAACCCCATATGTAATGACGAAAAATGTTCAGTTTTCAATTATTTATCGATATTTTGAATCGATTGCGCGTCGTGAAATTTAGAGTTGGTTTTCGCAAAATCAGGAGTTAAAGGTTGTACACAAGTGACCTGCCAAATACGAACGAAACCTGTTGGCCGTGTCTGAAACCGTATCGTTTTAAGCGTCGATACTCTGTAGGGTTTCCTGCATTTCTCTACATTTCGCTATCATCTATACTGAACAGTATTGGTTGTATAACACTCCCCTGAATTACGCCCCAAGTT
Source organism: Schistocerca gregaria (assembly GCF_023897955.1). NCBI lineage: Eukaryota > Metazoa > Arthropoda > Insecta > Orthoptera > Acrididae > Schistocerca > Schistocerca gregaria. The sequence continues at coordinate 214,560,827 of NC_064931.1, forward strand.
ACTTCTACGTCTTAAGGTTTCCCTTCGTTAACAATAACGTGTTGCACTTTATTTGCTCGGATCTCTTCAACATAATCACAAAAATGGTCTGAGATTCTATAAGTTGGCTTCGTATTCATTAGGTGACAGTGCAGAAGTGTATCGAACACCTTCCTGAAGTCATAACTGGGACACCGCTGTCTACTGCCGTCTGTGTCGAATTTAACGAGCTGGTTTTCGCACGATTTTTGCTTTTGCATCCATCTTGATTACTATAGAAGGATTTTCGTTTTGCGAAAGAGCCATAATGCGCGAGCATAGAACGTGTTCTAAAATTCTACGATAGACTGACGTCAGCGATACAGAGCTATAGTTACGTGCGTCTGTTCGACGGTTCTTTTTGAGAATGAGATGACCTGCACATTTCACTGTCATAAAGATGTTATTGGCCTGTAAATTTTTTGTAGATATTACGATATCCCTGAGGTGAAACAATCAACTGGTAGTTAATATCATTGCTGAAGGAACACCAGAATAACTTACTAATTCAATCTTCAGGGAGGTCCTCTCGTGTAGAGTACATCTAAGATTTAAGGGAAAACGCAATCGATATCGATGCCTGAAAAATGAGTTATTACCACGGGGCGCATTGGCCCCTACACTTTTTAACATCTATACTATAGACCAGCCACTTTCAAAGCACATCAGCCGACCGTTGTGACCGAGCGGCTCTACGCGCTTCAGTCCGGAACCGCGCTGCTGCTACGGCCGCAGGTTCGAATCCTGCCTCGGGAATGGATGTGTGTGATGTCCTTATGTTAGTTAGGTTTAAGTAGTTGTAAGTCTAGGGGACTGATGACCTCTGATGTTAAATCCCATAGTGCTTAGAGCCATTTGAACCAGCGCACCAGACGTTTTGTTTCTACAGATATTCTCTCTTTGGCACCACTAGCTAACTCCTTAGAGGAAGTTCGAGTTCATCTGACATATACTTTGAAAAATAGCATTTATTACAGTAACAAACAACTTCACCCAAGCTCAGTGAAAATCAAACTGCGTGCTTTCTGTCTTAAAAACAAACAGATAAATCATAACTAGCGCCTCATAGCAAGGCCTACAGGATATGCCGTGCTGCCTGCCTACTATCGCAGTACTAACTTTCAAATATGTTCAAAAAATTTTGCACTCCCACATATCACGGAAGATGGTTCAAATGGCTCTGAGCACTGTGGGACTTAAGTTCTGAGGTCATCAGTCCCCTAGAACTTAGAAGTACTTAAACCTACCTAACCTAAGGGCATCACACACATCCATGCCCGAGGCAGGATTCGAACCTGCGACCGTAGCGGTCACGCGGTTCCAGACTGTAGCACCTTTAACCGCTTGGCATATCACGGAAGAAGATGCTGGAACTGCCTCATATTGTATTCCACGCATTTACGACATCTACTCAAGAAATTATTTATCACACGATGTAATTTTCTTTGTGAAATTGAATTAACTGACTCGCGCATATTATCCTCGAGTTCCTGTAACGTATGCGGATTAGTTGTGTGCACGTTATCGTTTAGTGCTGCCCACAAATATAAACCGCATGGCGTTAAATCGGTACTTCTAGTTGGCTTATGATTCTGTCATGGAACCCCTCGTGTGCCGCAGGGGAATGTCGTAGGACCATTGTTTTTCACAATATATATACATGACTTTGTAGATAACATCGGAAGTTCACTGAGGCTTTTTACGGATGGTACTGTAGTATATTGAGAGGTTGCGACAATGGAAAATTGTACTGTGTACTGAAATGCAGGCGGATCTGCAGCGAATTGACGCAAGGTGCAAGAAATGGCAATTGAATCTCAATGTAGCAAGTGTAATGTGCTGCGAATACATAGAAAGAAAGATCACTTATCATTTAGCTACAGTATAGCAGGTCAGCAACTGGAAGCAGTTAATTCCATAAATTATCTGGGAGTAGGCATTAGGAGTGATTTAAAATGGAATGATCATATAAAGTTGACCGTCGGTAAAGCAGATGCCAGACAGATTCATTGGAAGAATCCTAAGGAAATGCAATCCGATAACAAAGGAAATAGGTTACAGTACAGTTGTTCGCCCACTGCTTGAATACTGCTCACCGGTATGAGATCCGTACCAGATACGATTGATAGAAGAGGGAGAGAAGATCCAACGGAGAGCAGTGCGCTTCATTACAGGATCAATTAGTAATCGTGAAAGCAATACGCAGATTATAAATAAACTCCAGTGGAAGATTCTGCAAGAGAGACGCTCAGTAGCTCGGTACGGGCTGTTGAAGTTTCGAGAACATACCTACACCGAGGAGTCAAGCTGTATATTACTCGTTCCTACGTATATCTCGCGAAGAGACCATGATGATAAAATCAGAGAGATTAGAGCCCACACAGAGGCATACCGGAAATCTTTCTTTCCAAGAACAATACGAGACTAGAATAGAAGGGAGAACCGATAGAGGTACTCAAGGTACCCTCCGCCACACAACGTTAGGTGGCTTGCGGAGTATGGATGTAGATGTAGAACGACGTGCAAAGAAACGTCGACTGCATGAGCCCTTGCCGAATCCCGATAAAAAAAAAAAACGCGAAGCTTCGTTGACTTCCACTCAGTTCAATTAAACAGTTTCAAAATATTTTGCACACGTCATTCACTGTCAACTGTGTCATTAAAAAATATTGGTCTGTTAATCTGTCACCAAAAACCACGCACCACACTCCTATTTCCTGATCGTGTAGGAATTCCTCATAAAGCAGAACAGGTCTATCGGCGCAACAAGTTTGACAGTTTCGGGAATTAAAATACCCGTATAAGTGGAACCAAGCCTCGTCTGAAAACAGAAGCACTTAAAGATCCATTTTATCGTCATGTACTTGTTTCAAAACCCATTCTTAAAACCTAACCCTGTGCGCGAGGTCGCCAAGTTTAAGTTCTTGCACTACAGTTACTTTAGTGCCTTATCGCAAATATCTTAGCAGCTCTTTGTACGGGGGTGCAAGAAATTTGCGTTTTCTGTGAAAGACGTCTAAGAGATTACAGTATTTTCCGTTTTACGAAATTTATTCACGAATTTGTGAACTGAGTCACGACTCGAGAATTCAAACTCCTGGAAACTTCTGCTCAGACAATCTACGGACAGTACGAGTGAATTCTGTACGCACATACGAATCGTAAATAAGCAATAGTCGTGGAATGGAATAATTCAGTCTTGCCACTGTTGTGTTCTCACACTTCACTGTTTCACTCGTGATGTTTGTTTCACTGTCGAAAGACTCTGGCCGAAAAGGCGTGAAGTGCGGCATTAACAGAGAGACGCGGCAGCATTCGAGCGGCAAACAACTCCGCGTGTACGGTCATCAGATAACTGGAACACCCTATATTTAGACCTCACAATTGACTGCACCTTGGTATATAAGGGGCAGTCAAATGAAAACGAGAAAGATGGAAGATTATTACATTTATACCACTGTGAGAGAAGAGAGTCAATGCTTTCACGGACAAAATGTTTGCTGTTGCCAGTGGAACCGTGGTTGTAGCCAGGTGGGCACCACTTCGTCCGAAGCAAATCTACGGCCACAGAGGTCTTTCTTGTGGGCTACAAAAATTTGCAAATCCCATGTGGAGAGATCGGGACTGTATGAAGAATGTGTACGAGATCCCCAGCGAAACTTCGGCAACGTAATCGAAAAAAGCATGTCGTGCTTTGGTATTAACGGCAGCCTATGCATGGGATGTTAATTCTCCACTCTGGCTGCTGCTAGTCTCCGACCATTGGCGCCGGATGAAACAGAACGTTGCAGGGAGCCCACTACTTATTTTTGGATGGCTAGTGCAGATGTGAAGGAGTCGCAGCGTACCTTGTGTACAATACCGCGATCCTTCTTGCGGTGGTCTCGTGGTCGACGAGAACCTTTATGATTAGTATGCCCGTCCTCAGGTCGCCGGGATCAACATCTACATCCATACTCCGCAAGCCACCTGACGGTGTGTGGCGGAGGGTACTTTGAGTACCTCTATCGGTTCTCCCTTCTATTCCAGTCTCGTATTATTCGTGGAAAGAAAGATTGTCGGTATGCCTCTTTGTGGGCTCTAATCTATTTGATTTTATCCTCATGGTCTCCTCGCGAGATATAAGTAGGAGGGAGCAACGTTCTCGAAACTTCAACAGAAGCCCGTACCGAGATACTGAGCGTCTCTGCTGCAGAGTCTCCCACTGGAGTTTATCTATCATCTCCGTAACGCTTTCGCGATTACTAAATGATCCTGTAACGAAGCGTGCTGCTCTCCGTTGGATCTTATCTGTCTCTTCTATCAAACCTATCTGGTACGGATCCCACACCGGTGAGCAGTATTCAAGCAGTGGCCGAACAAGTATACTGTAAACTACTTCCTTTGCTTTCGGATTGTATTTCCTTAGGATCCGTCCACCGAATCTGTCTGGCATCTGCTTTACCGACGATTAATATTATACGGTCATTCCATTTTAAATCAATACTAATGCCTACTCACAGATAATTTATGCAATTAACTGCTTCCAGTTGCTGACCTGCTATATTGTAGCTAAGTGATAAACGATCTTTCTTTCTATTATATTTGTAGCACACCACACATGTCTACATTGAGATTCAACTGCCATTCCCTGCACCATGCGTCAATTCGTTGCAGATCCTCCTGCATTTCAGTACAATTTTCCATTGTTACAACCTCTCGATATACTACAGCATCATCCGCAAAAAGCCTCAGCGAACTTCCTATGTTATCCACAAGGTCATATATATATATATATATATATATATATATATATATATATATATATATATATATATATATATATATATTGTGAATAGCAGCGGTCCTATGACACTCCCCTGCGGCACACCTTAACTCACTCTTACTTCGGAAGACTTCTCTCCATTGAGAATGACATTCTGCGATCCGTTATCTAGGAACTCTTCAATCCAATCACACAATTGGCCTGATAGTCCATACGCTCTTATTTTGTTCATTAAACGACTGTGGGGAACTGTATCAAAGGCTTTGCGGAAGTCAAGGAACACGGCATCTACATGGGAACCCGCGTCTATGGCCCTCTGAGTCTCGTGGATGAATAGCGCGAGCTGGGTTTCACACGATCGTCTTTTTCGAAACCCATGCTGATTCCTAGAGAGTAGATTTCTAGTCCCCAGAAAAGTCATTATACTCTGTGCCCTTTTCCAATCTTTTGGAGAGCTACATCTTCTAGAGACTTACGGTACACCGCTGCAAGAAGGGGGGCAAGTTCCTTCGCGTACTCTGTGTAAAATCGACCTGGCATCCCATCAGGTCCAGCGGCATTCCCTCTTTTGAGCGATTTCAATTGTTTTTCTATCCCTCTGTCTATCTACATATCGCACGATTCGACCACTCGGCTAAATTGCGCCCCTATCAAACTCTGCTAGGTTGTGATAAAGCTGTCTAATGAGCACGCGGCATCTCTGTCTCTCTCACACTAGTCTCTAAGGAAATGCCGCGAGGGATTAACCGAGCGGTCTGGGGCGCTGCAGTCACGGACTGTGCGGCTGGTTCAGGCGGAGGTTCGAGTCCTCCATCGGGCATGGGTGTGTGTGTGTGTGTGTTTGTCCTTAGGATACTTTAGGTTAAGTAGTGTGTAAGGTTAGGGACTGATGACTTCAGCTGTTAAGTCCCTTAAGATTTCACACACATTTGAACATTTTTTTCTAAACAAATTGCTCTAATGGCTCTGAGCACTATGTCACTTAACATCTGAGGTCATCAGACCCCTAGACTTAGAACTACTTAAACCTAACTAACCTAAGGACATCACACACATCCATGCCCGAGGCAGGATTCGAACCTGCGACCGTAGCGGTTGCGCGGTTCCAGACGGAAGCGCCTAGAACCGCTCGGCCACAAAGGCCACCATTGTCTCATCATCTGACGCTGTTCATGGCCCTTATACGCCCAACCAGCTCTGGAAACAACGCTAAAGTATGATCAACGCCAATGCACTCTGATGGTCGTTCTGTCTCTCACAGATAATTGCGACTCTAATTACTTCCATACCCACGCAGGGGTATGAAGTTTTTTGACATCTCAGTGTTTCTTCTCGGCGCTTCACATTTTTAGTGAGGCACTGTGCTATGTTTCATGATGTGTACTAGAACAGCGGTGCGTGCAGCTTACTCCTGATCTGACGAAATAAACCCGTGACTATTCTCTTTTGATACTACAGCTTAGTAACGGACCGTGAAAGGCGACAATTTCTCGTTTACCTGCGGAACAAGGTTTTTGTAAGCGATCTTTCATGAGTAAATTACACTTCCTTAAGATTGTTCCGATAAATCTCTCTGACATCCATATTTTCTAGAGTTATCTGCATGAGACCATTACACCTTAAATCGCTCCGGTAGGAAATTTTATGGCGTAACTGTTCCACTGACTAATGGCCGATGGTCTAGTCACGCGATATGTGATCTTTTCGCCCACTTATGCGACTACATTACGTTTATTTAAGTTAAGAGCAAACTGTCAGTCTTTCCATCAAGCGCGAAACAAGTGAAAAGTTTTCGAGTGTCGTGGCCTCTTTCGCACAACACCAATAAAACTACTTTTACTGGCTTGTCTCCCTCATACTGCGAATCTCCCATGCAAAACTCTAAATACTACCGAAACAAAAGTTGAAGGAGGATGTATGGTATAATTCTATCGAATTCTTCATTCTTTAAATCAGTCTGAGGTCGATTACAAGCACTCTGTCCATATCCAGTGGCTTCCTTCAGACTGTTTTCACGTAATAAAAGTTGGTTCTGATGTAACGCAACAGACACTTTCGGCTACTACATGAAAATGTTTGAAACTGCTCGTCTGTTTCCGTATTAATGTATTTACTTTACCAGCCTCATCGTATGTTGGTTGGCTTGTTGGTTGGTTGTTTGGGGCAAGAGACCAAACAGCGAGGCCATCGGTCTCATCGGATTATGGAAGGACGGGGAAGGAAGTCGGCCGTGCCCTTTCAAAGGAACCATCGCTGCATTTGCTGGAGCCATTTAGGGAAATCACGGAAAACCTAAATCAGGATGGCCGGACACGGGACTGAACCGTCGTCCTCCCGACTGCGAGTCCAGTGTGCTACCACTGCGCCACCTCGCTCAGTCTCATCGTATGATTAAAATCTTATTCGCCGTGACATAATAGGTTCAACTGGGGGTAGCTAGCATAAACTATTTCCACTAAACCTTATACGAGAGCATTGTTCAACTTACATTTTTACACTTTACTTCACAACATTCTGAAACAATTACGGTATCAGATTAGAAGAATGAGTTCAAATTACCTCGATACAGGCAACTTAATTTATCTATAAGATCGTGTTTTATTAATCTTGATCAATGAAAATAAATTCAAAAGCGAGTTACAAAATACAGAGTGTTCCATTTACCTGGTGACCGCAAACGCGGGGTTGTGTTTGCCGGCTACCGGGGTCGCGGCGACGGGTCGAACGGCTGCCACGAAGCCGCACTACGCGCCTTTTCAGCCAGCGACATTCGAACAGTGAAACAAATATCACGAGTGAAACAGTGAAGTCTGCGAACGCAACACTGGCAGGATCCAATTATTCAATTCAACAACGAGTGTATAATTACGTTGCGTATGTGTGTACACAATTCACTCATGCCGCCGTGGTAGCCGCGCTGTTTAAGGCGTCTTGCACAGTTCGCGCGCCTCCGCAGGATTCGAACCTGCGACCGTAGCGGTCGCGCTGTTCCAGACTGCATCGCCTAGAACCGCTCTGCCTCTCCGGCCGGCTCCTCGGGCATGGGTGTGTGTGATGACCTTAGGTTAGTTAGGTTTAAGTAGTTCTAAGTCTAGGGGACTGATAACCTCAGATGTTAAGTCTCATACTGCTTAGAGCCATTTTAGCGACCGATAACCTCAGTAGTTTGGTCCCATAGAACCTTACCACAAATTTCCCATTCACTCATGTTATAGGGAGATTGAACAGAAGTTTCCAGATGTTCCCGTTCCTATTCGTGATGCAGTTCACAAATTAGTGAATGAATTTCGTGAAACGGGAAGTGTTGAAGGCTCTTAGACGTCTCTCACAACAAATGCAATTTCCTTGCGCCTCTGTACACAGAGCTGCTACGTTGCTTGGGCTAAGGCACTATAAACAACTGTAGTGTAAGATCTTAAACGTGGTGATCCGACGCACAGCGTTACGGTTTGCGAATGGGTTTTGAAACAAGTGCATGGCTGAAAAGGATCCTTATCTCATTCTGTTTTCAGACGAGGTTTGATTCCATTTAATTGGGTATATTAATTCCCGAAACTGTCGACATTGAAACACCGAAGGACCTACTCTGCGTCATGAGGAACCCCTACACGATAAGGAAATAGGAGTGGGGTGCGCTCTTAGTGGTGACAGAATAATACAAATTTTAATGACGCAATTAACAACGAAAGATTGCAAAATATTTCGCAACCGTTTTTTAATGAACTGAGTGAAAGAACGAAACTTCACGTTTCTTTATGGCGGCAACGGATCATACTGCCAGTTTTTCTTTGCACGCAATTAACGAAGTTTTCCAACGTGAGCCATTAGCAATAATATCTGCCCCGTTTGAAGCCCCGATTTAACACCGTTGGATTTCTGTGTGTCGGGAGCACTAAAGCAGAAAGTGTACACAAAAAATACGCACACGTTACAGGAACTCAAAAATAAAATCCGGGAGTCAATTAATGCTGCCGCGCGGGATTAGCCGAGCAGTCTCAGGCGCTGCAGTCACGGACTGTGCGGCTGGTCCCGGCGGAGGTTCGAGTCCTCCCTCGGGCATGGGTGTGTGTGTGTGTGTGTGTGTGTGTGTGTGTGTGTGTGTGTGTGTGTGTGTGTGTGTGTGTGTGTGTCCTTAGGATAATTTATGTTAATTAGTGTGTAAGCTTAGGGGCTTATGACCTTATCAGATAAGTCCCAAAAGGTTTCACACACATTTTGAACATTAATGCTGTTTCTCAAAGACAACTACATTCCGTGACGAATAATTTCTTGGGTAGAAGTCAGAAATGTCTGTGAAACAATGGCACGAAGTTACAGCGTCTCCTTGCATAATATGGGTGATTATGATATTTATTTGTACGTATTTTAAACTTAATACGGTGGTAGTAGACTGGCGACGTGACATCTAATTCACCGGGCAGCGAAGCGCCCACTGCCCGCCATCTACTGCGCCGGTACGTGTGGCCATCAGATACATTGAACATCCAGTACTATGCTCTGGCAAGATCGCTTCCCAATTTTGTAATCGACTAATCAAATGCAGTCGTCTGATATACATATCAACCGTGGATATTTTATGTTTGCTTTTTTGTAGTGATTTTCGTCTCTCTGTTTTTAGCGCTTGTATCTCCACGTCAGCCCGAGGCGATCAATGTATTATGAACATTATTTGCGTCCGAAAGGACTGACGATGTATGAGGGCCTCTGGATTTTATTTTGATCCACTGAATAATGCATAAAACAAGCTCTGAGTGTCATTCGAAGGAGAATAAATAACAATTTGTTTCCGAAGTTATTGTGCAATTCTGACGTATGGCTCTGTTAGCGCCTTAAAACAATGTCACAAGCTATCCTCATAGAGTGGCAGTTTTTTTAGATAATTTCGGCGGTTACTAGCAGAATGACGAGAGCAATGCATATTGTTTCCGTTTGTTATGGAAACATTTCAAATCACCCCAGACATACTGCACTCTTGCAAGAACAGTCACACAACCCAAAAATGCAATACTTGAGAAAAATCGAGTTAAAGAATTCTATAAAACTTATTTTAAAACAGTACAAGCGTTCTTTAAATTTGAAGTAAATAATTTTGGCAGTAAATTCCATTATAGTCTATACAACAGTAATATGGACATGTAGTTCTGTACTTGTCGAATGTGATGTGTTATCAGGTAATTGCTAATAAAGTATTTGAGACTTATCACTTTTATTGATTTTCTAAAAACCTTTGTTTTTATGACCCCTCATGTCGTTCTTTTGACACTTCTCTACCCCTGATAGTATATATTACTTACTGTAATATAATACGACGTTCAAACCTGGTTCACGCAAAACCAGTACTTTATTTAACTAAAAATATGGAAACCAAGCTGAAATTATTGTAGTAGAAAAATAAAAAATGCAAAATTGTAATTTTTGAAAAATAATACAATTTAAGAAGGGACATCAATTAGGTACAATTTAAGGAACACAATTATATGAATGCGTAGTGTGTGTCCTTTCGGACATGTTCGAGAGAACAGACACCACGCAGAATCCGCAGCTTTGAAACATTACATGTGAATTGAAGGGGATGACTGCTGTCAGCTGCAGCGGGACATTACGCGGAATCTTTCGGAAAGAACAGACACCACGTAATTATATAATCTGATAAGCCTCGCTGGGCGACGGAGTCATATTCTCCAGTGCAGATGCACAAATACGTTCTACTTGCTGTGGGAATCTCACAAGGGGAGGCCACAACGTTTGGAACGCGGATTTACTATAAACTTCGTACACTTGTAGTACTCCATGAGGCCAACAAAATGTGTAAGCAGTAGCGCGTACTTCTCAAACGTTGCTGAGAAAATCGGAAGATAACTTCGGTCGTGTAATTTATATCTGTGCGTGGCCATTTTTACCATGAAGCGGCTGCAACCGAGTGGCGCTGCAAGGTAGCTCAGCGTGTTCGGTCAGAGCGTTAGCTACCCTTCCTAAAAAAAAAAAACTGAGCGAACGGATCAACGAAGAAACTGAACGGGTGTCATCGGACATCAGCTCTGAACAGATTCAAGAAAGAATATAGAACATCAAGTTCCGATCGTCAGTTTTTCTTTTAAAACTATTGGCCATTAAAATTGCTACACTAAGAAGAAATGTAGATGATAAACAGGTATTCATTGGACACATATATTATACTAGAACTGACGAGTGATTACGTTTTCACGCAATTTAGGTGCATAGTTCCTGAGAAATCAGTACCCAGAACAACCACCTCTGGCCGTAATAACGGCCTTGATACGCCTGGGAATTGAGTCAAACAGAGCTTGGATGGCGTGTACAGGTACAGCAACTTCAACACGACACCACAGTTCATCAAGATTAGTGACTGGCGTATTGTGACGAGCCAGTTACTCGGCCACCATTGACCAGAAGTTTTCAATTGGTGAGAGATCTGGAGAATGTGCTGGCCACGGCAGCGGTCGAACATTTTCTTTATCCAGAAAGGCCCGTACAGGACCTGCAACATGCGCTCGTGCATTATCCTGCTGAAATGTAGGGTTTCGCAGGGATCGAATGAAGGGTAGATCCATGGGTCGTAACACATCCGAAATATAACGTCCACTGTTCAAAGTGCCGTCAATGTGAACAAGAGGTGACCGAGACATGTAACCAATGTCACCCCATACCATCACGCCGGGTTATACACCAGTATGGCGATGACGAATACACGCTTCCAATGTGCGTCCACCGCGATGTCGCCAAACACGGATGCGACCATCCTGATGCTATAAAATGAACCTGGATTCATTCGAAAATATGACGTTCTGCCATTCGTGCACCCAGGTTCGTCGTTGAGTGCACCATCGCAAGCGCTCCTGTCTGTGACGCAGCGTCAAGGGTAACCGCAGCCATGGTCTCCGAGCTGATAGCCCATGCTGCTGCAAACGTCGTCGCACTGTTCGTGCAGAATTTTGTTGTCTTGCAAACGTCCTCATCTATTGACACAGGGATCGAGACGGGGCTGCACGATCCGTTACAGCCATGCGGGTAAGATAAGATGCCCGTCATCTCGACTGCTAGTGATACGAGGCTGTTGGGATCCACCACGGCGTTCCGTATTACCCTCCTGAACCCCCCGATTCCATATTCTGCGAACAGTCATTGGATATCGACCAACGCGAGCAGCAATGTCGCGATACGATAAACCACAATCGCGATAGGCTACAATCCAACCTTTATCAAAGTCGGGAATGTGATGGTACGCATTTCTCCTTACACGAGGCATCACAACAACGTTTCACCAGGCAACGCCGGTCAACTGGTGTTTGTGTATGATAAATCGGTTGGAAACTTTCCTCATGTCAGCACGTTGTAGGTGTCGCCAGCGGCGCCAACCTTGTGTGAATGCTCTGAAAAGCTAATCATTTGTATATCACAACATTTTGTTCCTGTCGGTTTAATTTCTCGACTGTAACACCTCACCTTTGTGGTGTAGCAATTTTAATGGCCAGTAGCGTATTTTCAACACAGTCATTTTCTTTACAATTATATATTACAATTGATATAATGGGGAAAATACGTGTAGTCAGATGAACTTTTATTAAATTTACAATGGTATTTGGCAGTCTACTAATTTTTATTATCAGCTAGTAAACGACCAAACGCATAAAATGATACTGAAAATGTATGCTTGTCCGTGTCTTCAAACCTGTTCGTATTTAATTGAAAGAGAAAGAGAAATTGCTTCTCGGAAGACGTTATTCAAATACACTCGATACTGCATAACCAATTATCAACGCCGATATATAAGGAAATACTACGTTATGCACGGTTTGCTTCCAAATTATCATCTGAAAGACAGGTTTTTGAAAATGTTAACGACGTTTACCTTTCCACGGAATACGTCAAAAGACCTTGCGTATGCGGAAACATAGTATTTATTCAATGCAGCTGGTGCTTTTTAACTTTATGTTTTCCATATTTCTACGAAAAATACCATCCTGCAACTTGTGCTCGTAACGTCAAAAGCGACGATTAATTGTACATCTTTCGAAAGCCGTCTGTGCCGGTCAAAACTTGGAGGTAACAAGTCCTTTCGGGCTCCTTCCAGGCATAAGGGATTTCTCAAATCACCGACAAGCATGCATTTTCAGTATCACTTTATGCGTTTTGTCGTTTACTAGTCGATAGTTATGAATATTGTAAAATGTAAACTTTCACGGCCGGAACTGTCATGATTAATAAAATTCTTTTCCGCGCTATTATGCCGTGGTCTGATGGACGTCACTGACCGCATAGGGAAAATATTGAAAAAACGGAATATCGCGGTGATTTACAAACCTACCCGGAAGATACAAGAACATCTGAGATTGGCTAAGGATGCTCGTAAACCGCTGGAAAAAAGCAGGAATTTACAGGATCCCGTGTAGTTGTGGGGAGGTATATGTGGGTACCACAAAAAAAGAACGGTCAAAAAACGACTAGAAGAGCACAAGGGCAATTGCAGAAGGGGAAAGATTGATAGATCAGCTGTTGCGGAACACGCTTTGCAGTCAGGAGACCACCACATTTATTTTGATAGAACTCAAGTACTGGCAGCCACAAGCGGATATCATGAAAGGCTTTACAGAGAGGCTATAGAGATTATGAAACACCCCAGGAATTTTAATAGGAAGGAGGAGGGCGTGAAATTGAATGACATCTGGATGCCGGTGCTGAAGAAGATGTGTACCAGTCTTCCGCCATGGGATGATAGCAACAGCGGACGGCGGCAACCGACAACGGCCAATTGCGCTCGCGTATTCAAAACATGTGACGTCACGCCTATGCGCGGGAGCACGCGAAAACAAAAATTTGCTGCAGTCAGTAGTGAGACAGTGTGTGTTTCGGAAGTTAACAGAAGCCACGAACCCCCTTGAAGATGTCCTCCGCAGATGGGGACGAAACGTCGGGTTACAATGCGAAATCCATCATACCACGGCATAATAGCCCGGAAAAGAATTTTATTAATCATGAGTTATGAATATTACATTACTTGTGATAGTAAAAATTAGTAGACTGCCAAATAACATTGTAAATTTAATAAAAGTTAATCCGATTACAAGTACTTTCCCCATTATATCAATTGTAATATAAATAATAAAGGAAACGACAGTGTTGAAATTTAAAAAAAAAACAGACGAACGAGACTCGATCCAGTGATTACGGGGCTTAACGCTAACCACTCGGCTGCCGCCGCTTTATGGTAAAAATGGCCACGCGCTGGTATATATTTGACGATCGAAATTATCTTGCGATTTCCTCAATAACGCTTGAGAAGTACGAGCTACTGCTTACACATTTTGTTGTGCTCATGGAGTACTGCGAATGTACGAAGTTTGCAGTAAATCCGCGTTCCAAACGTCGTGGCCTCCCCTTGTCAGAGTAGCGAACGGGAGTGAAATGGACAGTCTGCGGATAGTTGGCGCTCGGTGGGAATGTTGATCAGCTGTGAGGCGTGACGAGATAGTCGGCGCAGTTGCGATAACGCTGTCCCGGATGGTGCAGTGGTTAACGCACCTGCCTAGTAAGCAGTAGATCCCGTGTTCGGATCCCGGTCTGGTTACACATTCTCATTCATCGCTGCTGATTCCGCGTAATGTTCTATTCCAGCTGACAGCAGTGATCCCTTTTAATTTACATTTAAAGAACACCGTTTACGAAAACGTAGAATCATAAATAGGCTTATACCATGTAAGAATACTTTTCGCCGAGAAAAGGAATTCAGTACGAACTTTCTTTAGAGCAGGAACTTCCTTTTTTCTTCCTTGTACGCTGCAACATACGAGATGTCGTTATATTTACAATAGCTGTTATCGTCAAGACAGATTCCCTCCTTCACTCATACATGCATGCATGCAACAAAACTGTCACAAACGCCATGAAGCGGGCAATTTGCGGTATAGAGATACGTTTTTCTTGCATGCTGCGGCACGTCACGCGTATCTTTCAGTGACAAAAAACAAAAATTGCAGTTTCCTGGCTTGTGTCACTTTTCTCGTCGGAGTGCGTTTATGAAGTCGCGGTCCTTAAACCGTAGGTAAAACAACAACCCGTTGACTCTGACCGTAAATAAATGTAACACACTGCGTGTAAAGAGGGGAAGAAATACATTACTATTCGGTTACTCAGTTGGTGAAAACTCTCTACAAACAGTAATTACCGCAGAAACATTACGAATCCTGAGGTAAATAAACTGGAATGACCTGATAATGTTGTTATAGGAAACGCATATGCATCTACATCTACATCTACATGACTACTCTGCAATTCACATTTAAGTGCTTGGCAGAGGGTTCATCGAACCACAATCATACTATCTCTCTACTATTCCACTCCCGAACAGCGAGCGGGAAAAACGAACACCTAAACCTTTCTGTTCGAGCTCTGATTTCTCTTATTTTATTTTGATGATCATTCCTACCTATGTAGGTTCGGCTCAACAAAATATTTTCGCATTCGGAAGAGAAAGTTGGTGACTGAAATTTCGTAAAAAGCTCTCGCCGCGACGAAAAACGTCTATGCTGTAATGACTTCCATCCCAACTCGTGTATCATATCATATCTGCCAGGCTGACACGAGGAACGCGCCTGTTCGTCATCGGCGATTTTGTTCAAATTTATGGTATATGCATGGATCCGTCAAAAATGAAAGTAACAGAAATGAAAGCTCCAGATGCTCTAGCGTTTCGAAGAAAATAGCATTTTTGCCGTTGGTCGGGAGACGCATCAGCCATTTTGTGTTGGCATGCTTGGCGCGGCAGAAGAGTACAGAACGGTAATGGAAGGACATGGGTTCGAATCCATATACAGGAACATTTTTATATCCAATTTTTACGTTACTTAGACTGCAAGTAAATCGAAATAATGCTAAATATATTGTATTTATTAATAATTTCATAAAAGGCACGAAAAGGAAAGACAAAAAGATTAGGATTGCCGACAACTTTAGAAGAAAGGGACTTCGTATTCCGTTAGTTTCATTGATTTGCTGCCGAACTGTCCGATGAGAGAGAACCTTTCATGAATGTCAACAAAGTTTTTTTTTTTTTTTACACAGAATTAATAACAACTACGTAACTGTCAAAAATGCTGCGCTTATGCGTTGGCCGAGCGGTTCTAGGCGCTTCAGTCCGGAACCGCGCGACTGCTACGGTCGCAGGTTCGAATCCTGCCTCGGGCATGGATGTGTGTGATGTCCTTAGGTTAGTTAGGTTTAAGTAGCTGTAAGTCTAGGGGACTGATGACCTCAGATGTTAAGTTGGTTCAAATGGCTCTGAGCACTGTGGGACTTAACATCTATGGTCATCAGTCGCATAGAACTTAGAACTACTTAAACCTAACTAACCTAAGGACAACACACAACACCCAGCCATCACGAGGCAGAGAAAATCCCTGACCCCGCCGGAAATGTAATTCATTCACGAAAGAAGTGGCTTACAAAACACACGGTCGACCCATTCTACATCTACATCTACGTACACACTCTGCAAACCACTGTGTGGCGCATGGCGGAGTGTACCTTGTACCAGTCATTTCCTGTCCTGTTCCACTCAAAAATGAAGCGAGGGAAAACCGAAATCTATACACCTCCGTACGATCCTTAATTTCTCTTATGCTCGTGGTCATTAGGCAAAATGTACGTTGGAGACAGTAGAATTGTTCTGATGTCTGCTTCAAATGCCGGTTCTCTAAATTTTCTCAATAGTTCTCTGCGAAGAGAACGCCGTCTTCCCTCCAACGATTCCCATTTGTGTTCACGAAGCATCTTCATAATACTTGCGTGTTGATAGAACCTATCGTAGCAATCTAGCAGGTCGCCTCTGAATTGCTTCGATGCTTTCTTTGATCCGACCTGGTGATGATCCCAAACACTCCAGCAGTATGCAAGTGTGGGCAGCACTAGTGTTCTACACGTAGTCTTCTTTACAGCTGAAGCACGCTTTTATAAAATATCCCCAATAAAGTGAAGTTGACCGTTCGCCTTTACTACTGTCCTAACGTACACCTTCCGTTTCATATCGCCCTGTAACGTAACGCCCTAGATACTTAATCGACGTTACTGTGTCAGGCGGTACATTACTAGAGCTGTGTTCGAAGACAGCGGGATTGTTTTTCCTATTCATCTGCATAATTTTTGCAGTTTCTTCAGTTTTAATCTAAAAAAAGGTGGGAATTTAAGGAGATGGGACCTGGATAAACTGAAAGAACCAGAGGTGGTACAGATTTTCAGGGACAGCATAAGGGAACAATTGACAGGAATGGGGGAAAGAAACACACTAGAAGAAGAATGGGTAGCTTTGAGGGATGAAGTAGTGAAGGCAGCAGAGGATCAAGTAGGTAAAAGGACGAGGGCTAGTAGAAATCCTTGCGTAACAGAAGATATATTAAATTTAAATGATGAAAGGAGAAAATATAAAAATGCAGTAAATGAAGCATGTTGTTGTTGTTGTTGTCTTCAGTCCTGAGACTTGTTTGATGCAGCTCTCCATGCTACTCTATCCTGTGCAAGCTACTTCATCTCCCAGTACCTACTGCAACCTACATCCTTCTGAATCTGCTTAGTGTACTCATCTCTCGGTCTCCCTCTACGATTTTTACCCTCAACGCTGCCCTCCAACGCTAAATTTGTGATCCCTTGATGCCTCAAAACATGTCCTACCAACCGATCCCTTCTTCTAGTCAAGTTGTGCCACAAACTTCTCTTCTCCCCAATCCTGTTCAATACCTCCTCATTAGTTACGTGATCTATCCACCCTATCTTCAGTATTCTTCTGTAGCACCACATTTCGAAAGCTTCTATTCTCTTCTTGTCCAAACTAGTTATCGTCCATGTTTCACTTCCATACATGGCTACACTCCAAACAAATACTTTCA
Source organism: Schistocerca gregaria (assembly GCF_023897955.1). NCBI lineage: Eukaryota > Metazoa > Arthropoda > Insecta > Orthoptera > Acrididae > Schistocerca > Schistocerca gregaria. The sequence goes on from NC_064931.1 coordinate 214,578,506, forward strand.
GAAACGACTTCCTGACACATAAATCTATATTCGATGTTAACAAATTTCTCTTCTTCAGAAACGCTTTCCTTGCCATTGCCAGTCTACATTTTATATCCTCTCTACTTCGACCATCATCAGTTATTTTACTTCCTAAATAGCAAAACTCCTTTACTACTTTAAGTGTCTCATTTCCTAATCTAATTCCCTCAGCATCACCCGATTTAATTTGACTACATTCCATTATCCTCGTTTTGCTTTTGTTGATGTTCATCTTATATCCTCCTTTCAAGACACTGTCCATTCCGTTCAACTGCTCTTCCAAGTCCTTTGCCGTCTCTGACAGAATTACAATGTCATCGGCGAACCTCAAGGTTTTTACTTCGTCTCCATGGATTTTAATACCTACTCCAAATTTTTCTTTTGTTTCCTTTACTGCTTGCTCAATTTACAGATTGAATAACATCGGGGAGAGGCTACAACCCTGTCTCACTCCTTTCCCAACCACTGTATCCCTTTCATGCCCCTCGACTTTTATGACGGCCATCTGGTTTCTGTACAAATTGTAAATAGCCTTTCGCTCCCTGTATTTTACCCCTGCCACCTTTAGAATTTGAAAAAGGAAAAAGAAATGAAGCATGCAAAAAGGAATACAGACGTCTCAAAAATGAGATCGACAGGAAGTGCAAAATGGCTAAGCAAGGATGGCTAGAGGACAAATGTAAGGATGTAGAGGCTTATCTCACTAGGGGTAAGATAGATACTGCCTACAGGAAAATTAGAGAGACCTTTGGAGATAGGAGAACCACTTGTATGAATATCAAGAGCTCAGATGGAAACCCAGTTCTAAGCAATGAAGGGAAAGCAGAAAGGTGGAAAGACTATAAAGAGGGTCTATAGAAGGGCGATGTACTTGAGGACAAAATAATGGAAATGGAAGAGGATGTAGATAAAGACGAAATGGGAGATATGATACTGCGTGAAGAGTTTGACAGAGCACTGAAAGACCTGAGTCGAAGCAAGGGCCCCGGAGTAGACAACATTCCATTGGAATTACTGACGGCCTTGGGAAAGCCAGTCCTGACAAAACTCTACCACCTGGTGAGCAAGATGTACGAAACAGGCGAAATGCCTTCAGACTTCAAGACGAATATAATAATTCCAATCCCAAAGAAAGCAGGCTTTGACAGATGTGAAAATTACCGAACAATCAGTTTAATAAGCCACGGCTGCAAAATACTAACACGAATTCTTAACAGACGAATGGAAAAACTAGTAGAAGCCGACCTCCGGGAAGATCAGTTTGGATTCCGTAGAAACACTGGAACACGTGAGGCAATACTGACCTTACGACTTATCTTAGAAGAAAGATTAAGGAAAGGCAAACCTACGTTTCTAGCATTTGTAGACTTAAAGAAAGCTTTTGAGAATGTTGACTGGAATACTCTCTTTCAAATTCTAATGGTGGCAGGGGTAAAACACAGGGAGCGAAAGGCTATTTACAATTTGTACAGAAATCAGATGGTAGTTACAAGGGTCGAGGGGCATGAAAGGGAAGCAGTGGTTGGGAAGGGAGTGATACACGGTTGTAGCCTCTCCCCGATGTTATTCAATCTGTATATTGAGCAAGTAGTAAAGGAAACAAAAGAAAAATTCGGAGTAGGTATTAAAATCCATGGAGAATAAATAAAAACTTTAAGGTTCGCCGATGACGTTGTAATTCTGTCAGAGACAGCAAAGGACTTGGAAGAGAAGTTGAATGGAATGGACAGTGTCTTGAAAGGAGGATATAAGATGAACATCAACAAAAGCAAAACGAGGATAATGGAATGTAGTCGAATAAAGTCGGGTGATGCTCAGGGAATTAGATTAGGAAATGAGACACTTAAAGTAGTAAAGGAGTTTTGCCATCTGGGGAATAAAATAACTGATGATAGTCGAAGTAGAAAGGATATAAAATGTAGACTGGCAATGGCAAGGAAAGCGTTTCTGAAGAAGAGAAATTTGTTAACATCGAGTATAGATTTAAGTGTCAGGAAGTCGTTTCTGAAAGTATTTGTATGGAGTGTAGCCATGTATGGAAGTGAAACATGGACGATAAATAGTTTGGACAAGAAGAGAATAGAAGCTTTCGAAATGTGGTGCTACAGAAGAATGCTAAAGATTAGATGGGTAGATCACATAACTAATGAGGAAATATTGAATAGGATTGGGGAGAAGAGAAGTTTGTGGCACAACTTGACAAGAAAAAGGGATCGGTTGGTAGGACATGTTGTGAGGCATCAAGGGATCACCAATTTAGTATTGGAGGGCAGCGTGGAGGGTAAATATCGTTGAGGGAGACCAAGAGATGAATACACTAAGCAAATTCAGAAGAATGTAGGTTGCAGTAGGTACTGGGAGATGAAGAAGCTTGCACAGGATAGAGTAGCATGGAGAGCTGCATTAAACCAGTCTCAGGACTGAAAACCACAACAACAACAATTGCATAATTCACATTTTTCTTCATTTACAGCAATCTGCCATTGATCAAACCAAATAGAAATTCTGTGAAAGTCCTCTCGTATCCTCATACAGTTACTCAAAGAGGACACCTTCCTGTACACCACAGTATCGTCAGCAAACTGCCGTAGTGTTGCTTACCCTGCCCCACAGATCATTTGCGTCTATACAAAGTAAGAGCGGTCCTATCCAACTTCCCTTAGGTACTCATGACGATACTCTTGTCTCTGACGAACACTCACTGTCAAGGAAAACGTGCGGGGTTGTACTACTTATAATGTTTTCGTGCCTCTCTCTTGTCGGGGAACCTATTCCGCATGTTCCTGCCTTCGTCGACAAGCTGTGGTGGGACACCATGTGAGACACTTTCCGGAAATCTGCGAGCCTCATGCCCTTCATCCATGGTTTTAAGGTCATCATGTGAGACAAGGACAAGCTGAGTTTCAGCAGGAGCGGTGCTTACTTGAGAATTGCCGGCCTAGGTAGCCGAGCGGTTCTAAGCGCTTCAGTCCGGAACCGCGCTGCTGCTACGGTCGCAGGTGCGAATCCTGTCTCGGGCATGGATGTGTGCGATGTCCTTAGGTTAGTTAGGTTTAGGTAGTTCTAAGTCTAGGGCACTGATGACCTCAGATGTTAAGTCCCATAGTGCTCAGAGCCATTTGAACCATTTTGAACTGATGACCTTAGCAGTTAAGTCCCATAAGATTTCACACACATTTGAACATGTGCGCCTAGAACCGATCGTCCATTGCGGCCGGCACTTTAGTATTTTTCATCAGTGTGGACCCTTACCATGTAGGAATAACATAAGAGATACAGAATGTACAAGGACGAGTGGCACGTTTCGTCACGGATTTTTATTCGCTGCGGTAACATTATGCAGATGCTGAACGAATTTCAGAGACAGTCGCTACAAGACAGGTGTCGTGTATCAAGGGCAGAGTTCTTGCTGAAATTCCGAGAGAATACGGCTGAAGAAGTGTCTGACAACATATTACTTGCTACCACACGCAATATTTAATCAAAATATCCGGACACCTAATAGTGGACACTAATATGAGGCGTGGCCACCATTCGCCTTTAGGACGATTTGAACTCTGTTGGAGAAGCTTTCAGTGAGGTGTATTGAATGTCTGTGGAGAAACGGCAGCCCATTATTCCTCAAGAGCCGAAACCGGGGAGGGTAATGATGTTGGACACCACTGTCTTTCTGGAGCGAAGAGGACGTTCTAAATCATCCGAAGTTCGTTTTATTGAGTTCAGGTCGGGATCCTGGACAGGCCAGTAAATTGCAGGAATATTACTGAACACAAATCATAGATTTGAAGATGCTGCTTTACAACATGGTGCAGTGTCATGCTGATACCAAGTTATAGTGTCCGAACTGTCCCTCTACTGTACGCAGGACAAAATGCTGTAAAAAGTCATATACCGCCGCATTTAGCGTTTTATTACTTGAAATAAGGCAAGCAGACCATAACCACTGAAAACACCCTCATACCGTAACACTAGTTGACGTTCTCCATGCATGCGTGAAACCCATACCCTTCCGTCGGATTGTCACAGGATATAGCGTGATTTACCAATCCAAATCTCTATTTTCCAGTCCTTCGCTGTCCATTGGCGTCACTCTTTAGATCACTACAATCGTTGCTCAGTACTGAATTCTGAAGTATGTGGCGTCCGTGAAGCTGCTTTGCCATTGTACCCCTTTGTTTTAACTCCCTACGGCCAATAATGGGCCAGCTCGATGCTGGTATCACTTTGTAACTCACAAATGATTCATTACGTTGATTTCGTTAGATTTTTTACAATGACACACTGCTATGCTCGACGTCCTCTCCTTCAGTGCACGAGGTTGGTCTCGCCTCGGTTAACCTGTGGCTTTCCCTCTGCGTTTCCATTTCATAATCACATCGCCAACACTTGACTTGGTCCATTCTGGACTATTTGAAATGTTACTCGTGTGACAGCCGATGACTATCCCCCGTTCGAAGCCACTCACTTCTCCGGACCGACTCATTCTGCTATTACTGTTCGCTACTGACGACACAACACCCGTCTTCTTTTACTCCGTCAGGGTCACATCTAGTGATCAGTTCCACATTACACAGATGTGACCGGATACTTTTGATCTGATAGTGTATGTCTTGCGAAATGGCCACGACCAGAATATCAGAGATAATAGAGCTCATACGGAAGCCCGATGACTGCCGTTCTTGTCAAGTACCATTCACGAACGGAGGGAAAATGTCAGTGGTACCATAGGAAACCTCAGTCACGCACCGTAAGGTGGTTTGCGGAGTATAGATTTAGGCAAGATATCACTTGATTAATGGATTTCAGAAATTACTGATATGGGACTAGGATTATACGCCAAATACTAAACGGCATTTTATGTATCTAGACTGAAGTGGCGTGAGAAAATTTGTACAAAGGCGGCAATCGAACCCGTGTTCCTGCTTACTAGGCAGTTGTGTTAGCCACTAAGGCACCGTGGCACAGCGGTCGACATACTGCACGGATTACCCTGGCACGCCACCCTTCGCGATTTAAATTCTCCCCGCCGCCCCAATCTCCTTTAAATTCCTCCTTACACGAACCGAAATGCCGAGGCTCTCTAAGTTGTGGTGTAGCACCTCAGCATTGATCATAAATGGAGGATCCAGCCTGAAACCCACGTGCAGGTATTTATACAAAGGAAATGACACAATTTGCGAGACTTTCCTGTCTCACACCAATATCATTTTATGTATATAGACTGAAGAGGCGAGTGAAAATTTGTAGTGGCTAACGCACCTTCCTAGAATGCTGAAGATCAGATGGGTAGATCACATAACTAATGAGGAGGTATTGAATAAAATTGTGGAGAAGAGGAGCTTGTTGCACAACTTGACTAGAAGAAGGGATCGGTTGGTAGGACATGTTCTGAAACATCGAGGGATCACCAATTTAGTATTGGAGGGCAGCGTGGAGGGTAAAAATCGTAAAGGGAGACCAAGAGATGAACACACAAAGCAGATTAAGAATGATGTAGGCTGCAGTAGGTACTGGGAGATGAAGAAGCTTGCACAGGATAGAGTAGCATGGAGAGCTGCATCAAACCAGTCTTAGGACTGAAGACCACAACAAACAACAACGCACCTTTCTAGTAAGCAGGAGACCTGGGTTCGATTCACGGCTTTGGTACAAACTTTTCACTCGCCGCATCAGTCTACACACATAAAATCATATCTGTATGAGACCAGATAAGTCTCTGAAATTGTGTCATTCCATTACTAAACGCAGGACATCGTAGGATTTGTAGTTCATATTATAAGGGAAGTCTTAATAGCAAACTGAAACAGTAACACTAGCATACAGGCTTCTGATCCGAAATGTTGGCCTTGCAAAATCAAATGACTCATAGCCATATGAGTTAACGGCATGTAATATGCGTTTTTATTCACAAGTCACATGCACCAGGATCACGTAGATTTCGAAAGGCTGAGGCTGGAAAGTCTCTTTTAGTGTCTAAAGGAATACAGCATACTGGCCATCCCCGTGTTCGCCACATTTCTGCACTTGCATATGTGCGCCCGTACTCCAGTTCTAACAGAGAGGGAGATAATAATTAATACGAAATACAGAAGTAAAAAAGTTCAACAGCCAAGATCGGTAATTATAATTTTATTTTTCATGAGCGGTTTCGGCAAATGTGAGTTGCAATCATCGGATCGTATGCCAATACACCCCAATAAATCTCCACGTACTATACAGGGTTGTCGGATATTTCCGTTACAGAGTTCTAGGGCTTGTAGAGGGGAATGAGTAGTCTACGCCGTATTTTGAATAGGAACCCATATCCGGAAACGACATCCAACGAGACTACAGAGCGTCAAAGTTATAGCCGCGGCATCTGTAACTGTACGTATATACGGGGTGATCCGGTGATGATGTTACAGACTTTCTAGAATGATGTACAACGATAAATGTATTAATTTGAAGTGAGGATCGTACCGTAAACGAACGAGTCGGAAGTTATAAACAAAAACCGTTCTGATACCTCTGACAGTTAAATACATGTACCGGTTCTTGTGTTGCGAAGAGTGTAGGGCTGGTAACTTAAAAATGTCCAATAAACGTGGGCTCTAAGTTGCATACCTTCGCTGATGTGAAACACATCTCTATTGAGCATGTGTTCGTAGCTGCTAAGGTACGCACTTTAGAGCCCATGTTTATTGGATATTTTTTCTCGTTTTTTGCCCACACTATCACCACTGAAAGTTACCAACCCTACACTCTTCGCAACACAGCTGTCAGAGCTATCAGAACGGTTTTCGTTTATAGCTTTCGACTCGTTCGTTTCCGGTGTAGGGATCCTTCTTTCAAATTAATGCATTTATCGTTCTCCATCATCCTAGAAAGTCTGTAACATCATCACGGAATCACCCTGTGTATACGTACATTCACACACGCCCCGCCTGTAACTTTGACGCCCCGTAGTCTCGTTGGATGACGTTTCCGGACATGGGTTCCTATTCAAAATAGGATGTACTCACTCCCCACTACAAGTCCTAGTAGTCTGTAACGGGGATTTCCAACCACCCTGTATATAGTGTCAATTCGTAACACGTCGTTCCAGGAACATTAAGGATGTGATGGATCACCATGTCAATAATAAAACAAGATTTACGTAAAATATTATGCATATTGCACCGACTATCCAAGCACATAATCGCGCAACAGGAGTTGTGAATATGAGCTTTTGCAGCCGGTGCAATATGCATCATACTTTTTTGTGGAAATCTTGTTTTATTATTAACATGTCGAAGTATCAATTTCTTTATGTTCTTGGAATGACATGTAACGGACTTTACGTGATATATCGTACATTTTATGGAGATGTATTGAGATGTATCTACATACGATCCGATGATCGCAACTTACATTTGCCGAACGTGTCATCAAAAATAAAAGTATAATTAGCGACCCTGGCTGTTTAAGTATTTATTTCTATATTTCATATTACTCTAGACTACCCCCATAATTGAATGATGTAAGGAACATAATTAATCATCCGCCCACATATTTTTTACGCACTATCTTGGTGTGGGACTGCCACTAGGCTGTTTCTGAGAAAACGGCGCGTGGCCGACAGGATCGAGTAGACAATGCCAAATGGTTCACATGGCTGTGAGCACTATGCGACTTAACTTCTGAGGTCATCAGTCGCCTAGAACTTAGAACTAATTAAACCTAACTAACCTAAGGACATCACACACATCCATGCCCGAGGCAGGATTCGAACCTGCGACCGCAGCGGTCGCTCGGTTCCAGACTGCAGCGCCTAGACAATGTCAAACCGTACTTGTGCCTTCGAGACCGATGGAAAATAGTCCTGTATAGTACACACCGAGTTTATCAGGATGCAATTCACTTACGATAAGAAGCGATATCATAGACTAATCCTATGAGAAAATGCAATATAAACGTATTTTGTATTCCCAAACGTTCCCTAAAATCAGTACACGCGACAAGACATTGGTAACCGTCATGAGAGATTACATTTGTCGTTTTCAAACAATGTAGATGATGAAAAACTGTTTCAAGGCGGTCATGTCACTCTCTACCGCTGACGAAACTCACTGTGGTAAAGTAGTGTATAGACTATGTGATCAAAAGTATCCGGACAGCCCAAAAAACATACGTTTTTCATATTAGGTGCACTGTGCTGCACCTACTGCCACGTACTCCAAATCAGCGACCTCAGTAGTCATTAGACATCGTGAGAGAGCAAAATGGGGCGCTCCGCGGAACTCACGGACTTCAAACGCGGTCAGGTGATTGTGCGTCACTTGTGTCATACGTCTGTACGCGAGATTTCCACACTCCTAAACATTCCTAGGTCCACTGATTCCGATGTGGTAATGAAGCGGAAACGTGAAGAGACACGTACGGCATAAAAGCGTCCAGGCCGACATCGTCTGCTGACTGACAGATATCACCGGCAGTTGAAGAGGTTCGGAATGAGTAATAGGCAGATATCTATCCAGACCATCACACAGGAATTCCAAACTCCATCAGTGTGCGCTGCAAGTACAGTTAGGCGGGAGGTGAGAAAACTTGGATTTCATGGTCGAGCGGCTGTTCATAAGCCACACATCACGCTTCGCTTGGTGTAAGGAGTGTAAACATTGGACGACTGAACAGTGGAAAAACGCTGTGTGGATTGACGAATCACGGTTCACAATGTGGCGATCCGATGGTATGGCGAATGCCCGATGAACGTCATCTGGCAACGTGTGTAGGGCCAACACTAAAATTCGAAGGTGGTGGTGTTATGGCGTGGTCGTGTTTTTCATGGAGGAGGCTTGCACCTCTTGTTGGTTTGCATGGTATTATCAGAGCACAGGGCTACATTAATGTTTTAAGCACCTTCTTGCTTCCCATTGCTGCAGAGCAATTCGTGGATGGCGATTGCACCCACGGCCTGTCGCGGAGTGGTTACACCACAATAACATCCCTGAAATTGGCTGGCCTGACCTGAATCCTACAGAACACCTGTGGGATGTTTTGGAACGCCGACTTCGTGCCAGGCCTCACGACCAACATCGATACCTCTCCTCAGCGCAGCACTCCGTGAAGAATGCGCTGCCATTCCCCAAGAGTTATCGAACTTATACGTGCCCGTGCCGAAACAGGAAACGAAGTTGCCCGATGTGTTAGTATATCTACGCAGACAGTCCAATGTGTCTCCCAGGAAAAGTGAACCACCCGCAACCATGTAACAAGGGAACTAACCGACAGCCACCTCAGACGAGTGTAACTCGCTGTCAATGGCCATGAATTTCCAAAATGAATTTTCATTCTGCAGTGAAGTAGGCGCTGATCTGAAGTTTCCTGTCAGGTAAAAATTTAGTGTCGGAATGGGACTCGAACCTGGAAAATGCCTTACCCGGCCAAATGCTGTAGCGATCGAGCTCGACTCACAACCCACCTTATCTTTTACTTCCACCAGTAAATCATCATCTACTTCCCATACGTCGCAGAACTCCTCCGGCATACCTTACGGTACTGGCACTCGGGAATGAGACGACAAAGTGGAGAAATGGCTCAGCTGCAGTGTAGGAATTAGTTCCAGAACCATTTTTAGTTGGGGTTGAGTTTTGGAGGAGGAGACCAGACAGCGAGGTCATCGGTCTCGTCGGATTAGAGAAGGATGGGGTAGGAAGTCGGACGTGCCCTTTCGAAGGACCCATCGTGTCAATTTGCCTGGAGCTATTTAGGGAAATCATGGAAAACCTAAATCAGGATAGCCGAACGCGGGGTTGGACCGTCGCCCTCCCGAATGCGAGCCCAGTGAGCTAGCCACTGCGTCACCTCGCCCGGTGTCATTTTTGACTGAGAGCGCACTGATTTTAAACTTCCTGGCTGGTTGAGACTGGTCCGAACCACTACAAAGAATGGAAACCTTTTCCTTTCGCCGGTAAATAAGCCGTGCGTAAATAGTACAGTATGCGTAGCTTTTGCTAGCGAAAGGAAAAGGTTCCGGTTTGTAATCCTGGCCCGGAAAACAGTTTCAACCTGCCAGAAACTTTCAGTAACAATCGGTTTAAAACCAAACAGAAGTACCTCTGTCAGTGAATGCAGATACGTCTTAACCAAACATGGTGAAAGGAACTTTATGCATTGATCATTATGAGCATCGATCTACCAAATGGCTACTGCTTACAGTGCCACGCAAAGCAGCACGTCTCTAGTAGGTAAAAAACACAAAGTAGATAGCAACTGATTGGAGCCTATAATGTGGTTCGATGAGTCGCGATTATCAGACGATCCATGGTGACGAGACACCAACGGGCCCAATGAGGCCTTTAACACGAAATGTTTTGGAAGGTTATTTCAGATCGGAGATAGCTCTGCGTTGTTTGGGGGCTGTTGTTCTTTCAGCGAGTCAGTTCTACTCTTCAGATTACCTGAACATAGAAGCAAGCTGTTCATTTCGATATTCGCGGTGACCAAGTGTTGCTCTTTCTTCTAAGCCTTCGTGATGAGTATGCTGTGGACATGCGTCTTCCAAGATGACAACACGTTTCTGATTTGACAAACATTGAGGCATTCTATCGGATCTCGATTGACCTGTTAAATCAGCGGTGCTTAATCCCATAGAAATGAAATGGTTCCAATGGTTCTAAGCACTACGGGACTTATCATCTGAGGTCATCAGTCCCCTACACTTATAACTACTTAAACCTAACTAACCTACGGACATCACACACATCCATGCCCGAGGCAGGATCCGAACCTGCGACCATAGCAGCAGCGCGGTTCCGGACTGAAGCGCCTAGAACCGCTCGGCCATAGCGGCCGGCCCATAGAAATCGGCTGCATCTATTTAGAGCAGCGGATGAAACATATCACTCCCAGGTGCGCAGTTATGTAGCACAGCGTGATCTAATCTCCTGTGAGTAGGTTCAGTTGGGTGTGATACTCCTGAAGAAACTTGTGGACTCTGTTCTTCAATGAAAGTAGAACATTATCAAGGCTGGAAGCGAAGATATACGTTATTAACCTGATATATCCTGAGGATGACAAACTCTTTGTCTAATATGTTTGTTTAAAATTGGTTGTAGCGGATATGGTGCTGGTGACAATGAACTAAACACATTTTATAACAACAGATATTGATAATAAGACAGAAGAGACGCTATCTATTAATTTACTATCACCTAAATCGTTTCCACTGCTGAGATTTAAACATCTGTATATATGTAGAACACATTTTTATCAGACGAACGTCTCCTCCCGGAAGACCACTTACAGGAAAAGCAGGAAGGTCGTCAGCATTGTCACTGCAAACGGAGCACAAGTCTACGTTGTACAAGGAAGAGGAAGGAAATTGCTCATTACCCAATCAAATGAACCATCTTGGTATTTGACTTAATTGAAAAAACTAAACCTGAATGCTTGTACGGGGATCTGAAGCTCCCCTGTCAGTGTCTTAACTATCTCAAAGGTGTTGTAATATGGCGGGTGCAGTGAGCGAATACTAGACAAGAGGAGCTGATCCCCGATCATACATATTTACATTCTGTTTATCTTAGACTAACAATGAGGTGAATGCTGTGTGTTAAACAGACGCAAACTGTCGCCAGATATGACAAGGGAGCCGCTTTGTATAGAGTTGTCTTTTTTTTATTAACAGTTACAATTTAATAGGTACGTACAAAGTAAAACACAGCAAAAAACATGGAATGTTAGGAGGTAACAAAAAAAGAAAAAAACCTAGTGAACGAACCTATCCCCATTGCAATGAAACATGAAGGACGGGAAAGACATATAAATTGTTGTGTTTTTGTGGATCGTTTGCACACGTTGCGTTTTTGTATGAAACATCGACATAATCGCGAATGCTTCTAATCATGTAGATACTGTGCATAACAATAGCATCATTACGGACAATACCTTGTCACATCTGGTGGCAATATGCATCTGTTTAACGAACACCATTGACTTCTTGTAGTTATTGGCATAATGATAACTATTTTTGTAAGCGAGATTAATGCAAACCACACGTAATGGGCTGTCTATTCTTCAGGCTTAGACTTAGTACCATACTTGAGTTACCATATCGAAAAATATTTCATAAATATTTCCAAAAGAGTATACTGACTGTACTCTGTCATGTTTTTGATTGGAGGATGGTTTGATAGTGGTACTTGGTACCTCAACTGGTAGTCATTTGACACAATATTACAACAACTACAAACTACAGCAAATATTTTTTTCTGATTGTATTGTTTGCTACCAACATCAAGGTGGAGAATATGTAACAATAAGAGCAGGTAAAAAGTTTGGGCGGAAAAATGACCGTATACTTCGTACTACAATCATCACATTGTAACTAAACTTCGTTTTCAAATAGTACGACATATTACGAGAACCGACAGAAAAGAGCGAGCGCTAAGCTGCCAATAGGACGCGCTACTTACCAGTTGTGATTCGTCGCTCTGAGGCGAGATTAGTGCAGTTGTGGAAGGTGACGGTTTTCTTTTTCTTCCGGACCGGCGGCGGTGGAGGGTCGTCGACGTGCAAGAACTCTTCTGCTACTTCGGACAAGTCGGGCTCCTCGTCCATGCTCGCTTCCTTCTTCTTCTTGGCGCGGTAGACGATGGGAGGCGGCGGCGGCGCCGCGGACGTGCTGGGCTGCTGCAGCACGACGACGCTGTAGTCGTCGTCGTCCTCGGGGTCCGAGTCGGCCATCCTGCCCGACCCGAACGCTGCCACTGCTAGCGCGCAACTGGCGACGCGGCGAGCGCGCACGCGGGATCCATAAGGGGCGACGCCTGCGCCCCTGGCGGCCGCTGCCGCACACCGCCCGTCACGTCTTGCCTCTGAAATATGGATCATCCTTACCGCTCACGGCGGCCCTCCCGTGACGATTGTTGTCACTGTAATAAAGGCAACGACCCGCCGGGTGCCATTCAACTACGCAGACAGCGGGCCGTGTCCCGACCGAGACATGGAGAAGTAGCTTCAGGCGTGCCCCAGGAAACTGCAGCTCGTGTTGTACAACAATGAGCTGGTACAAAATATTGGTAGTAACCTCAGATTGTTACAGATGATTCAGTTAGGCCGGCATTACACTATCAAATTTCTTTGTCAAAGATTTGATCAAAGATGTGATGAAATATTCCGTCATATACATTTGACAAAGATCTTTGACGTAGCGCTAGGAGGGGTATTACACTGTCATCATATTTTTCTTCAAAGTTCAAGATGGCTAACAACAGCAACTTGTTATTAACCGCAGCAGTTGCATGTACCACAATTGCATTGTGGGCACATGCGGAAGAGAAGTGGGGGGGGGGGGGGGGGGGAAGGAACCATACATACGAGGTTGACAGTCTTAAATTCCTGGGATTACAACTTGATAATAAACTCAGTTGGGAGGAGCACACCACAGAACTGCAGAAACGCCTTAACAAATCTGTATTTGCAATTTGAGTGTTACCAGACATAGGCTACATAAAAATGAAAAAAGCTTGCATACTTTGCCTACTTTCTATCCATAATGTTACATGGTATAATATTTTGGGGTAACTCTTCAAGTGAAACAAAAGTTTTCAGAGTCCAAAAGCGTGTAACACGTATTATTTGTGGAGTAAATTCACGGACGTCCTGTAGAAACCTCTTCAAAGAACTGGGTATACTAACTACTGCCTCTCAGTATATTTACTCCTTAATGAAATTTGTTCTAAATAATATATCTTTTTTTCTAACAAGTAACTCAGTTCATGCATACAATACCAGGAACAAAAATAATCTGCACAAGGACTTAAAAGCATATACTTTAGTTCAAAAAGGGGTCCACTACTCAATAATTTGCCAGTAAACATAAAAAATTTAGTTGAAAATAAAGATCAGTTGAAAAGGAGCCTGAAAGACTTACTAGTGGCCAACTCCTTCTACTCCAATGACGAAATTTTTAATAGAAACAAATGATGTATATATTCATACTGTTAGTATTGTTATTTGAGCTTAAAAAATTTGACATGTTCCACATCCACGAGGATCTCCTATGGAACGAAAAACTAATCTAATCTGGGTGAAGCCGTGGGTTTTACGACGACACGATAAAAGCATTCAACAAAACTTGTTACGTGAGCTTATAGTGGAGGACGTCGTACATCAATTACTTAAGAATGGATGAGCATACATTTCTGTATGTGCTCAGTGAAGTGTATCCTCATATCGCAAAGCACAATATTCACTTAAGAACTGCTACATCTGCAGAAGACAGGCTCACTGTTACACTCCGATTCCTTGCTACAGGAGAGGGTTATCTTATGTTATGTTATGTTAGATTACGTTAGGTCAGGTCAGGTCTCCAATCTTCTTAATCTATTTTGGTATTCAGGCAGCCTCATGTTGTAAAGCGCCTCATCAGCTTCATACATCTCTATTAATTTTGTAGTTGTCGGCACACACCAATTGTATTTACCAGCAATGTTTATAAAAACACTACAGACGACAGAATGCTGCAGCGATGCTAGCGCTCCATGCGGTAACATGTCACATTGCAGTGAACAGACTACTAGCGACTTCCTTGATCAAATATACAGCGAGGCCCTAGATTTGATCAAACAGTGGACAACATTTGACAAAGTTCCCTATTACACCATCAAATATCTTTGTCAAAGATATTGGACAAAGATATTTGACAAAGAAATTTGGTAGTGTAATACCGGCCTTATCTATAATGCAGAATTATCTGGACAGCAGATGCAGAAATATTCAGTCAGACCTTCATTAATTTCACAGTGCTCCACAGGTGGGCCAATTTGCTGTAAATATTCACAAAACGGAACAAAGGTATTCTACCATTTTAGAATCAGTGATTCAGAACTGGAATCAATCTACATCTGCAACTACATCTCCAGGCGATTGATATGTGGGAAGAATGATCGTCTCCGTAGTTGAAGAGTAATGATTTCTCTACTTTTTTGGGCGCAGAACGTTCCATTTATTTACGAGCTTCTCCAGCTCTTCCTACAGTTGGTTGCAGCCTTCTTAGGTTGCTACCTTCTTATTATATGTTAAAAGTCTCATAAAGCTTCGCATGTTATTTTAACGGCCTGGCAGACAGTGTTAATAATAACCTTACAATTTTCGCAGATGATGCAGTTACTACAAAAGGTGGTTGCAAAACACTTCTGTGACCCATTATAGAAAATTTCTTCCGTGTGTGGGGCTTATAGGGAATAAGACTAACAGGGAACATTGGACGTTTACAAAGAAGGGCATCAAGAATGGTCACAAGTTTGTTTGACACATGGGAGATCATTTTGGATATACTGAAGATAGTGAACTGGTAGAAGCTAGAAATCAGAAATAAATTCTGAATATTCGCTTTAATCTTCCAGAGTGTTCATTGATCTGTATACAACCTGGATGTAGAAGTCTGGTCTCTGAGTATAGAACTGCAGCGTGTCTGCAAATACACATGCTTTGCATCGTCCGCCATATTGTAGTTTGGCAAACAAATTTCCATCGTTCTGCATGTGACAAACAATTGCAGACTGCTTTCTTGTTTTGAACATAACGTCAACATATGATGTAATAGGCTGATGAGGGAACGGAATTGAAAAGTATTTTCTTTTCGTATTCTAGTGACAGTTCCTAGCAGCCATGTTGTAGTTTGGCAAGAAACGAAATATGAGCATCTATGGCTGGCACCATCAGATAGCTGAAGTTCAACATCCAGGTTGTATAGAGATCACTGGGAGTGTCCTATTGCTTCTCTTCCGTAATATCCGTCTCCGTACACCCAGAGACTAGACTCGTTAGTCTCTCCCGCTCCCCATCTAATAGAAAGGTCGTCACTTGAGTCTGTTGTCGGGTACAAGTGGACTATACCAGCGCAGAAAGGAGGGCGAGTACACGACTTGACAAGTATAAACCGGGACTCACGGCGTTGTCGTTACATACGCAGTCATTTGGTGTGACGATTATTATATACCGATACAAAGACGGATTAGCTAGCAGTGAATATTGGTCTCTTTACATATTCGTTCGTATAGGCTTATATCTATGTACAGGGTGAACATTAATAAAACCGACAAACTATAGGGCCGGATTCCTGACTGGAAATGGAGAAAAAAGGTATGACGAACATTTGTTCGGAAATGCATGATTGCCACGATAGGCGATAGATGTAGCTGACAAATGAAAGTTTCTCCGACCGCGTGTCGTGTGTTCCGTCTGTGTTACAGTCTGTGTGATTGGCGCAGCGTACTGTAAGCATCAGAATGGTACGGTATTCGTGTCGTGAAGAAGCCGAGCCAGCCGTGGTGGCCGAGCGGTTCTAGGCGCTTCAGTCTGGAACCGCGCGACTGCTAAGGCCGCACGTTTGAATCCTGCCTCGGGCATGGATGTGTGTGATGTCCTTAGATTTGTTAGGCTTAAGTTCAAATGGTTCAAATGGCTCTGAGCACAATGGGACTTAACAGCTATGGTCATCAGTCCCCTAGAACTTAGAACTACTTAAAGCTAACTAACCTAAGGACATCACACAACACACAGCCATCACGAGGCAGAGAAAATCCCTGACCCCGCCGGGAGTCGAACCCGCTACCGCACGACCACGAGATGCGGACTAGGCTTAAGTAGTTCTAAGTCTAGGGGACTGATGACCTCAGCAGTTAAGTCTCATAGTGCTCAGAGCCATTTGAACCAGAGCCATTTGAAGAAGCAGAGATGATGTTTGTGTACGGCCAAGCAAATGAAATCGGTCGAACGACAGCACGGCTATACCAAAACAAGTACCCTCACCAGATACCAACCACATCACACTACACTTCAAGCCCTTTATGGGCGTCTGTGTAATCATGGGTCCTTCCAGACAGACGAAGGTGGAGAGAGGCGGGGGACCGTGCATACATCAGATCTGGAGGACCGGGTTCTACAGGATACTGCGACAAACCCTAGTGCAAGACCCAGGCAAGTGGCCCGCCGACATGGTGTAAGCCACAGTACGATTACGAGTACCTTGCATGACAATTGCGTGCCCTGCATTCCACGGGGGCCACTTCGAACATCTGTTGTGGCGTGGATGGGATGCTGCTCTGTACTGTGTCCAGGAGGACTTGTCATTTCACGAATAAAGTCCATTTGCGGACACATATTCGTACGACCTTTTTTCCTCCATGTACAGTTAGAAAACAGCCCTACAGTTTGTTGGTTTTATTAATGGCTCTGAGCACCATGGGACTTAACTTCTGAGGTCATCAGTCCACTAGAACTTACAACTATTTAAACCTAAGTAACCTAAGGATATCACACATATCCATGCCCGATTCAGGATTCGAACATGCGACCGCAGCGGTATATATATATATATATATATATATATATATATATATATATATATATATATATATATATAAATACTCCTGGAAATGGAAAAAAGAACACATTGGCACCGGTGTGTCAGACCCACCATACTTGCTCCGGACACTGCGAGAGGGCTGTACAAGCAATGATCACACGCACGGCACAGCGGACACACCAGGAACCGCGGTGTTGGCCGTCGAATGGCGCTAGCTGCGCAGCATTTGTGCACCGTCGCCGTCAGTGTCAGCCAGTTTGCCGTGGCATACGGAGCTCCATCGCAGTCTTTAACACTGGTAGCATGCCGTGACAGCGTGGACGTGAACCATATGTGATGTTGACGGAC
Organism: Schistocerca gregaria; assembly: GCF_023897955.1. Classification (NCBI taxonomy): domain Eukaryota; kingdom Metazoa; phylum Arthropoda; class Insecta; order Orthoptera; family Acrididae; genus Schistocerca; species Schistocerca gregaria. The sequence continues at coordinate 214,596,207 of NC_064931.1, forward strand.
TTTGAGCGAGGGCGTATAGTGGGCATGCGGGAGGCCGGGTGGACGTACCGCCGAATTGCTCAACACGTGGGGCGTGAGGTCTCCACAGTCCATCGATGTTGTCGCCAGTGGTCGGCGGAAGATGCATGTGCCCGTCCACCTGGGACCGGACCGCAGCGACGCACGGATGCACGCCAAGCCCGTATGATCCTACGCAGTGCCGTAAGGGACCACACCGCCACTTCCCAGCAAATTAGGGACACTGTTGCTCCTGGGGTATCGGCGAGGACCATTCGCAACCGTCTCCATGAAGCTGGGCTACGGTCCCGCACACCGTTAGGCCGTCTTCCGCTCACGACCCAACATCGTGCAGCCCGCCTCCAGTGGTGTCGCGACAGGCGTGAATGGAGGGACGAATGGAGACGTGTCGTCTTCAGCGATGAGAGTCGCTTCTGCCTTGGTGCCAATGATGGTCGTATGCGTGTTTGGCGCCGTGCAGGTGAGCGCCACAATCAGGACTGCATACGACCGAGGCACACAGGGCCAACACCCGGCATCATGGTATGGGGAGCGATCTCCTACACTGGCCGTACACATCTGGTGATCGTCGAGGGGACACTGAATAGTGCACGGTACATCCAAACCGTCATCGAACCCATCGTTCTACCATTCCTAGACCGGCAAGGGAACTTGCTGTTCCGACAGGACAATGCACATCCGCATGTATCCCGTGCCACCCAACGTGCTCTAGAAGGTGTAAGTCAACTACCCTGGCCAGCAAGATCTCCGGATCTCTCCCCCATTGAGCATGTTTGGGACTGGATGAAGCGTCGTCTCACGCGGTCTGCACGTCCAGCACGAACGCTGTTCCAACTGAGGCGCCAGGTGGAATTGGCATGGCAAGCCGTTCCACAGGACTACATCCAGCATCTCTACGATCGTCTCCATGGGAGAATAGCAGCCTGCATTGCTGCGAAAGGTGGATATACACTGTACTAGTGCCGACATTGTTCATGCTCTGTTGCCTGTGTCTATGTGCCTGTGGTTCTGTCAGTGTGATCATGTGATGTATCTGACCCCAGGAATGTGTCAATAAAGTTTCCCCTTCCTGGGACAATGAATTCACGGTGTTCTTATTTCAATTTCCAGGAGTGTATATAGTTTATATGTATTACGTAGCTGTATGTATGTATATGTATGTATGTATTTGTAAATGTAAATATGTATGAACGTCTATGTATACAGGGCACTCAAAAACAGTTTGAAATCTTGTAAAGGCGTTTCAGGATAGGTTGTACTGAGGAATACTGTTAAGAAAAAAAATTCGATTCGTTGTGCCGTTTCCAAGTTAATTGGCAGTGAAATGAGCCAATCAAAAAATTAAAGCAACCCACCAGAGGAGGTGTCGACAAACGTGTACGTCGTTTGGTTTCCTAAAACCGAACAAGACAACGATACAGGAACTGGACACGGTGCGTTAGTAAGGATCGAACCCGAGCCAAGGCTGAGCAGTGTGGTGCGCTGTTATCTAGGCTTGAGAACAATTGATATGAACTGTATCTGGCAGGCAGTTTGAATTTGCTCGCGTAATGCCCGGATGGGGTAACTATAATATGCTGATTAACTCAGAAACGGCGGAACGTATCGAATTAATTTTTCTTAGCAACTATGTCTGAAGTTGACTTACTCTGTAACGCCCTTACAAGGTTATCAGACTGTTTATGACCAAGCTGTACATGTATGTAGGTGAATATCTATATACAGGGTGTTACAAAAAGGTACGGCCAAACTTCGAGGAAACATTCCTCACATACAAATAAAGAAAAGATGTTATGTGGACATGTGTCGGGAAACGCTTAGTTTCCATGTTAGAGCTCATTTTAGTTTCGTCAGGATGTACTGTACTTCCTCGATTCACCGCCAGTTGGCCCAATTGAAGGAAGGTAATGTTGACTTCGGTGCTTGTGTTGACATGTGACTCATTGTTCTACAGTACTAGCATCAAGCACATCAGTACGTAGCATCAACAGGTTAGTGTTCAACACGAACGTGGTTTTTGCAGTCAGTGCAATGTTTACAAATGCGGAGTTGGCAGATGCCCATTTGATGTACGGATCAGCACGGGCAATAGCCGTGGAGCGGTACGTTTGTATCGAGACAGCTTTCCAAAACGAAGGTGTCCCGACAGGAAGACGATCGAAGCAATTGATCGGGTCTTATGGAGCACGGAACACCCAGCCTATGACTCGCGACTGAGGAAGACCTAGAACGACGAGGACACCTTCAATATACGAGGCAATTCTTCGTGCAGTTGACGATAACCCTTATGTCAGCGTCAGAGAAGTTGCTGCTGTATGGAGAGTGCTACGGGAGAACCAGTTGTTCCCGTACCATTTACAGCGTGTGCAGGCGCTATCAGCAGCTGATTGGCCTCCACGGGTACACTTCTGCGAATGGTTCATCCAACAATGTGTTAATCCTCCTTTCAGTGCAAATGTTCTCCTTACGGATGAGGCTTCATTCCAACGAGATCAAATTGTAAAGTTTCACAATCAACATGTGTGGGCTGACGAGAATCCGCACGCAATTGTGCAATCACGTCATCAACACAGACTTTCTGTGAACGTTTGGGCAGGCATTGTTGGTGATGTCTTGATTGGGCCCCATGTTCTGCCATCTACGCTCAATGGAGCACGTTATCATGATTTCATACGGGATGCTCTATCTGTGCTGCTAGAACATGTGCCTTTACAAGTACGACACAACATGCGGTTAATGCACGATAGAGCTCCTGTACATTTCAGTCGACGTGTTCGTACGCTTCTCAACAACAGATTCGGTGACCGATGGATTGGTAGAGGCGGACCAATTCCATGGCCTCCACGCTCTCCTGACCTCAACCCTCTTGACTTTCATTTATGGGAGCATTTGAAAGTTCTTTTCTACGCAAACCCGGTACCAAATGTAGAGACTCTTTGTGCTCTTATTGTGGACGGCTGTGATACAATACGCCATTCTCCAGGGCTGCATCAGCGCATCAGGGATTCCATGCTACGGAGGGTGGATGCATGTATCCTCGCTAACGGAGGACATTTTGAAACTTCCCTGTAACAAAGTGTTTGAAGTCACGCTGGTAAGTTCTGATGGTGTGTGTTTCCATTCCATGATTAATGCGATATCAAGAGAAGTAATAAAATGAGCTCTAACATGGAAATTAAGCGTTTCTGAACACATGTCCACGTAACATATTTTCTTTCTTTGTGTGTGAGGAATGTTTCCTGAAAGTTTGGCCGTACCTTTTTGTAACACCCTGTATAAGAAGCTGAGGTTTAGACAACAAGCAGACGCTTACAGACAAATGGCAGAGCCTAACAGACAAAAAACAGAGCCCTACAGAGAGCAAACGATTGTGGATGGAAAGAAAGCAAAGGAAAGACAAAAAAAGCAGGGGCTTATAGACATAAAGAGGAGGCATATAGACATGGAACATGTGCTGATAGACAAGAAGCATGGAATCATAGAAAGGTACCACCGAAAATAGATAGAGAAGCAAAGAAGGTCCAGGAAATGGAGAAAAGAACTGTGACAAAAGTAACTGAGACAGTTCACCTCTCCGAATCTGAGGAGTTTGTCATGCTTGGACGAGGCGTGGACGAGCAAAAACAGAAAAGCCAGATACTGAAAATTGCCACGTCAGTAGCGTCAGGTGTAGGCGAAATACTGCAGACACACAATGATCAAACAGGTGATGTACAGGGTGTTTCAAAAATGACCGGTATATTTGAAACGGCAATAAAAACTAAACGAGCAGCGATAGAAATACACCGTTTGTTGCAATATGCTTCGGACAACAGTATATTTTCAGGCGGACAAACTTTCGAAATTACAGTAGTTACAATTTTCAACAACAGACGGCGCTGCAAGTGATGTGAAAGATATAGAAGACAACGCAGTCTGTCGGTGCGCCATTCTGTACATCGTCTTTCTGCTGTAAGCGTGTGCTGTTCACAACGTGCAAGTGTGCTGTGGACAACATGGTTTATTCCTTAGAACAGAGGATTTTTCTGGTGTTGGAATTCCACCGCCTAGAACACAGTGTTGTTGCAACAAGACGAAGTTTTCAACGGAGGTTTAATGTAACCAAAGGACCGAAAAGCGATACAATAAAGGATCTGTTTGAAAAATTTCAACGGACTGGGAACTTGACGGATGAACGTGCTGGAAAGGTAGGGCGACCGCGTACGGCAACGACAGAGGGCAATGCTCAGCTAGTGCAGCAGGTGATCCAACAGCGGCCTCGGGTTTCCGTTCGCCGTGTTGCAGCTGCGGTCCAAATGACGCCAACGTCCACGTATCGTCTTATGCGCCAGAGTTTACTCCTCTATCCATACAAAATTCAAACGCGGCAACCCCTCAGCGCCGCTACCATTGCTGCACGAGAGACATTCGCTAACGATATAGTGCACAGGATTGATGACGGCGATATGCATGTGGGCAGCATTTGGTTTACTGACGAAACTTATTTTTACCTGGACGGCTTCGTCAATAAACAGAACTGGCGCATATGGGGAACCGAAAAGCCCCATTTGGCAGTCCCATCGTCCCTGCATCCTCAAAAAGTACTGGTCTGGGCCGCCATTTCTTCCAAAGGAATCATTGGCCCATTTTTCAGATCCGAAACAATTACTGCATCACGCTATCTGGACATTCTTCGTGAATTTGTGGCGGTACAAACTACCTTAGACGACACTGCGAACACCTCGTGGTTTATGCAAGATGGTGGCCGGCCACATCGCACGGCCGACGTCTTTAATTTCCTGAATGAATATTTCGATGATCGTGTGATTGCTTTGGGCTATCCGAAACATACAGGAGGCGGCGTGGATTGGCCTCCATATTCGCCAGACATGAACCCCTGTGACTTCTTTCTGTGGGGACACTTGAAAGACCAGGTGTACCGCCACAATCCAGAAACAATTGAACAGCTGAAGCAGTACATCTCATCTGCATGTGAAGCCATTCCGCCAGTCACGTTGTCAAAGGTTTCGGGTAATTTCATTCAGAGACTGCGGCATATTATTGCTACGCATGGTGGATATGTGGAAAATATCGTACTATAGAGTTTCCCAGACCGCATCGCTATCTGTTGTTGACAATTGTAACTACTGTAATTTCTAAAGTTTGTCTGCCTGAAAATGTACTGTTGTCCCAAGCATATTGCAACAAACGGTGTATTTCTATCGCTGCTCGCTTAGTTTGTATTGCGGTTTCAAATATACCGGTCATTTTCGAAACACCCTGTAGCTTTGCCAGCACGAGAAAGGCTTATTGCGAGAGAGGCTCGTGTTGCGTTTGGAATCTATATCAATTACTGAACAATATTTCGATAAAAGAATTTTTTTCCTTATGCAATCTTCTCACATACACAGCGTGTTGGGAGCTGCATATAAACATGTGGATAGATCAGTTTAAAGACAGTTTGCCCAATTCCTGGGCGATTTAGCACAAACACAGACTCATGAGCAGAAACATGAGGACGAAGTAATTACACGAGTTCTGACAGCAATCGGAGACAACAGAACATTTACAAACTTCGAAGCAGAGATCATAACATTACACAGGCTGATCTCAGAGCCAGAGTTCAAATAGGTATCGTCAAAGCCACGGCGCTGTCAGTGACTAGATTCAAAACCTACCTGGAGCACTTTGAGGAGATTTCAAATAGAAATTAACTCCTCTTCACTGCAAAATAGAATCTGCAGACTTGACCAGCAGGAAGAGTAGTGTGCATTTAATGTAATAAGCAGCATGGCACCTGGGACGTGTTTGTTGAAGAATTCGAGTTGGTGCTAAACCACCTCCCATACGACTCAATAGAGGTTGCACCAACAAAGGTCTTATCACACAGGGTGTTCGAGGACAGGAGAGAAAATTTTGCTCCAAGAAGAAATCAGTACGAAAATTCGAATGGCAATAGCATGAAAACTGAAATTCCGTAGACACAAACAGCTGTAACAGACACCAAAACCACAGGAGAAATTGAATCCATCAGCCGAAATTTGGTAATTTGTGGTAAGGTCTTATGGGACCAAACTGCTGAGGTCATCGGTCCCTAAGCTTATGTACTACTTAATCTAGCTTAAATTAACTTACGCTAAAGACAACACACACACCCATGCCCGAGGGAGGACTTGAACCTCCAACGGGGGGAGTCGCGCGGACCGTGACAAGTTGCCATAGAACGAGCGGCTACCCCGCGCGGCTCAGCGGAAACGAAATGATGATGACAAAAGCTGTTCGCCTCGTTTTGCACATGGCCAACGAAGAAAGCGATTGAATTTATCGGAACCCAACCCCAAACAGGAATCGTCAGTCCGGAGTTACATACGAGCGAGTACTAGGTATAAACGAGAGCCAGGTTTATACCACAACTATGCTGGAGTTTAAAGCGATCAGAAAGTTCGAGATGAACAACACCGAGATGGAGGCATGTCCCATCTTTACGATAAAACTGGTAAATGAGTATTGAGATTTATGTTCTATTTCTTGCATGTCATGAAAGTGCAAGGGCCTAGACATAGTCACACCTGCCACAATGTTTATGTCAGTGTTAAGGATTCCGTTGGGTTTATATGAATATTATTACTAAGCTCCTTGTGATGTATAAATGTGTTATTTTGTCTACCAATAAGAGCGTGGCTCGGTAATCCTGCAGTACAAGAATATAATCCCTCTTTCCTCAGATGCTCTAGATCAGGGGTGCTTAGCCCGTCGACCATGATCTTTTCTCAGATGTTCTAGATCAGTGGTGCTTAATTCGACGATCGTGATCGACTGGAAGATAGCCATGGCTTTATGAGTCGATCTTTCCAAGCCTTTGTCCGAGATCTATTCAAATGAGCTGTTTTTGTAAAATACTATTTTGTAAAAAGGAGTGTTTCTTATGGTATTTGCAGGTGGTAAATTTGACAACACTGTCTCCGCCTCTTCCGTCTCCATCTGCATTACAGCGCCTTTAACACTCACCCTAAGCAACAGTCTTTCTGTGTGATGAGATTACTACTGTGAACTGTAAATTGACGCTTTGTCAGCGGTGGTTTCCGTGAGCGGGCAGAGCGGTCATGGCTTGCTGCAGGACGAGGTGTGGTATGCGGTGTTGGGGAACTAGCTCCCCTTGCAGTAGGCTACACAAACCTCTGTTTTCGGGATTCCACGAAACAATAATGTGCACGGTAGAGGTCTCCATCTGACGTGTATGCTCTCATGTAGTTCCGCGAAAGTCCGGGAAACGTCAATAAAGCCGCCCAGGACACAGGGAGCAGCAGTATTAGAATTCCTTGAAGCGCGTTTGAGCATTACACTCACCAGTCTCCACCGACTGGCTACTGTAGTTACCCGAGCGTCGCTCAGTGGCCCGCTGTAGGATCATGGCACTCGAACGTGAGACGGAGGACAGTGTGAAAGTGAAACTTCATTTCAAAGAATGAATGCTGAATGCGGAAGACGAAGACCGCACCGCAATTTGGGAGAAATTTTCATCGGTGACTCATAAGGACGTCAGCTACGTGTACTGTGTTAAGTGCTCTGCTCTCCTTCTTACACATCCGCCGCCGCACATAAGAAGGTACATATCTGCAAGATACGACAATGTGTTAGTTCCAAAACATTACTAGTTTCGGTGAAAGCTAAGGTACGAGAGTAATACCAAAAGTAAGGTCTCCTATTTTTTTATAAGTACACAGACCTGCTTATTTCTACAATGGTTTACATCAGTTTACAGCTTGAACATTTAGCTATTTTTCGACATAATCACCATTTCTGATGATGCACGCCTTCCGTGGTGGCGCTACAGTCTGGAACTGCGCGACCGCTACGGTCGCAGGTTCGAATCCTGCCTCGGGCATGGATGTGTGTGTGATGTCCTTAGGTTAGTTAAGTTTAAGTAGTTTTAAGTTCTAGGGGACTGATGACCTTAGAAATTAAGTCCCATAGCGCTCAGAGCCATTTTAACCATTTTTCAATGCATTTTTGTAGACGCTGAGGCAGTTTTTGTATGCTCATGTCATACCAGCTCGCCGCCATGATGTTCAGATAGTTATGAACCTCTTCTTTCACCTCGTCGTCGGAGCTGAATCGTTTTTCGGCCAGATGTTCTTTTAACCTAGGGAACAGGTGGTAGTCACTGGGCGCCAAGTCAGGACTATAGGGAGGGTAGGTGATTATGTTCCACTGAAACTGTTGCAGGAGAGCAACGGTTTGCCGAGTGATGTGTGGGTGAGCGTTGTCATGGAGAATGTGTACGCCCTTGCTCAATATACCTCTTCCCCGGTTCTGAATTGCCAGTCTCACAGGTACTTGTCAGCGTCAATTGTGGTCCCAGCAATTCAACTCCTACGCTGAGGTGAAAGAAGACGTTCCTAATTTTCTGAACAGCATGGCGGCGAGCTGGTATGTCATGGGCATACAAAAACTGCTACAGCGTCTACAAAAATGCATCGGCAGAAATGGTGATTATGTCGAAAAATAGCTGATTGTTCAAGCTGTAAACTGATGGAAACCACTATAGAAATAAACAAGTCTATGTACTTATAAAAAAAATAGGAGACCTTACTTTTTGGATTACCAGAAATGGTTCAAAAGGCTATGATCACTATGGGACTTAACATTTGAAGTCATCAGTCTCCTAGAACTTAGAACTACTTAAACCTAACTAAGCTAAGGACATCACACACATCCATGCCAGAGGCAGGATTCGAACCTACGACCGTAGCGGTCGCGCTGTTCCAGACTGAAGCTACTAGAACCGTTCGGTCACTGCGGCCGGCTTGGTATTACCCTCGCAATAGAAAGATGTGTAGATATGTGCGACAGAGATCCTCGTCCATTTACATTAATATTAGATGCAGTATATCGCGCCTTCTGTGAGAAACTTGAAAACGTCGGTTCAGATGGGGATATGGGGACATAACCAATATTGTGCCTCATCTTACGACAGTAGCACGAAACATCGAAAGACATGTCAATGACTTAAGGGGCGAGAATGATGCCCAGCATAATCCAGGCCATGTGGATGTACAGTGGATATATGACCGAAATATATTGGAACATGTGCTACCTATCTACTGCCGCTCACTTTCTTTATCATGATTAGGGACTGCGAAATGTGGTATTGCTGACAACTCACTTTTCTGAGAAGAAAAAGATCTGGGGACTTTATTAAGAACTACGTCGAAGAAACATTACTCAAAATGATAGGATGAAAGCCCCAGCATTAAAATAAGATTTCACTTGTCGCTGACCGAAGCCGAAGCGCTAATATATGCAAGGCATTGCATTCCTGTCGGCATTATGTTTTGAGTACAGTCCTGAAATATATGTTTTATGACGGTTAATTGAATAATTAGGTTGCAGTGGTTTATTCCACGTCTTATGCTGTCCGTTTCATGAAGAAAACTGAACTAAAACCAAACTCCGTCCGTACAGCTCTTGGAAGGCGCAGCGGCACCGACCGGCCACCGCGTCGTCCTCAGACCACAGGCGTCACTGGATGCGGATATGGACGGGCTTGTGGTTAGCACACCGCTCTCCCGGCCATATGTGAGTTTACGAGACCGGAGCCGCTACTTCTCAATCTAGTAGTTCCTCAGTTTGCCTCACAAGGGCTGAGTGCACCCCGCTTGCCAACAGCGCTCGGCAGACAGGATGGTCACCCATCCAAGTGCTAGCCCAGCCCGACAGCGCTTAACTTCGATGATCTGGCGGGAACCGATGTTACCACTGCGGCAAAGCCGTTGACCACAAAGAAAACTGGTGATGTGAATTCGATACGGATAAGCCTGAACCAAGGAACGGAGAGTAGGTGGAACAAATTGTTTAGAGTGCCATAGTCTGTAACTAGCATGAGAATATCGGGGAGAAACGTCACTGAAAAACGTACTCACAAAAGAACTCGTCACATTTTTAGGGCCAATCAAAGAAGCAACAGGAGTGCTCGATGAAGAGAAGTTTCCAACAGTTCAGTTTGTTTTGCTATGGGCGCACAAACTGAAAAGACGTTGGAGTACAGGAACTGAGGATACAAAGGGAAGTTTAAATTACAGTAGACCGATATTTCTTCTTTAACTCCCGCTCCGTTTCAACAAAGGCAAATTGTACTTAACTGCAAAATGTAACTTTCAGTGTCACCGTTATTTTAGCAATACAGTACAACTTTCATATAACTGTCTACTAACTGTAGATACCACAAGCACTAAAAGAGCGTTGTCTGCGTCTCATAGAGTAGAAATTCAGACGTAACGCAGAATTGTAATACATCTGTGGTTACTCTTCCGATTACTCAAAGTTTGTTTGTTTACGATATAGATGGTATGTTGAATACTGTACGGCAAATATCTGATGAAAAATCAGTTCCTAATACGATAGAAAAAAATTGTAACTTGGCAGTAATATCTTACTCTGTTTTTGTGATAACTGTAATAATTTATTTACGGCCGCTGAGAGAATGTCACCCGCGTTCAGCAGTCAGAAAAATGTTGTGGGAGATGTATACTCAACATACCGTTGCGACTGACTTATATTTCATGCGAACGGATAGTGGTTACGACGATTATCGGCTTGAGAGATGGAAGCGTTAACAGTATTCTCTTTGCCGAGCTATCCACGAGTAATTTAGCGACAAGAATCTTTTGTGCTCCAGCCTCTAACGTGACTCGAACTGCTGCGGGGAAACTTAAGTCGGACGTACCAAGCGGATTAGATCGGAAACGAGTCGATTCATTGCAGTTACGCGAAAAGGGAATAATTTTAAGATAATTTTGTTCCTGTTAGATTTAAAATTTCTTACGTGGTGCAAAAAGGTGGGAATTTAAGGAAGTGGGACCAGGATAAACTGACTAAACCAGAGGTTGTACAGAGTTTCATGGAGAGCATAAGGGAACAATTGACAGGAATGGGGGAAAGAAATGCAATAGAAAAAGGATGGGTAGCTCTGAGGGATGAAGTAGTGAAGGCAGCAGAGGATCGAGTAGGTAAAAAGACGAGGGCTAGTAGAAATCCTTGGGTAACAGAAGAAATATTGAATTTAATTGATGAAAGGAGAAAATATAAAAACGCAGTAAATGAAGCAGGCAAAAGGGAATACAAACAGCTCAAAAATGAGATCGACAGGAAGTGCAAAATGGCTAAGCAGGGATGTAGAGGCTTATCTCACTAGGGGTAAGATAGATACTGTCTACAGGAAAATTAAAGAGACCTTTGGAGAGAAGAGAACCACGTGTATGAATATCAAGAGCTCAGATGGCAGCCCAGTTCTAAGCAAAGAAGGGAAAGCAGAAAGGTGGAAGGAGTATATAGAAGGTTTATACAAGGGCGATGTACTTGAGGACAATATTATGGAAATGAAAGAGGATGTAGAAGAAGATGAAGTGGGAGATACGATACTGCGTGAAGAGTTTGACAGAGCACTGCAAGACCTGAGTCGAAACAAGACCCCGGGAGGAGACAACATTCTATTGGAACTACTGACGGCCTTGGGAGAGCCAGTCCTCACAAAACTCTACCATCTGCTGAGCAACATGTATGAGACAGGCGAAATACCGTCAGACTTCAAGAAGAATATAATAATTCCAATCCCAAAGAAAGCAGGTGTTGACAGATGTGAAAATTACCGAACTATCAGTTTAACAGGCCACAGCTGCAAAATACTGACGCGTATTCTTTACAGGCGAATGGAAAAACTGGTAGAATCCGACCTCGGCGAAGATCGGTTTGGATTCCGCAGAAATGGAGGAACACGTGAGGCAATACTGACCCTACGACGTACCTTAGAAAATAGATTAAGGAAAGACAAACCTACATTTCTAGCATTTGTAGACTTAGAGAAAACTTTTCACAATGTTGACTGGAATACTCTTTTTCAAATTCTGAAGGTGGCAGGGGTAAAATACAGGGAGCGAAAGGCTATTTACAATTTGTACAGAAACCAGATGGCAAGAGTCGAGGGACATGAAAGTGAAGCAGCGGTTGCGAAGGGAGTGTTACAGGGTTGTAGCCTGTCCCCGATGTTATTCAATCTGTATACTGAGCAAGCAGTGAAGGAAACAAAAGAAGAATTCGGAGTAGGTATTAAAGTCCATGGAGAAGAAATAAAAACATTGAGGTTCGCCGATGACATTGTAATTCTGTCAGAGACAGCAAAGGACTTGGAAGAGCAGTTGAACGGAATGGACAATGTCTTGAAAGGAGGATATAAGATGAACATCAACAAAAGCAAAACGAGGATAATGGAATGTGGTCGAATTAAGTCGGGTGATGCTGAGGGAATTAGATTAGGAAATGAGACACTTAAAGTAGTAAAGGAGTTTTGGTATTTGCGGAGCAAAATAACTGATGATGGTCGAAGTAGAGAGGATATAAAATGTAGACTGGCAATGGCAAGGAAAGCGTTCCTGAAGAAGAGAAATTTGTTAACATTGAGTATAGATTTAAGTGTCAGAAAGTCGTATCGGAAAGTATTTGTATGGAGTGTAGCCATGTATTGAAGCGAAACATGGACGATAAATATTTTGGACAAGAAGAGAATAGAAGCTTTCGAAATGTGGTGCTACAGAAGAATGTTGAAAATTAGGTGGGTAGATCACGTAACTAATGAGGAGGTATTGAATAGGATTTAGGAGAAGAAAAGTTTGTGGCACAACTTGACAAGAAGAATGGACCGGTTGGTAGGACATGTTCTGAGGCATCCACGCGTCACAAATTTAGCATTGGAGGGCAGCGTGGAGGGTAAAAATCGTAGAGGGAGACCAAGAGATGAATACACTAAGCAGAATCAGAAGGATGTAGGCTGCAGTATGTACTGGGAGAAGATGAAGCTTGCACAGGATAGAGTAGCATGGAGAGCTGCATCAAACCAGTCTCAGGACTGAAGACAACAACAAACAACATGTGGTCACGTACACATATGTACATTTGTATCAATAAATTAGATGCTGGTATTTAAAAAAAAGAAATGTTATATAGGTCTATTATTATGAGAATTACGTAGGTTTCAGGTGGAGCTCCAAAGTGTTTCAAAATTTTTGTAATTGCATAATGCAAGCTATTTTCTCTTATGGATTACAGTGATGTCACGATTAGACACTACCACCCAGTTCCATCAGTTGGCGAGAGTATGTTAGGAGAGATACCAGCCAGCAGACACACAGAGCTGCTACTAAAACGATCGCAACAGCAGCGCGGCCACCGCGCCAAACGAGCGGCCTCTGCACTCCTCATTAGGGATGGCGGTTGGTTCGTTCATTTTACGGAGGTTTGTGGTAAGGTATTATGGGACCAAACTGCTAAGGTCATCGGTCCCTAAACTTAAAAACTATTTAATCTAACTGTAAGTAGGCTGTTTACGTTTTCTTATTGGTAACGCCACGTAGCGCTCTGTATGAAAATCATTGGCTGTGCTGTGTGCAGTCTGTGGCTGGTTTGCATTGTTGTCTGCCATCGTAGTGTTGGGCAGCGGCAGCTGGATGCTAACAGTGCGTAGCGTTGCGCAGTTGGAGGTGAGCCGCCAGCAGTGGTGGATGTGGGAGGAGAGAGGGCGGAGTTTTGAAATTTGTAAGAATTGGTGTCATGAACTGCTATATATATTATTACTTTTGATGATATTAAGGTAAATACATTGTTTGTTCTCTATTAAAATCTTTCATTTGCTAACTATCCCTATCAGTAGTTAGTGCCTTCCGTAGTTTGAATCTTTTATTTAGCTGGTAGTAGTGGTGCTCGCTGTATTGCAGTAGTTCGAGTAACGAAGTTTTTTTTTTTTTTTTTGAGGTAAGTGATTTGTGAAAGGTATAGGTTAATGTTAGTCAGGGCCACTCTCTTGTAGGGATTACTGAAAGTCAGATTGCGTTGCGCTAAAAACTATTCTGTGTCAGTTTAAGCACAGTCGTGTATAAATTGTTCTAAGGGGACGTTACATAACTTACGCTAAGGAAAACACACACACTCATGCCAAAGGGAGGACTCGAACCTCCGACGGGGACATCCGCGCGGACCGTGACAAAGCGCCAGAGACCGCTTGGCTACCCCGCGCGGTGTTGATTTTACGGGAAGGGACCAAACAGCGAGGTCATCGGTCCATCGGATTAAGGCAGGAAGGCCCATCCCTGCATTTGCCTGAACCGATTTAGGAAAATCAAGGAAAACCTAAATCAAGATGACCGGACGGAAGTTTGAACTGTCATCCTCCCGAATGCGAGTCCAGTGTGCTAACATCTGCGCCACCTCGCTCGATAGGAGTGGCGGTTACCGCAAAAACAACCCGTTTTCGGTTAAACCGGATTTTTCAACACAATTTTAACTGGACTACTAAAATCGCTCAAATTAACCGGTTTCTTAAATAGCTTATTTTCGGTATTTTGGTCCTATTATTTCCTGTACTGAGCGTAGAAATACAACGAAGATTGAAAAATTTTGAGTCCCTCAGGTTTAAGATACATAGAATTAAAATATTTATTTAAATAGGCAAATAAAAGAAAACTTAGTCCGTTTACCGTTTTCCCCTTTCCTATAAAAGTGATAAATGGCTGAATACTATTAAAAAATCACGAGTATTCTGCTATTGATTCTAATTATTTGAAACTCTGCTCGAAAATCATATTGTAATCGGGGATCATAACAGTATTTGGACATGACGCATGGTCAGTGCTAAAAAATGAAAACTGAGGTTTGAGAACTGTATTCTTCGTGTTAATTTGTCTGTCCTCAAGAGCTACAAGTAGATGAAAGCATGTTATGTAGACAGAGGCTGTTTTCTATTTTTACTGCAAAATGCGAACGAACTGTTGAGTTTTAAGTTTTTTCCTTATATTATGACACATATTCGTTGTGGCTCCTCATGTTTTTAATCTTTTAAAGCAAATGGGGCATTGCACTTCATTGATATTACACTTCGTAAAATCTGCACACTGCAATACAACTCATCTCTGAAGACGACAGTGAAAAGCTACCATACAGACCAAATGGAGCAAGTCTTGCAGATTGGATGTACACACCTGCCATTTACACTGAAGCACCAAAGAAGTGGAATATGCATGCGTATTCAAATACAGAGATATGTAAACATGCAGAATACGGCGCTGTGGTATGCAACGCCTACATAAGACAGCAAGCGTCTGGCGCAGTTGTTAGATCGGTTACTGCTGCTACAGTGGCAGGTTATCGAGTCTGAACGTGGTGTTATAAGCGGGGCACTAGTGATGGGATACAGCAACTCCGAGGTAGTGTACCGTAAATATCAGGAAACCGGTAAAACATCAACTCTCCGATATCGCTGCGGCGGACAAAGATCCTGCAAGAATGGGACGATGACGAGTGAAGAGAATCGTTCAACGTGACAGAAATGCAACCCTTCCGCAAATTGTTGCAGATTTCAATGCTGGGCCATCAACAGGTGTCAGCGTGCGAACCATACAATGAAACATTAACGATATGGCTTTCGGAGCCGAAGGACGTCTTGTGTACTGCACGACACAAAGTTTTACGCCTCGCCTCGGCCCGTCAACACCGACGATGGACTGTTGATGACTGGAAACAAATTGCTTGTCGGACGAGTCTCGTTTCAAATTGTATGAAGAGGATGGACGTGTACGGTATGGAGACTGACAGATGACACGTACATAAGCATCTCGTCTGATCACCTGCATCCATTAATGTCGATTGTGCACTGCGACTGACGTGGACTGTTCCAGCACGACAATGGGACACCCCAGACGTTTAGAATTTCTACAGAATGGTTCAGGAACACTTTTCTGAGTTGAAACACTTTTGCCGGCCACCAGACTCCCCAGACATAATCATTATTGAACATATCTGGGATGCCTTGCACGTGTGAGATCTCGACCCCCTACAGATTTATGGACAGCCCTATAGGATTCATAGTGTGAATTTCCTCCAGCAGTACTACAATCACTAATCTAGTCCATGCCATATCGTATTGTGACACTCCTACGTGCTCGCGGGGGCCCTACACGATATTAGCCAGGTGTACCAGTTTCTTTGGCTCTTGAGTGTAATAGGCCATCCCACACGCTAACCAGGTAGATTATTGTGTTAGCAATGCTATATTAGTTCTTATGCCAGGTGTTTCTGTTGACATTGTTATTAAAATAGCACTGTTCGCTTTTCCCGTTTTCTATAATGACGCAATATTTCAATGCAATGAAAATTTTACCAATAAAAAATTACTCGTTTTTAAAAAAAGGTTCATTTAAAAATGAAAAAATTAGCACTGCTCATGTGACTAATTGATATTTCGGTTTTTTACGTGGTTATTAGTAAAAAATGAAAATACCTGTTAAAACAGAGAGCAGACATATATCGAAAAATACCGGTAATTCAGAACTAAAATACTGGTATAAGTTTTTTCCGATCGCTACTCCCCAAGGCGCCTCTTCCGACCACAACTTGCCATTTTGAGCATTCGCACTCCGGCAAACCATGCCGAGCTTGGAGGACTCGAGCAAGGATGAGCGAGCAAAACGCCCAGTTTGCAGACCTCTTGTACACTTCACAGAGGAATGTTTATTACTTTGTGTTATCGAAACTAAGATTTCTGTTTGTATTTCCATGTCAAATAACCGCTTCGTCACTCATTTTCGAAACATTCACGATCAAAATAGTGCAACAATACGCACCACAGCTCAGTGACAATGCACCCATCACCGGCGAATAGTATGCTGTACTGATGGCAACGGACATCTGCAGACCATTACAGTGCGAAGTATCCCGATCGCTGCCGAGTGCTACCGATCAGAACTAAGGAGTCCACCATGTTATACTTATCACTCAGTAACGTGTTTATGAAAAATGAGTGCAGCCACGCACAGGAGAACATACTACTTCCATGATGAGTGGAGAACAGTTTTTTATTACACTGCATAAAGATAGGTGTATATGTTTGATACGTAATGCTTCTTAGCCACATCTGAAAACGGCAATACTGAAAGTCATTTTACAACAGTTCACTAAAACTTCGAATCGGAAGCAGTACTTTGTAGTGAGATGAAGAGGAAGAAGCCTTGTAACCTTAACCGTAAATTGCAATCACAGCAGTGGTTTTTTGTACAGCATGTACAAAAAAAGTCTTTCATCAAACACAGCATCATTTCGTGTATCAGAAGTACGATGGCACACTTGTTAAGGAATGGTTTCTGGCCGTTAGGGAGTCCTTGCCGTCTACATTTAGAAACAAGTTAGAGATAATATCAGCCATCACAGAAATGGCTCTTTCAATACCTACTATAACAAGAAAACGTGGAATGAATGGCGGAAAATATAAAAGGTCAACTGATAACAGATTTGCAATCCTACTTGCCTTTTTTTTTTTTTTTTAGTTAGAGGAGTCAGTAGATGCAGTCGATTTACCTCACGTTATGATTTTTGTAAAACTGATGTTTTCGGATTTTAGTCTAAAAGAAAACTTGTTTACGATTTTGACGTCGGAAGACACTGCACGAGGCGAAGATCTTTACGATGCATTCGAATCCTTCATTTCTGAATACAATTCGTCAATTTATAAATTTGCGTCTAACTGATGGAGGGCCTTTTATGGCAGGCAAACAGAAAGCATTTGTTACGATGTGTGCGAACTACGAAACTTTCCCGCCTTTCTTCACGTATCATTGCATCGTGCATTAGCAATCACTTTGTGGACATATCTTGAAAATGGCACAAGTCACGAATATTGTCACAAAAATTGCGAATTCAATTAGCTCACTGTCGCTGCAGAGAAGAAAGTTTTGAATGCTATTAGACCAATTGGATATGGAGACCTGCTACTGCACACCGAAGATCAGCTGTGTAGAGGTTTAGTTCAAAATAGGTTTAGAGTACTTCTGTGAGCGATAAAATCTTTTGTGTCTGAAAGAGAGGAAGATTACTCACAACTGTATGATCTGAACTGGTCATAAGATCTGATATCTGTAAGTAATAAGACACGTAAACTAAACGCGTTAAACAAAGAACTTCAAGAAAAACACTAAATAGTCGTAAGACTTATGTCATCTATTAAGTGTTTCATGCAAGAACTTGACCTTTGAGTGGCACAGCTACTGAAATTAAATGTGAAACACTTTCTTCAAATACAGTCAAAACTGCTATATTAATAAACATCACTGGATCAAAAACCTGCAAATAAGTGTAGGGCCAACCTGACAGCACTGAAGACAGAGTTTCAAAACCAGTTTTCACATTTCAAAATAAAGGAACCTTTTCTATCTTTCACAGTTCAACTTTTCAATAATGTGAATGTGGAAGATATTGCACGTAAAATTGGTAGTCTTTTCTGTTGTAGTAAGGGTGAACTTGAAGAGGAAATAATTCGATTTCGAAATGACGCTTTCGTAAAAAGTCAGAATACAATGAAGGTAAGTGATGCTAATTAGTGAGTGTAAAAACCTATCCTAACACTGTAAAAGAGGTATGTTATATTTATCGTTTTTTGGATCAAATCATCTATGTGAGGCAGCATTTTCAACGATGAAGATAGTGAAATCTAAGTGTAAAATCGAAGTGACTGATCCTTATCTTTCAGACTGCGTAAGGTTGACCCTGACAAATTATTCGCCAGATAATAAGAAATTTGCCAGTGTTATGCAAAGTCAAGTATCCCACTCAACTTTTTTCAACATTTATAACGGAGTATATTTTAATTCTTTCACTGTTGTAATATATTGAAAACTGAGTAGTAGGCCTACAAATTTTGATGGAGAGAAATTACCTATGTATTTTGTCTAGTTGAAATGGTTAAATTTGCCTACATTGCTGTTTCGTGCTTAAACCTTCATGAATTCTTAAGTCAGTAGATGTCTAAATGGAATAAATTGTACGTAGTAGATCTGAAGCCTAAAACGGTTGAGCACCCGTGTCCTACATGAAGCGCAGTGACAGGCAACGAAAGATGTCGGGGGTGCCCGCCTATATACTTTTTTCCCCAGTCCTACCACAATGCGACGGAGAAGGTAAAAGGAAGATCAAGTATCGTTCCTTTCAATTCTGAAATCGTAGAAGAGGCGCCTCTGTTTGTTTGTGTCGTGTCATATTACTATGATTATACTGTATCTTGTGAGACATTTAAATTTTCTGGAGACCACGGTTTCCTCTATTTATATAAAGTTTTGAAGGGTGAGGCTAAATTCACTGATGTAAGGATAAGTATGGAGTAGACGACATGTGGAGCATTTGTATATTTTTCTTACATGATCTGAGTAGTTATAAGAATGCAGACACTATTTTCATGAATGTGGCATATCGTCAGTAGAGAGTAAGGGTGTTGAGTCATTGACCAGAAGTTTTGAGTGAGGTTGCGAGACTTTTTATCAGATGCCAGTTTTCCAAGTGAGCACTGGTCGACAATGATTTTTATTCGTTTTACGGACAATGTTTTTATTCTCCGTGCCAGTTTGAACTGTTGCTAATAAGCCTGCAGGAACAATTTGATTCTGATGTTCTCGGCACCCAATATAAACTTTCTGTGTCGAACACACGTCTTACCAACATACAAGGGAAAACTAAAGAAAGAGCATCAAGGATAAAAGTATCATTCATGTATGTTTTTGTTTTGAGCGTGTGACTTCATACAGTGTAAAAGTTAAATGAAACTTCTGGTCTTCACATATTAAACCTTAACTATGTAAATAGTGTCGATGTCATTTTGATATTTACTGTTTTATTGTTAACTGTGGTGTTAAGCATTACAACTCTTATTTAAAATTTCATAATTACACACACTTGATTTTTGTTCAGAGTGAAACATAATCAAATTCTTTAAGAGGTTCACCAGGTGATTGGATAGAATTGTATTTAAGTACAAATATGCTTATAGGAATTTCCTACCATATTGCAGGAAAGGCCAGATGTGATGCGCGCAAAGGTGTGCGTAAGGGAAAGTGAGTGTCAGAGCAGAAGAAAGGTGGATTACTGGGTTGGCCAGCTGGCAGGGACCATACTGAACACGGAGATCGTTATCACTGCGCTAGCAGTGTTATTAACACGACTACCAAAGAAGCTACATTGGCCTTTCTCACATAACCTGCCAGAGGATCAACATACGAAGGTTGAATGAAAAGTAATGCCTCCACCTTCGTTAATTGAGTTTGGATGGGAATATTTTAATAAATCAATCGCAGAAGTAATCCTTAGAATGTGATCTTTAAATACCAATATTCACTTTTCCACATAATCACCAGCCAATTGGATACATTTCTGCCAATGATGAACACGTTTTCTGAAGCTGTCACGGAAGAAGTCGACACTGTTTCCACAACCGCAGTCTCACAGTTCTCTCAACGTCTTCATCAGAAGCATAATGATGTCGCCGCAGATCGTCTTTCTTATCGGGAACAGATGGAAGTGAGATGGTGCTAAATCTGGACTGTATGGAGGTTGCCGCACGGTGTTGAGATTCAGTCTCTGCTGTAGTAACCTTCGTTCACAGATCTTCCGATAGCCAAGCAAAGCAATAATGTGATCCACATTCTTGTGAAATGACGATTGTGCTTGCAGTTTCTCTCTGAGCGATACGACGATGGTCCTGAATCAATCCGTCAATATTTTGCTTGTGAAACTGATTGTTGCTGTCACAGGACGTCCAACTCTTTGTTTGTCACGCAGGTCACATTTTCCCGCCTCAACATCTTTAAACTTACTCGCCAACGACGCACAGTACTCACATCAACACAATCACCATAAACTGCTTTCATTCTCTAATGAATCTCCTTTGGGATGACACCTTCTGCTGTCAAGAATACAATGACTTAAATAGCATTGACCGACCGTCTGCGCAGGGTTCCGTACTTTACACAGTGACAACAAAATCGTTGAATGCTAAGCCTTCCCGCCAACAGGAGCTGTAGAAAGGAGGCTACGGAACAAACCAGTACCCACCGCATACCAATGCTGCCAACTGATGAAGAGTTACGAAGGCGAAGGCATTACTATTCAGTCAACCCTGGTACTAGGTCAGCAAGTCACAAATCGCATAATGGTCAGAACTGTCGTGCCAGAATTACTTTCGGCAGTTACGTCGAGAAGGAGTTAATTTTAAATAATATTTATGTTTTTTTAGATACAAAACTTGTTGAAAAACAAATATTGGTAGATGTATATAGTTTTTCATTTATCTGTTACAGAGGATTCTCCTCTTAAAAACGTACAATCCAAAGCAACGAACCAATGGAAACACTTTATTTTCTTGTATTTAGATTTTTGTTAATTCAAATACTGTAAAGATAATTATGTGATACATAAGGTTACGTACTAGCGTAAAATTTGTGTTCTCAGATAAAATTATTTTATACAGATGAGTCTGTCTCACAGTATGATAAACAGAGACACAAGAGTAGCAATTTTTGAGAAGATTTGTCGTGTAGAAACACCACTCTGGCTAAAAATACTTTAAATATTGATTAAAAGGAGTCGTACACGCAAAAAATTATTATTTGTAATGGTTACCTATTTCGGGCAGAATACGACCATCTTCAGATCATTTATACTGAATTCTAAACACAGAATCGATTTAGAGGAATGTTTGATAATAGTAAAATATAAAATACATATTATATTACAAAAATTAAAATTATTTTAAACTCTTTGCTGCTTGTGTATTTTACTTTCATTGATGACTACCTTAACAGACCTAGTTTGTTTTATGACAGTTGTTGTGCAGTGCCTCCCTTGATGTTATCTGATGGTTGTGCTCTATGATAACTAAAGGACGCTATTTCCCTTCTGTTCGTTTTTATTTTTAAAAATAATAATTTTAACTGCTTGTTTATAGCTATTTTAGGGATTTTTTATGACAAACAAGTATATGCACAGTATATTCTCACTTTCGACTGCTTATGCGTTCGTTTTATATTTTTAATTAACTAGATGGGTCCACGAGGATGTAATGTATGATAGTGATGTAACCGATACTTCTGTACATATGACATTATGTACGTCTGTTTTATGGAGTTTCCTGGAATGTTCATGACTGAAACCAACTCTGTTCGTAGTATCTTTTACATTTCGATCACTCATGCTCTCTGTTTTACGTTTTCAACTATCTCCATGGGTCAATGATATTTTGTGCCGTAGTCTCCGTTGATATAACGTGTTTTTCATGGTTTACATATTATTCAATCTATTTCACATGTTATCATGTTGCTTTCTTGGTCGCTGTCATCTGGGGGATATGGCATACATTATGAAAGTTGCCGAACATGTATGCCACTATTCTGTAACAGCTAGTCGCTGTCGCGACTTTGAATTCGTCTTCTGTTGAAATGTGCACATCGACATCTCCACTCTGCTTCCATGGTAAATAGCTGCTTCACTCAATCATTATTTTCACTGGTACTACGATCTTGTAGCAGTCTGCAATTCCTGAACTGCATTTCTACGTGTTTTCCTGCATGTTAGTACCTGTTTAATATCCAGTCGCTGTCGCAGCTCTGAAATTGCCTTCCGCTGAATGGCATACTTCGATAAGTTAACGGCGTCTCCATGGGAACTATTGGCATCGTTTAACTTTTATCTTTGCTGGCGTATGATCTACGAGTTTTCGACAAATCCCCACAAATGGCTATCATTGTTCTCCCAACGGATTATTATTAGTTACTTCTTCTATATACATTTTATCACATATTGACGAAATGCTGTTTATAGCACTTATTTTTTATAATGTAATGTACAGTTTCCTTTATTTGGCATTAGCCTTTGTGTAACTATTCTTTATATACTTTATTCTAAGAACTGTTTTAGTCCTGTATGCCTGACAGGCTATCGCTAATGTAATCGGGTATGCAGTGGGAAGAGTATCGCATATTTAAGCAACAACTACGTTGCTCTTCATAGCAATTGACGTTCGTGGTGTCATAACACCTGCTCCGTTTATAGCCAACCCTTATCATCATGGGTATAATTTCTTCTTTTACTATTTGCTTTATATCATGTACTTTATATGTTTATATGTTACACCGCTCTAACTCCATTCTGTGTTCATATGGCAGTATAAACGGTCTGAAGATGGCCGCATTCTCACCAAAACCAGTGACCATTGTAAATCGATAGTTTATTGCGTTTAAGACAGTTTTTAATCCATTTTTAAAACAGAATAATAGTTTACTGTGTTAGACTCAATTTTTACTGACTTGAACCCTCACAAAGTCAAATTTTTAAACAAAAGCAATTTTTCTTGACATGCTGTTGGTAACAAAAACAATTTTTCTTGACATTCTGTTGATGTGTTAATTTTTAAAATACTTATTTTCTGCATAGTTAGTAGTAAGTTATTTTTCTTGCACAAACACTTTTACCATTTTCACAAAGTTAAATCTTTAAACATAAGCCAGTATACTAGCATATCATTTTTTAAGTCTTTTTTTCTGACAGGCTTGTGTATTTAGTTATCCTTTTCTGCACAAACACTTTATCGTCCTTCACACAGTATAAAATGATTTTTTTACATTTTTATATTATGCTACTATTTCACCCTACCAAACAATTAATTTTTATCAAAGTCATACGTAGTTGTAAGTTTTTCTTGGGCCAGCTCCTGTACCTTAAATCACAGTATGTGAATCTGAAATATCAACTTTTTCTTCTGCCATTGTGCTTGCATGTCATTTTGATAAACAACTAATTCTTTGCAGTATTTTTCACTTAGCTACAAGTTTTTTGTGTAAAACCTTTTACCATAAATCTGTGGGTAAATTTAGACGTACGTTCTTACGTTTGCCTTTACATTGTCATCTAAATCTGTTAAGTTCAGTAAAAAAGAAGCTCCTAGTACCATGTTGTAATTTAGTTGCGTGAAAGTTGCGCTTGCATGGAGTGAATGTGGTCTAAATATAAGTAATTGTTTATATCCTTTTTAAGCTAATGCAGACATTTTTATGACTAAGGTAATCATGTTCAAATAGATATTACACGGAGACATGCTTTCCCAATTATTTGTATATAACGTAAAGAACTGTGGTGCTACATATTTAAATTAGTTACATCTTAAGTCTTTTTTCAGTATCCCTGTTGTATCAAACCTCAGCTGTCAAGTAGAGAAGGTATTAACTTATTTTTATTTTCAATTTTATATGAGCCTCAATTTTTCAATGTGTCTTAAAATTAGTTTGTTTCTGGCACTTGCGTATGCACAAGACGTGGTATACAGAAATTTCCTTTCTTTTATGTTACAGTAAAAATCTCATTAGCTATAATGTGTTTTACCAGTATTAGGTTTCAGTAGCAAGACGGTTAGGTTTCTTTTTCTTGTTACTGTAGGATCGATCAACTTTTCGAAAATGCCGAAAAAATAGAATCAATTACTTTTGACGGGATGCGGATGTGATTAACATAATTGGTGCAGACCGCTTCACGATCTCGTATCAGTTCAGTTACATGTATTTCATATATTAAGTAGGCAGTGTAACTGTTAGGTGGTGGCTGAAAGGTTCTCAGATAAAAGTATGAATCCCGGGACTACCTATTGCCACAATCGCGTTGAGAGAATAGCTTTGCTCCGGAGATGGGTGGGGTCCTTTACTGGTGCCCAGGGTCCAGTCAGCGTATTCTGAAGTTGCATGTTCCGGGAGTTAGTACCTGATGAACAACTCGAAGGGTGCATTAGCTACAAGTGCCCACTTTCGATACACCAAGTGTCTGTTCAAAATGGATGTCAATAAGAATGCTGCATTCTATTCCCCTAAAATAAGAGAAATTTAGCTCCTCCCCAACAGTATTTCTGTTCAGGTAATCCTGTGTATTGCTCCGTTTTACACGATCTGGAAGACTGTTCAAACAGGATACAACCTAGAAATTTTCTGTACGTACTTGTACAAGATGCAGCGTTCCCCTCTATTTTCATGTGTTCAGGCAGATGTACTTTCGTCAAATTGCCTACAAGCTTGCTGTCGCCCCTATAAAGAGAGTTTGGACTGATTACAGAAAACTATAAATACTGATCTTTCGTTTTCCTAGAAGCCGTCCAGTGACAACCATCAGTTGGTTCCACGTTCTCGTCCAGTGTTGACGGTACAGTTTGAAGCTGTAAATGTCGCTGTTTGATGTAGTATGAGGTGTCTGCATTCCGAGCAGTTCACATTTATGTGGTTGTTTGCGCGTCTTTAATGTGAAGTTCGTTGGGCTATTTCTGTCTTTCATTTGAAAATGTGAGTTTTGCAGATGAAGAACTTTGAACTGTTCTTTTTTCAGTCTTTCTAACGATGTCAATCGAAGTCCGACATTATGAGCTTCAGCTATTCATGTTAAACTTTGTGTTTTCATTTCCCAAGTGTGACTTTGGAGTAAGATCCCATGTGGTGGTTTGTAAAATCAGCGCCCATTTCTGAACAATACTTCTTACAACTTGTCCCATAACTAAGCGACCCTTATTTAACAATGGAGATCGGGACTATACACTATGGTGTTGTTTCAGTGTGATGGTGTTCCAGTTGTTGAAGTGCACAAACTTGTTTTTTGTGGTGACGAGTTGGTGGTGCTCGCAGGGTTTTATTTCAGAGCTCAAACCATTAGTAATGTAGATTAGTTTCATGACGATCCAGCCAGGATACACTACTGTACTGTATAAAGAAAAGTCGTTGTTTAACGTTTTTACCAAAAATCTCGAAAAGTACTTGATCGATTTACTTCATATATTTACACGATATTCTAATGAACATTCCGACAGACATAAGTCATATATTTTAATATATGTAATATGTAACCATCCATGTAAAATATAAAGATGAAAAGCTGTTACCAAAAATCTTGAAAAATCCTCGATCGATTTCTTTAACTTTGTAC
Source organism: Schistocerca gregaria (assembly GCF_023897955.1). Taxonomy (NCBI): domain Eukaryota; kingdom Metazoa; phylum Arthropoda; class Insecta; order Orthoptera; family Acrididae; genus Schistocerca; species Schistocerca gregaria. The sequence continues at coordinate 214,622,016 of NC_064931.1, forward strand.
ACAATACTCTAATGAATATTCTGAGAGATATATATTATATTTTTAATAGACACAATACTTAAATATGTATTTAAGAAATTAAGGGGAAGCGATATTTACAAAACTCTCAAAAAGATTTTGACTGATTTACTTCAAATTTTTACACATTACTCTGATGAATGTTCGGACGGACATAGGCTACATGTGTTGCATATACATAGCATATAAATATATGTGTAACATATAAAAGGGAACTGTTGTACACAAAAATCTTAAAAAGCTCGTCATGAATTTATTTCAATTTTTACACGATACTATACGGACGTAGGTAACATTTTTCTTACTATGTATGATACATAAGATCTGTGCAATGCGCAAAAGGGGACATGTTGTTACCAATAATCCCTAAGAGTTATTGCCAATTTATTTCAGATGCTAATACGTTACTCTAATGAATACTCTGAGAGACATGGGCTTCAAAATTTTTAATTGAATAATTTATAAATATATACACGAAGGGTCAGGGGAAAAGATAACGAAAGTAAACTTTTATGAACCTCGAGAAAAACCTAATTTATGTTCAAATGTAATAACATCAATATATAAGTACATACAACAATTTTTATTTCATAAATGAAACAACTTGGCTGTATCGAATGTGTAAATAGTGTTAATGGCATCTGGTGTGTTCTCAGAGCAATGAATTAATTTCCCAAAATGCAACCAAACGATACGTAGTTAGGTGAAAGGAATACGTAACCCAAGCGAGCAGACACAATAATTCTATAATTATCACGACTAAACGAATTTCTGGTTGTTATAATGTAGACAGTGCTCAGATCACGTATATTTAGTAGAGCGGCAGCAAATTAAAGAATTTCACAGCACCAGGAATGAAAACTTTTTCTTTTTTTTTGTGCCTTCGTCCTGCATCTGTGCAGGACCGGCATGTTTATGAACGGATTAGGCAGGGTTCATTTAAGGGGCTGCCGGATGCTGTTCTCTCGCCACCCCGATATTCCCCGGGACGGAACACATGTACCCCAACTGTGAGTAGTGTTACTCATGTGAAAGTGAGCGAAAGTTTTCTAAATGTTTGCAAATCGTGTAATTGAGGCGAGACTTCAGCACTAGCCCTGTAGTCAGCTAGAGGGATCTGGTAAATAGCCTAAAAACCACACCCAGGCAGGTCTACGCACCAATCCTCGTCGTTAATCCGCCAAATGGAATTGATACGAAATCTTTATAGCTTAGCCTAGAAAGTGGAAGGAGATCTAGACTAAAGAATGCAATTATTCTAGTTGGATTAAAGGGAACAGAAGATAACTGCAAAGTTATTGCGCACTAAACAAGTAAGGAATTCTGAAGTTAAACGTACCGTTATAAGCAGGTATGGGTAGTTCAAACAGTTCCTCCATTGATTATCGTTTCCTTTGTGCCCTTGTGGTAGGTGCCATTTTGTGTTCCTCCATGATAAGTTTTTCTTTTCGTGGTGTCCATATGGTGCCATATTGTACTCCTCTATGATAAGTCGTTTTTTATTTCAACATACCACAATGTTTGATTCAGGTGATATTATCTTAACAGGCTTCATTTTGAAAGGGAATTTTGCAGCGTACTTTGAGTCTAATAGCGTTTTCCAGTCTAACATTATTTCCTGATTAACACTAATCAGTGAAAATGGGTGACTTATATCTGGAAGCTTCCGTTACTTCCTCGAAGTCTTCACGTGACTTTGCGTTCCATAACCCTATATTTTTATCACACACTAGGTGGGAGTGGTCACACACACAGAATTTAAATTTGTTCTTCTTTAGATCAATGATTCGATTACGTAATGAATGAAGCAAAAGATTATAAAGATTTTATTTTGACCATCAGCAGAACCACAAAATACACAGAGCATTCCAGTTTTCTCATCCAAGGTGTAAGCGATGCGGAAAGGAATGACGTTAACTCATTTGCTTCCTCTTTCGTAATTAGTTCAGGATAAACATAAAAAAGGGTTCACCTGTTGCAAGAACATGGATATTGAACGAACATATCGAAAGTTTCTGCTTAAAATAAACGACATTGGTTTCTGTATTTACAGAGTTACATATTATGCTAATTCTATGCTGATAGCCACCTTCTTTCTATTTTTTTTTCTTGCGTCCAGTTCTACTAGTGAGAGAGACTGCAACAGAATTCTGTTCCCTCCGCCATCTCCTGGCCGGATGAGCCACTACTCACTTTCCTGCTTCTTTCCCCTGAGAAATTGACTTACCTGGTTATTTCCCCTTACAGCAAAACTTCGAATGCTACTATCTCTGGCCTCGATTGGTCCTTTTAGAGTTTAGCCATCTCAACAGATGTGTATACTCGGTCTAATTCAAGCAGTCACGAAAACTAAGTTTCGAAGAAAAAGTAACTTGCTTGGCTTTTCGCACAGATGTACTACAACATATAAACGGGAAACGTAATTACCAAAAATCTATAATAAAACATGGTTCATATGGTTCTGAGCGCTATGGGACTTAGCTGCTGAGGTCATCAATCCCCTAGAACTTAGAACTATTTAGCCTTAACTAACCTAAGGACATCACACACATCCATGCCCAAGGCAGGATTCGAACCTGCGACCGTAACGGTAAAGCGGTTCCACACGGTAAAGCCTAGAACCGCTCGGCCACACCATCTAGAATAGCTTTCGATGTATTTTCTTTAAATCTCTACACGGCATTATAATGAACATTTGGACAGCCATAGGCTACATATTTTTAATATTTCAGATACATACATTTATAGGCTTATGTAATATATAAAGGTGAAATGTTGTTACCAAAAATCTCGAAAGCTGTTGATCGATTTACATAAAATACTTACGCTATAATCTAATGAACATTCGGACCGACATAAGCAATATATTTTAATATATCTACATACAGTGTGGTCCATTGATAGTGACCGGGCCAAATATCTCACGAAATAAGCGTCGAACGGAAAAACTACAAAGAACGAAACTTGTCTAGCTTGAAGGGGGAAACCAGATGGCGCTATGGTTGGCCCACTAGATGGAACTGCCATAGGTCAAACGGATATCAACAGCTTTTTTAAAAAATAGGAACCCCCATTTTTTATTACATGTTCGTGTAGTACGGAAAGAAATATGAATATTCTAGTTGGACCATTTTTTTCGCTTTGGGATAGATGGCGCTGTAATAGTCACAAACGTATAATTACGTAGTATCACGTAACATTCCGCCAGTGCGAATGGTATTTGCTTAGTGATACATTACCCGTGTTAAAATGGACAGTTTACCGATTGCGGGAAAGGTCGATATCGTTCTGAAGTATGGCTATTGTGATCAAAATGCGCAACGGGTGTGTGCTATGTAAGCTGCTCGGTATCCTGGACGACATCATCCAAGTGTCCGGACCGTTCGCTGGATAGTTACGTTATTTAAGGAAACAGGAAGTGTTTAGCCAAATGTGAAACGTCTCAACCACGACCTGCAACAAATGATGATGCCCAAGTAGTTGTTATAGCTGCTGTCGCGGCTAATCCGCACATCAGTAGCAGACAAATTGCGCGAGAATCGGGAATCTCAAAACGTCGGTGTTGAGAATGCTACATCAACATCGATTGAACCCGTACCATATTTCTATGCACCAGGAATTGCATGGCGACGACTCTCAACGTCGTGTACAGTAATGCCTCTGGGCACAAGAGAAATTACGGGAGGGTGACAGATTTTTTTTACACGCGTTCTATTTAGCAACGACGTGTCATACACCAACGGCGGTAACGTAAATCGGCATAATATGTATTATTAGGCAACGGAAAATCCACGTGCGCTGCGACAAGTGGAACATCAGCGAATTTGGCGGGTTAATGTATGGTGCGGCATTATGGGAGGAAGAATAACTGGCCGCCATCTTATCGATGGCAATCTAAATGGTGCCATGTATGCTGATTTCCTACGCAATGTTCTACCGACTTTACTACAATATGTTTCACTGCATGACAGAATGGCGATGTACTTCCAACATGATGGATGTCCGGCACATAGCTCGAATACGGTTGAAGCAGTATTGAATAGCATATTTCATGACAGGAGGATTGGTCGTCGAAGCAGCATACCATGGCCCGCAAGTTCACCGGATCTGAACTCCCCGGATTTCTTTCTGTGGGGAAAGTTAAGGATATCTGCTATTGTGATCCACCGACAACGCCTGACAACATGCGTCAGCGCACTGTCAATGCATGTGCGAAAATTACGGAAGGCGAACTACTCGCTGTTGAGAGGAATGTCGTTACACATATTGCCAAATGCATTGAGGTTGACGGACATCATTTTGAGCATTTATTGCATTAATGTGGTATTTACAGGTAATCACGCTGTAACAGCATGCGTTCTCAGAAATGGTTGAAATGGCTCTGAACACTATGGGCCTTAACTTCTGAGGTCATCAATTCCCTAGAACTTAGAACTACTTAAACTTAACTAACCTAAGGACACCACACACATCCATGCCCGATGCAGGATTCGAAACTGCGACCGTAGCGGTGGCGCGGTTCCAGACTGTAGCGCCTAGAGCCGTCTCAGAAAAGATAAGTTCACAAAGGTACATTTATCGCATTGGAACGACCGAAACAAAATTTCAAACATACCTACGTTTTGCATTTTAATTTAAAAAAACCTACCTGTTACCAACTGTTAGTCTAAAATTGTGAGCTATTTGTTTGTGTTTATTACAGCGCCATTTATCACAAAGCGAAAAAAGTGGTCCAACTAAAACATTAATATTTCTTTACGTACTACACGAATAGGTAATTAAAATGGGGGTTCCTAACGCAGTTGATATCGTTTGACCTATGGCAGTGCCATCTAGCGGGTCAACCATAGCACCATCTAGTTTCCCCCTTCAAGCTAGACAAGTTTCGCTCTTTGTAGTTTTTTTTTCGTTTGACGCTTATTTCGTGAGATATTTGGCCCGGTCATGATCAATGGACCACCCTGTATATAGAATGGGCAAACGTTGTTAACAAAAATCTCGACTAGGTTTTGAGCGGTTTACTTTAAAATTTTACCTTATACTCGAATAAACATTCAGACATACGTAGGCTGTATTTTTTTAAACGGCTTAGGTTTTCTGTGACCCTAATGCGAGATAGAAAATACAATGCTGTGAAGTCAGTATCAACTACGTAAGAGAACATTTATTCCAAGACACAAATAGTTTCTCCCGTATACATACTTTCTCGTTATATGCAATTTCAAATAAAAAATTGTTTACACAGCCATGTGCTTTTCTGCTTTCTTGTTCGCAGTCGGTTTTACAGAAAAAAAAAAGAAAATCGTATTTATGGCTTACTGCTTAAGATTGGTATACTGCTACAGAATATCAGTCGTCCGAAACTTTGTTATTCTGTCCATTCACAGGTTAAAACGATGTTATATACTGCCATTGAAGTTACTATCCTCACAGGAACAGCAATTGGGATGCCGTCTCTCATACTCCGTAGACCTATATTCCCAACCGATTTACTCATTCAATTTAAGCGGCTTCAATTCCCAATCAATGCTTAGTTTACACTAACAATCAACAAACTAAAATTTAGAGAGAGGGGTAGTTGGACAGATAGGACGGTCGGGGAGATAATGTACATAGAGAGGGGTTAGGAGGAAATGGAGAGACAGGAGGGAAATTATTGGTACGCAAAGAGAGGGTGGAAAGAGGACGAGATGGACCAAGAAAGGGGAGAGAAGAAGAAGGAAAGGAGCCAGGATAGCTATATTGAGAAATAAATATGTATAAGTGAAGAATAATGATGTAGAATCTTAATAAAGGTTTTTTATTTAAAAAGCCTTAAGAGTTAACACATAAAAAATTCCGAGGCATTACTTGTCGGCACACCCTCGTATCCTCCACTGCCTTAGGTTCTGTTAGAGATTTATGATCACTTGTTCATATTGTCACGTAGAAGAAGGTGTAATTAGATGAATGACGAACGCTAACTTCACTTAACGAAGGTTTATTCAAAACTTGCACATACAAGAGCGAGGAGCGAGCTGCCTCCGGCCAGAACACATACGGTATATATACAGTTACAGACCTCCCCCCATGAACCATGGACCTTGCCGCTGGTGGGGAGGCTTGCGTGCCTCAGCGATAGAGATAGCCGTACCGTAGGTACAACCACAACGGAGGGGTATCTGTTGAGAGGCCAGACAAACGTGTGGTTCCTGAAGAGGGGCAGCAGCCTTTTCAGTAATTGCAGGGGCAACAGTCTGAATGATTGACTGGTCTGGCCTTGTAACAATAACCAAAACGGCCTTGCTGTGCTGGTACTGCGAACGGCTGAAAGCAAGGGGAAACTATGGCCGTAATCTTTCCCGAGGGCATGCAGCTTTACTGTATGATTAAATGATGATGGCTTCCTCTTGGGTAAAATATTCCGGAGGTAAAATAGTCCCCCATTCGGATCTCCGAGCGGGGACTAGTCAAGAGGATGTCGTTATCAGGAGAAAGAAAACTGGCGTTCTACGGATTGGAGCGTGGAATGTCAGATCCCTTCATCGGGCAGGTAGGTTAGAAAATTTAGAAAGGGAAATGGATAGGTTAAAGTTAGATATAGTGGGAATTAGTGAAGTTCGGTGGCAGGAGGAACAAGACTTTTGGTCAGGTGACTACAGTGTTATAAACACAAAATCAAATAGGGGTAATGCAGGAGTAGTTTTAATAATGAATAGGAAAATAGGAATGCGGGTAAGCTACTACAAACAGCATAGTGAACGCATTATTGTGGCCAAGATAGATACGAAGCCCACACCTACTACAGTAGTACAAGTTTATATGCCAACTAGCTGCGCAGATGACGAAGAAATTGAAGAAATGTATGAACAAATAAAAGAAATTATTGAGATAGTGAAGGGTGACGAAAATTTAATAGTCATGGGTGACTGGAATTCGGTAGTAGAAAAAGGGAGAGAAGGAAACGTAGTAGGTGAATATGGACTGGGGCAAAGAAATGAAAGAGGAAGCCGCCTGGTAGAATTTTGCACAGAGCACAACTTAATCACAGCTAACACTTGGTTCAAGAACCATAAAAGAAGGCTGTATACATGGAAGAAGTCTGGAGATACTGACAGGTTTCAGATAGATTATATAATGGTAAGACAGAGATTTAGGAACCAGGTTTTAAATTGTAACATTTCCAGGGGCAGATGTGGACTCTGACCACAATCTATTGGTTATAATCTGTAGATTAAAACTAAATAAACTGCAAAAAGGTGGGAATTTAAGGAGATGGGACTTGGATAAACTAAAAGAATCAGAGGTTGTACAGAGTTTCAGGGAGAGCATAAGGGAGCAATTGACAGGAATGGGGGAAAGAAATACGGTAGAAGAAGAATAGGTAGCTTTGAGGGACGAAGTAGTGAAGGCAGCAGAGGATCAAGTAGGTAAAAAGACGAACGCTAGTAGAAATCCTTGGGTAACAGAAAAAATATTGAATTTAATTGATGAAAGGAGAAAATATAAAAATGCAGTAAATGAAGCAGGCAGAAAGTAATACAGACGTCTCAAAAATGAGATAGACAGGAAGTGCAAAATGGCTAAGCAGGGATGGCTAGAGGCTTATCTCACTAGGGGTAAGATAGATACTGCCTACAGGAAAATTAAAGAGACCATTGGAGATAGGAGAACCACTTGTATGAATATCAAGAGCTCAGATGGAAACCCAGTTCTAAGCAATGATTGGAAAGCAGAAAGATGGAAAGACTATATAGAGGGTCTATAGAAGGGCGATGTACTTGAGGACAATATTATGGAAATGGAAGAGGACGTAGATGAAGATGAAATGGGAGATACGATGCTGCGTGAAGAGTTTGACAGAGCACTGAAAGACCTGAGTCGAAGCAAGGCCCCCGGAGTAGACAACATTCCATTGGAATTACTGACGGCCTTGGGAAAGCCAGTCCTCACAAAACTCTACCATCTGGTGAGCAAGATGTATGAAACAGGCGAAATACCCTCAGACTTCAAGAAGAATATAATAATTCCAATCACAAAGAAAGCAGGCGTTGACAGATGTGAAAATTACCGAACAATCAGTTTAATAAGCCACGGTTGCAAATTACTAACGCGTATTCTTTACAGGCGAATGGAAAAACTGGTAGAATCCGACCTCGGCGAAGATCAGTTTGTATTCCGTAGAAATGTTGGAACACGTGAAGCAAGACTGTCCCTACGACTTATCTTAGAAGCTAGATTAAGAAAGGGCAAACCTACGTTTCTAGCATTTGTAGACTTAGAGAAATCTTTTGACAGTGTTGATTGGAATACTCTCTTTCAAATTCTGAAGGTAGCAAGGGTAAAATACAGGGAGCGAAAGGCTATTTACAATTTGTAGAGAAACCAGATGGCACTTATAAGAGTCGAGGGACATGAAAGGGAAGCAGTGGTTGGGAAGTAAGTGAGACAGGATTGTAGTCGCTCCCCGATGTTATTCAATCTGTATATTGAGCAAGCAGTGAAGGAAACAAAAGAAAAATTCGGAGTAGGTATTAAAATCCATGGAGAAGAAATAAAAACTTTGAGGTTCGCCGATGACATCGTAATTCTGTCAGAGACAGCAAAGGACTTGGAAGAGCAGTTGAATGGAATGGATAGTGTATTGAAAGGAGGATATAAGATGAACATCAACAAAAGCAAAACGAGGATAATGGAATGTAGTCGAATAAAGTCGGGTGATGCTGAGGGAATTAGATTAGGAAATGAGACACTTAAAGTAGTAAAGGAGTTTTGCTATTTGGGGAGCAAAATATCTGATGATGGTCGAAGTAGACAGGATATAAAATATAGACTGGCAATGGCAAGGAAAGCGTTTCTGAAGAAGAGAAATTTGTTAACATCGAGTATAGATTTAAGTGTCAGGAACATATTTCTGAAAGTATTTGTATGGAGTGTAGCCATGTATGGAAGTGAAACATGGACGATAACTAGTTTGGACAAGAAGAGAATAGAAGCTTTCGAAATGTGGTGCTACAGAAGAATGCTGAAGATTAGATGGGTAGATCACATAACTAATGAGGAAGTATTGAATAGGATTGGGGAGAAGAGAAGTTTGTGGCACAACTTGACCAGAAGAAGGGATCGGTTGGTAGGACATGTTCTGAGGCATCAAGGGATCACCAATTTAGCATTAGAGGGCAGCGTGGAGGCTAAAAATCGTAGAGGGAGACACTAAGCAGATTCAGAAAGACGTAGGTTGCAGTTGGTACTGGACGATGAAGAAGCTTGCACAAGATAGAGTAGCATGGCGAGCTGCATCAAACCAGGCTTAGGACTGAAGACCACAACAACAACAACAGTTACAGAACACTCCAGTGATTCTTGACATTTGTGGATACTTCTAAAATGTACGCGAACCGAATGTAAAAATTTAAATTTTATACTTCAGGTAAGGTTTGAACTCAGGACCCTCCATGCAACAGTCTAGTACCATAAACACTACACCATGGTGACTGAGCTGTACAGCTTTTCCTGTGACAATATTTTCTGACGTGAAACACAACTCTGCTACTGAATAAATTCTTGTAACTCTCATTTTAGTGTCCATGTTTACTAGACAATTTTGTCTTTATTTTGCTCCATACCTCCTTCCAAAATATGAAAAGCAAGGAAATTGCAGTAGAAGACGTCCTCTGTTATAGTTATAAGAAGGGTTTTTGCTGTTTTTGCTGATAACTTTCGACTCGGTCATTATCGGAGCAGGACACTTGCTCAAACTGATGCATTCACCCTTGTGCATTGCCCACGGAAGTTTTTAGCAACATTTCGGAATCACCCTGTATATAACGGGTGTACCTCCTAAGAGTCATCAAATATATTTTCATTGATGTTTCGGCAAGTATTTGCAATTTAGCCTTTGCAGTGTGTAACTCGAATCAGCCCAAACAAATATTGCTCATCATGTCTTTCATGCGACGCCCAGTGTCGGCGGAAAGCGTCTGTTTCAATGCGTCTGTTTGGTTCCCCTTAAAAAAAATCATTTTTGAAGCGGAATCTTACGCGTCCATTCGATAGAGCGCTCCCAACTCAGACTAGTGCCATATTCGTTTTGTATGGGGTGGAGGGAGGGGGGGGGGGGGGGGTGACGATAAAACAGTTTCCGTTCGTACGACGTACAGTCCAGTATCGGCATACCAATCAGGCAAAGTCGCCGTGAGCAGTGAAGCAATCATGTCACCGACCCACCAGGTTGAAGACTCCCGTTTGGTAAAACATCGTGTTCTGCTGCGTGAAGAATTCCGTAATTGCCTCCTGCACGTCTTCGTCCGACAGGAATCGTCGACCCTTCAAGGCCTTTTCTACGGGACACAAGACGTGGTAATCACATGGGAAGAATTTAAGACTACAGGTAGGGTGTTCCAGTGTCGCCCAATTGTCCGTCATGAATGAGTCTGGCCTCCAAGATGGGTTTCTATCCGTGTCTGTTCATCGGCAGACAAGAAAAGAAAACAGCACTTTGATCCTGTCTGGAGCATTTGGTAATAACCGTATCAGAGTTCACGCTTCTGCATATACCGCAAGTATGAGGGGCGTTTGAAAAGTCCGTGCAAAAATAAAAACTACTTACGTGTTTGGGGTAAGCCTTTTTTTATTTTTCGACATAGTCTCCGTTTAGACTTACACACTTCGTCCAACGCTGTTCTAATTTGTAGATCCCTTCCGAAAAATATGAATTGTCCAAGTCTGCAAAATAGCTGCAATTACCTCCTCGTTTGAACAAAATCTTTGTCCCACCAGCTATTTTTTCAAATTGTGGAACAAATAGCAGTCTGAGGGAGCCAAGTCTGGAGAACAGGGGGGATGTGAAATGAGTTGGAATCCTATTTCCAGTAATTTTGCGACCACAATGGCTGAGGTTTGTGTTAGTGCATTGTCGTGATGGGAAAGGACATTTTGGTGGTCCAATCACCGCCGTTTTTCTTGCAGCTCGGATTTCACACAGTCCAATAACATGAATAATATGCATCTGTAATAGTTTTACCCTTTTCCAGATAGTCAATGAAGATTATCCCTTGCGAATCCCAAAAGACAGTCGCCATAACCTTTCTGGCCGATGAAATGGTATTCACCTTTTTTAGTGCAGATTCTTCCTTGTTAACCCATTGTTTAGAACGTTGTTTGGTCTCAGGAGTATAGTAATGTATCCATGTTCCACCCACAGTGACGAAACGACGCTTAAAGTCCTGCGGATTCTTCCTGAACAGCTGCAAACCATCCTTACAACACTTCACACGATTCCGTTTTTGGTCAAGCGGGAGCAATCGCGGAACCCATCTTGCAGATAGCTTTCTCATGTCCAAATGTTTATGCAAAATGTTATGTAACCGTTCATTCGAGATGCTCACAGCACTAGCAATCCCACGCACCTTAATTCTTCTGTCATCCATCATGGATTTTCTGGAGTAGAAACCCCCACAGGGCGTCCAGAACATTCAACACCAGATTCGTCCATATGGGCACTCCGAAAATTTTTAAATCACTTATAAACTGTTCTAATCGTAGGTGTCAGAGTCACCGTAATGTTTATCAAGCTTCTCTTTAGTCTTCCGAGGCGTTTTGCCTTTCTTAAAGTAATGTTTAATCACGACACGAAATTCTTTTTCGTCCATCTTTTGACAATCACTCGACTTCCTTAATCCACACGAATGCCAAACACAAATAAATAGACCAATATGGCCGAAACTGCGTGTGAGTTCTTTCCAAAGATGCTACTAACTAAACATGACCTCAATACGCACCGGTGGTGCCACCTCTAGGACTTTGCACGGACTTTTCAAACGCCCCCCGTACGTCGTTAAGACCCGAATGCCACACTAATCCCTTGCACGTGCACTGCAGCAACGTCCTCAAACGAAAACTTTTTGGTCTTCCCCTATATTAACAGCGACAGTAAAACAAGAACAATAACCGGTAATTCAGAAGCGACAGAACAGCGCTATTGCATGGCGGTAGCAGTCAGCACGGAGCAGGGCGATGCTGTCATTGCTCCAGAATCGGTTATGCTTCGTGTTTTACTGTGGCTGTTAATCACGGGTGGCTATAATTAAGCGGCAGTTACTCACAGAGGTACAGTGTGGACTGTAATTACCGTATGGCAACGAAAATTGGTAGATATTCCAATGCGTAAATGCGGAACCAATTTACGCTGGGGGGGGGGGGGGAAGTTCCGATTTTCGGCACAACGTGCAAGTCTGGATCTGTGAATACAAGGAAGAATAGAAATATTTCCATGTGTAATGGATTAGGTACGGGACGGTTTGAAGTGTCTTGTCAGACTGGTTGTGCTTCGCGTTCTCATATTACCCTTCAGTTTGTACATGTTTTATGAACATCATTGCGTGCTATTTTGTTGAAAACTGACATTCTGCACTCGTGGCTGTGTACAAAACATAGGTTGACTCTTACATAAAAGATTAGAGCAACCAGCCACTTTCTCCAATGCCATTTATTTATTTAAATAGCGCCGTAACCAGTTGCGAACATTACAGTTCATCTTCAGACTACTAATTCACGTAAAGATACATTTTACATTAGCTTTCACTTTTTGTTTTCCCACATGATGAAATTTCCTTGGGTGGTGGTGCCCTACAATCAAAGCAAGATGTGAGACAATGTCTGTTTAGCTGTAGTTGGCCGGCCGGAGCGGCCGTGAGGTTCTAGGCGCTACAGTCTGGAGCCGAGCGACCGCTACGGTCGCAGGTTCGAATCCTGCCTCGGGCATGGATGTATGTGATGTCCTTACGTTAGTTAGGTTTAATTAGTTCTAAGTTCTAGGCGACTGATGACCTCAGAAGTTAAGTCGCATAATGCTCAGAGCCATTTGAACCATTTTTCAACTGTAATTGTGCCTCACAAAGACAGTTAAAAAGACATTTTCTCACATCTTGTTTTGGGTGTAGGGCACCACCACCCCAAAGAAATTTCATCATGTTGGACAACAAAAAGTGAAACCTAATGTAAAATGTATCTTAACGTGAATTAGCCGTCTGAAGATGAACTGTAATGTTCGCAACCGGTAACGGCGCTATTTAAATAAAAAAATGGCAGTGGAGAAAGGGGCTGGTTGCTCTCAGCCTTTATGTAAGAGTCGACCTATATTTTTTACACAGCCACGGGCGCAGGATGTCAGTTTTCTACAAACTGTTCGCAAGCGGTAACGGCGCTATTTAAATAAATAAATAGCATTGAAGAAAGTGGCTGGTTGCTATCATCTTTTACGTAGAGTCAACCTACAAGATAACTATGCTATACGCCACGTAGGATCATCCTTGTGTAAGCCAGGCTACGGAACAGCTGACAGTTTTTGAGACGGTTGCACATATTGTTCTGACGATAATACTTGTCATACTATTGCAAGTAATGAGCTTTTGATCCAACTTCTACAAGTGCAACTGGACAATTTCCTATATGACCGTCAATCTGCGAAATTACCGTCTACAACCTGGCTTGCACACGGTGACGATTTCAACAATGTACTGTTATTGTTCTGGTACCGACGAATGCATGTTGTTGAATGACTACAGTTAACGACTCTTTCCAATGATTATTCACCGCCTTATCATATTTTGAACGATCTGAAGACGATTGTAGATAGCAATGGAAACTAGTTATGGAAATGAAATTTTGACAGGAAAATTGCAGTCTAGGCATTAGAAGGTTTTAGATTCAATAATTTTTTATTTAATAAACCACCTTAAAATCGCCGTCTCCTCCCCCCTTGATGATGTCAGGCTTCACGGATGCAATTTTTAAAATATATTTCTAAGATCCAAATCTCGAAAAACCTTGAAAATGTCTTGATATTTTTATCCATTTCAGAGGGGAAGAGGTTCAAATTTACCTTACTAGCACATGTAAAATGTGCACGTAAAATGCAGCCTCAGTCGAAAACGTAGTTTACAAAGTGACGTAGCACTGATAAATATCTTACACAGTGTCTCCGTTATGATCAGAAAGGCTCTAGAGTCCCCATGTTGTAGCACTTAAGTACAAGCAAAATTTTTGTGCACATAAAATCCGGTAAAATTAGTTTTATGTTATTTCGATTTGCTGCATCATTCTACCTTCCTCAGCATCTTTAAAAAAAATCCAAAAATTGCAGCATGCGAAAATATTCGCGCTTTTTAATGCTGGGAGAGAAGGAGACAGTGGCACTGGAAAATAGACTGTAACAGAACAGTGCTTGGAAAAGACTGAAGGAGACAGTTCCAGTGGGTGGGGAGGGGGGGGGGGGGGGCGGGGTAGAGGCGGGAGAGAAAATAGAGACAGGAAGTTGGTGAGAACCAGTGATAATGAGAGACAGAGTATATGACAATGACTACGAGGAAGAGAGACATAGTGACAGTGATGAGAGACAGCAGCAGTATGAAGAAAGGAATGAGATACGCTGAAGAGCCAAAGAAACTAGTACACCTGCCTAACCCTCGCATTACCAAGCGTGGTGTTCTGACTACCCCAGGTTGATTTTTTCCCTATAATAATGTTATCTGAAGGGCCACATGTCTGTGGTTTCATGACTTTGTACTAAAATGATTGACGTTGAATTCACACTCACGACTGTCTATTTTTTTTGGCTTTATCATTGTTATTCAGGTCACTTATTGGTGGGATGGTGAGACTGCCCCTATTGGTATGAACCATCTAATTTTCTTATTTGTAGAAAAAGAAGATTTTGGGAAATATATCTGTCATTCATCTTCTTTGTTGAATTTTGCCATGGATCCAATGTTTGTTATTGTTGCTGGTTACTATTGTTGAGTTGAATTTGACGTTCACTGTTGAGCTGACATTACACGAGTCAGTATTTCATCTGCAAGTAAGGATGTCCAAAGGACTTTCTAGCGAAAAGATCATGGAAATTCTATACAATTCTGATGTCAGTGGCGATGAAAATGATTGGGACATTGATAATGAACTGAATGAATACATGGAACCTCTTGATAAAGACCATATCGTAGCATCAGATGAAGCTGATGATGAAATATCAGAAAATACTACACATTCATGTGAACATATAGAACAAGAAGAAGACGAAGACAATGATGATGAAGAAGAAGAACATAAAACACTGGAGATATGTCTGTTTTTAGAAGTGGACTACAATTTTCTAGTGAACCACCAAAAGGTGGGTGGTGTCGATGTCGCAACATTTTGAACGTAACACCTGGTCCAGTGAATGATGGAAAAACAATCAAAACAATAACAGAGTAATTTTTATGATTTATCTCACTGGAAATCGTGAGCATCATTGTAGAAGAAACGAACAGGGAAGCCAAACGATTAATTTCTTTGTGGAATGCAGCTCATTCTTCGAACAAAATGACATGGAGAGATATAAATGCAACTGAAGTGTACCCTGTATTAGCAATTCTAATATGAGCTGGTCGAACTCATGGACGTCGCACAAGTGCTTCCGATCTGTGAGGAGGTAATGTTGCCTTCCGGCAAACATTCTTTTCGGCTGCCATGTCAAGAAACCGATTTTTGTCTGCACTAAAATTCTTGCGATTTGACAACAGAGACACAAGAGAAACTGCCCTTTTAGTGTTTATATGAGGAGCATGCATGACAAGTATGGCATTAAAATTTGGGTTTGTGCTGATGTGTAGACGTCTTACTCATTACGGATCCAAATTTACACAGGAATGGTGCACAATACTCGGGAAGTGAATCAAGGACAGAGAGTTGTTTTGGATCTAATGGAACCATTTCTGAATAACGGTAATGATGTAACAACTGATAATTTTTTCACCAGTTTTCCATTGGCTGCTGAACTACTAAAATGAAATACGACAATGGTTGGTACCTTGCATTCAAATAAGAAACAGATTCCGAATGAATTCCTGCAAACAGAAAGAGAGCAGTTCAGTCTTAAATGTTTGGTTTCACAAATGACTTGACCGTAGTTTCCTATGTTCCAAAGAAGGGAAAGGCAGTAATACTGGTCAACAAGATGAGAGAGAAGTTAGTGGTGAAGAAAGTGAACACAAACCCGAAATCATACTGCACTACAACAAAACCAAAGGTGCTGTAAATAATGGGGACAAAATGACAAGAGAATACAGTTGTGTTAGAGGAACGAGGCGGTGGCCACGAAGAATCTTCATGGAAATGATAGATTTGCAGCACTGAATGCATATATTCTGTACACTCAAAGATTTTCTGAATGGTAGAAGAATAATTGAAGCCGGCGTAAACTCTTCACGACTGAACTGGCATTTGGCCTCAGCAGCAAAGACAGCATGGAAGAAACAGCCAAAAATATCAACGGTCTTCATAAAGATGCACAAGATGCACTGAAAGCTTGTGGTATTGCAGTTCCTACAGCAGTGATCCAGACCCAGTGTTCCAAGTTACCAACGTCACAATGATGCCAAGATTGCAAGAGAAACGAAGATCGGAAAAGAAACATGCAAGAAACCTATTTGTGATATATACAGAGAAGAAACTGTTACTGTGAAGTGCATGCAGTGCAAAAATGTACTTGACTGAAAAGTTGAAAAAAAAAGTCTTGTGTTATTTTACTGCAGTGACTGTTGAGGTACATAGATTATTAATTTTCTGTTCCTTGAGTACTGGGTTTAGTGAAAGATATACTTTTTTTGTACTTTGTATCTGTGATCTGATTAAATACTTCTAATAACCTGAAAAGCTCTTTTTCAATACTAAATAACGAAATCTGAGAACAAATATTACAATAAAACACAAAACTCTTTTGGGATAGTCCAAATACCCCGCTTGGTAAAACAGAGGTGTGAAAAAGCTTGATAATGGGAGGGCTAATATCGTGTAGGGCCCCGAGAGCACGCACAGGTGCCACAACACGACGTGGCATGGACTCGACTAATGTCTGAAGTAATATTGGAGGGAACTGATACCATGAATCGTGCAGGGCTGTCCACAAATTCGTAAGAGTACGAGGAGGTGGAGATCTCTTCTGAACAGCACGTTGCAAGCCAACGCAGATATGCTGGATAATGTTCATGTCTGGGGAGTTTGGTAGCCATCGGAAGTGTTTAAACTCAGAAGAGAGTTCCTGGATCCACTCTGTAGCAATTATGGACCTGCTGGAATTGTCCAAGTTTGTTGAAATGCACAATGGCCATGAATGGATGCAGGTGATCAGACAGGATGCTTACGTACGTGTCACCTATCAGAGTCGTATCTAGACTATCAGGTGTCCCATATCACTCCGACTTCACACACCCAGACACCATTACAGAGCCACCGCCAGCTTGAAGAGCCTCTGCTGACACACGGGGTCCATAGATCCATGATCTTGTCTCCATACCCGTAACGTCCATCCACTCGATACAATTTGAAACGAGACTCGTTCGACCAAGCAACACGTTTCCAGACATCAACAGTCCAATGTCGGTATTGACGGGCCCAGGATAAGCGTAAAACTTTGTGTCGTGCAGTCATCAAGAGTATACGAATGGGCCTTCGGCTCTGAAAGCCCATATCGATGATGTTTCGTTGAATGGTTCGCACGCCGACACTTGTAGATGGCCCAGCACTGAAATCTGCAGCAATTTGCGGAAGGGTTGCACTTCTGTCACGTTGAACGATTCTCTTCAGTCCTCGTTGGTCCTGTTCTTGCAGTATCTTTCTCCGTCCGCAGCGATGTCGGAGATTCGATGTTTTATCGGATTCCTGATATTCACGGTACACTCGTGAAATGGTTACAATGATGATGCAAAAGATAATCATGTTTACAGTGAAGGCTACCGAGAATCATTTTTATCACGAAAGTAGTCGGAAGGGCGCCATTGATTCTACACTGGTGGCCATAAAATTGTAGCAACAGGAAGGATAGGAAATAATGACGTTTTACTATACCTGCGAATATTACGTAGTAGGAAGAATGCATAATGAAAACTTGAAGATTTCAGATGTACTAAAGAGACTGTCTACGCTAAACTTGTCCGTCCTCTGCTAGAGTATTTCTGTGTTGTATTGGATCCTCACCAGGTAGGATAGACGGTGGATACTGAAAAAGTTCAAAAAAATGCAGCTCGTTTTGTATTATGGTTAAATAGGGGAGTTGTGACGACAATCATAAAATCAAAGATATTTTTCGTTGCTGCGAGATCTTTTTACGAATGATGAAATATTTAATTCTCATCAGCCTGCATAGGGAAAAATGATCATCATAATAAAATATGAGAGACCAGAGCTCGTATAGACAGAGTTAAGTGTTCATTTTTCCCACGAGCTGCGAAAGAGTGGAACGGTAGATAAATAGCCTGAACATGGTGCAAAAAACCCTCTGCCAGGCACTCAAGTGAGGCATTGCAGAGTAGTCATGTTGATGTAGATGACATGGCGGTATACAGTGTGCGAAATTTTATACACATAGTTGCCAAATTTGAACCAGCAGTGAATCTAAACCTGCTGCCCATCGAGTCGAACTGAGTTTAGGTGACAGATACGCATGCATCATTCTATGCTGCTTTAAATCTATGTCACATTTCATCAGTCGCAGTTGCGTCTAAGTGGTGGTATGCCGGTCACTCGATATCCCGTTTCCAGATGTTTTCAACGTGTGAGATATCCGGATGACTTGCTGAGCGGAGTGTTCCGGCGCCCGGGTTCCCGGGTTCGATTCCCGGCGGGGTCAGGCATTTTCTCTGCCTCGTGATGACTGGTTGTTGTGAGATGTCCTTAGGTTAGTTAGGTTTAAGTAGTTCTAAGTTCTAGGGGACTGATGACCATAGATGTTAAGTCCCATAGTGCTCAGAGCCATTTGCTGAGCGGAACATCAGTCTCGAGGTAGGTTAGGACACGAGGGCCAACATGTGGTCTTGTGTTATCTTGTTGAAAGATAACGACACTGCGACCTCCAAGATACAAGTCAGATATGTATCAAAATAATAGCTATGCAAACCAGAAGTAATTGTACTCTGTGACCAATGACACCTCACACCATTACACCAGGTTCTGGGCCCATATGGCAATGACGAATCCAATATGGCTACGTTCGTTCTTAACAGAGCCTCCACTGATGGATTTGACAATCGTAATGATGTTCGCCGAATCGGAACTTGTCTGAAAAGACGACTTGGTGCCACTCTCGTGTTCATCATTGTCACGGGGAGTACTACTGTCCCTGCTGACTTGTCAACGGATGCCGCAATAATGGTTGCCATGCTGAGAGTCCGTGGTGCTCCTGACGTCGTCACATTGTCCGTGCGGGTTTAGTTTTTATTTTTATTTACACGTCACGTTCCGTAGGACCAAATTGAGGAGCAAATCCCCAAGTTCATGGAACGTGTCAGTACATAAATTACAACACAAAAGTAATAACATAAAAATAAATATTTATGAACCTGAAAAAAGTCAGTCTATAAGTTTAAGTAAACGCAGTCAACAATACAATAAGATTCGGCTCACTTTTTCAAGGAACTCCTCGACAGAATAGGAGTGACCCATGAGAAAACTCTTCAGTTTCGATTTGAAAGCGCGCGGATTACTGCTAAGATTTTTGAATCCGTGTGGTAGCTTATTTAAAATGGATGGAGCAGTATACTGCACACCTTTCTGCTTAAGAGTTAAGGAAGTCCGATCCAAATGCAGGTTTGATTTCTGCCGAGTATTAACCGAGTGAAAGCTTCTTATTCTTGGGAATAAGCTAATATTGTTAACAAGAAATGACAGTAAGGAATAGATATATTGAGAAGCCCATCTCAAAATACCCAGACTCGTGAACAGGGGTCGACAAGAGGTTCGTGAACTTACATCACGTATTGCCCGAACTGCCCGTTTCTGAGCCAAAAATATCCTTTTAGAATGGGAAGAATCACCCCAAAATAAAATACCATACGACATAAGCGAATGAAAGTAACCAAAGTAGACTAATTTTCGTGTCGAACGATCACTTGCTTCTGATACCATTCGAATAGTAAAAATGGCAGTATTAAGTCTTTGAACCAGATCCTGAACGGTGGATTTCCACGACAGCTTACTATCTATCTGAACACCTGGAAATTTGAACTGTTCAGTTTCGCTAATCATATGCCCGTTCTGTGAAATTAAGATGTCAGGTTTTGTTGAATTGTGTGTTAGAAATTGTAAAAACTGACTTTTACTGTGATTTAAAGTTAGTTTATTTTCTACAAACCATGAACTTAGGTCATGTACTGCACTATTTGAAACCGAGCCAATGTTGCACACAACATCCTTTACTACCAAGCTAGTGTCATCAGCAAACAGAAATATTTTAAAGTTACCCGTAATACTAGAGGGTATATCATTAAAATAAATAAGGAACAGGAGTGGCCCCAATACTGATCCCTGGGGCACCCCCCATTTGACTGTACCCCACTCAGACCCCACATCACAGCCATTCTCAACACTGTGAATAATGACCTTTTGCTGTCTGTTGTTAAAGTAAGAGGTAAACCAATTGTGAGCTACTCCCCGTATTCTGTAATGGTCCAACTTCTGGAGCAATTTTTTGTGATCAACACAATCAAATGCCTTAATTAAATCAAAAAGTATGCCAAGCGTTCGAAACCTTTTGTTTAGACCATCCAGTACGTCAAAGAGAAAAGATAATATAGCATTTTCAGTTGTTAAACATCTTCTAAAGCCGAACTCTACATTTGATAGCAAATCATGTGATATAAAATGATTAATTATCTTTACATACACAGACTTTTCAATAACTTTTGCAAACACTGATGGCATAGAAACAGGTCTAAAATTATCTACATTACCCCTTTCTCCCTTTTTATAAAGCGGCTTTACTACTGAGTAATTTAATCGCTCAGGAAACTGACCATTCTAAAGGAAAAATTACAAATATGGCTAAATACACTAATTTAATATTCTGCTAGACTCTCCATCATAACCATGAGAGTCTTTAGTCTTCAATGATTTAATTATTAACTCAATCTCCCTCTTGTCTGTATCACAGAGGAGTATCTCAGACATCAATCTCGGAAAGGCATTTGCCAAGAACGTTCTATGACTTCCTGTAGAAACGAATTTTTTTTATTTTGTTCACCAACAATGCTCAAAAAATGATTGTTAAATATTGTACATGTATCTGATTTAACAGAAATATTTTTACTGCAAACTGACTTTATATCGTCGACCTTGTGCTTCTGACTAGACATTTCCTACATAACTGACCATATGGTTTTAATTTTATCCTGTGAATTAGCTGTTCTATTTGCGTACTACGTACTCTTTGCCTTGCTAATAAAATTTTAAGCACCTTACAATACTGTTTGTAATGGGCAACTGTAGCTTGATTATGACTGCTTCTAACATTTTGGTATAATTTCCGCTTTGTTCTACAAGATATCCTTATCCTACGAGTCAGCCACTTGGGCTTCCTATTACTACTAGTAACGCGTTTATAACGTTCTAATGGAAAGCAAATCTCAAAGAAATGAGAAATGTGTTAAGAAAAGTACTATATATATCATCTATGTTATCGGCACTATAAACATCCTGCCACTCTTGTTCCTTGACAAGGTTTAAAAAACTCTCTATTGCTGTAGGATTAACTTTCCTACATAGTTTGTAATTAAATATGACATTGGTTTCAGTACAAAACCCTCTTAGTGTTAAAATTTGTGCATCATGATCTGAAAGGCCATTCACTCTGTTACTAGCAGAATGCGCATCTAGTAATGACGAATGAATAAAAATATTGTCTATAGCTATGCTACTGTTCCCCTGCACCCTCGTTGGAAAAAACACAGTCTGCATCAGATCATCTGAATTTAGCAGATATACCAACATCCTTTTTGTTGCATCATCATATACAAAATTAATATTGAAGTCACCACATATAACTGATTTCTGGTACTTCCTACAAAGTGAATCAAGAACCCTCTCTAACTTGAGCGGAAATGCTCTGAAGTCGGTGTTAGGGGACCTATAAACAACAACAATTAGAAGTTTAGTTTCACTAAATTCAACTGCCACTGCACAACATTCAAATACCTGTTCAGTGCAGTGTCGTGATACGTCGGTGGACTTTAATGAAATACTGTTTCTTATGTACATAGCCACTCCCCCACCCCGCAAGGAACTCCTTGAGAAACAGCCAGCAAATCTGTATCCTGGTAAAGAAAGCCTCTGAATTGTCAAATTATTTAAGTGGTGGTCTGGTATACCAATAATTTCAGAGTCAATATCTATAAGCAGTTCACTAATTTTACCTCTAATACCTCTTATATTTTGATGAAATATGCTAATTCGTTCTCTACTTGGATACATGACGTCCTCGGAAAGTGAGCCCTTAGTTAGAGGGACTTACTTTAAGCAGGTATACCTATCAGCTGACTTCAGTCTAAAAAAGGTGCAGCTCTAACACTACTACAGAAATTTCTCCATGATTCAAACAAGCCCATTACCTATCCTTGAAACTTGACGTGAATGTACATCCTGCACGGCAAAGTGAACACTATGTCTGTACCCGCGGGTGTTAATCGCGTGGAGCCATTGAGATCCTGCATGGAGTTGAGTATGCTCCTCCTAAACCCATCGGTTACGTATTCGCGCGTGTCTCGTGAAGTCTCGCCCATGTGAGCAGCAATACTGCGGAAAGGTAAACTCCAGTCTCAATATGCCATGATCCAGCTGCTGTCGAGTTCTGACACGTATTGGTAGTTGTTTCTCCTTCTTACACGAGGTATAACATGACCTTCTGACAAACAGACAACATTCAAACGCGATTTCTGTATGGAAAACCTGCTGCGTAACTTTCCTTTATACACAGAAGGTAGAGAGCGTGACTCCAACGTGCTTTGAGAAGTTGCACTGAAATGTTAATCATCTGCATATCCACGAACGTAGTAGACCTAATGTGAATATCGCGTTTGTTGCATGCCACGTTCATAGTGTTTTAGTGGCAAGCAATGTAGTAAACTATACTTTTGATGTACCATTTCACATTTTTATACTTTCCAATATGCAGTAAGGAAAACTTTATTAACAGTTGAGAAAGAAGCCGAGCAAGAAGGCGAGAGAGAGAAGTGGATGAAAAGGCAGGCAAGAGCACTAGCTGAGGCGGCAGTGGACAATGCGATCTGTGGAGCGGATCGGAATGCGGGAGGGCGTCAGTCTATCGGAGGAACGCCGCACAAGATGGCCGCCGTCCAGCGGCAGCAACAATAGGCCGTGTCACAAAACGCCATATCCCACGTGGCCTCCACGCCATCTGTATCGACTGCTGCTCTTGCCACACACGAGTTCCCAGTCTGCTGGCTACAGGAAGGGCACGACAGCAAAGACAAATATTTCAGCTGAATTATTCCAGATATGTAAATTGAAAATTAGCCTGCGTTGAGGAACTGATGTAGAGTCTTACAAAAAGTAAAAGAAAAACACTCACAGATTTCAGTGTACTTAGCGGAAATTACGTGATCC
This sequence comes from Schistocerca gregaria, assembly GCF_023897955.1. NCBI lineage: Eukaryota > Metazoa > Arthropoda > Insecta > Orthoptera > Acrididae > Schistocerca > Schistocerca gregaria. The sequence continues at coordinate 214,645,443 of NC_064931.1, forward strand.
ACTACTGTAAAGTTTGGTGTGTTACAAATAGTTACTGAACCTCAAATAATGAATTGCTGAAAGAGATGGGGTAACAGGATGTCCTTTATTAGGGTTCCGTATCTCAAACGGTAAAAACGGAGCTTTTATAGGATCACTTTGTTGCCCGTCTGAGTTCCCTTTTTCTCAGGTACAGATAGAGGTATCATGTTGAAATTTATGTCAAATACGAAAGTCAACAGGCGGTGTAAAACATTTAGGCTTCTAATCCAATGCAATGAAAAGATAAGGCCATTTATGTCACATATTTTGATGATAACAAAGACATTCTTCAAAACCTGTAGATGAACTACCTAAATACATAATAATAAATTCAAATTCTGAAGGTGGCAGGAATAAAATACAGAGAGCGAAAGGCTATTTACAATTTGTACAGAAACCATATGGCAGTTATAATACTCGAGGGGCATGAAAGGGAAGCAGTGTTTGGGTAGGGAGTGAGACAGGGTTGTAGCCTATCCCTAATGGTATTCAATCTGTATACTGAGCAAGCAGTAAAGGAAACAAAAGAAAAAATTCGGAGTAGGAATTAAAATCCATGGAGAAGAATAAAAACTTTGAGGTTCGCCGATGACATTGTGATTCTGTCAGAGACAGCAAAGGACCTGGAAGAGCGGTTGAATGGAACTGACAGAGTCTTGAAAGGAGGATATAAGATGAACATCAACAAAATCAAAACGAGAATAATGGAATGTAGTCGAATTAAATCAGGTGATGCTGAGGGAATTAGATTAGGAAATGAGACACTTAAAGTAGTAAAGGAGTTTTGCTATTTGGGGAGCAAAATAACTGATCATGGTCGAAATAGAGAGAATATAAAAAATAGACTGGCGATGGCAAGGAAAGCGTTTCTGAAGAAGAGAAGTCTGTTAACGTTGAGTATAGATTTAAGTGTCAGGAAGTCGTTTCTGAAAGTATTTGTATTGAGTGTGAACATGTATGGAAGTGAAACGTGGATGATATATAGTTTACACAAGACGAGAATAGGAGCTTTCTAAATGTGGTGCTACAGAAGAATGCTGAAGATTAGATGAGGAGGTACTGAATAAAATTGGAAAGAAGAGGAATTTGTGGCACAACTTGAATTGAAAAAGGGATCGGATGGTAGGGCATATTCTGAGGCATCAAGGGATCACCAGTTTAGTACTGGAGGGCAGCGTGGAGGGTAAAAATTGTAGAGGGAGACCAAGAGGTGAATACACTAAACAGATTCAGAAAGATGTAGGTAGAAGTAGGTACTGGGAGATGAAGAACCTTGCACAGGACAGAGTAGCATGGAGAGTTGCATCAAACCAGTCTCTGGACTAGAGACCACAACAACAACAGCAACGTTTCGTAACTGATGGAAATGGAAAGTGTTGCAGCATGGTGTACCAGTCAAACAGTTATCGAAATTTATAGAACTGTTTATCTCGTAACGGATGCCAATGGAAGAAACTTACTTTCCATTCGTAACTAATGACAATCATAAACATCAGTAAGAGTTGTGAATGTCATGGGCACGAATACGCTCTTCCATTCCTTGTGGCGTGGAAGCAGATAGCCTCCGAATGTCGCCTTGACGAATTACATGCTACACCTGGAAAAAAAAGCTCATGAAGGTTGCTGGCTGGGGGCTGGTACACGTCTTCAAATGGAATAATCCCAGGCATATGTCATTGGTGGTAAATTATCAGACTGGGAACGCCACTCAAGAATCAGTACATTTCTCAAGGCGTGTGAGGTGAACTGCAGTGTGTGGTCTTGCATTGTTTTGCTGGAATATGGCGCTTGGTACTCTGGTCATGAAGAGTATGAATACAGAGTTTACCACTTTGTCACACACTGGCGCGCGTTCAATCCCCCTTGAAAAATTTGCAAATCTCTCTCTATTTCATACCCAGCAGCTCTGCATACACCATCATGCCAGGAGTTGGAGATGTAGAGACCACTTCCGATGACATTTTACCAGGTCTTCTAAGGGCACGTCGACGTCGATATGACCGCCAAAAACAAGCGAGACACGTAATCGATTGTCACATGATGCCACTCACTATTCCGACAGACTGTGGCTCTATATCGCAAAGTCTCTCTTTTCTGTGGTAGTGTTTCTGCGCAAAACTACGCATGACAACTCGAGGTCTCAGACTGACAGTTCGTAGTGACACTCTGCCTGAAGCCTCTACTTCTATCTCAGCTGCTGTTATCCGTCTGTTCGCCAGCGCCAGTCGAACAGTCTTACTAACTTTTCGTAGTCTCGTCTTTCTGAAAGTATCCGTGCCAACACTTCTTGCCACGCCGTCCCTCTTAGTCTATATCATCCCCTCGTTTTACAGTCACTGCACTACCGCCGGCTGTGATATCCGTCTTTACGATGCTTCCACATCCAGCGTGCCAATCGTTCGGCCTCTCCTAAAGACCTAAAGATGATTGTGAACCGCACTCGCACGTCTGCCCCTCATGCAGTGTTACCACCTCTACTAGAGAGGTTAGACACGTTACACACACTCAATAGTTGTAAGTAGGCTGTTTAAGTTTTTATGTTGGTAACGCCATGTAGGACTCTATATGAAATTCACTGACTGTGCTGTGTGCAGTCTGGGGCATTGTTGGAATATTTCCTATTGTAGTGTTGGGCAGTTGGCTGTTACCAGCGCGTAGCGGTGCGCAGTTGGAGGTGAGCCGCCAGCAGTGGTGGATGTGGGGAGAGAGATGGAGGAGTTTTGAGAGCGGATGATCAGGACGTGTGTCCATCAGAGACAGTAAGTTTGTAAGACTGGATGTCATGAACTGATATATGTATTATGACTTTTGAATACTGTTAAGGTAAATACATTGCTTGTTCTTTATCAAAATCTTTCATTTGCTAACTACGCCTATCAATAGTTAGTGACTTCAGTAGTTAGAATCTTTTATTTAGCTGGCATTATTGGCGTTCGCTGTATTGCAGTAGTTCAAGTAATGAAGATTTTTGTGAGGTAAGTGATTCATCAAAGGTATAGGTTATTGTTAGTCAGGGCCATTCTTTTGTAGGGAGTATTAAAAGTCAGATTGCGTTGCGCTAAAAATATTGTGTGTAGGTTTAAGCACAGTCACTCATAAATTTTTCCAAGGGGACGTTTCATAGTCATCATGTGATCATACCATTTTTCATCTTTAGGCGTGCGCTTTACTGTTCTAATAACACAGAAAAATAATTTCTCATGAAGATGAAGTATGAATCAACATATTTCACAGGCATGGAAATAATGGATTATCAATTCAGTAGCGTTACATCAAGAAGCGGTCTTCCATTTCTGTCACTGTAAGAACACTAGACATTGTGAGTCCTGCAGGACACTGATAAAAAAGATCGTAGCCTATTCTACAATTAGGGACTGGCGTAAAAATGCTTCATAGTCACAAATAGCTGAAGCCTCATGTTAACTAAAACCAACAGGGGGCAATAATTCATTGAGAAATACATTCAAATATGTAGTAGTAGTTATAGTAGCAGTAGTAGCTTTATGCATCTGTAGATCTCTTTTACAAAAAATGGTTCAAATGACTCTGAGCACTATGCTACTTAACTTCTGAGGTCACCACTCGCCTAGAACTTAGAACTAATTAAACCTAACTAACCTAAAGACATCACACACATCCATGCCCGAGGCAGGATTCGAACCTTCGACCATAGCGGTCGCTCGGATCCAGACTGTAGCGCCTAGAACCACACAGCCACTCCGACCGGTCTCTTTTACAAGGATGGTGGACGTGTCCTGGTGTTACAATTTAAGAACAACAAATGTACCGTAATTCATGGTTTTACATACTTAGTGTTCTAGTTTGACAGGGACGGGACAGTTAGTCTGCGTTGCCTTATAGTAGGTAACACCCTGGCATTCTTTTGAATAGTGACTCCATAAGGAGTTGCGTGGGCCACGACCACAAAACAAGTATTGCTAAAAAAAAAGGAGGATTAACATTGGTCGTTAAAGTATCAGTCTTTATTTCTTTTGCATATCGATTTCAATCCCTGCGTGATCATCATCAGTGCTAGTATTAAAGTCCTGTGGACTCATAAATGCAAGAAGTAAAATGGCAGTATCTGCTCATATCAATGAAGAGTACTTGTCAAACCTAAGGTACAAATGAGTAGCATTTGTACCTTCGGACTGACAAGTACTCTTCATTGATAGGAGCAAATACTGCAATTTTACTGCTTGTATTTAGGAATCCACAGGGCTCTGATACTAACATTGACGATGGTCAGGCAGTGATTGAAATCGATTTGCAACAGAAATAAAAATTCTACTTCAACGACCAACGCTTGCCCTCCTTTTGTTATTAACCCTGGCATTTGCCTAAAGTAATTTAGGTAAACAACGGAAAACCTAAATCAGGATGTCCGGATGACAATCGGAGCCTCCACCCTCCCGAACACAAGGCCACTCTGTTTAAAATAGTGCTACCTCATCAATTTACCCATGGTGATAGATAGTGTTCTACAAAAAAGTGATTCAATAATGTAAAATTATAGTGCTACACCATCAGCTGACGTCAATACCACAGCAGCGATGGGTGGTATCCATTTTATGTATTATATCTTCCCATTTACTAACCTGAAAAACTGGGTCAGAATAATGAGTGATGTGGAGAGCTCAGAAACAACATAAGGTGTTTGTATTATGCATTGTATAGCTTTGGGAGTAAGTTTCTTCATAAAAAAACAAGAAGGAAAAACCGTATTTTTAAAATGTTATGTAAAATAATATGTTTTATCATCGCCGTTATGATTTATATGTGTTATATTTTTTAACAAATCCCTACTCTGTGTTATCCGAGGAATTCTTTCATGTATAGAATTTATTATTACAGGTACATTTTAACTGCCTTTCTAAACAAGTTTGCTTTAGTAAGATCTTTAATCACCTTGGGAAATTTAATGAAGAGTTTTATTCCTTGGTATAAACTGATGTATGTTTTACGGTTTGCTTGCTAAACCCAAGTACAGTCAATCCCCTGTTCCATGGTCGTCGACAGAGCTCTTCGTGCAATAATTATCATCATTATTTTGATGTGTACAACTTACCGGAAAATGTGTAGTGTAGTGTAGTTAAATCTCCAGTGTTTTAATATATCTTTACAATCAGCTCAACTACTATTTTAAGCTACTATTGTTATGAAACTTTTCTATAGACTGAAAATTGTGTTCTTATTTTGAGCGTTTTCTCTCCAGAAAAGAATTCCCTGGATTATAACTGAGTGTACATATCAAAAGCATGTAACTAAAAGACACTGACTGCTACACTAATATCAGGACTCAAAGGGAGTAACATGCTGATGACATTTTGTTTGCAAGTATCTTTCTGTGCTCGCACCATTTCAACCGAGAATCAGTGTCCATTCCTAGAAATTATGTGGCTTTTTACAAATTTAATGATGTGCCATCTACATTTAATTCAGCACTCCTATTTCCCCTCTTCAAACTGAAAATCATGGCATTTGTTTTCTTTATGTGCAACGTCACTGTACTGCATTATCAATTGTAACATTCCTTAAGAATTTTATTTTTTCTGCTTGGAAGAAGTTTTCTTGTTTTCTGTCTCTATAATACTGCTGGCGTTAGCAAAGAGAATTTGTTCCCCGTAACTAACACTATTGGGAAAGCCACTGATGTTTTTAAAGAATATCGGTCCTAATATGCTACCCTGAGGTAATACAATATTAATGTATTTTAGTTCTGATAAGCGTTTCACTAAATTTTTAGACTTATTTTGAGGTCTTTTTTATTTCTAGCCTTTGTAGCCTACTTGGTACCACAGATGTGACTAACCATCTTGGGAATTAAGAAGCCGCCTCAGCTGTATTTAATCTTTTTATTATCAGATGACAACAATTTTCGTGCAACTGAAATCCACATCCTCAGATGATATGTAATGAAGTGATAAGAGCTAAGCAGCCCGGAAAACGGTACGCAACATTCGTTGTCAGTCCAAACTAATAAACCGCTAAATGGCGTCACGGCAATGAATCTAAATCAGCCGGACGTATGGATCCAAGATCAAAATGGTCGCTGGATCCTAAACAAACGCAACTCCAGTCTACCTGTACGCCCATTCCCGTAACAAGGGCCGTGACCTCGTACTGTGAACTAGTGACCTGCGATAGTTCACAGTACACGGTCGCGACCCGTGTACCGGGAATGCGCACAGAGTGGAGTATCACGCTCTACGCAATCAAACGCCTTTGAAAGATCACAAAAATATCGACTGCCGATATACGATTATTTAAGGCTTGCACCTTTTAATAGAATTCTTAATCGAACAACACTTCTGCAATCCCAACTATGGCGTGCTAAGTAAATTGTTTCCACTTAAGTGTGCTACTACCCTCGAGTACATTAATTCTTCGAAAATATCGAAGAACGACGTCAGCAATGACACTGGAATATAAGTGTTTAAGTCTGTTTTGTCACCTTTCGTATGAAGAGGTTTAATATTTGCATATTCTAACCTGTCTGGAAAAATTATCTGTGCCAGTGATGCCTTGTATACCTCACTAAGGACATTACTCATTAAGTTGAAGCAACTTTTCAGAACATTGTTTCATATTCCAACAACCCCACATGAACTTTTGTTTTTTAGAATTTTTGTAATAGTATTAATGGTAGTGAAGGATGTTGGCGCTACTTACAGTTTGTTAAATTTTTTTGGAATGACATATTTAACACATATCTTTGCTTCTTCAACTGAATCATTTAATCCTATATTTGCTGATACGTTTAGAAAGTGATTGTTAAAAGCACTTGCAACTTGTGAATTATCAGTCCCAACACTGTCATTCAATCTGTTAAAGAGTCTTGTACACTGGCTGTCCCGTCTCCCTTTTGACAATGTCACATAGAGTTTTTAATGTTACTCTCCGCATTATTTATTTCTGTCAGAACATGCATACATTTCAACATTTTTTTATGAATTTCCTTAAATCTATCATCAGATACCGAGAGGGGTGGCGCGCAGTGGTTACCACACTGGACTTGCATTCGTCAGGACGACAGTTGAAACCCAGATCCGGCCATTTAGATTTAGATTTTTACGTGATTTTCCAAAATCTCTCCAGGCAGATGCTGGAATGGTTCCTTTGAAGGGACGCGGCCGAATTCCTTTCCCATCCTTGACACAATCCGAGCTTGTGCTCCTTCTCTAATAACCTCGATGTCGAAGGGACGTTAAACCCAATCTCCTTCCATCTTCAGACGTTTGTTACAGATATCCTAGTTTTCTTGCTAGAAACTTATTTTGCATTTGTTATTGGTGTGTTACATAATGATGGACAGAAAGTCTATCCTCGCAGTTCGGCAAAATTTACGAGACATTTCATTGTTTTGACCTCCATGCAGACATTCGTGAAAAGAGTTTAATCTTAGCAAAACTTAAAATGTGGAGAAAATATACGTTCAGTGTAATTCTGTGTGACGAAATGGCCCTGTGCTTTTGTTCAAAAAATGGTCAAATGGCTCTAAGCACTATGGCATTTAACATCTGAGGTCATCAATCCCCTAAACTTAGAGCTACGTAAACCTAATTAATCTGAGGACATCACACACAGCTATGCCCGAGGCAGGATTCCAACCTGCGACCGTAGCAGCCGTGTGGTTCCGGACTGAAGCGTCTAGAACCGCTCTGTCACCGTGGACGGCGTGTTTTGTTGCGAATTCTAAAATTAATACATTTTTGGACATTCAAATGTGGGTACTGGTCAGTTCACTAGAAAACATCTAAACCACACAGTTTAACGTTTAATGGCAGCACATACGATAAACATTTTCAAAGCATAGCCCAGTTTCACATGAGTAGCACAAACAGTATTTTCAAAGATGTTACGTGTTAGGTTACCGATGCCGTGAGAGTGTATGGGCGCAGTAAAATTTGTTTTTGACAGTACAATGAAATTAATTTAAAATACGAAAAGATAAGTAAAATGATTTACAATAACTTATGATTTGAGGTTCTGTTGAATGGTTAAGATTACAAACACAAATATTATACCGGGTGGGTCACTAACCATTGCCTCCAATAAAAACTCCGAAAGTATGATAGTAGCTGAAAAGTTTGTCAGACAAAAATTGCATGGGACAACGGGGTCCATAATATGACGTTGGTTTTTTGTTGCTAGGTGGGGTCGCGTCAGAGATATGAAGTTGAACTTTGCTTTTTTAAATGGGATGCTATAGTTTGGTACTTATTTTCTGATAGCTGTTATCGAGACGAATCCAATGGTGTGCAATAGTAAGGTCAACGAAGGTCACAAACGTGGCATGAACGTCTGTGTCACCCTTCTGAATCTGAAGTTGAGCTCATCGACAGAATTCAATGCGACGCATACAATCCGTACCAGTTAATTCTTGTTGGAGACTGATATGGTAAGGATGATATTTATGGCGATGCAGAACACACTACTCTGACTCATGCCGATTCCCTTGCGATTTGACGTGAACTAACACAAGGATCTCGATCCACAGTAGCAAGAGTAGCAATTTCCGTTTCCTGTTAGTAACTTTCCTTTGCCGGATATGTTTCCGATGCGTTAAAGATCCAGCTGTTCTCAATTTATCAGACACATATTTAAATGTACGACGTGTAGGGTGAGTACGTTGAGGATATCTTTCGGCATATAAGTCTCCAGCTCACCCTGAATTTCATTGGCATTCTTCGTAAATGAGAAGCATATCGACTTTTCTTCGAGGGAACACATCATTCACATTCACTTAATTCGACGATGCTAGTCTTAGTGTTGTATTGATGTATTGCGAAACCGTCGAATGGTATTTACATGTCAATGGCACGTTAGGTGCCGGTTTTTAGTGGCCGTACGGTTCTAGGCACTACAGTCTGGAACCGCGTGACCGCTACGGTCGCAGGTTCGAATCCTGTCTCGGGCATGGATGTGTGTGATATCTTAAGGTTAGTTACGTTTAAGTAGTTCTAGGTTCTAGGGGACTGATGACCTCAGATGTTAAGTCCCATAGTGCTCAGAGCCGCTTGAACCATTTGGCACGTTAGGTGGATACGCCGCATTTGGCGAACATTTACTATTTGCCCGACATACGAGAGAGAATTTTCAGAGCATGTGCTTCGATAAGTGCAGAAGTGATAAGGAATACCACTCAATCCGTGATTGTACCTTCTGTAAATGGACGTTCATGCCACTTTTTTGACCTTCGTTGACCTTCAAATACATTACTTTTACACATCATTGGATTCGTCTCGATAGCCGCTGTCAGAAAATAAGTAACAAACTATAGCATCCCATTTAAAAAAAAACAAATTTGACCTTTATATCTCTGACGCGACCCCAACTCGCAACAAAACACCAACTTCACATTATGGCCCCCCTTGTCCCATGCAACTATTGTCCCACAAACTTTTCAGCTACTATCATGTTTTCGGAATCATTCTACATGGCAATAGTTAAAGACTCATCATGTATATAAACAATATCACGCACTGGGTACAGTACACAACAGAAACAAGATTTTTTGTAGAGATTAATTCCGTGATGTTACGAATTTTCGGGGATGGGAAGGGTCAATGTGTCAATTTGAGGTAAATTATACTGGTCCGGAAACGACCGAGTCGAAAATTAAAAGCTAAAATCGTTCTGATACCGCTGGCAGTGTAATAAATTTACCGGTACTTTACGATTGTAGGGTAGGCAACGTTCAGAGGTGATAGTATGAACCAAAACAACGTGGAAAGTCCTGTAAACTTGGGCTCTAAAATGTATACCTTAAAAGCTATGAGACATTGTTCATTTTCGATACTATGAAACACATTTTTTATACTGTACAAGTGCGCATAGCTCTTAAGGTGTACATTTTAGAGCTCATGTTTACTAGACTTATTTATTGTTTTGGTCCATACTAGCAACTCTGTAAGTTGGCTGCCCTACAATACTAGCAACAACAGCACCGGTACATGTATTCTACTGTGAGATAACGTACAACGCACATTCTTATGTCGTATTTAATTTCCCAAAATGTTTATATGGAAACAACAAGTTTTGTAAAACATTTGGTTCATGTAATTCAACTAACATACAATGCATGTGATACATATTATCACAGCTTTATTTTTTATGAAAATAAGTAATGAACACGAAAAATAAATCAGTAATCATAGGCTGGTAAAAACAGTATGCTGGAAGTATAGTTTATGCTACAGTTTAATTTTAAAGATGACAGTAGGTGTTTGAGTTGTTATTTGGCATATCTTGTCAACATCTCAAATTGTTTGACAAGAGAAATAATAAACAATGACAGAAACAAGAGTAAGAGTACTGCACAGCACCTTTTGCTTAACGAGAATAAGACACATTAGCTGATCTGTGTCACGTAAGCACACAGTTTTTTCAGGCCAATAGTAAGACACATCGTGCATCTTGAGAACTACAATGAAAAACGTCTACAACTAATTTCTCTCCTTGTCTTCCATCAGTGACATAGTGTTCACACAAATATATATGTGCCGTGTAGATAAAGTAAAAAAGGAATGAAAATAATAATCAAAAGTTCAATAAATTAATTAGTTCTTGTACACATTGGACAGAAGAAATCAGAGAAACCACTAAAAACAGCACTCCAGGTTGGATAAATGATTGTCACAAGAAAAACAGGGGTTTTGCAGGGATAGCAGAAAACACAAACAGTCCGACGACTTATACGTAGCAGTTTTGTTTCGGTGATGCGTACAAGTGCGGGTTTTCTCTATAGTGTAGCGAGAAGTTCTATTTAAAACTGCCAATTTCTTCCTCGTTCAGTTCTACACGGGGGTTCTAATTCACAAAGGAATATGTGAAAGTGGAGGAAACCAAGCGGTATCTGTCGCAGTAAGATGGGGTCTGTAACTTAAGTCAATATACTATCTGGTCAAAAGTATCTGAACACTTATTAGTGGGCATTAACACTGGGTGTTTCCATCCTTCGAATCCATGATGGCTTGAACTCTGCTGGAGACACATTCAATGAGATGCTTCAATTTCTTTGGAGCAGTGGAAGCCCATTCTTCCTCAAAAGCCGAAATCTGTGAAGGCCGTAATGCCGGACGCTAGCGTCTGGAACGAAGTCGACGTTCTTACTCATCCTAAAGAGATGTCAGCCAGGACATCCAGGCCTGGATGACAGGTCGGGACTATTAGCAAGCAAATTTATTTCAGGAGTGTTATAGTCCACGGACCATTGACTTACAGATGCTGCTTTCCGACTGGGTGCATTGCCATGCTGATACAAGCAACCATTCGTCTACAGTACACAACGCTGTAAAATGTGATCATATAGCATTTACGTTTTCATAAGCGAAACAATGGTACCAAACACTAATCACGAAAACAAGCCCCATACCGTAACACCACTTCCTCTGTACTTCACTATTGGCACTAAACATGATGGCAGGTAACATTCTCCTGACATTTACCGAACCCAAATACTTCCATTGAATTTTCATGGGGTGTATCGCGATTCATAATCCAACGTCAATCATTTGCAGACATCCACTATCCTGAGGCGTCGCTATTTGCATCACCTCAAGAGATGCTTAGTACTGACTACAGAAAAATGGTTCAATTGACTCTGAGCACTATGGGACTTAACATCTTAGGTCATCAATCCCCTAGAACTTAGAACTACTTAAACCTAACTAACCTAAGAACATCACACACATCCATGCCCAAGCAGGATTCGAACCTGCGACCGTAGCGGTCACGCGGTACCAGACTGAAGCCCCTAGAACCGCTCCACCACTCCGGCCGGCGGAAATCTCTCTGACTGATTTGCTACTTAGCTGACATTCAGAGACTAGTTCACGTTCGAAGCCACTGAGCTCTCCTAATCTACCTGTTCTATTGTTACTGCTTCTCTGCTGACAACAGAATACTTCAGATAATTTTGGTCAGATACTGTATAAACGCTCTGCAGTGGGAATTTCATTGGTGACTTCGTAACAAGCCTCCCGACACAAGTTTTCAAAAGACAGTATGATAATCGGATCATGTAATATTCTAATTCGTGGCCTCTGATTTCGCCGCAGTTTTATTAGTGCAAGAGTTGCGATTAACGTACAATAAATATAACTCACTTTATCTCGTATCTCACTGTCCACTACGTAAATGGGTTCGAGAAAGAAGAAAATAGCTTTCTGGATTCAGGGTTAATTGAGACGAGTTTAACCAACTGAGTCTTATGAAGAGGATCAAATATGTCGAACAGGCATTTCGTCATACTTTCTTGATTATCGTTCAGGATGTCGCAGGTGCGCATAGTGGACCCATACTTTGATGATACAAAATGTTATGACCACTTGCTTAGTAATCTGTTGGTATACCTCTGGAACGCAATACAGTAACCACTCTGCTTGGCATGGATTCGCCAAGTCCTTGATAGTTATCTAGAGGTATGTCTGGCTCCAGATGTCTACCCTCGGCTCAGAAAATTCCCGTAAATTATGGGTCGGTGGTTTATAGACACAGAACTGACGCTCGATAGCGTTTCAGATTTGTTCAGGTTCAAATCAGGCAGACATGATGCACAATACATCAATGTGAGTGCACTGTCATGCTACTCGAACCCGTATAAAACGATTCTTCGCTAGTGTCACGGCCAATCATCCTGCTGGTACACGCCGTTGCTGTCAGGGAAGACCCAACCACGAGAGGGTGCAGGCGGCTCGCAGCAATTTTCACGTAGTCCACAGCGGTGATGGTGTCTTCGATTACTACTGCAGGTCCCATGGAAGCCCTGGTGAATGTCCCACATAGCACTGTACTGCCCTCAACGGCCTGTGTCCGTGGCGCAGGGCATGTTTGGGGTAGCCGTTCGCCTGGATGACAGAGCATCTGGACACGACCATCGACCTGCTGTGACAAGGAACGTGGTTCATCCTAACAGGTGACATTTATTTATTGATACACTGTCCAATCTGGAACATCCCGTGTCCACTGCAATCGTAATTGACGATGACGTTGTAAGATGTCGTGGTCTCCTGACCTTCATTGCTTTCCGCCCTCACAATCATATTCCGCACACAAGACGCTTCATTCGAACCCAAACTCGATAAGATAAAGTCAATGTTGTATGAATTCATGTAAACGATATGTAAATAACTAATAAATCGCAAGAGCGCACCGTGGTTGAAATACTCGAGGCTGGCGTACACACACACATTCCAGACACGACGGTCACAGGAGCTTATAGTTCGGGAGAGACAAACACCACACGCCAGGACACCGGTCCCTTCAGAGGTTTTCACAGGGAGCTATCTACATCGGCTGGCGGCCGCCTGTGGAGCGGACAGCGTGTGTCCGAGTGAAAGGGGGAACGACCCCGTGTTTGGCTTAAAAGCAAATTCCGCTACATTGTGTGGGAGCTCCCAACCTACGCATTCCTTACAAATATAGCATACAGTTTTAGAAATTGCACAGGGAGACAGCAAACGCCAAACGCCGATGCTTCATATTTCCGCATTGGTCGCCTTAAACGAAACGTCATTCTCCCGTCTTAGAAGACCAATGCTGATTGGCGGACGATATTTCTGACGCCTTACGCTGAAGGAGTAATGGAAGAGGCCGAAATATGTACCCCTTCACGTCTGGCGTGGAGAGGAGCCGTTCCGTTTTCACTCTTGGACCAAGAACACGTAACGAGAGCGTGCGCGGTCGTACATGTACTCAAAGAGCGAGGAACAAGTCTCTCCTCAGTACTTCACTGGGAGAGCACCTCTGTCGAGAGCGAATCGGAGAGCGACTCTATATTGAGTCCTTGCGATTAAGCGTTGTTCATTGTGTTGGCCGCCACACTTATTGTGCGGTGTGAACAGACAGAGTTATAGTTAAATACCTGCAAGCGAATTTTTGAGTGGCATCGCGGTGGACTGGTTTTCTGACCGGTGTACCACGCCAATAGTTAGACTAGGGACGAATAGGAGTCCTTGACTTCATCAAGGCGTAGGGAGAGTTTGATTGGCGAAGGTCAATCCAGATAGAACGAGAGTTATCTTATTTGTCAGCAGCAGCTGACAGCAGTCATCACAGCTTACGGTATTGTGAGCTACAGCTCTTGCGAGTCCCATATTTCCTCCACAACAGTACCCTTCACTTCATTTCACAAGTGACAGCCTCGACCGTACCTGGCAACATTCTAACGGATAATTATTCAAGTTGAGTAGGCACGGCTCTCAGCCATTCTGCCAAGTCACTAACAATCTTAAACTTTGTATAGAAATTTCATTAGCGAATCCTATCCTTCAGAGGTAACTTCACATTCCGGAAAGAACCCAGAAATAACGTGTTAAATTCATAACTAAAAGTGCCATTGTGATTTCTCAGAATGTTTGCAAAATAAATAATAATTTTCGTTAGTTTCATGTTTTTCTTACACTAACTAGCAGTACTCCAGTACCCAAGTATCCCATTAGCTACGTAAGAAATTTTGTGAATTTTTGTGTCATTTCCTTACAGCAGAGGACTCCAGAAGATATTTATTGCTGAAAGTTTTTCAGGCATTTCTCTTTAGAACGTTAGGAGCGTCTGTCTGATTCTGTAGTAGTGTGGGTGTGGAAATTGCATCTTGTAGGAACCACAGGGTAAAGGGTACATCTCAGATTAAGCCATTGCGCAGAATGACAGAATAGCACCCACACGCTCACAACGTTAGTAGAACATGGGAACACGTAGTTATAGCCTGCCGAGACGCCCTATATTCAACAGTATGCACAGAACGGTGTGCTCTAAAAAACCCGGCCATTACCAGCATTGTACTCTGTCGTCAGATACGCCATAGACAGCCACCTCTCCTGCTTTACTGAGTGGGCAAGCTTCCTACCTCCGCGTTCTGAAGTGACGTTTCCTCCTCCAACACCTACCTAGCCTCATGCACGTGGCTTCACCGTATTTCACTCACTTTCCATGGATAGCCGACCACCGTGACCATTTTCGAGGTACTACACTGCTGGCCATGAAAATTGCTACACCACGAAGATGATGTGCTACAGACGCGAATTTTAACCATCAGGATGCTGTGATATGCAAATGATTAGCTTTTCAGAGCATTCACACATGGCTGGCGCCGATGGCGACACCTACAACGTGCTGACATGAGGAAAGTTTCCAACCAATTTCTCATACACAAACAGTAGTTGACCTGGTGAAACGTTGTTGTGATGCCTCGTGTTAGGAGAAATGCATACCATCACGTTTCCGACTTTGATAAAGGTCGGATTGTACACTATCGCGATTGCGGTTTATCGTATCGCGACATTGCTGCTCGCGTTGGTCGAGATCTAATTACTGTTAGCAGAATATGGAACCGGTGAGCTCAGGAGGGTAATACGGAACGCCGTGCTGGATCCCAACGGCCTCGTATCACTAGAGGACGAGATGACAGGCATCTTATCCGCATGGCTGTAACGGATCGTGCAGCCACGTCTCGATCCCTGAGACAACAGATTGGGACGTTTGCAAGACAACAACCATCTGCACGAACAGTTCTGGATACAGGAAATGTTCGACTGCTGCCCTGGCCAGCACATTCTCCACATCTCTCACCAACTGAAAACGTCTGGCCAATGGTGGCCGAGCAACTGGCTCGTCACAATACGCCAATCACTACTCTTGATGAACTGTGGTATCGTGTTGAAGGTGCATGGGCAGCTGTACCTGAACACGCCATCCAATCTCTGTTTGACTCAATGCCCAGGCGTATCAAGGCCGTTACTACGGTCAGAGATGGTTGTTCTGGGTACTGATTTCTCAGGATCTATGCACCCAAACTGCGTGAAAATGTAATCACATCTCAGTTCTAGTATAATATATTTGTCCAATGAATACCCGTTTATCATCTTCATTTCTTCTTGGTGTAGCAATTTTAATGGCCAGTAGTGTAGTTCCCAGGCACTGGAGCATTACAATCTGCTGTTTGTCAAGTGGCTTCTTTCAGCGGATTTCCACATTTAGGGCCCTCATCGTCACTACAGTGATTCTTCCTTCATCGCTGCTGCCCTTACATGCTTTCCTAGCTGCTTCATTGGTGCACACATATTGTCACCTCTGTGGCCGCTGAGATCCACTGCTGGGGTATGTATCGATACTTTCGGAAAACTTTTCATTTTCGCTAGGTATAGTATCCTGGACGAACGTGACGTCGCCACGCAAAGAGGGTTGTATGGAGCAGCAGGCGGCTAGGCGAACACGGGCGCTCACGCTCGCTCGCGGCTGGGTAGTGAGTGCTCGAGGTAAAACTCACCCGTCATACATCATATGTAACGCAGGGGAAGTGCAAAATGTGCGCTGTCTTCAGAGGAATGATCATGCGCAACGTTCGCTATAGCCTTAGAAGCAGTCGTATACAGGGTGGTCCATTGATAGTGACCGGGCCAAATATCTCACGAAATAAGCGTCTAACGAAAAAACTACTAAGAACGAAACTTTTCTACCTCGAAGGGGAAAACCAGGTGGCGCTATGGTTGGCCCTCTAGATGCCGCTGCCATAGATCAAACGAATATTAACTGCGTTTTTTAAAATAGGAACGCCCATTTTTTATTACGTATTCGTGTAGTACGTAAAAAAATATGAATGTTTTGGTAGGCCAATTTTTTCACTTTGTGACAGATGGCTCTGTAACAGTCACAAACATACGGTTCACAACTTTAGACAAACAGTTGGTCACAGGTAGGTTTTTTAAATTAAAATACAGAACTTAGGTACATTTGAACATTTCATTTCCGTGGCTACAATGTGATATATGTACCTTTGTGAACTTATCATTTCTGAGAACGCATGCTGTTAGAGTGTGATTACCTGTAAATACCACATTAATGCAATAAATGCTCAAAATTATGTCCGTCAACCTCAATGCATTTGGCAATACGTGTAACGACATTCCTCTCAACAGCGAGTAGTTCGCCTTACGTAATGTTCGCACATGCATTGACAATGCGCTGACGCATGTTGTCAGGCGTTGTCGGTGGATCACAATATCAGATATCCTTAACTTTCCCCACAGAAAGAAATCTGGGGAGGTCAGATCCGGTGAACTTGTGGGCCATGGTATGCTGCTTCGACGACCAATCCTCCTGTCATGAAATATGCTATTCAATACCGCTTCAACCGTATTCGAGCTATGTGCCGGACATCCATCATGTTGGAAGTACATCGCCAACCTGTCATGCAGTGAAACATCTTGTTTCACATGTGGCTGAACACTTCCTGTTTCCTTAAATAACGTAACTATCCAGCGAACGGTCCGGACACTTGGATGATGTCGTCCAGGATACGGAGCAGCATACATAGCACACGCCCGTTGGGCATTTTCATGGCAATAGCCATACATCAACACGATTTCGACCTTTTCCGCAATTGGTAAACGCACCATTTTAACACGGTTAATTTACCACGAAACAAATGCTTCCGCACTGGCGGAATGTTACGTGATACCACGTACTTATACGTTCGTGACTATTGCATGCGCCATCTATCACAAAGCGAAAAAAGTGGTCCAACTAAAACATTCATATTTCTTTACTTACTACACGAATATGTAATAAAAATGGGGGTTCCTATTTAAAAAAACACAGTTGACATCCGTTTGACCTATGGTAGCGCCATCTAGATGGCCAACCATAGCGCCATCTGGTTTCCCCATTCAAGCTAGACGAGTTTCGTTCTTTGTAGTTTTTTCGTTTGACGCTTATTTCGTCGGATATTTGGCCCGGCCACTATCAATGGACCACCCTGTATACTCTTACTTAATACTGCAGTGCTTACAGTGGAGAGCAGCCCTTCTAAAGCGATGAAAAGCAGCATTATCGCCGATTTAGGAGTTTCAAAGCGAGCGTCAGAAACACTAGGATCAGTTTACAAGACGTCAGTGCAGGATGGCTCGGTACAGTGATAAATTACAGACCTAAAGCAAGAAAGGCAGTTGCGTGATAAATTTCGTTATAAAATAACTCTTGCAGACTCATAGATAAATTTTCCTAATCATAAATTTCGGCAACTTCACTAGTTTGCAGCTACTATTCTGTTTATGTTTGGATTTTGATGTGCTAACAACTTTTTCCTCTGTCAAGGGAACGAAATCTACCTATAGAAGTTCGCTCACAGATGGCAACTTAAAAGCTTATCATCGAATTAGCAGTTCTCAAAAAATGGTAGTAAAAAGCAAAATAAGAAGAACTCATAGACATCCAGTGTTTTATGTATAACAGGTGAATAAAATGGTCACTAAACACAAATTCATGTCAATCTGAACCTCGTCGGCAAACGACATCCATCATAAGGTTGCATTATTTGTGAGAAACACCATGTTTCGTACTTAGCTGTCCCATTTTCTTCCCTCATCAATTGAAAGAAACGTGAGTTTCACTCCATTGTCATTTCTCATTAATGCAACAATTTTAGGAAATCAGTTTGCCACGAAAGGCATTAGTAAGCCACAAGAAGCGATACATCTCTGTAGAACTAACATTAGCTGGCGTAGAACAAATTCGTTGAAAATTGTTTCTCATGCAGAGCTGCCTTGTTCACATTCCTCTTCCCGCCCTTTTCCTTCCCTTCCCCTTCCGCTGCTATTACTCAACGTGGGCGGGCCGTTTGTTCACTGACGACGGGTGAGCGCGAGCCAGCTCGCACGAACAGATCGGTGAACAGATCTGATATAGAGCACACTTGCGACATGCTATGATATTCGGAGACAGGACGCAGCGAGCGCTTGGTCAACGTCATACTTCATGCAGGTAATCTGTCAGCATTTACCTCAATAACCATGATACTGACAAATGAAGATTACTCGATATATATAACTGTGCACTCATGAGTTCAAATGGCAATGAATTGTTGTCGGTTTATTTTCGGGTCTACTTTCAACACCACGCCACTTGCGAGCACAACTGTCTCTTTTGTGTGTTCAATAACGAGCTCTTCCATCTGCCACAGCGAGTGTCTGTGGACTTTGCTGATTCATATGATTCAAGTCAGTAATTTTCCCCAACGCCGAAGATTTATTTAACAGAAATCAGGGGTCAGTCTTTGAATACCTGCTTGGTAATCCGCGTGCGTTAAAGCGCCACTTCCAGGACGGGGAGGACGCCGGTTCAATCCCGCGTCCGGTCATCCTCATTTAGGTTTTCCGAGATTTCCCTAAATCGCTTGCCGGCCGTTGTGGCCAAGCGGTGCTAGGCGCTTTAGTTTGGAACCGCGCGACCGCTACGGTCGTAGGTTCGAATCCTGCCTCGGGCATGAATGTCTGTAATGTCCTTAGATTAGTTAGGTTTAAGTAGTTCTAAGTTCTAGAGGACTGATGACCTCCGATGTTAAGTCCCATAGTGCTCAGAGCTAGTCCTAAATCGCTTCAGACAAATGCCGGGATGGTTCCTTTCACAGGGCACGGCCGACTTCCTTCCCCATCCTCCCATAATCCGACGAGACCGATGACCTCGCTGTTTGGTCTCTTCCCCCAAATCAATCCAATCAAATCCAGGACAGGGATCGCGCGGCTCCTCCCGTCGGAGGTTCGAGCCCTCCCTCGGGTATGGGTTTGTGTGTTGTCCTTAGCGTAAGTTAATTTTAAGTAGTGTGTAAGCTTAGGGACCGACTACCTCAGCAGTTTGGTCCCATAAGATCTTACCACAAATTTCCACATTTCCAGGACGGGGAGCTGCACCTGCCCTGGATAGAATCTGCTCGGTGAATCTGCGACTAAGGTCAGTGTATCGGTTAACCTGGATGTTGTTTTTTGTCGGTTTCTGACATTTCACTCAGATACACGATTTGCAAACATTTAGAAAATTTTCGCGCACTGTCACCTGAATAACACTACATGCAAACAGTTGGGGTATACATATTCTGTCCCGTAGGATAAACGGATGGCGACAGGTAGGGTACCCAGACCGCCCTTGAAATTAACCATGCAAATCCGTTCATAACTTTACCGATCCTGCACCGATGCGGGAAAAAGGCACCACAAAAAGAAATAGTCAGTGTCTGAACCTTCAGCTCACGTGGTTATCCAACTTGTCAGACGATTTTGTCCCTACAGTCAGTGATTCAGTATGTAAAAGCAAACAAAAAGATACTTTCAAATAATTAAGAGACTTTCATAAAACATAAAAAGAAGGAAACTTTCAAGACGAGTAATGATCCACTACCTGCTCCCGAACTTGACTTAGATTAATTATCCCCTGGCACAATGTTGTTTACTCTGAAAGTTCACCCCTTTTTTTTATCTTTCTCCTCAGTCGGCGAGAATCGCCTGCATTCAGTCTTCTCTCACAGCGCCGTCTTTCCTTTTGTGCCGTGCGGTTCTGCCTTACGCGAATTTTTAAAAATCCTGCCACTTCCCATGTGCGGTGCTGTCTGTTAGCGTGATGCCCCTGGCGGCTGTTTTCGCGAGCTGGCGCATACAGCGGCCAGAGACGAAACGTCTTCTCTCTCGGGACGTGCTACGGTGCGGAGCTAGCGAGCAGTATGGATCGCGTCTTGCGGCTGCGGTGTAGTTCTCCTCTTTGTACCATCTTTATGTATTTATGTGTAAACGCTCCTACCAGAGTTGTAAAACTACCGTAGGCTACCGCAGACTTTCACCAGTAAGGGTAGACTACGGTAGTTCTTCTAGTAGTTTTGGTCAGTTACGGTCGTACCTGCGTTAACTTTACGTTAGATGAGTTGCATACTTGCCGGCCGTTACGCCTTCTTTACGTATGCGATCAGCGTCTTACTAGATTCCTATAAAATCTGGAAGCATTGAGTCGTCTAGAAACTGAGTGATGATATACTCGTATAAAGAGCCAGGTAACTTACGGGAGATTTTTGCTCTATATTGTTACCATCCTGTCTCTTACTTAAAAATAAACAGTATACCTAATTATAGCACAACTGACATTTTCAATATTTTGTCCTGGTTTTATCCGTAAAATGTTGATTTGTAGCTTGAAAGAGAGGGATATGCTAGTAAAAATAAGGAGAACAATACAGATTTACCACACCGAGCTAGAAAACGCAATGTCCTCAACAAAAAGATAAAATAGAAGAAACACGTAACAAAAATACATCATACATCACTTCAATACTTCTTCGAAATTACATAAAAGTGTATGTGTTATTCATAAATTTTTTTTTGCATATATCGATAATAACAGGAAACTCTAGCCTTTGATTATGATGAAGAACATTCTGTTGAGTTCAAAATAATAACAATAATTATCTACATTTATTATTGTGTTTGCGCATGAAAGCTGTACTTGCGTCGAAAGCAACTGCTTCGATAACGAAAAAGCAGAGAAGTTACATGGTCAACTAATTTGTATTACTTATAAAAAGCAATTTATATTCTGTAAGGATATAAAATACACAATGGACAAACACTGAATGATGTGTGGTTCTAATTCCGCGAAAAAAAGCAAAGAAACAAATAAAAAAAGATAAGTCGTCGGCTCCCATTTTCTCTCTTACACATTCACTAATGTTTCTTTCCCTAACAGTTCTACCAATAATTATATCACTTAGTACGTCATTTGTGTACGGAACCGTAGTTTTGATAGCCCGCAGCTCTAACTCCTACACACGCACCAATTTATCGGCCGACCGACAGACCGACCAATTTCATCGAAGCCTACACACGTCCAGACCGACTGCACTCAGCGATTACAGCGCAGCCCTGTTGTTATGATTTTTTATGTTTCTCTAGATCCCACGTCGTTTTTCACAGAAGCAAAAACAGGGGTTAGCCTTGGCTGGATTAGGGGTAACAAAGTAACAAAAAAAAAAAAGAATAAGAGGGGGAGAGAAACTTGTGGGCAAAGATGTGGCTATTGCAAGGAAATAAATTTACCGACGCTCTGTTATTTAAGAAGTTGGGAGGCGTTGATTTTCGTAAGAATCTAAGAACGGATGAATCATGCATGCTGGCTGGAGTGCGCGAGGGGCTCTAGGCGCTACAGTCTGGAACCGAGCGACCGCTACGGTTGCAGGTTCGAATCCTGCCTCGGGCATGGATGTGTGTGATTTCCTTAGGTTAGTTAGGCTTCAGTAGTTCTAAGTTATAGGGGACTGATGACCTCAGAAGTTAAGCCCCATAGTGCTCAAAGCCATTTGAACCACATGCATCGTGCATTTCGGGTCTGCTGAGTACCATCAAACCATTTTTAACGAAAAAGAATACAATCATGAGAGAGGCTGTAAGTTGCGAGTAGAGGCTTTTAGCTCCGTTGCGATATCTAGCCAATGCCAGAAGTAACGAGGACCTCAAATTCAGTTTATAACGGGCCCCTGCCCTAACATAAAAATTCAGTTTTATGTTAGTAAATAAAATGTCACATGCTTTAGGAGAACATAACTTCTCATCAAAACATTTCAATGATGTTCGCAGGGTGGTCGTCACAACGCTGAATAATACTGTTTCAGAGATAAAGTTTATGGCTATTCACTTTTGTTGTCTAGGGTATTATATATTTATAAGTGGTCCGAACTTTTTAAAAAGGTAAGGTTGGAGACATCTAGTAGTTTTATAAAAGTCAGCACACGTTTTTATTCCTCTTTAAAAAACACACTTTAAGTTTACATGGCGTCTCTGACAAAACAGTTACATCTTTTGCATCAACCTCTTTGGTTTTGCGATCCACACATGTTTACATACATTGGAATTAGCCGGCACTAAAAACACTGACCGACGTGACTTACACAACTACACTGAGCCAACTGCCTGCCGGTCTTTGACAGTGCTCGAATTTATAACCTTCCAAAGAGATAAACAAATTATCTCTTTTTTTAGAGTCAATTAAATTGCTATTAAATGAATTATTTACATGAAATAGTTACGAATGATTCTGGTACTCAGGTGCTTAGATTAAAAACATAAATGGTGCATTTTACAAATAATTACAAGTGTCAACCAAGTGAAATAACTGGATTACAAAGTGTTGAATATCACCTTTCTCATTTGCATAATATTGGGGTTAAAAAGTGCAAATCTGTAAATTACGTGAGTATACAGTACAAAAGTATTGTTAAACTTATTTGTTTTTCATACAAAGTGTAGTGAATAATCAAGTTTTCCTGGCCAAAATTTATAACGGGCAATGTCGTAGTCACATATGGTGACACTTTGAATAAGCCTATCTGAGCAAACCATAACAGTTCCTAATTAAATCCTCGTGTTAAAACAGTTTAACTAAATGTACCTTGATTTTGCAATCTCTTTTGGATCGAAATATTATATATTAATGACATTGAAAAACATTGCATCATAATTGCATCCATACGAAATTTAACTAATTTGAGTTTAATTTACTGAAAAATCGTAATTTATCCTCAGTATCCTATACTTCCATACTTCTTTCCCTCCTATCGGGTTCATTACAAGTTGTATGACCACAATTATTAACTAGCAACATAATTTATAACTGACAGAGAAAATACATCATGGTAACGCAAAATAATAAAGCAACAGACGTTCATGTAAACGCTATTAATGTATTTATGTATGTAGCATAAAACATGGCCTGTAAGTTTAAGGAACTCATTTCAAATTAGAAGATGGAAGACTGCACATGTTGGTGGTGCAAATCATCTAATAAATGCAACAACACATACATAAGTAATGAAGCATTTAGCAACTCTTAGCATTCTATAAAAATCCCACACATTGCTCTTGATCATAGGGGGCTTGAATATAGAAACGACTTTTTAACACACGTAACAATGAATTAACATCCTTGTATATCGATATTTTGCTTTTTAAATGTCATTTCCGGTAAATATTGGAATGAATCCTAAAAAAGAAATACAGAATATTTACGGACTTTTATTCTCTCTATGTGCCACTCTAATCTATTATGGATTCGTTAAAGAACAAAAAAGTTCTTTATTTATTGCATCTACATATGATATTATACTCGTTGCATGATGTTTCCCACAAACATCTCCAGTCCTTAAATTTCTCCAGAAACTCTGTCCTTAAAATACCGTCCGCCTCGCAACCTGTCTTGTATATTAGCATTTAGTCCCGCATAGAGTGATGAAAGACGAGCTCTTGCGCGGTTGGCCCGACACCACTACACACGGCACATTTTGTTGGGGGGGGGGGGGGGGGTGATGGTAATGGTAGCGGTGAGGTGGTGGTGCGTGTGTGCGTGGGTGGGGGGGGGGGCAACCGTCGGGTGTTTCCGCCCGCCCGGAATCCCGACAAGGAAAAGTGTTCCGTCGATCGGTCAAAACGTCTACACATGTCCAGCTGGATGTCCTGAAAACGAATCCGTAAAAACTGCGCCCACTGAAATTTGCACCCAACTAGAAATCTGTGGAACCTGCCCCCAATGCCTGTCTCCTTTGTGTCACAGCTTACCTGCCGTTCGGACCGTCATAATTACCTTAAACTACCTGCTCTCCAGACGCGGCCGAATTACGCCCCGATAGACCTCTACCATACTAGCCGACTGTCTGCACAGCCTTAGTAGTGCTCTACCTGTCGTAGATCTGACATCGTGCGACTAGTGTATTTGTGTCTCAATAGCTCGATATGGAAGTTTCAACGACCATTCGCAGTAAGCCATGTTGCTACTATGGAGGTTATTCTTACATGAAGAAGAGAACGAAAGAAGAAGGGGCTGTGACGTAGCGCTGTTCGAGATAGAGAGCAAACCACTGCCGAGGAATGCTTAAAACAAAGGATTCGACCGTGGTTTTTACACTCGAGCATCATTGTGAAGCGCCAGATGAAGCTCGGTTGGATTTAAGAAAGGCTTGGGACCAGGCGAAAGAAAGGGTATGGGGGGAAGAGACATCTATTTCCAAAATATACTCACAGGAGCTGGGTTCCCTGCATAATCAAGGGTATTATTTTGTCACTGAAATGCCAGAGCACCAAGCAACGAAGAGAACTTGGTACTACCTGTGGCCAACCTCACAAGGAAATGACAGAGATCCGTAGACAAGAGAAGAAATTGACCTCAAAGCAGAGTTCAAATGGTTTAAATGGCTCTGAGCACTATGGGACTTAACTTCTGAGGTCATCAGTCCCCTAGAACTTAGAACTACTTAAACCTAACTAACCTAAGGACATCACACACATCCATGCCCGAGGCAGGATTCGAACCTGCGACCGCGGCGGTCGCGATGTTCCAGACTGTAGCGTCTAGAACCGCTCGACCACTCCGGCCGGCCTCAAGGCAGAGTTACTTGCTTTTGAAGATGGCAGCAGTTTTGTGTTAAGCGACGTCAAATTAGGAGAATGAATAATCGTCTTCTGCAGAAGAGTAGGTAGAGACGTTCTAAGAAGTAAACAAGACTTCTTATGCACTGTACATTCAAGTGATGTAGCAAACAGTTTTCGCAAATATACACCATTCACTCCATGTTTGGGAGTACAAATAATGAGACAAACATCTATCCAGTTGCCTTTACACTACTGCCAAACAAAAGAAAAGAGACATACATCAGAATGGAAACCTGCAAACGTGACTATAGATTTCGAATCAGCAGCGATTTCTGCGATTGAAGTTGTACTACGGATAGCTGTTGTGCATGAATGTTATTTCCACATGAAAAAGTCTCTCTGGAGAAAATTTCAAGATTTAGGATTTACTCATGAATACAAAGAAAATGAAGAAGTGAGACAACAAATTAGCATGTGTGCTGCGTTGGCTTTTCTATGGCGTGAAGATGTATGTGATGGCTTGCTCGAGATATATTCAGTGGCACCGGATATACGCAGGCTTTCTGAGTTTTTTGACTACTTTGTAAAACTGATGCTTGGAAAATGAAGAAAACCTTATCAACGTTTGGAGTTACTAAAACGGCGTCCTCGAAAGACCAACGCTATAGAGGGCTGGCACCACAGAATTAATAAAATGCTAGCTAAACCAATGCTAAATCAATGACATAATTTAGTGTATGAAAAAAGAAGCAGAACATTCAGTGTGCACGTTAATGCGGGCAGAACGGAGTACGGTAGGTAAAAGAAAAAAAAAAACGATCTACACGAAACGGGATGAGAGGCTGGAAAAAATTGTAAAATGATCGAAGAGGATGGTGAGATCAGAGTTGCCTGGAAGCTATCTCCTACATAAAAAAATTTGGCCAAATGCATCAGAAGATGTATATAGACAGAAAAATGTACAAATTGTAAACAGCAACTTAAAAATAAAAAACTTAAAAAAAGATGCGTATCAGGCTTTTAAATTGATTTTAAACACGTCTAAAGGACAATAATTTACTTTTGCCATTTAGCTAGTCCAAAACCTTGATAAAGTGTGACGGAAATCATTATTTTTTAAAACCTAGGCTCAAGTCTATGTTCGGTCATACTGAATTTGACTTCCGTTGTTTCTCAGATTATTCCAAGCAATTGCTGGAATGGTATCTTGGAGGCCATGGTTGCTTCCGGCCCTCCCTGTAACCACCAACCAACCCCGATCAATATGGTTCAAATGGCTCTGAGCACTATGGGACTTAACATCTATGGTCATCAGTCCCCTAGAACTTAGAACTACTTAAACCTAACTAACCTAAGGACATCACACAACACCCAGCCATCACGAGGCAGAGAAAATCCCTGACCCCGCCGGGAATCGAACCTGGGAACCCGGGCGTGGGAAGCGAGAACGCTACCGCACGACCACGAGATGCGGGCCCCGATCAAAAGCTAAATCTCTAACTATAGTAACAGTTGACGCGATGTAAAACACCAAACGCAAAATAGTTTCGCTAGGTTGTTGTGACGAAGAATGGAGATACTATGAGCTAAATTAAACATGTTAGTGGAGTGCAAACTTTGTTTCAGTGAGTGAACTTCTCATCCACTTTATAAAACTTCTAAGACGCATACACGTACTTTAATTACGTAAAGATAATACTGAAAAGCTATTTACATGTTGTTGAATGTCTTGGCGATAGTTGCTGTGATTAATTTCGAACTTGTACAGGACTGTACAAAGAATTCCCTATTTGGTTACCTACACATCCACTATTTTGTTCTTGTTCAGGCTGAGTTCTAAGCGGTGGCGTAGCTAGGTAGTTTGGTATCGGGTGCAGTTTTCAATTTGTCACCTCCCCCCCCCCCCCCCAACTATCAACCTCACAAAAGCATAAAATACAACATTTGTGACTAACGCATAGCTTAGAAAATGTCTTCCATATTTTTCGGCTGCAAATTTTGAAGTTGCCTCATCAATATCGATATCCTTAGCTAGCCCATTTTTATTGACTAACTGCTATATTAGACAGTTGTATTTGACTCATAATGGACCCAAGATAATACTAAATTGATATGAATATTAAGAAGAAGAATTGTCTTAGAAAACGCTATCGAGACAAACAAAGTTAAGAAAAATCTTAGCGCCAAAATGAAGTTGGGAACAGTTTGGGAAAAAAATCTTCTTAGTCGTGAAATTTGTGCAAGGAACCTCCTGATAATTATCAACTGATTTTTGTACAATCGTAGGAAGGTTTGTTTCTGAAGTTTTAATCAAATGACTAGGACTTGGTTTTGCAGTGTGTGTCGATTTCTTGGAGGAAGCTCTTGATGCACTCTTAGCATTGATCTTCTCAGTTGCAGCGTTCTGCAGAGTAAAATACTGGACGTGGAGGTCACCAAATAGGGAATTCTTTGTACAGTTCTGTACAAGTTCGAAACTGATCACAGCAAATAGCGCCAAGACATTCAATAACATTTAGGTGGCTCAAGAGTCCTATCTTTACGTCATGAGCACTCAAACAAAGTTTACATGCCACTGATATGTTTAATTTTAGCTCAGTATATCTTCATTCAGCGTCGTAACGACCTAGTGGAAACAAATTTTGCGTATGGTGTTTCACGTCGCGTAAATTATGGTTAGCGATTTAGCTTTCGCTTGGATTTGTGGTTGTAGGAGGGAGAGGAAGCAACCATGGCGCTTAAGGGCTATCCCACCATTTGCCTAGAATAATCTGAGAAGCCACGAAAAACCAAATTCAGTATGGCCGGCCATAGAATTGAGCCGAGGTTTTTAAAACTAATGAGATGGCAACGTTTGTGGCAACCCCAAAGGTTGGGCATTCTTCATTTTCCAACCATCTATCTACAACGTAGTCAAAAAACTCAGAAATCCTGGAGACATACAGGGCCTGTGAATGTATTTCGTGCCAACCATTACATATATCTTCAGGCCGTAGAAACGTAAGCGCAGCAGACTTCCAGATTTGTTGTGTCACTTCTTCAGTTTCTTCCATTCATGATTAAGTCCTGTACCTGACACTTTCCCCCAGAGAAATAACATCCATGCACTTCGGCTGACGGCAGTACAACTTCAATCCCAGAAGCCGCTGTTTATTCGAAATCTAGTCACGTTTGCAGGTTTCCATCATTCTGGAATATTTTCCACCAAATTTCTGAAAACACAGATGTATGTCACTTTTCTTCTGTTTCGCAATGAACCAAAGGCAGCTGGATACATGTTTATCTCATTATTTGTACTACCAAAGTCGGCATGAATGGTTAATATTTGTAAAAACTGTTTGCTACAGCATTTGAGTGTACCGTCAATTAAAAAGCCTTGTTTACTTCTTAGAGCCTCTCTCCATTCTGTTCCGCTTAAAACTATTATCCTTTCTCCTAATTTATAGTTGCTTAAAAGAAAACTGCTGCCATCATTCATAGCTAGTAACTCTGCTTTGAGGTTAGATATTTCTCTTGTCTGCAGATGTCTCTCATTTCCCTGTGATTTTTCTCGCTGGTAGTACAAAATGGTCATCATTGCTTGGTGCTCTGGCATTTCAGTGACAAAATTAAACCCTCGATTATGGTGGCAACCCAGCTCCTACGAATATATTTTGGAAAAAGAAGTCTTGTTTCCTCTCGAGCCTTTATCTGTGCTTGATTAAAAGTCTTCCGTACTTTCAACCGAGCGTCATCCGGAGCTCCACATCGATGCTCGAGTGCGCCGGTCGGTGTGACCGAGGGGTTACAGGCACTTCAGTCTGGAACCGCGCGACCACTACGGTCGGAGGCTCGAATCCTGCCTCGGGTATGGACGTGTGTGATCTCCTTAGGTTAGTTAGGTTTAAGTAGTTCTAAGTTCTAGGGGACTGATGACAGATGTTAAGTCCCATAGTGCTCAGAGCCATTTGAACCATTTGATGCTCGAGTGCAAGAAGCACCGTCAAATCCGTGGTTTTAAGCATTTCTCGGCAATGATTTGCTTTCTGTCTTGAAAAGTGTCGCTTTACAGCCCCGTCTTCTTTCGTTCTGTTCACTAGGCAAGAATAGCCTTCATAGTGGCAACATGGCTTACGCGAATGTTCGTTGAAATTTCCATATAGGAACTATCGTGACAGGTATACCTAAGTCACTCCATGTCAGCTCTGCGACAGCTGGAGCGGTGCTACGATTATTTGCTCAGATAGTTGGCCACTATGATAGAGGAGGTCTATCTGGAGGCAGTTTGGCCGTGTCTGGAGAACAAGTAGTTGAGAGTAATTACGGCGGTCCGGGCTCAAGTAGGCCGTGGCACAAAGGGAGCAGGTACTGAGCGCAGATTTCTCAGATTTCTGGTTGGGCGCAGATTTCACTGAGTTTTCATGGATTCTTCCAGTTATCTTTCGGTCGGTTGGTGAGTGTGTAGGACCCTTTTAAGTTACAAGCTTTCCATCCCGCCGTTGTGGTCAGTGTCATAGAGTTGTTTCCTGTTTAGTATTCTTCTAAGTATCTGTAAGTAGCTGCAGTGTTTCAACTATTTTGCTCTGGCGGTCAATCGTGGTTATTTATTTTTTTGAATGTTGGACGCATTGATTTGGATCTACTGTCTGACAACTGCTGCGATAATTCGTATTGTAGGAGCAGGCAAGCTGACGTTTCTGTGGTTTCGCAATCAGTTTCGTGTGTCTTCGTGTTCCTAATCAACCACGAATCACGTAGCCTCCAATGCACTGGCTCTGTTGTGAAAGGACTGATTTAATATCCGGCGTTCCCCAAGGAAGTGTTATAGGCCCTCTATTGTTCCTGATCTATATCAACGACATAGGAGACAATCTGAGTAGCCGTCTTAGATTGTTTGCAGATGATGCTGTCATTTACCATCTTGTAAAGTCATCAGATGATCAAAACGACTTGCAAAATGATTTAGATAAGATATCTGTATGGTGCGAAAAGTGGCATTTGACCCTGAATAAAGAAGAGTGAGCAGTTATTCACATGAGTACTAAAACAAATCAGCTAAATTTCGATTACGCGATAAGTCTCACAAATCTGAGGGCTGTATATTCAACTAAATACTTAGGGATTACAATTACAAATAACCTAAACTGGAACGATCACATAGATAATATTGTGGCTAGAGCAAACCAAAGACTGCGATTCATTAGCAGAACACTTAGAAGGTGCAACAGGTCTACCAAAGAGACTGCTTACCCTACGCTTGCCCGCCCTATTCTGGAGCACTGCTGTACGGTGTGGGATCTCCATCAGGTGGGACTGACGGATGACATCGAAAAATTACAAAGAAGGGCAGCTCGTTTTGTATTATCGCGAAATAGGGGAGATAGTGTCACAGACATGATACGAGAATTGGAGTGGCAATCATTAAAGCAAAGGCGTTCTTCGTTGCGACGGGATCTTCTCATGAAATTTCAATCACCAGATTCCTCCTCCGATTGCGAAAACATTCTGTTGACACCCACCTAAAAAGGGAGAAATGGTCATCACGATAAAATAAGAGAAATCAGGCCTCGCACGGAAAAATTTAAGTGCTCGTTTTTCCCGCATGCCGTTCGAGAGTGGAACGGTAGAGAGACAGCATGAAGGCGGTTCATTGAACCCTCTGACAGGCACTTTATTGTGAATAGCAGAGTAATCACGTAGACGTAGATGTAGATGAACAAACGGCGCGTGGTTATTTATTACTTTGAGATGACAAACGTCGTGGGACACCTCCTAATATCATGTCGGATCTCCTATTGTCCGGCGTAGTGCAGCAATTCAACTTGGCATGGACTCCACAAGTTGCTAGAAGTCCCATGCCAAAATATTGAACAATGTTGCCTCTACAGCCACCCATAATTGCGAAAGTGTGGCCGCTGCAGGATCTAGTGCACGAAATGACCTTTCGATTCTGTCCCATGTTGAACGTTGTGGGTCGCCAAATCATTCTTTCCAAATGTCCAGAATGTTCTTCAGACCAATCGCGTACAATTATGGCCCATTGACACGGTGCATTGACACCCATAAAAATTCCATCGTTTTCTGGTAACATGAAAGGCTGCAAATGGTCTCAAAGTAGCTGAACATAACCATTTCTTGTCAATGGTCGGTTCAGTTGGATCAGAGGACCCAGTTCGTTCCATGTAAATACAGCCCACACTATTAGGGGGCCACCACCAGCTTCCACAGTGCCTTGTTAACAACTTGGGTCCATGGCTTCGGTCTGCGTCACACTCTAACGCTTCTATTAGCTCTTACCAACCGAAACCTGGACTCATTTGACCAGGCCACGGTTTTCTAGTCGTCTAGGGTCCAACCGGTGAATGGTCACGAGCACAGGAGAAGCGTTGCAGGCGATGTGCTGTTAGCGCAGTCATTTATGTCGGTCTTCTGCTGCCATTGCACATTAACCCAAACTTAGCCGCACTGTCGTAACAAATACGTTCGTCATACGTCGCACATTGGTTTCTGCTGTTATTTGACGCAGCGTTGCTTGACTGTCAGCGCTGAGAACTTTACACAGACGTCACATCTCTGGGTCATTAAGTGAAGCTCGTCGGCCACTGCTTTATCCGTGGTGAGAGGTAATACCTGAAATGTGGTATTCTCGGCACCCTCTTGATATTGTGGATCTCGTAATATTGAATTACCTAACGACTTCCGGAATGTAATGTCCCATGCGTCTACACTCCTGGAAATTGAAATAAGAACACCGTGAATTCATTGTCCCAGGAAGGGGAAACTTTATTGACACATTCCTGGGGTCAGATACATCACATGATCACACTGACAGAACCACAGGCACATAGACACAGGCAACAGAGCATGCACAATGTCGGCACTAGTACAGTGTATATCCACCTTTCGCAGCAATGCAGGCTGCTATTCTCCCATGGAGACGATCGTAGAGATGCTGGATGTAGTCCTGTGGAGCGCCTTGCCATGCCATTTCCACCTGGCGCCTCAGTTGGACCAGCGTTCGTGGTGGACATGCAGACCGCGTGAGACGACGCTTCATCCAGTCCCAAACATGCTCAATGGGGGACAGATCCGGAGATCTTGCTGGCCAGGGTAGTTGACTTACACCTTCTAGAGCACGTTGGGTGGCACGGGATACATGCGGACGTGCATTGTCCTGTTGGAACAGCAAGTTCCCTTGCCGGTCTAGGAATGGTAGAACGATGGGTTCGATGACGGTTTGGATGTACCGTGCACTATTCAGTGTGCCCTCGACGATCACCAGAGGTGTACGGCCAGTGTAGGAGATCGCTCCCCACACCATGATGCCGGGTGTTGGCCCTGTGTGCCTCGGTCGTATGCAGTCCTGATTGTGGCGCTCACCTGCACGGCGCCAAACACGCATACGACCATCATTGGCACCAAGGCAGAAGCGAATCTCATCGCTGAAGACGATACGTCTCCATTGGTCTCTCCATTCACGCCTGTCGCGACACCACTGGAGGCGGGCTGCACGATGTTGGGGCGTGAGCGGAAGACGGCCTAACGGTGTGCGGGACCCTAGCCCAGCTTGATGGAGACGATTGCGAATGGTCCTCGCCGATACCCCAGGAGCAACAGTGTCCCTAATTTGCTGGGAAGTAGCGGTGCGGTCCCCTACGGCACTGCGTAGGATCCTACGGTCTTGGCGTGCATCCGTGCATCGCTGCGGTCCGGTCCCAGGTCGACGGGCACGTGCACCTTCCGCCGACCACTGGCGACAACATCGATGTACTGTGGAGACCTCACGCCCCACGTGTTGAGCCATTCGACGGCCAACACCGTGGTTCCTGGTGTGTCCGCTGTGCCGTGCGTGTGATCATTGCTTGTACAGCCCTCTCGCTGTGTCTGGAGCAAGTATGGTGGGTCTGACACACCGGTGTCAATGTGTTCTTTTTCCATTTCCAGGAGTGTAGCTCCAACTATCGTTCGGCGTTCAAAGTCTGTTAATTCCTGACGTGCGGCCAAAATCACGTGGGGCACCTTTCCAGATGAATCACCTTAATACAAATGACAGCACCACCAATGCACAGCTCTTTTATTTCTTTTGTACTCGATACTACCGCCATCTGTATATGTGCGCATAGATATCCCATGACTTCTGTTACCTCTGTGTAGGAATGCGTGTTGTGTTTGTTTTGCGTGCGGACCACGAGCAGGGATAATCCTTGACAATGTCGGTCTCAGATTTTGCACCGTAGAAAACGATTTGATCGCGTTGCGAGGTTTCCAGCGTGATGTGCTGCTCCTAATGAGATATTTACATTCGTCATCTTTGCGAAATGTCTAAGGTTCAGTCCGCGAAAGTTTATTCCGGATGCTTTGTATTGTCAGCTGTACATTGTGATATGGCATGTGCAATCCGATTGATATCCTGTATTTGGTTCAAAAATGGTTCAAATGGCTCTGAGCACTATGCGACTTAACTTCTAAGGTCATTAGTCCCCTAGAACTTAGAACTACTTAAACCTAACTAACCGAAGGACATCATACACATCCATACCCGAGGCAGGATTCGAACCTGCGACCGTAGCGGTCGCGCGATTCCAGCCTGTAGCGCCTAGAACCTCTCGGCCATCTCGGCCGGCCAGTATTTGGATTTTGTAATATTAACTGTATGATTCGTGTAATGATTTCGGTCCTGTACACTAAAATCTGCATAGAATAAGATCCTATGAGATATGCCTCAGGAAGCGAGGCATACCGCATTTTTCAAATGTTTTCTTCGCTGTCACATTGGTTGTTTATTGGCTTCTGAAATATCGAGGCTCTCGCTTGCTTCGGTTATATTGCATCAGCATTAGGCTCGTGATTACTTCCTGCACAGGCATCGACAAGCCGCAGTCACAGAGCGTTTCCTGTAATGTTTTAATGGCGTATGTGTTCCTGGTCTAATCATGTACCGCGTATTATAGGTCCACTGGGAGTAGTCCCACTGTGACATCTGATAGATGATTGGGCACACATGTATCGTGTTTTGCCTATCCGACTTTGACAGATCAGTGACTTATACTTAATGTCAGATGTCTTGTATTAGCTGTTGTGTTGAGATCTCGTAGCTTCTGTTTGTAATTTGACTGATTCCATGTCTCAGTGGTATGATACGAGTAGCGTATATGGACGACGAAATAAGTTCAACATGTCATACGAGAGGACGACACTAAGTCTCCTGTATTTCTTTGTGACGAATCTGGATGCACCACTGTGTGTTGGATGGTTACTCCGTTATGTTGTTCGACGACTTGACGTCTGGGAGAGTCACAGAGAATTAAGTTTGACTGAAGGTGTTTTATTAATTTTGCATCATGTTGTTCGTTGTGGGACGAGCGTGGGCGTACTTAATTGTGTCTCCACCTTGTGTTCCTCTTTATTTCAATTGAGTGTTTCCATTTTGATTTTGCTATTAGTTGTGTTGATTAGCGTGTGGCTGCAGGGTTGCCGTTGTGCATTTTGAGTGGTTGTAAGAACCGAGCTCCTTGTGGATGGTTGTATGAACATGTTCTATATTCATCAGTGTCGCTTATTTTACGGACGTGCCCTTATTTAATTTGAGTCATACAGTACGTGAGGAACGGACGTCATTTCATTGTCGCCGTGGCCAACTTTTCTTAATGATGGTCTTAATGTTTCATTTCTAAGGTCCTATGCCAAGAAGTGTTCTCATTCTTTAGTGATTAGTTGACCTGAAGTGACTTAATGTAAGTGAGGCTAGTGCATGCTTGGTTATAAAGAGGTTAGGTCCCCGCCTTAAGCTGAAGACCTAGTTTGTTACGGCTAGTGCTCATTATCATAGTAATAGTTCATCGTAAGGATCTACTGGCATAGTTGTAAGCGACGCCTAGCTCGTTAAGGTTAACTAATTGTGAGCGCTCTTGTTTAAACAGCTTGGGAGTAGTTAGAGAGACCGCTACTTTGTCTACTGTCGTCTTGTTACCTTAGGTTTTATCTGGCTACATGGAGAGACGCTAACTATATCACTAATTAACGGTGAATGCTCAGTTCTTGCCCGTTGTAATTGTTATTTTCATGTTGGATACTCATTCAGGTCAGAACCTAATTATTGTCTTCCTGATAATTTTACGGCAAAGCATAATTGCTTTTTTCTTTACGTCTGGTTTTAAATGTCGTCGCTCAGTGGTGTTGTTGCTTGGGCTGACATCTGGTTGCTTATTCAGATCTCCGTTTCAGAGTAAGCGCTTTCCGCTTTCCATGTGTCTTGCTCTCTCGGCACTCGATGAGGTGTGCGCCCGCGTTCCACTGTCGCCGACCTGGTCCAGTCATTACAAGTTCTCATTTCTGCCACCAGGCAAACTCAGGGATTCTCAAATTGACACCGTATCCAGGGAACTAGTGATGGAATTTGGGAAAACAGGAAAAAAATTTGAAAAATAAAATGGTGTCAGCTCAAAGGAACCTGTCACAAATTCCAAGCTCTCCACTCCCTCTCCCACTCTCCCTGCCGTATCACCTTTGCTTAGTTTCCTCTCCCTCTGTTAACCAGTCTGTTCTCAGCCTGTCAGTTTTGTCTTATAACCACCCTTCAGTTCTACCCATAACTGTCAGGCGAGGTTTTAATATTGTGCGGTACGTTCTTCCTTAAGAAGTAAAATCATTTCGCCTGTTTTAGACCAATCTGCTGGCATTCGATGGCATAACAGTGTTATTGCCACTGATTTCTTATCTTTGTTTAATCCCGCTCATACGACTGTACTATCTTCATTCCATCACCTACACACCTTCCGCAATCCCTTTAATGTATTCAAACATGGAAACGCTACTATAGGACTCGTGGGATGAAGCATCCTGAGCATTTAGTTTACAAATTTCAGGACTTCCTTAGAACTGTAATGCGAAAATTTCTTTAACTAACGTTAAGGAAAGGAGTTTAACTGATAGAATACTTACAACCGTTAAAGAATTAAGTAGCGAAATAACAGAACATACAACAGATTACATAATATGTTTAGATTGTTCAGTTTCATAATTAAACAAGTATGACATTGAGATGATCTAAACTAAGCCCAATAAATTAAATTTAATTTTAGAAAGGGCCTTAGCTAAAAATTGCCTTAAGTTCCAATTACAAAAGGGGCCACAACCAAAAACAATTTTCTGGATAACTACCTGCCACACTGACTGTTGTTAGTTGGATTTCGTCTTGTATTTAACACTAAAGCGCGGTTCACCTGTGCCACCATTTTCAAGTCTTTATTTGAAACACGTAACAGATGTAACATTTAAAATACAAAGTACAAAACAACCAATGGGTCGTCGAAAGAAAACTAATAACCCACCAAATATACACATTTAGGCTACAGTCGAAGTGTTTGTCAAGTCACACAACGGCAAAAAAAGGAAAAAAAGGATGTCGTTGCCCTAGTACGTAATAAAATTGGCCCAAGATAAAAATGGTACACACTCTGTAGGGGAGAGCATAATATTCACTGTCAGCCTTTAAAATTGCAACAACATGAAGATGGCACGGAACAAACGACAAATTGACATAAAGCGTACTTGCTACAGGCTTGGTTGTGCAAATGATAAGCATTTCAGCGAAACTGTACGGAGTATTATAACGTAACGCTGTCTGTATTCTGTATATAAAGAAAAATTACACCCTTGATTTCTCATTGGGAGATCTTATTTTAATGCTGATTGTCTGTTAGAAGCTCGTATTATGTCTTGCGTGTGAAGGAGTTTGTCACCGACAGAATTTTGGCGTTTGGAGACGGTGGTTTTTCGTCCCACTATACTGCTGCGCTCATTGGTCCAGCTCCCACGAATGACTTGCGAATATGGAACTGATGGGAACAACAGGGCCATACTCAGTGCCATGAAGGAAATCAGCGACTCCACGCTTCTAGCGCCCGAGAGGATGGGCGTTTTGTTTGCTCGTCTCGTCCGAGCCTTGGATCGGGAAATGAGCTTGTTTGCAACAGGATAATTACTCGCACAGACAGAGCGGTGAAGTCAGGAGCACCACGGAATATCAGCTCGGCGACCACTGATGCGGCTTTCCTTGACACGGCAGTAGAAAGAGGCGAGCCGACGGTGATGCTCCTAACAGTAGCTCTGGAAACAGGAGTGACACAACGACGTCTTTTCACACGATTACAAGTTCCGCGTGCATCATCGCGATGAGTGGAGGCTCCAATGAGAACGATCGTTACCAGATTGCATTTGTTATCGTCATATGGGAGTAGTACCTGACGTAATGATAAGTGTTGTCACTGCGTACACAACACCATCAGCTCTGATGCGCGTTGCCGATAAAATAAACCACAGCCGTTACGTTTCCGACATGTCAGTACTGGTGGCTGTGCCCTGCCTTTGAGGTATCTGTGACGTTATCTCTCATCAAGATCACGCAAGACCGGACGTTGCCATGGTA
This sequence comes from Schistocerca gregaria, assembly GCF_023897955.1. NCBI lineage: Eukaryota > Metazoa > Arthropoda > Insecta > Orthoptera > Acrididae > Schistocerca > Schistocerca gregaria. The sequence goes on from NC_064931.1 coordinate 214,683,045, forward strand.
CCGTGACCTTTCTAGATAGAGGGGGTGTTTGGCTGATTTTCTGGGCGGCACGTTGCACATATCTCTTATCCAATGAAATCAGCTGATCACAGGTTGCTGAGAAACTATCATCCTACCATTCACTAGCCACTACGATTAATGAATTCTTGTATACAATTGAGGCATAGAACGACATACCCACATCTGCCATCGTGGTACAGTTGGATTCGGACAGGGTTAGAAGCGTCTTTGTTGCCAGAGGTTGCAGCTATGTGTATTAAATTTCTCACTCTGCATATCCTCAAATCACCTAAAAATTTAATATTGTATTCTACTTAAGCATAAAATATTTACAAGCAGGAAAATTTCGTCATTTGTTATTCTTCCTGATGTTTCAGGCCTACTGGCCAACAGTTTAACATCTAAAACCCAGCAAAGCGACACTGATATAAATATTAGAACAATGGGCGTATTGTATTAATGTTAGTGTGACGAAAAACTGTTTATTGTTTCGGAAAGCGTATGCGAATTTTTTATCTAAACAAAATACACTCCTGGAAATTGAAATAAGAACACCGTGAATTCATTGTCCCAGGAAGGGGAAACTTTATTGACACATTCCTGGGGTCAGATACATCACATGATCACACTGACAGAACCACAGGCACATAGACAAAGGTAACAGAGCATGCACAATGTCGGCACTAGTACAGTGTATATCCACCTTTCGCAGCAATGCAGGCTGCTATTCTCCCATGGAGACGATCGTAGAGATGCTGGATGTAGTCCTGTGGAACGGCTTGCCATGCCATTTCCACCTGGCGCCTCAGTTGGACTAGCGTTCGTGCTGGACGTGCAGAGCGCGTGAGACGACGCTTTATCCAGTCCCAAACATGCTCAATGGGGGACAGATCCGGAGATCTTGCTGGCCAGGGTAGTTGACTTACACCTTCTAGAGCACGTTGGGTGGCACGGGGTACATGCGGACGTGCATTGTCCTGTTGGAACAGCAAGCTCCCTTGACGGTCTAGGAATGGTAGAACGATGGGTTCGATGACGGTTTGGATGTACCGTGCATTATTCCGTGTCCCCTCGACGATCACCAGAGGTGTACGGCCAGTGTAGGAGATCGCTTCCCACACCATGATGCCGGGTGTTGGCCCTGTGTGCCTCGGTCGTATGCAGTCCTGATTGTGGCGCTCACCTGCACGGCGCCAAACACGCATACGACCATCATTGACACCAAGGCAGAATCGACTCTCATCGCTGAAGACGACACGTCTCCATTCGTCCCTCCATTCACGCCTGTCGCGACACCACTGGAGCCGGGCTGCACGATGTTGTGGCGTGAGCGGAAGACGGCCTAATGGTGTGCGGGACCGTAGCCCAGCTTCATGGAGACGGTTGCGAATGGTCCTCGCCGATACCCCAGGAGCAACAGTGTCCCTAATTTGCTGGGAAGTGGCGGTGCGGTCCCCTACGGCACTGCGTAGGATCCTACGGTCTTGGCGTGCATCCGTGCGTCGCTGCGGTCCGTTCCTAGGTCGACGGGCACGTGCACCTTCCGCCGACCACTGGCGACAACATCTATGTACTGTGGAGACCTCACGCCCCACGTCTTGAGCAATTCGGCGGTACGTCCACCCGGCCTCCCGCATGCCCACTATACGCCCTCGCTCAAAGTCCGTCATCTGCACATACGGTTCACGTCCACGCTGTCGCGGCATGCTACCAGTGTTAAAGACTGCGATGGAGCTCCGTATGCCACGGCAAAGTGGCTGACACTGACGGCGGCGGTGCACAAATGCTGCGCAGCTAGCGCCATTCGACGGCCAACACCGCGGTTCCTGGTGTGTCCGCTGTGCCGTGCGTGTGATCATTGCTTGTACAGCCCTCTCGCAGTGTCCGGAGCAAGTATGGAGAGTCTGACACACCGGTGTCAATGTGTTCTTTTTTCCATTTCCAGGAGTGTATATAGATACTGCAGCAGGATCATTTGCATTCTAAATACGTATCTCATTTCATATCTTACAGAAAACTGGATCAAGACTGTCTTGTAAGAGTACTGAAAACAGTGTACTTTCTTGTTTTTATGTGTACATGGTTTCACTAAAGCACTGTGTTTAGGAAAGGTCCAATGCAAAATTACACGCATCACAAAACGTATTTATTTTATTTACTAGCGCACCTAGCAAGGCTTCGCAATTCCTAAATTCCCCATCTCTTATGTCCATCTCCTTCTCTCACCTCGTAATCCAGAAATACAATTTTACTGTTACCTGTTAAATTCGACAGCGAGGAAGAAAACAAAAAGCACACAGTTGTGTATACAATTTTCGTTGAAAATTATATATAAGGAGAATGTATATCTTACGTGATAAACGGTTGGTATAATAGTTTAAATACCCTGTTATCGCAGTTAAAAGTAACTGCGAGAAAGAATATGAAATATCACATTTTCACAGCACATTTTCTTCCCCGCTGTCTGCTTTAACAGAAAAGTTGCACACTGTTGTTTAAAAAAAAGTATATAGCGTATGTTCATCTGAATGGTTATTACAGTATCGCGTAAAAAATTTGAAGTAAGTCGGTCAAGTACTTTTCGAGATTTTTTATATTTGTTCACAAATTTTCCCTCGTACTCCGATGCAAATGTTTATCAGAATATCGTGAAAAAATGTGAAGAAAATCAGTCAATAACTTTTCGAGATTTTTTTGTAACAGCAATGAACTTCGACTTCTCTTTGTATAGTAGTACAGATTTTAAATACATATTTATATGTATTAAAAATATGTAGCCCATGTCCGTCCGAAGTTTTACTAGAGTATCGTGTAAGACTCTGAAGTAAACCAGCCATGAATTTTCCGACATTTCTGTAAACAACATTGCCCTTTACATAATACTAGCTAACCCGCAAAGCTTCGCAATTACTAGATTTGTCCATCACTTCCTCCTGCTCACTGTCCTCTCCTCCTCCCCCCCCCCCCCTACTATCTCTCTCAACCACATCTTCAACCCTCCCCCTGTGTCTCCTCATCCTGACTCTCTACGTCCATTTCCTCCTATCCCACCCACTTCGTCCATCTCCTCTTCCCTCACCCCTTTGACCTTCAGACTTGTTTACTGTTATTGCGAGCGAAACCTTGATTTAGAATTGAAGTTAATTAAAATAAATCAGTAAATTGCTTGGGATCACTGGCGTACGGGGTATGAGACACTTCTCCTACTGCTGAATATTTATGGACAGTAGATTCAGTGATAGTATTTCGTCTAGTTTTAATCTGCAAATGGGTAGGATTACGAGGTTTCGCACGATTCAGATTCCGTAGCAATATTCTAATCATCATTCTTCTCTTTTCACTCAAATCATCGATTCAGTCTTGGATTTCTCTTCAAGTTGTGGAAGAATGTCAACACTGTCTTTCAAATCTCTGAATAAACCTTGTGGGATAGTAAATTTCCATGCTCCCACAAATGAATCAACCAAAAAAGAATCAGAACCAGTCGACAAAATTAGGCAAAAACTTGAAGAAACAATCGACAAAGTTCCAAAACACCATTCCATCATTTCGATGAGCGACGTTAATGCACAAATTGGTAGAGAAAAAAAGTATAAACAAATTGTTGGTGACTACCCTGCACATAAAAGAACAAATAAAAATGGTGAGTGACTAATTGAAATTTGTAGGAACTGTGATCTTCTTTCAAAATCCACAGCCTTCAAGCGTCTACCTCTAAAAGCCAAAACATGGAAACACCCCAACGCAATGTTAGGAGAATTCCAGCTGGACCATGTAGCTATTTCTAAAAAATCCACCAGGGATGTTTTCAGTGTTAAAGTTTTGAAAAATGCCTACATTAATTCTGATCATTACTTGTCTCTGGTAAAAATGAATATCATCCCAGATAGCCGAAAGAACTTTTCCAGTACTTCAAGAGAAAACAGACCTCCAAAATTTGATATAAGTAAACTGAAAGATGTCAACAACAAATTTACAGAAACTCTATACAGCAAACCAAATAAAACAGACTGGAACAGAATTAAAGAAGCCATGGTACAATCATCCACTGAAACTATACTGACCAATAAAAAATTTAAACACCCGTGGTGGAACGAAGATTGTAATGAAGCAATTGAAAAGCGAAGGCAGGAGTGGATAAAATGGAATAGCAAGAAAACCTCCGAAAATCAGGAAAACTTCTTGAAGGTTAGGAAAGATACATAAAAAATATTGAGAACAACTAAGATATTCTTCAACAAAAACCAAATCGATGACGTAGAAGCAAATTTCAGAAGACATCAAACCCGGGAATTTTATACGGCCTTTAAATCACAACTGTTGGAGTTTAAACTTCCTACGTTACATATAAGAGGACTCGATGGAAAACTAAATTTGAATGACAAATCATGTGCTGCAGCTTTTGGAAATTACTTTTCATCCCTCCTGATTGCTGAAAATCCAAATGAAAAGCTTGATTTCTATCCTAGTGTTCCTCCTGCAGATAGTTCCCCTTCCACATTAGATGAAAACATGAAAACTACACAAGGCTTGAAAAACAACAAATCTGGAGGTGAGGATCGCATCTTGGCTGAAATGCGGAAATACGCAGATAATGATACAATAAAACATCTCCATGATATCATAGTGAAGATTTGGGAAACTGAAACTCTACCTCCAGATTGGAAAGTAGCAATTATTCACCCACTTCATAAAAAAAACATAAGACCGATCTGAATAATTACCGAGGAATCTCTTCGCTACCAAAGACGTTCAAGATCTTTTCTAGGCTGTTGTTAAAAAGAGCTGAATCAGTCTTAGATCAATAATTGGGCAAATATCAAGCTGGTTTCAGGACATCAAAATCCTGTGTAGAGCAGATGCATAACCGGAAATAGGTTATATCATACGCCAAATCAAGATAAAGAACGTTTGTTGTGACCTTTGTACACTTTCAAAAAGCGTATGACTCAATTGGTAGAAAAACAATAAAGAACACCCTTGCCGAATTTGGTCTAGATAGGATAACAATCAAACTGATAAGCGCCACTTGAAACAACACAGTGTCAAAGGTCAAGTTCAGAGGCGAACTATCAGAACCATTTGAAATCTGTACAGGGGTGCGACAAGGTGACCTGCTCTCTTCATTGCTTTTCAACTGTGTCCTGGAAAAGACAGTCAGAGAGTGGAAAACAAACGCACCGCCAGGTTATGGGATTCAAATTGGACACAAAAGAAATGGCCTCAGTGGAAACTGTTTGGCTTTTGCTGATGATCTGGCACTCATTGCAAATAATATTGACGAAGCTAAGGTTCAAGTGTCCAGCCTACAATCAATTGCTGCTAAAACTGACCTAAAAATAACATTTAACAAAACTGAATTCATCACAAACATCAAACATACTCCTCTTCATATTGAAATACAACAAGAGAAAATCAAGCTGTCTAAGAAATTTAAATATCTTGGAGAAATAATTACACCTGACGGTTCAGAAAACGCAGCTGAAGAAAGTAGGTGTTCTAAACTAGAAGGTGCTTTTCATCTGTGCAAAGACTTATACAAAAGCAAAAGCCTGTCTTTAAACCTAAAACTTTGTCATCATAACACCGTCGGCTTTGTATGCATCAGAATGTTTAAACGTGACGAAGAAAGGACCACTAGGAAAACTTGACATAAAAGACCGGAAAATTTTTAGGAAAATCCTTGGCCCTATCAAAGAAAATGGAAAATTCCGCCGAAGACACAACTGTGAATTATAAGAACGTACAGAAGACATTGTTACCAGCATGAGGAAGCAGAGAATGATGTTTTCTGGTCATCTGAAAAGAATGAACCCGGAAAGACTGACCCATCGCATACATTCATCAATTACAAAAACAAAATCGTATTATAAATGGCAAGACAAGTCAAAAACGATTTACAAGAAACTGAAATTTAATTTCATGACATTCAGAATTGAGAAGTTTTCAGAGAAAAAGTCGAAATTAGTAAAAACCTTATTTCGCTTAATACGCCAATTCCACGTCCTGCCTGCAAATGGTCAAAACAGAGAAAAGAAGCAGTCAGACAAAAAGAAAATCTACTGGCAAAAGAGGAAAACACAATCAGGGAAGAGATAAAAATCTTCGTGGTCCATAGCAGGCCGAAACGATAAAAAAAATTCTAATCATAAGCCGATAAGCCATATATATACCTTTCATGTTTTCCGTTAAAACCGACTGCAAGGAAGGAAAAAAAACAGCGCATAGTTGTTTGTGAAATTTTTGTTTAAAATTATATATAAAGAGCAAGAATATATAAATACGGGAGAAACAGTTTGTCTAAAAGTTTAAATGTCCTGCAATTCTAGCTAAAACTGTCTGCGAACAAGAACACGAAACCGTACATTTTCACAGCACAGTATTCTCTTTCGCACGGTAGTTTTTAACAGTAGCCCTGTAAAACGTTGCTTAAAAATAATTATATAGCCTATGTCTCTCGAAACATTTATTAGAATATCATGTAAAAATATGAAGTAAGTCGGTCAAGAACCTTTAGAAATTTTTGCTAACAAAAGTTTCCCTTTCCAGATTATTATATGTGTATTTGTATACTATATTTCTAACAATGCTTCCTTATTATGTAGATAAATGTTCTTTGTCTGTCCAGATGTTTATTAGAGTTGTTTCTCTGTCATCAGTCTTCTGACTGGTTTGGTGCTGCTCGTCACGAATTCCTGTACCGTGCCAACATTTCCATCTCAGATTAGCATTTTGCAAACTACGTCCTCAATTATTTCCTGGATGTATCCCAATCTCTGTCTGGCTCTATAGTTTTTATTCTCGACAGCTCCCTCTAGAACTGTGGAAGTTATTTGCTGACGTCTTAACATATGTGCTGTCATCCTGACACTTCTTCTTGTCAGTGTTTTCCAGATATTCCTTTCCTCGACGATTCTGCGGGGAATCTCCTCTTCTTTACCTTATAAGTCCACCCAATTTCAACATTCTTCTGTAGCACCACATCTCATGTGCTTACATTCTCGTCTCTTCCACTTTCCCCAAGTGCTGTGCCCCAAACGTACATCTCATAAATTTCTTCCTCAAATGAAGACCTATTTTGATACTAGTAGACATCTATTAGCCAGAAATGCTTTTTTTCCATTGTTAGTTTGCTTTTTATGTCTTCCTTGCTCCATCCATCATGGGTTATTTTGTTGCCTAGAGCAGGATCCTTAACTTCATCTAATACGTGATTACCAAATATGATGTTAAGTTTTCGCTGTTCTCATTTATGCTACGTTTCATTACATTCGTCTTTCTTCGATTTAATATCAATTTGTATTATGTACTCATTAGACAGTTCACTTCACTCAATAGATCCTGTAAAACTTCTTCACTTTCACTGAGGATAGCAGTGTCATCAGCGAATCTTAACATCTATATCGTTTTATCTTGTTTAATCCTACTACTGAATCTTTCTTTTATTCCCATCATTGCTTCTTCGACGTATAGATTAAACAGTGGGGGTGAAAAACTGTATCCCTGTCTTACACATTTTTTAATCCGTGCACTTCGTTCTTTGTCTGCCACTATCAATGTTCCCTCTTGGTTCTTGTTCGTATTGTACATTACCCATCTTTCCCTATAGCTTACCCCTATTTTCTGAGGATTTCGAACATTTTGCGTCATTTTGCATTGTCGAACGCTTTCTCGAGGTCGAAAAATTGGATGAGAATGTCGATTTCACTGCCGTCTTGCTTATGTTATCAATCGCAACGTTATAACTGTCTCTCTGGTGGCTTTACTTTTCCTCAACCCTAACAGATCATCAGTCTCCTTTTCCATTATTATGTATGTTATTCTTGTCAGCAATTTGGATGCATGAGCTGCTAAGCCTATTGTGCGATAATTCTCGGACTTGTCGGGCTTTGCAGTTTGGGAACTGTGGGGATGATGTTCTTCCGAAAGTCTTATCATATAGTCACCAGTCTCATACAGTCTACACACCAACCTGAATCATCGTTTTGTCACCACTTCCCGCAATAGTTTAAGGAATTTCGATGGGATGTTATCTAGCCCTTCTACTTTATTTGATTTTAAGTATTCCAAAGCTAGTCTATATTCTAATTCTACTACTTTATCTCCTATCTTTTCGCTATCAACTCCTGTTTCTTTTTTTCGCACGTCATCATATCAGTCCTCCTCCTCAAAGAGGCCCTCAGTGCACTCTTTCCACCTATCTACTATCTCATCTGCATTTAAAAATGGAATTGCCGTTACACTTTTAACGTTACCGCACTTGCTTTTAATTTCACCGAAGATTGTTTTGGCTTCTTCTACATCTACAGGCGTCACTCGATGAGGATGTGGAGGGGCGTGCTGTCGGCACACCACTCTCCCGGCCGTTGTCAGTTTTCGTTACCGGAGCCGCTACTTCTCAATAAAGTAGCTCCTCAATTTGCCTCACAAGGGCTGAGTGCACCCCACTTGCCAACAGTGCTAGACAGACTGATGATCACCTCTCCAAGCGCTAGCCAAGGTCTGCTACAGCGCTTAATTTCGGTGATCTGACGGGAACCGGTGTAGCCATCCTAATGTGTGTGTGTGTGTGTGTGTGTGTGTGTGTGTGTGTGTGTCTTTACAGTTCAGTCGCAAAGAACACAAATGTCTACATAACTATATATGTATATAATTATGTTAGATTATCGTGTACAAATATGAAGGAAATTTGTCAATAACTTCCCGAGATTTTTGAACCAACGTTGAATATAGACTTGTCTTTATGTAAGAGTAAAGATTTTTAATATATATCTGTATTACATAAATATTTAAAAATGTATCCAACGTTCGAAAGTTTATTAGGGTATCGTGTAAAAATGTGAAGTAAATCGGTCCATAACTTCCCGAAATTTTCGCTAACAACGTTGCCGCTTTATATAGCTTAAATAGAGTGACAAAAAAAGCCAGAAGCAGATTAGAGAGGCAGACTCCTTATACAGAAATATGTAAAAAAGTCCACTAAACATGGGCTGTAAATTACGCACATTAATAGGTATGAGCACTTGTTCATCTTTGGTACTATAAAACAGAGCACTTCCACTGCAAGGTCTTTGCTTTCCTCATTTTAGGAGGAGGTGGTATTGACCAAGACGAGAAAAAAAGTCTAGCGAACAGGGGATCTAAAATGCGTGTTCAAAGACTGTTTTATTCCTTAGGTCCATACAACCTCCTCACAAAATATGAAAAGCAAAGAGCTTGCAATAGAACAGATATGTTTCATAGCATCAAATATGAAGAAACGTTTAAAGCCCTCGTTTACTAGACTTTTTTTCTAGTTTTTCTGTGAGGAACTAGTCCCTAAAATTTGCCGGCATTTTTTGGGACACCCTATACAGAGTGGTCCATTGATAGAGACCGGGCCAAATATCTCACGAAATAAGCATCACACAAAAAACCTACAAAGAACGGAACTCGTCTAGCTTGAAAGGGGAAACCAGATGGCGCTATGGTTGGCCCGCTAGATGGCACTGCCGTAGGTCAAACGGATATCAACAGCGTTTTTTTTTTTTTTTTTTTTTAAATAGGAACCCCCATTTTCATTACATATCCGTGTAGTACGTAAAGAAATATGAATGTTTTACTTGGACCACTTTTTTCGCTTTATGATAGGTGGCGCTGTAATAGTCACAAACGTATAAGTACGTGGTATCACGTAACATTCCGCCAGTGAGGACGATATTTGCTTCGTGATACATTACCCGTTTTAAAATGGACCGTTTACCAATTGCGGAAAAGGTCGATATCGTGTTGATGTATGGCTATAGTGATCAAAATGCCCAACGTGCGTGTGCCGTGTATGCGGCTGTGTATCCTGGACATCATCCAAGTGTCCGCACCGTTCTCCGGATAGTTACGTTATTTAAGGCAACAGGAAGTGTTCAGCCACATGTGAAACAAGATGTTTCACTGCATGACAGGTTGGCGACGTACTTCCAACATGATGGATGTCCGGCACATAGCTCGCGTGCGGTAGAAGCGGTATTGAATAGCATATTTCATGACAGGTGGATTGGTCGTCCAAACACCATACCATGGCCCGCACGTTCACTGGATTTGACGTCCCCGGATTTCTTTCTGTGGGGAAAGTTGAAGGATATTTGCTATTGTGATCCACCGACAACACTTGACAACATGCGTCAGCGCATTGTCAATGCATGTGTGAACATTACGGAAGGCGAACTACTCGCTGTTGAGAGGAATGTCGTTACAGGTATTGCCAAATGCACTGAGGTTGACGGACATAATTTTGAGCATTTATTGCATTAATGTGGTATTTACAGGTAATCACGCTGTAACAGCATGCGTTCTCAGAAATGATAAGTTCACAAAGGTACATGTATCACATTCTAGCAACCGAAATAAAATGTTCAAACGTACATACGTTCTGTATTTTAATTTAAAAAACCTATCTTTTACCAACTGTTTGTCTAAATTGTGAGCCATATGTTTGTGGCTCTTACAGCGCCATCTATCACAAAGCGAAAAAAGTGGCCCAACTAAAATATTCATATTTCTTTACGTACTACACGAATATGCAACGAAAATGTGAGTTCCTATTTAAATAAACACAGTTGATATGCGTTTGACCTATGGCAGCGCCATCTAGCGGGCCAATCATAGCGCCATCTGGTTTCCCCCTTCAAGCTAAGCAAGTTTCGTTCTTTGTAGTTTTTTCGTTTGAGGCTTATTTCGTGAAATATTTGGTCCACTCACGATCAATAGACCACCCTGTATATCGTTGTATACCACATATATTGGATTGTCTCGTAAGTTCTTTCGGTTTTATTTACAGTTCAGTCACAAAGAACACCTGGGAACACACCTCCCAGGTGCACAGCTACGACAGATTGATTGCCGACTAGTCTGCTTACACATTTCACACACATCACACATGAGTTAATGCACAACATTACTAAATAAGGTGGATCAATTTTGTAAACGAACAATTTATTTTGTGCAATTTAGACCATTATTGTCGATAATACATTGTTATTTCCCTGGACGATTATAAAAGCCATTCTTCCAAAATGTGGGGATTTTCAGCTTGATGAAATCTTCACGTTTCAGTCTGCAGTCCTCCAAGGAGGTAAAGCGTCTGGTATCCAGGAAATTCTGTAGGGAACGGAATAGATGGAAATCAGAAGGGGCAATGTCTGGCAAATTCGTCGATTGGTTTAACACGTCCCACTCTAACGAACGCAGTATAGAGGTATGTTTCGAAAGACAACACCGTGTCTTATATCCGGTCGTTTTCCATCAATGGTGCCTTCAGGCGATCCGACTTCAAACAGTATATCTCGGAAGTGATAGTCTCATTCGGACGAAGTTAGTAATACAGGATGCCTTTGCAATCCCACCAGATGCATTGCAGAACCTTTCTCGGATGCAGCCCTAGTTTAGGAGCCCATAGTTGTGGCTGGTCTGCCTTGCGATGCGATTTACTCTTCCGCGAGTTGTTGTACATGACCGCCTTCTCGTCTCCAGCCATTCCAGAAAAGAAGCATTCTGATTGCGTCTCAATAAGGAGACACAGGTGGACACGCGCTGAATCAAATTCGCTCCACTGAGTTCATAAGGAACCCATACATCGCGAAAATTTAAGTCACCCAGCTTCTTCAAATTTCTGGCTACAGTGGCACGAGCGACATTGAGCTCCGATGCCAAAACCCGCATTGTCACTGGTGGATTGTTCACTATGATGTCATTAAGCGTTTTCACGTCCGTTACCGTTCACCGTCCAGATGGAGATTTGTCTGTTAGGGCCAAATTCCCATCCGCAAATAGACTAACCAACTTTTGACACGCTTTAGTCGTTAACACATTGTTCATGTATACAACAAAAATCTTTTGCCGGCACTGAGAGGTGGAGTCTTCTGGCTGGTTCGATGCGCCCGGCCACGAATTCCTTTCATGTGCCAACCTATTAATCTCAAAGAGCACTTGCAACCTACGTCCTCAACTATTTGCTAGATGTGTTCCAATCCCTGTTTTCCTCTACAGTTTTTGCCCTCTACAGCTCCCTCTAGTACCATGGAAATTCCATGATGTCTTAACAGATGTCCTATCATGCCGCCCCTTCTCATTGTCAGTGTTTTCCTCTTATTCCTTTCCTCTCCGATTCTGCGCAAAACCTCTTCATTCCTTACCCTATCAGTCCACTTAATTTTCAACATTCGTCTGTAACTTCATTTCCCTTCTGTTCCGGTTTTCCCAAAGTCATGTTTCACTATCATACGATGCTATGCTCCAGCTCCAGTAAAACGGCATAATATATCTGAAATATTCCTTCTTGCATTCCATCAACGCTGTTCTAGCCAACGCGAGGCACGAAAACACACTAAAGTATCCAAAGGTTCGTGTGGCTACCGGCCTCCACGTCGTGGGGGCGGTTAGGCAACTGTATTACCCTATGTGGCACGGCGGATGCAGGTTTTTCAGGCGCTGTTGATGAACGCAAGAGCAAAACGAACGAATTTGTCAGGCAATCCAATATTTAAAAGAAATAGGTAGCTTATGTTTGTCCGAATGTTTATTAGAGTGTCGTGCAAAATTCGCAAGTAAATTTGTTAAGGACATTTCGAGATTTTTGCTAATAACGACTTTTCTTTATCCAAATGTAGATTTATTACGTTCTATGAGACTATACAAATCAAGGCAACTCAAAAATGTAACAAGCGAGTACATAGTTTGGACAATGCTAATTAGAAAATTGATAAACAAATCCAACTAAAGAATAAGCCAAACACGAAAAAGTTGGGTTGGGTTGTTTTGGGGGAAGAGATCAGACAGCGAGGTCATCGGTCTCATCGAATTAGGGAAGAAAGTCAGCCGTGCCCTTTGAAAGGAACCATCCCAGCATTTGCCTGGACCGATTTAGGGAAATCACGGGAAACCTAAATCAGGATGGCCGGACGCAGGATTGAACCGTCGTCCACCCGAATGCGAGTCCAGTGTGCTAAAACACGAAAGAATTGTGGGATAGTGAATGAATACGTAACATATTATACAGAAAAGCTGCGTTGCTCCCTACAAAAATTCGCGTGTGTTTTGTCCCTCCCAGTATTTCCATTGCTGCTGAGTGATAACTTACTCACGGGATTTGCTCCTATAGCGGGAAGCCTAAGACGTAACTTGCAAGACGGGGAGGCGGATTCGTGGCATAGTTGATTTGCAATAAGATAAAGTTTGTGCAATAAGCATCAGCGTTTTATGTCCATGCCGTGGTCGAGATAGCCACGCCAGATAACGTGCCACAGATAGCAAGAACAAATGAATTGTAATTTTTCACAGTAATTGAATACAACAAAGCCGTCATTCGGACTTGAATGAGCACTACCTGGCTCCACTCCACCGATAGTCGCTGACATACACCATGCTATCAAAAATATCCCAACACCTGGCTGAAAATGACTTACAAGTTCGTGGCGCCCTCCATCGGTGATGCTGGAATTCAATATGGTGTTGACCTACCCTTAGCCTTGATGACAGCTTCCACTGTCGCAGGCATACAGGTGCTGGAAAGTTTCTTGGGGAATGGCAGCTCATTCTTCAAGGAGTACTGCACTGAGGAGAGGTATCGATGTCGGTCGGTGAGGCCTGGCACGAAGTCGGCGTTCCAAAACATCCCAACGGTGTTTTATAGAATTTAGGTCAGGACTCCATGCAGGTCAGTCCATCACAGGGATGTTATTGTCGTGTGACCATTCCGCCACATGCAGTGCATTATGAACAGGTGCTCGATCGTGTTGAAATATGCAGTCACCATATCCAAATTGTTCTTCAACAGTTGGAAGCAATAAGGTGCTTAAAACATGAAATCAAATCAAATCAAATGGCTCTGAGCACTATGAGACTTAACATCTGAGGTCATCAGTCTCCTAGAACTTAGAACGACTTAAACCTAACTAACCTAAGGACATCACACAAACCCATGCCCGAGGCGACCGTAGCAGCAGCGCGGTTCCGGACTGAAGCTTAAATCATAAACGTAGGCCTCTGCTATGATAGTGCAACGCAAAACAACAAGGGTTGCAAGCCCCCTCCATGAAATACACGATCACACCATAACACCACCGCCTCCGAATTTTACTGTTGGCACTACACACGCTGGCAGGTGACATTCACCGGGCATTCGCCATACCCACACCTTGCTATCGGATCGCCACATTGTGTACCGTGATTCGTAACTCCACATAACGTTTTGCACTGTTCAATCGTCCAATGTTTACGCTCGTTATACCAAACGAGGCGTAGTTTGGCATTTACTGGCGTGATGTGTGGCTTACGAGCAGCAGCCGTTCGGGCATGAAATCCAAGTTTTCTCACCTCCCGCATAACTTTCATAGTACTTGCAGTGGATCCTGATGCATTTTGGAATTCCTGTGTGATTGTCTGGATAGATGTCTGCCTATTACACATTACGACCCTCTTTCACTGTCGGCGGTCTGTGTCAGTCAACAGACGAGGTCGACCTGAACGCTTTTGTGCTGTACGTGTCCCTTCACGTTTCCACTTCACTATAACATCAGAAACAGTGGACCTAGAGATGTTTAGGAGCGTGGAAATTTTGCGTGCAGACGTGTGACACGGGTGACACCCAGTCACCTGACCACGTTCGAAGTCCCTCGAGTTCGGCGGAGCGCCCCACTCTGCTCTCTCACAATATATAATGACTACTGAGGTCGCTGATATGTAGTATCTGGCAGTAGGTGCAGCACAATAAAATTTGAGACCGTATCGGTGGAGAGCAGGAGGGCCCGATGATGGTCCAGAAGAGCAGTGCCAGAGAGCTGGATGGTCCTAGTCGGTTGGAGGTAGCGCCGCTGCTGCCGACGTGCTGAGAGATGGGCTCCGTCGGACGGGCCGCGGCCAGTGTAATCCGCGAGCGACGGTGAGTTGTGCGTGGACGGACCTCGGGTGCGGACGTCGTCTAGCCCTGAGTTCGGATGAGACGCCGAGTGACGTCTCGGAAGCCGCTCGGAGCGAAGGCGTCGGCGGTCGGTACGGAGAGCTCGACCGAAATGCTGAGTGACGTCTCGGAGTGAAGACGTCGGCGGGAGGTGCAGAAAACCCGGACGAGACGCAGAGTGAAGACTTGGGAACGACCCCGAGCGAAGGACTACGCCGCGGCGAGGGGAGCTCCGATCGATGGTCAGCGCTTGGCCCGGAACGACTCCCGATACGAAACGGCTCCGGTCGGCCGGTCGGCGTCCTTTATAGCACCCGGAGGAAGAATACTGCCACGGCGATTGGCGGGCAAGTGATATGCGTAAGAGGAATTCGTGGCAGCGACGGCGGCCTTAATTCCGGGGCCTCTCGCGTCGCTAGCGGGGAAGCTGGGGCCACGTGTTACCGCGGTGGCTGCATTACTGCGGTGGTGTTCCCAGTGGCCTGGATAGGAGGCAGCCCGCAGTACACGTCTGTGTTGCGTAACGGTGGATCCCAGGGAACACAATGAAATGTAGAAAAGATTAAGAGAACTGAATAGACTGAGACAAGACTGGAGCGCAGAAAATGACGCGAGCAAGATCTAAAGTGAACAGTTTCACATGTAGTAATGTAATTGAAAGCATAAAATCTGGTCTTAGTAACAGCAAGAAAAACTGCACCGAAAAAACTCATACGATCACTGATGACACTTTGCAAATAAAACCGTGAGTCTCACCCCATCATCATCATCATCATTTAAGACTGATTATGCCTTTCAGCGTTGTCTGGAGCATAGTCCCCCTTATAAAATTCTTCCATGATCCCCTATTCAGTGCTAACATTGGTGCCTCTTCTGATGTTAAGCCTATTACTTCAAAATCATTCTTAACCGAATCCAGATACCTTCTCCTTGGTCTGCCCCGACTCCTCCTACCCTCTACTGCTGAACCCATGAGTCTCTTGGGTAACCTTGCTTCTCCGATGCGTGTAACATGACCCCACCATATAAGCCTGTTCGCCCTGACTGCTACATCTATAGAGTTCAATCCCAGTTTTTCTTTGATTTCCTCATTGTGGACAACCTCCTGCCATTGTTCCCATCTACTAGTACCTGCAATCATCCTAGCTACTTTCATATCCATAACCTCAACCTTGTTGATAAGGTATCCTGAATCCACCCAGCTTTCGCTCCCATACAACAAAGTTGGTCGAAAGATTGAACGGTGCACAGATAACTTAGTCTTGGTACTGACTTCCTTCTTGCAGAAGAGAGTAGATCGTAGCTGAGCGCTCACTGCATTAGCTTTGCTACACCTCGCTTCCAGTTCTTTCACTATGTTGCCATCCTGTGAGAATATGCATCCTAAGTACTTGAAACCGTCAACCTGTTCTAACTTTGTTCCTCCTATTTGGCACTCAATCAATTTATATCTCTTTCCCACGGACATTACTTTCGTTTTGGAGATGCTAATCTTCATACCATAGTCCTTACATTTCTGATTTAGCTCTGAAATATTACTTTGCAAACTTTCAATCGAATCTGCCATCACAACTAGGTCATCCGCATATGCAAGACTGCTTATGTTATATTCACATATCTTAATCTCACCCAGCCAGTCTATTGTTTTCAATATATGATCCATAAATAATATGAACAACAGTGGAGGCAGGTTGCAGCCTTGTCTTACCCCTGAAACTACTCTGAACCATGAACTCGATTTACCATCAACTCTAACTGTTGCCTGACTATTCATGTAAAGACCTTTAATTGCTTGCAAAAGTTTGCCTCCTATTCCATAATCTCGTAGAACAGACAATAACTTCCTCCTAGGAACCCGGTCATATGCCTTTTCTAGATCTATAAAGCATAGATACAATTCCCTGTTCCACTCATAACACTTCTCCATTATTTGCCGTAAGCTAAAGATCTGGTCCTGACAGCCTCTAAGAGGCCAAAACCTACACTGGTTTTCATCCAATTGGTCCTCAACTAATACTCGCACTTTCCTTTCAACAATACCTGAGAAGATTTTACCCACAACGCTGATTAAAGAGATACCTCTGTAGTTGTTACAATCTTTTCTGTTTCCATGTTTAAAGATTGGTGTGATTACTGCTTTTGTCCAGTCTGATGGAACCTGTCCCGACTCCCACGAAATTTCAGTTATCCTGTGTAGCCATTTAAGACCTAACATTCCACTGTATTTGATGAGTTCCGACTTAATTTCATCCACCCCAGCTGCTTTATTGCACTGCAATCTATTGACCATTTTCTTCACTTCCTCAAATGTGATCCTATTTCCATCATCATTCCTATCCCATTGTACCTCGAAATCTGAAACCCCATCATAATAAACGTTTTTATTGTTACTTCTTCCAACACACAAACTTAAGAATTACCACGAATAGTATAATAGGCCCTAAAGCAAACCATGAGATTTTCCTCCATTAATCTCTACAGTTGATTTTATATCCTTATTCAACTCTGCTGGCACTACATTCCCAATGACTTCCGCGTCGACATATAGCATACTCTAACCTTCTTTTCTTCTTATCAATTAAACCAACAGTTTTAAGCCTCGAAGTCATGTGAACTATTATATAAATTGAAGTTGGCAATTCGTTTTATTTTGTATTAAAAATAACGGAAGATTAGTCCAACTCGCGTGATCTTTTCAATTTTGCGGTAGTAAACATTGCGACGGATTTTTACGTGCGTGCGTGCGATGCACTAATTGCGACGGATTATATGTTGCTATTGCAATGCAATTTCTTTTATAATTTTTGTTCACCTACCTCTTTACAGCGGTAGATCTTCGCACGTAAACTCCTGACTGCAGCTACTTACGAGATCGCAGAAAAGCAGTGTTGAGGAAACTGTAACCTCATAGCTACACGCCGGAGGCTGAAAATTGTCTATGTACTTTAAAGAAATGATTCGGAAAGGGGATGTCACTCGTACTTTAAATATGAAGCTCAAATTTAAACCTTCAATAGATCTTTATTGACGTTAAGCAAGATCATCAGCCCACATTTACGAAAATTACAAAAGTTTCTGCTCACAGTTATCACCACATCTAAAACAGCCAGAACTTTTACCTTCCCAAATCCCGAAACCAATTACTTGTAACACAGTCAATGATCGGCCAATTACTTCTGCACCCGATATTCAGTGGTTGTCTTTAGTAAAAGTTTATGCTCGCCATAAAATACTCAGTAAGAATATACTCAGTACCGCCACGCTATATAATTCAAAGTTCACTTGCGATTTTCATCGGAACGAATTATCACAACTCTCTAAAGTTTTCATCAACAGTTTCTGGTCACTACCAGATACCATTAAGACTGGACCATAACGCGGAAGTCATCCTAAGACTTCATCTTACACATAATGCGAAAAGTCACATCCAGCTAGGTCGCGACTCCTCTTCTCACTCTCCCACTACTCAAAACTATATCTCCTCGCTAGGCGGCCAACCGTCTCGCTTCTCATTGGCTGTCAGCACTTACGACCAATGAGAACTCACTTCTAGGGCGCGGATCGCGCCAAAATCTAGCAAGCACCAACCACTTCTCTAGGCTCATTGACGACATCAAATTAAGTAACACAAAACTCTCTAATTAAATAAACAAAACAAAATGAACTATAAGCTTTACTCTACATCTGAAAATTTATTATGTAGTCGCGAATGGCTGCCTTATACATAAGCATACATACTTGGACATCAGACATTCACTAGTAGGGGAACCAATAGTGGATTCGTTCCCACGTTACAGAGTTGGAACACTTGCCAGTTCGTGTAGAGAATTACATGAATGATTTTTAATAATGCCGAACGTTCCACATACTCTCACGCACGCATTGTCATTCACACGCACCCTAACACACAATACACATATTTACTTAGAATTCTTGAAATTATTATTATAGAAAAGTCACAGAGGTTTTCTGAAACTAAAAACTTTCCAAATTTATATATGAATACTGAAAGCGTTATCAGATCATCGTACATAATCACTGAAGGTGAACTATTACATCACTGTATTTATTTAATTTTTGACTGTCGGAAAATTACGTTTTTTTTGGAATTTTGCAAACTTCCAAAATACAACTATTTTTGATCTCAGACTTTGACATATTGTTTATTTGCACAACAGAAGGATGTACATCAAATATGACGTTTCTCAGGTTATTCTTTTATTAGTTATAAATATTTTTAATTTCGTATCATGTAAGTGGCCTGCAAGCGCCACTCCACTGCTTTCACACTCGCAGCTCCAACAGATGGTCGTGACGTCAGTCAGTAGGACACAACTTGTCCGTTACTGACCGTATAATACTCTGCCGGCTTACATTGCAGCCCACATACATTCTGAAGTAAAGCTTTTAATAGACAAATGGGCGATCGCTCACTAGTTGGGACGCCACAACATGCCTGAAAAACACCTGTATAGTCTTTCATATGTGATGCTATCCTACTTGAAAATATTAAAAATACATCGGTTTTATGTACAAAAACGGCATATTTTTAGTATCCTCAACGGATATTTAGTCTGCTGTCAGCTGTCTAAAATGTTCATCTATCTTGATAGTATCGACGATTACTTGTATAAAATCCGATCGGCGTATTTGTATTAAATTTTGCTATAAGAACGGAATGTGCATCTCTGAAAATGAATGGTCAGAGTGCCTGACTGCCATGTGGAGGATTCGAGTTCAGTTCCCGGTATTGTCAGGGATTTTTCCGTGGTGGTCGGACTGGAACTGGGTCTATTCAGCCATTCAGTCTCGTGAATGCACCTGAGAAGCTACTCTACGCTCCTCCTTACCGCATCCGCATGGCACTAGATGGTCATTCGGCATGACGCGATTCTCTGTGCTCTATGGAGGAGATAATTCTTCTGTTATAAGAAAGCAATAAAGTGCAACAAACTTTTAGAAATGATAGTAATGCTTGAAGTAAGTCGGCTGCGTGTGTAACAAGGGTTTACACGAAGCTTAAGCGCTTAGAAGAAGGTCGAGTAGACGTTGAATTCGACGAACCCGTGAACGAACCAGCACATGATTAAGGAATGAAATCGAACAAAACGTGAAAGAAATGACTATGAACGATCGCAGAATCACAACGTTTGTTTTATTTTATAAATATTTAAGACTCTTCATATAAAAATTACTTTTCAGCACGTTCTCGTATTGAAGCAATTATCTAGTAACTCATCAAATTAAGTAGATACATCTACATATGCATGTACACCATACTCCGAAAGTCGCCTAATATGTAACGGAGGGTAATTTTTGTACTACTAGCTTAGCCATCCAACACTGTTCCACTAGCGAATAGCGCGTGGGAAGAATGATAGTCGGTAAGCCTCTGTATTGGCTCTAATTACTCGAATTCTCTCCTCATCGTCATTCCGCGAAACGTATGTGGGGGAAGTAATATGCTGTCCGACTCTTCCCAGACAGCGTGTCTCCAGATTTCAATAGTAAACCTCTCCGTGATGCTCAACGCCTCTCTTGTAACGTATGCCAATGGAGTTCGTTGAGCATCTCCGTAACGCTCTCTCGCCGACTAAACGATCCTGTGACGAAACGTACTGGTCTCCGTTGGATCTTCTCGATCTCTTCTATCTGGCAGGGATCCCAGATAGATGAACAATACTCAAGAATCGGTCGAACAAGCGCCTTAAAAGCCACTTACTTCGTGGATGAGTTACATTTCCTTAAGGTTCTTCCTATGAATCTGAGTCTGGCATCTGCTTTTCCCACTATGTGTTTTATGTGGTCATTCCATTTAATATCACTCTGGATAGTCACTCCTAGATATTTTATGACAGATACTGTTTCCAGTGGTTTTTCAACACCATTGTAGCTACACACTAGTGCATTTATTTTCCTATGTATATGCAATATGTTACATTTATGTACGTTCAGGGTCAGCTGCCAAAGCCTGCACAATTCATTAATACTCTGGAGGTCTTTCTTCAAATAGCTGCTATCTTCTGGAGTTGCTACTTTGTTATAGATAACCGCGTCACCTCCGAAAAGCCTTAGAGATTATCTGACGCTTTCTACTGGATCATTCATATATATCGTAAACAGTAAAAGTCCTGTCACACTTCCTTGGGGTACTCCGAAAATTACTTTTGCATCTGTCGATTTTGTTCCGTTGAGAGCGACGTGTTGAGTTCTGTTTGCAAGGAAGTCATGAATCCAGTCGCAAATCTGCTCCGACACTCTATAAGCTCGTATTTTTTTTCACTAAACGGCAGTGAGGGACGGTGTCAAATACCTTCCTAAAGTCAAGGAACACTGCATCAACCTGAGAGCCATTGTCTACCGCGCTGGGGATTTCATGGAGGAACAGAGCGAGCTGAGTTTCGCAGGATCTCTGTTGGCGGAATCCATATTAATTTTTATAGAGGATATTTTCCTTCTTCAAGAACGTCATAATGCTTGAGCATAAAATATGGTCCATAATTCTATAAGAGATTGATGTCAACGATATAGATCTATAATAGTGTGCATCGCATCTGTCCTACAGCCCTTCTTAAAAACGGGAATGAACTGCTTTTTTTGCCAGTCTATGGTACCCTTTATTGCTCAAGCAATCTAGGATAAACTACTGCTAAAAGCGGAACAAGTTCTTTCTCATAATCTTCGTAGAATCTTACAGGTATCTCATCTGGGCCTGCCACCCTTCCACTACTAAGCTATTGTAGTTGCTTTTCTATTCCGCAAACGGTTAGCTCAATATGTGCCACTTCGACGTTCGTACGACGATTTAAAGGAAGAACCCTGTTACGATCTTCTATGGTGAAACAGTTTCGGAATAGTGAATTCAGTATTTCGGCTTTCTCTCCGATGTCTACCAGTATGGTCACTGAGTGAATTAATAGATGATTTTGACCCGCTTACTGATTTTACATATGAGCAAAACCTGAGAGGGGTTTTGCTTTTATCGGTTGAGTTGACAAAGTTTTACTTGCAAAATCATTGGACACTTCTCTCATTGCTCTCCTTACGTTCATTTTCGCTTCTTTCAGATTTTGTTTCTCAGCTGGTTTTTTTTACTTCTCTTGAATCTGAGGTGCAGTTCTCTTTGTTAAGTAGCAGTTTTCTATCACGGCCGTTAAACCATAGTGGGTCTTTCCCATCCCTTAAGACCTTGTTCGGAACATACATGTCTAGGGCATATTGCGCGATTCCTTCGAATTTTTTACATCTGTTTTCCACATCTTCTTCCTCATCACTGAATATTTGATGCTGACTGCTCAGATACTCTGAGATTTGTATACTGTCACTCTTGATGACTAAAAATATCTCCCTGTCTTTCTTCATATTCTTTGAGAGACCTGTTGTCATAGATGCTGTTACAGCCTTATGAACACTAATACCTTCCTCTAAGATAACTGATTCGGTAAGTCCAGGTTTAATTGTTGTCACGGGGCCTAAGACGTTGTCCTCACGAGCTGGTTCTCAAAGTATCTGCTCAAAGCAATTTTCAGACAAGATATGCAGAACAATGTCACACGAATCTCTGTCTCTTGCAGCAATTTTGATAGTATGACACTCCCACTCTATACCTGGAAAGTTGAAGTCACTCCCTATTACAACGGTATGGCCAGGAAACTATTAACGATATTCTGCAAATTCTGTCTGTAGCGCTCTACTACTAGAACTCCGACCCAGGCGGTATATACACAGAAGCGCAAAAAAAATGGTATAGGCGTGCGTATTCAAATACGGAGACATGTAAATAGGCGGAATATGGCGCTACGGTGGTCAACGCCTATATAAGACAACAAGAGTCTGGCGCAGTTAGATCCGTTACTGCTGCTACAATGGCGGATTATCGAGATTTTACTGAGTCTGAACGTGGTTTTATACTCGGCGCACGAGCGATGGGACACAGCATATCCGAGGTAGCGATGAAGTCGGGATTTTTCCGTACGACCATTTCACGAGTGTAACTTGAATATCAGGAATCCGGTAAAACATCAAATCTCCGACATCGCTCCGGTCGGAAAAAGATCCTGAAAGAATGAGACCAACGACGACTGAAGAGAATCGTTCAGTGTGACAGAAGTGCAACGCTGTCGCAAATTGCTGCAGATTTAAATGCTGGGGCATCAACAAGTGTCAGCTTGCAAACCATTCAACGAAACATCCTCGATATGGGCTTTAGGAGCCGGAGGCCCACTCGTGCACCCTTGATGACTGCACGACACAAAGCTTTACGCTCCTCGCCTGGGCCCGTCAATACCGACATTGCGCTGTTGACTGGAAACATTTTGCCTGGTCGGACGAGTCTCGTTTCAAATTGTATCGAGCGGATGGACGTGTACGGGTACGGAAATAACCTCATGAATCGATGGACTCTGCATGTCAGCAGGGGACTGTTCAAGCTGGTGGAGGCTGTGTAATGGTGTAGGGTGTGTGCAGCCGGGATGATATGGGACCCCACGTCTAGATACGACCCTGACAGGTGACACGTAAGCATCATGTCTGATTACCTACATCCATTCATCTCCACTGTGAATTCCGATGGACTTGGGCAATTCCAGCAGGATAATGCAACACCCTATACATCCAGAATTATTACAGAGTGGCTCCAGGAACACTATTCTGATTTTAAATACTTCCGCTGTCCACCAAACTCCCCAGACATGAACATTGTTGTACATATCTGCGATACCTTACAACGTGCTCTTCAGAAGAAATCTCCATCCCCTCGTACTCTTACGGATGTATGGACAGCTCTGCAGGATTCATGGTGTCAATTCCCACCAGCATTACATCAAACATTAGTCGAGTCCACGTAATGTTGCGGCACTTTTGCGTGCTCACGGGGACCATATACGATATTAGGCAGGTGTATCAATTTCTTTGGCTCTTCAGTATAAAAGCATCCGGTTACCGTTTTTGATCGATCTTTAATACTTAACTACACGCAGATTAATTCACAATTGGAATCCGTGATAAAGTCGCTAGATTCTACCCAATTCTTTACTACAATAAACACGCCGCCAAAATTGGTGACTAACCTATCCTTACGGCAAATATTCCAGTCAGAACTTAGGATTTCGTTGTTATTTCCGTCTGGTTTCAATCAACTTTCTGTTCCTAACATTATCTGTGCATTATAACCTTCAATAAGCCATAACAATTCTGGGACTTTTCCTTGGATGCTCCTGCAGTTTACCAAAATCATATTAACCTTTTCTGTCTCTGATCCGCGACGACGAACATTCTCTGACGACACTGTGGCTAATTTATTAGTAAAATCATCTTTGATCCAAAGCGAGTGTTTCTCTAATCTAAAAAAGCCCCATGAGCAAGCCACACGTACCCTGCTACTCTAGTAGCCGTTTCCTGCGTGTAGTGCGAGTCTGAAGTATTAAGGATAACCCTGCAATTCTATACCCGACAACTGTGGTCGAGAAATTGACGTCCGGTACCGTTGCAGAGTCGTCTTAGCCTCTGGTTTAGACCTTCCACTCTACTCCAAACCAGAGGACCGCGATCAACCCTGGGTACGATGCTACGAATAGACATCTTAGCCTGCACCCCGCGTGCGATGCTAGTTGCCTTTACCAAATCAGCCATCCGCCAAAAGGAGCCGACGGTGCCCTCAGAAACCAAGCGGCAGGCGTCATTCGTGCCGACGTGTGCCACTGCATGTAGCCGGTTACCCCCAGTGCGCTTGAGAGCCGCCGGCAGTGTCTCTTTCACATCACTGCTGGCCATGAAAATTGCTACACCACGAAGATGACGTGCTACAGACGCGAAATTTAACCATCAGGATGCTGTGATATGCAAATGATTAGCTTTTCAGAGCATTCACACAAGGTTGGCGCCGGTGGCGACACCTACAACGTGCTGACATGAGGAAAGTTTCCAAACAATTTCTCATTCACAAACAGCGGTTGACCGGCTTAGCCTGGTCAAATGTTCTTGTGATGCCTCGTGTAAGGCAAAGAAATGCGTACCATCACGTTTCCGACTTTGATAAAGATCGGATTGTAAGCTATCGCCATTGCGGTTTATCGTATCGCGACACTGCTGCTCGCGTTTGTTGAGATCCAATGACTGTTAGCAGAATATAGAATCGGTGGGTTCAGGAGGGTAATACGGAACGCCATGCTGGATCCCAAGGGCCTCGTATCACTAGCAGTCGAGATGACAGGCATCTTTTCCGCATGGCTGTAACGGATCGTGCAGCCACGTCTCGATTCCTTAGTCAACAGATGGGGACGTTTGCAAGAGAACAACCATCTGCACGAATAGGTCGACGACGTTTGCAGCACCATGGACTATCAGCTCGGAGACCATGGCTGCGGTTACCCTTGACGCTGCATCACAGATAGGAGCGCCTGCGATGGTGTACTCAACGACGAACCTGGGTGCACGAATGGCAAAACGTCATTTTTTCGGATGAATCCAGGTTCTGTTTATAGCATCATGATGGTCGCATCCGTGTTTGGCGACATCGCTGTGAACGCACACTGGAAGCGTGTATTCGTCATCGCCATACTGGCGTATCACCCGGCGTGATGGTATGGGGTGCCATTGGTAACACGTCTCGATCACCTCTTGTTCGCATTGACAGCACTTTGAACAGTGGACGTTACATTTCAGATGTGTTACTAGCCTTGGCTCTACCCTTCATTCGATCCCTGCGAAACCCTACATTTCAGCAGGATAATGCACGACCGCATGTTGCAGGTCCTGTACTGGCCTTTCTGGATACAGAAAATGTTCGACTGCTACCCTGGCCAGCACATTCTCCAGATCTCTCACCAATTGAAAACGTATGGTCAATGGTTGCCGAGCAACTGACTCGTCACAATACGCCAGTCACTACTCTTGGTGAACTGTGGTATCCTGTTGAAGCTGCATGGGCAGCTGTACCGGTATACGCCATCCAAGCTCTGTTTGGCTCAATGCCCATGCGTGTCAAGGCCGTTATTACGGCCAGAGGTGGTTGTTCTGGGTGCTGATTTCTCAGGATCTATGCACCCAAATTGCGTGAAAATGTAATCATATGTCAGTTCTAGTATAACATATTTGTCCAATGAATACCCGTTTATCATCTGTATTTCTTCTTGGTGTAGCAATTTTAATGGCCAGTAGTGTAGATATAAGATCTAAAATGGCGCTTATGGGTTTGGAGGGCACGCAGAATACAACGAGAAGAGTAAAGAAACATTAAATACTGCTCTGCAGGTTTCTCAGTATGCTCTGAGACGCCAAGCTCTTAAACGGAAATCAATTTCTCTACTGAATTTGATGTATCTACATTACCTGTTACTGGAAACTCTGGTTACCCGAAAGCTTCTGCATGATATATGCATGCAAACTAGATCGCACTGCTTTAAACTATATGATGTGTATCAGCACGAAATTTAAACTTAGTGGAGTGACTTGGCGGTCTGACGGCGGGAAAATTACACCCTAGGAAACATCCGTACATGAGTGTACGCACCAACATTTACGCAAAAACAAAAACTTAGAGTAATTTGTTAACCACTAGTGCACGCAGTAAAATGCACAGGCATAGTTCACTTCTTTGCCGAAGCACAAGAAAAAAACGGAAACTAAACTAAATTAGTGTGTCTCAGAAGACTGCTGCTGTGCTACCGCTGCTGGTGTCTCTCCTCGTATCGGAATCTGCCGGTACACTGACTATGGAACACCTATAGTCAACGGCCACGTGATTCAAACTGACTCACGTGACCGGTGACGTAGCAGTCTGGCAGCAGGAAAACAACACATAGAGCAAGGATTTGCTGTATGTCGAAAAATCTCTCTGAAAGCCGCAGCTATCGGCTTCTGATTAAGTGAATAATCAGCTGGAGGTAATCTAAACAAATGGAAGTATTCATTTAAAATCAACTAAGGTAGAACTACTTGTACTCTGAGAATATATTATGCAAAAGTAAGAAATAATCAGGACTAAATTACTTGTAAAATGTAACATTCTTTCCATCTCTGGTCTCGTTCCATTCTTGCTGCTCCTATTTAAAGCAGCGCACGAACGAACCTTGTTTACACAGCACTGCCAGGCAAATGGCTCCCTTCCAATTCAGTATGGGACCACTGCACCAGTACCAGTGAGCGGTCTGGCTACCTTTATATTTAGTCACTCAGTTTTTTATTTCAACAAATTTTTCGGATTAATATTCAAAAGTCTTAAATTTCATTATCAAATGCTGTGCTAATAATTTTTCCATTCCAAAAGAAGCCTTCCCTGATTGAAGGTAGGAGAAGAATGGACTGTAAGGGAGAATGGAGGGATAAAAATATATTGTAACGTTGTCAGTTTCTAAAGCGAAGGCTACCTTAGCTGTTGATTACGATCTCGCTGTAGAACCAGTATACGAAATGTACCCAAAACATAGCAGCAATTTTCGTTTTTCGAAAGAGTTTCATTCATTCGTGTACATCGCGCCCCTCAAATTTCCCCACATTAGATATTATACCCTTATGCCAGCGGCTTCTGCAAACCCCGAAACGCGTCTTGAACTAAATCTTTAGAATTCCTTTTGGCTCTCTCAGTGATGCATTTTTAATCTCATCTATGCTTGTAAAACGACGGCTCCTAAAGGTTTTCTTTGCTTCTGGGATCAAAAAATTACGCGTAGGGCACGTCTCTCGCTAGTGTGAGAGCTGCAGCATCATACAGTATTTGTTTCGACCAAAACTTCACGAGAAGACAGCGAAGTGTGGGCAGGAGCATTATATTGATGCACATGCCAATTCGTTTTTCAGATTGCTTCACCCAAAAGTCCTTGAACTTGATAGTAGTAGACGATTAAAATTTCTTTGGGTGTTTACCGCATCATTGTATAAAATATAAAATACTTGAAAATATATAGACCATAAAACCGACGTTTCTGCCTTCAACGGGGAAATAAACAGGGTCGCCTTTCTTCCAGTGAAACCAGTCTTTTCCTGAGGAAGGCCGTTGTAATACGACCGAAACGTCGGTTTTATAGTATATATATTTCAAAGTATTTTACATTTTATACAATGACGCTGTATAGCACCCAGAAGGATTTTAATCAGCTTCTAACTAGTACTTCTTATTGGTTGTTGGATCATTTGGTAGGAGCACATAGTGCATTATGCTGTTAACATCGAAGAACGCCATGAACGAAACGTCCACATTTGACCGCACTTATTGAGCTATTTTCCGTCTTGGCGATCCAGATTGCTTCCACTGGGACAGTTGAGCTTTAGCCTCGATGTCATATCCACGAACCCCTGTTACGTAATCTGTAATAACACGTTTCAGTAGTCCTGCATCGTTATTCCTGTCAACTTGCATTTGCCGCTGTTTTTATTCGTAGTTCAACAATTTAGTAACATATTTTTCCGTCATGTGTTTAACTCCCTCATAGACGTAAACTAAAGAACGATACTACATACACTATCTGAATTTCCACCTCATAAATATAAGTTGCACTACTCTGGGAATAGCCTAATATACAGTACGCGTAAATATCGTCCTTAATATGCACAATAGTGTACTTGTATCTTTTCCAGGTCACTAAGGAAAGGAGACAATGGATGCCGAGACACGAAGTCGAAGATGTTGAAAACAAGTGTGAGAATGAAGCTATCTTCGAAATCACAGTTATTAATTTCCATCAAGTCCATGAAAGAAAAATACGATAAAATTGTGGAAAAGAAATGAAGACAAAATAGTGCGACAGAAAAATCTTCAGTAGCTGTTGTCTACCCTATAGAAGAATAAGAAGGAGAAGCGAAATTCGCACAGTGAATATCTCATTCGCCGAATGAATAAATGAGTTATCAGGTATCAATTTCTATGATATTACGAACAATACGAAGAAATGCCAACATTGCGGGAACATCACATCTTTCATTGCACATAACTGGATTTCTCCATGAGAAATTTTTGTACCCATAGGATTTTATTTTAAAAGCTGCCAAAATGGACTAGTCATCATATGTGAACGAGGCAAAATAGTGTCAGAAAAGGCATACTATCAGTATATTTTTACGAAATAATGAAACATCTCAACTAGAAAGATCAGTGCTATATTCAGACGAGACCCAGATTCATGGTCGTTACACTGTGAGTAAATGTAATGTTGTCAAGGTGGTAGTGTGCGAAAAGTGTGATTCCCTCGTGGTATCAAACCTCCATAAATGTTTCTCAGCTTTTACCACAAGTCCGTAGAAAGCGGTATAGGCAGGGTACAGTGCAAGTCTCTCGGGACTGAAAAACTGTAAAAGTTAAATTAACGCTCTCCTGGATTATCTTAATGAATCGGTGGGTAGAACTTCCTGCTATCCGTTCCCCGTAGATCTCTCGTTGATTAAGTCGCTCAAAGGAGTTCTTGTAGCACATTAGATTCGTTTGGAGATGGAAGCAGGCGTTCTGTTTGGCTATAATTTGAGACTGCGAATAGCTAATCTATTTGAAATAAATCCCCGGATGCCATTACGGTGCCTTTATTAACAAATACCGTAAAACAGTTTAAAGATAAATAGTTCGAACAATTCATCACAAAAATCATTAATAATCCAGAACATGGCTAATACGACTAGAACAAAGGACAGACTCGGGTTGCAACATGTCACAGATTAATGAGATTGGCGAGCAACAGAAACCTCATACATACTTCGTTCAACTTCGTAGCTATTCGTGCGTGATCCGTAGCTGAACAATTTTCAATTATTTTCAGATAGTGACACTGTAATATCAAAGCTTTACTGACAATTAAGCCCCTCCCGGCATTTATTTTACCAAAGGTGGACTATAATAATATTTATTGAAGAAAAGTTTTAGATTTTGCGGATGAGTATTGGTAGGGCCCTGACTTATAGACTCCTGGAAATTGAAATAAGAACACCGTGAATTCATTGTCCCAGGAAGGGGAAACTTTATTGACACATTCCTGGGGTCAGATACATCACATGATCACACTGACAGAACCACAGGCACATAGACACAGGCAACAGAGCATGCACAATGTCAGCACTAGTACAGTGAATATCCACCTTTCGCAGCAATGCAGGCTGCTATTCTCCCATGGAGACGATCGTAGAGATGCTGGATGTAGTCCTGTGGAACGGCTTGCCATGCCATTTCCACCTGGCGCCTCAGTTGGACCAGCGTTCGTGCTGGACGTGCAGACCGCGTGAGACGACGCTTCATCCAGTCCCAAACATGCTCAATGGGGGACAGATCCGGAGATCTTGCTGGCCAGGGTAGTTGACTTACACCTTCTAGAGCACGTTGGGTGGCATGGGATACATGCGGACGTGCATTGTCCTGTTGGAACAGCAAGTTCCCTTGCCGGTCTAGGAATGGTAGAACGATGGGTTCGATGACGGTTTGGATGTACCGTGCACTATTCAGTGTCCTCTCGACGATCACCAGAGGTGTACTGCCAGTGTAGGAGATCGCTCCCCACACCATGATGCCGGGTGTTGGCCCTGTGTGCCTCGGTCGTATGCTGTCCTGATTGTGGCGCTCACCTGCACGGCGCCAAACACGCATACGACCATCATTGGCACCAGCACCAAGGCAGAAGCGACTCTCATCGCTGAAGACGACACGTCTCCATTCGTCCCTCCATTCACGCCTGTCGCGACACCACTGGAGGCGGTCTGCACGATGTTGGGGCGTGAGCGGAAGACGGCCTAACGGTGTGCGGGACCGTAGCCCAGCTTCATGGAGACGGTTGCGAATGGTCCTCGCCGATACCCCAGGAGCAACAGTGTCCCTAATTTGCTGGGAAGTGGCGGTGCGGTCCCCTACGGCACTGCGTAGCATCCTACGGTCTTTACGTGCATCTGTGCGTCGCTGCGGTCCGGTCCCAGGTCGACGGGCACGTGCACCTTCCGCCGACCACTGGCGACAACATCGATGTACTGTGGAGACCTCACGCCCCACATGTTGAGCAATTCGGCGGTACGTCCACGCGGCCTCCCGCATGCCCACTATACGCCCTCGCTCAAAGTCCGTCAACTGCACATACGGTTCACGTCCACGCTGTCGCGGCATGCTACCAGTATTAAAGACTGCGATGGAGCTCCGTATGCTACGGCAAACTGGCTGAGACTGACGGCGGCGGTGCACAAATGCTGCGCAGCTAGCGCCATTCGACGGCCAACACCGCGGTTCCTGGTGTGTCCGCTGTGCCGTGCGTGTGATCATTGCTTGTACAGCCCTCTCGCAGTGTCCGGAGCAAGTATGGTGGGTCTGACACACCGGTGTCAATGTGTTCTTTTTTCCATTTCCAGGAGTGTACATGGTGCTTCCGTGACGATGTAACAAACTTTCAGGTATGATGGAAAAGCGTATATGTATAAATAAGAGACCATTGACCGCAAAAGGCGGAATCGAAAGTTACCAGCGGAAAAATGCTCGTATCGTAGCACAAAAAAATGCACATATGTTCCCGTTTATTTAAAACACTGTGACTGAAAAGTTGGGTACCAGCTGCCTCAGTCTACCTTCTCAGCGCCTTTAAAAAGGTTCCCAAAAATTTTGGTATGTCACCCTATCTCACGCACGTATTCATCCCAACTCATTGTCATCACCTCCTTGTGTCTCTCTATCATTGTCTCTGCGTCACAGCCACATTCCCCTTCGTTCTGTCCTACTACTACGGTCTCCTCCCAATGTTACTGTTGTCCTCTTGCCCTCTCTTGCTGCTAATATATCATTCCTTTCTTCCTACTGCTGTTGTCTCTTCTCACTGTCACTACCTCTCTCATCCTCTTTATCATTACCGTATACTCCGTTGTTCATTATCACTGGCTCTGACCCACTTCCACTTTCTCTTTCTCTTTATTCCTTTCCCCTTGGAGTTGTATCCGTCACACTTTTTCTAGCTCTGTTCTGTCACTGTCAACTACGTTCCACTGCCACTGTGTCCCTCTCTTTCTTTCACACTGCCGCTCTCTCCTTCGACCTTTCTATAACACAATCACTGTCTACGATCTTCTCGTGTTTATTATTCTTCCGTCTCTTTGCTACTACCACTGTCTTCACCCTCAGCATAAAAAAGTTCGAATATGTTCGCATGCCAAAATACTTGAGAAAATGTTTTAAACGTGTCAACGAAGTGAGAATGAGGGAGCCAATATTCCACTTTTCAGTCACTCTTTCAAACAAACAGGAACGTATTCGCAGTTTTTACGCTCTGACAGTAGCATGTTTCCACTGGTTCCCTTCTTTTCCCTGCTGTAGCAGGGTATACACAGGTCAGCCAGATCATCACAACTACGTACCTAATAGCCGGTTTGTCCACCTTTGGCACGGCGACGCGTTGTGGCATGGAAGCAATGGAGCCTTAGTAAGTACACACAAGCCACCTAACTGCCGTAAATCCCGGGTAGAGTGCGATGAGCTCTGACGCCACATTCAGTCACATCCCAGATTTGTTCCACTGTGTTCCTCGAACCACTCCATTACACTCCTTCCCTTGTGACATGGAACATTATTTACTCGAAAATGCCACGGCCATCCGGAAACAGATCGTCATGAAGGGGTGTAAGTGGTCTGCAATCAGTATACGATACTCCTTGGCCGCCATGGCGCCTTGCATGAGTTCCACTGTACCAAAGGATGCCCACGTGAATGTTCCATACAGACACTCCGTCTTCAGGCCACGAGTGGCCTACCGGGACCATCCGACCGCCGTGTCATCCTCAGTGGAGGATGCGGATAGGAGGGGCGTGGGGTCAGCACACCGCTCTCCCGCTCGTTATGATGGTATTCTTGACCGAAGCCGCTACTATTCGGTCGAGTAGCTCCTCAATTGGCATCACGAGCCTGAGTGCACCCCGAAAAATGGCAACAGCGCATGGCGGCCTGGATGGCCACCCATCCAAGTTCCGACCACGCCCGACAGCGCTTAACTTCGGTGATCTCACGGGAACTGGTGTAACCACTGCGACAAGGCCGTTGCCCGAATGTTCCATACAGCATAATGAAACAGCCACCAGCTTGTCTCTGTCCCGCAGCAATGTGTCAAGGAGCTGTTCCCCTGGAAGACGACGTATTCGCGCCCTCACAACGGCATGGTGAAGAAGATATCGGGATTCATCAGATCATTAAACGCCCTGACCCTTCGCCAGCGTCCATTGCCGATGGTCACGTGCCCATTTCAGTCGTAGTTGCCGATGTCGCACTGTTAAAATTTGCAGCTGCATGAGTCGTCGGTTGCGGACGCCCATCGTTAGGAGTGTTCCCGTGCAATGTGTATTCAGACACACTTGTTCCCTGTCCAGCATTAAACCCTGATGTTAGATCCGCCACGGTTCTCCGCCTGTCCTGTTTTACCATTCTGCCCAGACTACGGCGTCCTACATTTGTAATGAGGGGTGGCCGCCCAACCCCACGATGTATGGACGTGGTCTCACTTTGGTTTTGCCACTTCTTGACGACGCACACTACAGCACTCCTCGAACACCCGAAATGCTGCGCAGTTTCCGAAATGATCGTGCCCAGCGTCCGGGCCATCACAATTTGTCCTCGGTCAAACTCAGATAGATCGCGCGCCTTCCCCATTCTACACACGGAGAGCGCACTCACTGATACTGCATGTACCGTGCGTGTTTGCGACTAGCAATCATTCCTCTCCATGTTTCGATGCTGTCGCCTGGTCGGGTTTATATCTATAGTAGGTCGTTGGTATAATGCTCTGGCTGATCAGGTCTAAGTCATATGAAAGGAAATATATTGGTCAGCAAAACTTAGATAGTTTACTCATGTTAAATTGAAATAAAATAAAACTAATTTTACACCGCAGACAGGATTTTACTTGCAAAAAATTTTTGCGTCGGCTTCAGTACTACAGCAAGCGATTCCCAGAAGATAAGGGAGACACTTTACAGCTCATTTCTCCGACCTATATCACTTTATAAATTACGTTTACGCATCACGCCTGATTTTTAATGCGTATTTCCATATACAAGTAGTGTACAATGAAGTTCTGTATCTCCGAAACGGACGAAAACATGAAGAAAATTTTCAATTCTGTTCGATATCTCAATCTTAGGAATATATTGTAGAACTTTCGGCCATTTTCTGTTTCGAGCCGTCTTGGAATCTTTGGTTGGAGTAGGGTCCTCTGCTGACTGCGAAAATATAGTAAAACAACCCTTTTTTTGGTGATTTCCCAGGAAGCGGCCGTGAACTAATGGTCCCTCCACAAGTGCAGTCAGGCCCCACAAATGCAGAAACAACCAAGTCATTTGCTCCATTTGCCTAAGCAGGAGGAAAATATGTAATATTCATACTTCCACCCTGTATTGCAGGATCGTGACATCCGTCAGCTGGGTACACAAATCCTAGAAATGGTCCCTAGCCGGTCTAGGAATGGTAGAACGATGGGTTCGATGACGGTTTGGATGTACCGTGCACTATTCAGTGTCCTCTCGACGATCACCAGAGGTGTACTGCCAGTGTAGGAGATCGCTCCCCACACCATGATGCCGGGTGTTGGCCCTGTGTGCCTCGGTCGTATGCTGTCCTGATTGTGGCGCTCACCTGCACGGCGCCAAACACGCATACGACCATCATTGGCACCAGCACCAAGGCAGAAGCGACTCTCATCGCTGAAGACGACACGTCTCCATTCGTCCCTCCATTCACGCCTGTCGCGACACCACTGGAGGCGGTCTGCACGATGTTGGGGCGTGAGCGGAAGACGGCCTAACGGTGTGCGGGACCGTAGCCCAGCTTCATGGAGACGGTTGCGAATGGTCCTCGCCGATACCCCAGGAGCAACAGTGTCCCTAATTTGCTGGGAAGTGGCGGTGCGGTCCCCTACGGCACTGGGTAGCATCCTACGGTCTTTACGTGCATCTGTGCGTCGCTGCGGTCCGGTCCCAGGTCGACGGGCACGTGCACCTTCCGCCGACCACTGGCGACAACATCGATGTACTGTGGAGACCTCACGCCCCACATGTTGAGCAATTCGGGGGTATGTCCACCCGGCCTCCCGCATGCCCACTATACGCCCTCGCTCAAAGTCCGTCAACTGCACATACGGTTCACGTCCACGCTGTCGCGGCATGCTACCAGTATTAAAGACTGCGATGGAGCTCCGTATGCTACGGCAAACTGGCTGAGACTGACGGCGGCGGTGCACAAATGCTGCGCAGCTAGCGCCATTCGACGGCCAACACCGCGGTTCCTGGTGTGTCCGCTGTGCCGTGCGTGTGATCATTGCTTGTACAGCCCTCTCGCAGTGTCCGGAGCAAGTATGGTGGGTCTGACACACCGGTGTCAATGTGTTCTTTTTTCCATTTCCAGGAGTGTACATGGTGCTTCCGTGACGATGTAACAAACTTTCAGGTATGATGGAAAAGCGTATATGTATAAATAAGAGACCATTGACCGCAAAAGGCGGAGTCGAAAGTTACCAGCGGAAAAATGCTCGTATCGTAGCACAAAAAAATGCACATATGTTCCCGTTTATTTAAAACACTGTGACTGAAAAGTTGGGTACCAGCTGCCTCAGTCTACCTTCTCAGCGCCTTTAAAAAGGTTCCCAAAAATTTTGGTATGTCACCCTTTCTCACGCACGTATTCAGCCCAACTCATTGTCATCACCTCCTTGTGTCTCTCTATCATTGTCTCTGCGTCACAGCCAC
Organism: Schistocerca gregaria; assembly: GCF_023897955.1. Lineage (NCBI taxonomy): Eukaryota > Metazoa > Arthropoda > Insecta > Orthoptera > Acrididae > Schistocerca > Schistocerca gregaria. Next base: position 214,718,644 of record NC_064931.1, read on the forward strand.
ATTCCCCTTCGTTCTGTCCTACTACTACGGTCTCCTTCCAATGTTACTGTTGTCCTCTTGCCCTCTCTTGCTGCTAATATATCATTCCTTTCTTCCTACTGCTGTTGTCTCTTCTCACTGTCACTACCTCTCTCATCCTCTTTATCATTATCGTATACTCCGTTGTTCATTATCACTGGCTCTGACCCACTTCCACTTTCTCTTTCTCTTTATTCCTTTCCCCTTGGAGTTGTATCCGTCACACTTTTTCTAGCTCTGTTCTGTCACTGTCAACTACGTTCCACTGCCACTGTGTCCCTCTCTTTCTTTCACACTGCCGCTCTCTCCTTCGACCTTTCTATAACACAATCACTGTCTACGATCTTCTCGTGTTTATTATTCTTCCGTCTCTTTGCTACTACCACTGTCTTCACCCTCAGCATAAAAAAGTTCGAATATGTTCGCATGCCAAAATACTTGAGAAAATGTTTTAAACGTGTCAACGAAGTGAGAATGAGGGAGCTGATATTCCACTTTTCAGTCACTCTTTTAAACAAACAGGAACGTATTCGCAGTTTTTACGCTCTGACAGTAGCATGTTTCCACTGGTTCCCTTCTTTTCCCTGCTGTAGCAGGGTATACACAGGTCAGCCAGATCATCATAACTACGTACCTAATAGCCGGTTTGTCCACCTTTGGCACGGCGACGCGTTGTGGCATGGAAGCAATGGAGCCTTAGTAAGTACACACAAGCCACCTAACTGCCGTAAATCCCGGGTAGAGTGCGATGAGCTCTGACGCCACATTCAGTCACATCCCAGATTTGTTCCACTGTGTTCCTCGAACCACTCCATTACACTCCTTCCCTTGTGACATGGAACATTATTTACTCGAAAATGCCACGGCCATCCGGAAACAGATCGTCATGAAGGGGTGTAAGTGGTCTGCAACCAGTATACGATACTCCTTGGCCGCCATGGCGCCTTGCATGAGTTCCACTGTACCAAAGGATGCCCACGTGAATGTTCCATACAGACACTCCGTCTTCAGGCCACGAGTGGCCTACCGGGACCATCCGACCGCCGTGTCATCCTCAGTGAAGGATGCGGTTAGGAGGGGCGTGGGGTAAGCACACCGCTCTCCCGCTCGTTATGATGGTATTCTTGACCGAAGCCGCTACTATTCGGTCGAGTAGCTCCTCAATTGGCATCACGAGCCTGAGTGCACCCCGAAAAATGGCAACAGCGCATGGCGGCCTGGATGGCCACCCATCCAAGTTCCGACCACGCCCGACAGCGCTTAACTTCGGTGATCTCACGGGAACCGGTGTAACCACTGCGGCAAGGCCGTTGCCCGAATGTTCCATACAGCATAATGAAACAGCCACCAGCTTGTCTCTGTCCCGCAGTACATGTGTCAAGGAGCTGTTCCCCTGGAAGACGACGTATTCGCGCCCTCACAACGGCATGGTGAAGAAGATATCGGGATTCATCAGATCATTAAACGCCCTGACCCTTCGCCAGCGTCCATTGCCGATGGTCACGTGCCCATTTCAGTCGTAGTTGCCGATGTCACACTGTTAAAATTTGCAGCTGCATGAGTCGTCGGTTGCGGACGCCCATCGTTAGGAGTGTTCCCGTGCAATGTGTATTCAGACACACTTGTTCCCTGTCCAGCATTAAACCCTGATGTTAGATCCGCCACGGTTCTCCGCCTGTCCTGTTTTACCATTCTGCCCAGACTACGGCGTCCTACATCTGTAATGAGGGGTGGCCGCCCAACCCCACGATGTATGGACGTGGTCTCACTTTGGTTTTGCCACTTCTTGACGACGCACACTACAGCACTCCTCGAACACCCGACAAGCTGCGCAGTTTCTGAAATGATCGTGCCGAGCATCCGGGCCATCACAATTTGTCCTCGGTCAAACTCAGATAGATCGCGCGCCATCCCCATTCTACACACGGAGAGCGCACTCACTGATACTGCATGTACCGTGCGTGTTTGTGACTAGCAATCATTCCTCTCCATGTTTCGATGCTGTCGCCTAGTCGGGTTTATATCTATAGTAGGTCGGTGGTATAATGCTCTGGCTGATCAGGTCTAAGTCATATGAAAGGAAATATATTGGTCAGCAAAACTTAGATAGTTTACTCATGTTAAATTGAAATAAAATAAAACTAATTTTACACCGCAGACAGGATTTTACTTGCAAAAAGTTTTTGCGTCGGCTTCAGTACTACAGCAAGCAATTCCCAGAAGATAAGGGAGACACTTTACAGCTCATTTCTCCGACCTATATCACTTTATAAATTACGTTTACGCATCACGCCGGATTTTTAATGCGTATTTCCATATACAAGTAGTTTACAATGAAGTTCTGTATGTCCGAAACAGACGAAAACATGGAGAAAATTTTCAATTCTGTTCGATATCTCGATCTTAGGAATATATTGTAGAACTTTCGGCCATTTTCTGTTTCGAGCCGTCTTGGAATCCTTGGTTGGAGTATGGTCCTTTGGTGACTGCGAAAATATAGTAAAACAACCCTTTTTTTGGTGATTTCCCAGGAAGCGGCCGTGAACTAATGGTGCCTCCACAAGTGCAGTCAGGCCCCACAAATGCAGAAACAACCAAGTCATTTGCTCCATTTGCCTAAGCAGGAGGAAAATATGTAGTATTCATACTTCCACCCTGTATTGCAGGATCGTGACATCCGTCAGCTGGGTACACAAATGCTAGAAATGGTCCCTAGCCCAAGGACTATTCAAAATACTTTAGGCTTTTTATCCCCAACAGAACCCGAGGTATGAGTACCGGAAAATCCCGTTTTTATGCGCGTCGTTTTGGAACATATTAGGTACGGATCAGCGAAAATCATTCTTATGCCTCTGATAGTGAACCTCATCTAGTGCAAGCTCTTTGCTTTCCACATTTTGGGAGCAGGTAGTATGAATCAAAACAAGAGCTATGAACACTTGGTCATCTGTGCAACTGTGAAACACATCCCTTCTATTTAAGAAGTGCTCCTAGATCATAAGGTATGCATTTTTCAGCCGGTGTTTAGCAGACAATGTTATCTTAATTTGGTCCATACTATCTTCTCCAAAATATGGAAAGCAAAAGGCTTGCAACAGGAGACATTCTCTGTCATAGGTATCAGAACTATTTTTGCTTATAAGTTTCTAATCTGACGTTTCCCGGCCGGGGTCCATTACCTCATGTTGATACGTTTACCCTTCTCCATTATCCCTGAAAGTTTGTAACACCATCAGGTAACCATTCTGTAGTTCGCAAGGCAAGATTATTTGTCATGGCTCGCTTACATCTTCTCACTCCATTGACTCGCTAGCGCGTCATCTGTAACCGATGTGTGCGTGGGGAACAGGTTCTTACCCCGTGCTGCGGCTCTCTGCAGTCCTGCTTAAGGGAGCGAATTTCGTCTGATAGCTGCAGCATCCTAATAAAATGTAAAATTTACAAAATAAAATGTTGTTCTAAATAAGAGAAATGTTACACGATCAGAATTCAGTTCATGTGCTATATAGGGCAGCTGGGTACAGAGCTGTAGGTTGTGACAGCGTTGCACATAAGTTTAGCAACCCCGTCTTTCAAGAACCTAGGAGGTGAAGTAGGAAAGCAAATATATTTTCCAGAATGAGATTTTCACTCTGCAGCGGAGTGTGCGCTGATATGAAACTTCTTAGCAAATTAAAACTGTGAAGTGTGGAAGGTAGGAGACGAGGTACGGGCAGAATTGAAGCTGCGAGGACGGGTCGTGGGTCGTGCATGGGTAGCTCACATGGTAGAGCACTTGCCCGCGGAAGGCAAAGGTCCCGAGTTAGAGTCTCGGTCCGGCACACAGTTTTAATCTGCTAGGAAGTTTCAAATACATTTTAGTTAAAATTATATTTTTTATGAGGCTTGTAGTGTGTTGGGAATAGCAATAATAAATTCATAAAAATTTTTACTCGTGAATTTGAAATTTGAGCATACCTGTATTTCGGATTTCACATCGGCTTCGTTTATCAAATAACGACTTTTTGACCACAGTTCGTTAGCAACACTAAAAAGGCGTTCAGCGGCGGTATTTGAGTTGGGAATCAATAAAACGAAAGTCAAGAGCCATCTTTCCATTTTTCAAACAAATTTACCCAGCGTGTTTTTCTCTCTGTGTTTTACTTACCACAACTTCACGAACTTCTCGCAGTATACAGTAATCGTCGTATAATTTATACTCATTTAACAATAACTTCACAGCACTCAAGTGCTGTAATTCTTTCCACCCATTTTCTTCGTCCATTCTCAAAATGTTCATTTACTTGTAAATAAAGTCGTCGTATTCGTATCACTTATCCAAATAAGCCAAACAACGCTCCAAATATTTGTTTGCGTCTTCTTCAAAAATATTTTGATCACTAACCGTCAACTTTCCCAGACATTGTATCGCTGATTGTTCGTACAAATTGTCATTTTTTCCGTTAGTAATTTTGGTTTGAATTCTCTCATAAGCGTATATAGTTAAGTGTATATAATGTAGTCACTTTCCAGTTCTTTAATAGAGGTTTTAAAGATTTTCTTTATTTTATGAACAAAATAGCAGCATCATAATGGAAGATATTTCTATTGTGTAAAGGGCTTCAAAATTTTTACTGCCTTCATTAATAAAATATTCTCCGAAAATTGGGGGATTCAAAAGAACCTGGAAGCAAAGAGAGCCGTCGTATAGGCACATGGTGGAGAATAGATCTGTACTCTACATGAGCGAAATCGGGGAATTCCGTAAGCTTCGCAGTCCGCTTCGTAAGTGTGTAAAATTCCATAAAAAATTTCAATACCAACGATCCTGTATCAAACTGTAGTGATTTTAATGCACTTTTGTTGTTGTTGTTGCGGTCTTCAGTCCTGAGACTGGTTTAATGCAGCTCTCAATGCTACTCTATCCTGTGCAAGCTTCTTCATCTCCCAGTACCTACTGCAACCTACATCCTTCTGAATCTGCTTAGTGTATCCATCTCTTGGTCTCCCTCTACGATTTTTACCCTCCACGCTGCCCTCCAATACCAAATTGGTGATCCCTTGATGCCTCAGAACATGTCCTACCAATCCATCCCTTCTTCTGGTCAAGTTGTGCCACAAACTACTCTTCTCCCCAATCCTATTCAATACTTCCTCATTAGTTATATGATCTACCCATCTAATCTTCAGCATTCTTCCGTAGCACCAAATTTCGAAGGCTTCTGTTCTCTGTCTAAACTATTTATCGTCCATGTTTCACTTCCATACATGGCTACACTCCATACAAATACTTTCAGATACGACTTCCTGACATTTAAATCAGTACTCGATGCTACCAAATTTCTCTTCTTCAGAAACGCTTTCCTTGCCATTGCCAGTCTACATTTTATATCCTTTCTACTTCGACCATCATCAGTTATTTTGCTCCCCAAATAGCAAAACTCCTTTACTACTTTAAGTGTCTCATTTCCTAATCTAATTCCCTCAGCATCACCCGACTTTATTCGACTACATTCCATTATCCTCGTTTTGCTTTTGTTGATGTTCATCTTATATCCTCCTTTCAAGACACTATCCATTCCATTCAGCTGCTCTTCCAAGTCCTTTGCTGTCTCTGACAGAATTACAATGTCATCGCCGAGCCTCAAAGTTTTTATTTCTTCTCCTTGGATTTTAATACCTACTCCGAATTTTTCTTTTGTTTCCTTTACTGCTTGCTCAATATACAGATTGAATAACATCGGGGAGAGGCTACAATCCTGTCTTACTCCATTCCCGACCACTGCTTCCCTTTCATGTCCCTCGACTCTTATAACTGCCATCTGGTTCCTGCATAAATTGTAAATAGCCTTTCGCTCCCTGTATTTTACCCCTGCCACCTTTAGAATTTGAAAGAGAGTATTCCAGTCAACAATGTCAAAAGCTTTCTCTAAATCTACAAATGCTAGAAACGTAGGTTTGCCTTTCCTTAATCTTTCTTCTAAGATAAGTCGTATGGTCAGTATTGCTTCACGTGTTCCAATATTTTTACGGAATCCAAACTGATCTTCCCCGAGGTCGGCTTCTACTAGTTTTTCCATTCGTCTGTAAAGAATTCGTGTTAGTATTTTGCAGCTGTGGATTATTAAACTGATTGTTCGGTAATTTTCACATCTGTCAACACCTGCTTTCTTTGGGATTGGAATTATTATATTCTTCTTGAAGTCTGAGGGTATTTCGCCTGTCTCATACATCTTGCTCACCAGATGGTAGAGTTTTGTCAGGACTGGCTCTCCCAAGGCCGTCAGTAGTTCCAATGGAATTTTGTCTACTCTGGGCGCCTTGTTTCGACTCAGGTCTTTCAGTGCTCTGTCAAATTCTTCACGCAGTAAAGTACCTCCCATTTCATCTCCATCTACGTCCTCTTCCATTTCCATAATATTGTCCTCAAGTACATCGCCCTTGTATAGACCCTCTATATACTCCTTCCACCTTTCTGCTTTCCCTTCTTTGCTTAAAACTGGGTTTCCGTCTGAGCTCTTGATGTTCATACAAGTGGTTCTCTTATCTCCAAAGGTCTCTTTAATTTTCCTGTAGGCAATATCTATCTTATCCCTAGTGAGATAAGCCTCTACATCCTTGCATTTGTCATGTAGCCGTCCCTGCTTAGCCATTTTGCACTTCCTGTCGATCTCATTTTTGAGATCGTTTGTATTCCATTTTGCCTGCTTCATTTACTGCATTTTTATATTTTCTCCTTTCATCAATTAAATTCAATATTTCTTCTGTTACCCAAGGAGTTCTACTAGCCCTCGTCTTTTTACCTACTTTATCCTCTGCTGCCTTCACTACTTCATCCCTCAAAGCTACCCATTCTTCTTCTACTGTATTTCTTTCCCCCATTCCTGTCAATTGTTCCCTTATGCTCTCCCTGAAACTCTGTACAACCTCTGGTTCTTTCAGTTTATCCAGGTCCCATCTCCTTAATTTCCCACATTTTTGCAGTTTCTTCAGTTTTAATCTACAGGTCATAACCAATAGATTGTGGTCAGAGTTCACATCTGCCGCTGGAAATGTCTTACAATTTAAAATCTGGTTCCTAAATCACTGTCTTGCCATTATATAATCTATCTGATACCTTTTAGTATCTCTAGGGTTCTTCCATGTATACAACCTCCATTCATGATTCTGAAACCAAGTGTTAGCTATGATTAAGTTGTGCTCTGTGCAAAATTCTACCAGGCGGCATCCTCTTTCATTTCTTAGCCCCAATCGATATTCACCTACTATGTTTCCTTCTCTCCCTTTTCCTACACTCGAATTCCAGTCACCCATGACTATTAAATTTTCATCTCCCTTCACTATCTGAATAATTTCCTTTATCTCATCATACATTTCTTCAATTTCTTCATCATCTGCAGAGCTAGTTGGCATATAAACTTGTACTACTGTAGTAGGTGTGGGCTTCGTATCTATCTTGGCCACAATAATGCGTTCACTATGCTGTTTGTAGTAGCTTACCCACATTCCTATTTTCCTATTCATTATTAAACCGACTCCTGCTTTACCCCTATTTGATTTTGTGTTTATAACCCTGTAGTCACCTGACCAGAAGCCTTGTTCCTCCTGCCACCGAACTTCACTAATTCCCACTATATCTAACTTTAACCTATCCATTTCCCTTTTTAAATTTTCTAACCTACCTGCCCGATTAAGGGATCTGACATTCCACCCTCCGATCCGTAGAACGCCAGTTTTCTTTCTCCTGATAACGACATCCTCTTGAGTAGTCCCCGCCCGGAGATCCGAATGGGGGACTATTTTACCTCCTGAATATTTTACCCAAGAGGACGCCATCATCATTTAATCATACAGTAAAGCTGCATGCCCTCGGGAAAAATTACGGCCGTAGTTTCCCATTTCTTTCACTCGTTCGCAGTACCAGCACAGCAAAGCCGTTTTGGTTATTGTTACAAGGCCAGATCAGTCAATCATCCAGACTGTTGCCCTTGCAACTACTGAAAAGGCTGCTGCCCCTCTTCAGGAACCACACGTTTGTCTGGCCTCTCAACAGATACCCCTCTGTTGTGGTTGCACCTACGGTACGGCTATCTGTATCGCTGAGGCACTCAAGCCTCCCCACCAAAGGCAAGGTCCATGGTTCAGGGGGGGGGGGGGGGGGGCACTTTTGTTACAGTTATGTGAAATGTGTCGCTTACAATTCGCCTTCAAAATATTTGGGGAGCTTTAAAAAAAAGTGAGTTGTGTATCCCATAGTTGACTGAATCATTATCTGCTAATAGTGCATATACTGACACCCACGATAAGCCGTTTTCCTGTAAGACTTCACAGGGCTGTGTTTTGATAGCGTCACTAGTTTTAGCATGGTCTTGATAACAGTCAAGAAACCTTGTTTCAGATCATCTATATGTGAGAAATATTTTTTAATTTTCTTTCTTAGAAATTCTGTGCCAAAGATAAATATGTATAATCGTGCAATTCAGATAGGAGTATCTCTTGCGACAGTGGGGTTGTGATATTTTTGCAAACAAATGTAGCTTTATTTCGAACTCACGTTATTTTTCTTGCAATTTCTGGATCAGGAAATAACGTAGGAAAAAAATTATTGTGACAGTTTTGACTTGAGTAGCTTTGGTGCCTTTTGAATTCCATGACATACACACGTAACTTCTGATGCAGTAATTAAACCTTCTTCTCGTGAATGATTTTCTCAGAAAAGAACTAGAAACTGATTGCATCCCAGTCTTGTTGGCCGGCCGTTGTGGTCGAGCGGTTCTAGGCGCTTCAGTCTGAAGCCGCATGACCGCTACGGTCGCAGGTGCGAATCCTGCCTCGTGCATGGATGTGTGTGATGTCCTTAGGTTAGCTAGGTTTAAGTAGTTCTAGTTATAGGGGACTGATGTCCTCAGATGTTAAGTCCGATAGTGCTCAGAGCCATTTGAACCATTTTTGAACCAGTCTTGTTTTTGGAACGTAACTTATGATTTTTTTTCTTACCTTCCGAATGCACAATCAGAGCTCTTTTACCTTAGTATTTCACTATGATATCGGGTCTACATACTTCATATTCAGCGGTGAAATCATTTCGTTTTTTAATCCAAGCACTAAACAGAGGATCGTTCTACCAAGTTTCATCAGACCTTGTATGACACTTGACTTATTTGTTACGGCGATGTCTACTTTTGGATTTCCGAGCCAGACTTAATGCTTTACTCAGTATATATCAGCAACAACACTCACGTCAATGCTTTGCAAACACAAAATGTGTCCAGCTCTGGCCACTGACTAATTACAGTGTCAAGGCCGCGAGGGAATGGTGTAGCGCTTCTGATACAGAATCGCCAACCGACAAGTGCGCGAGTGTGCACGCCTATTACCAAACAGAGGCAATGAAGTGTGGACGTTGACGGCGATAGGAAACTGGCGACAGACAACGTGCAGCGCATCGATTGCTTCCGCCATGCCCTGAGGAAACTTCGGGACCAGCCGCCAAGATAAAGTGCATTAAATGTAGTTGTTTTTTTTTTTTTAACTTGATCGCTGCGGACGGCTGTGCGCTGAAAAACTTCGGAAAATTTTAGCTGCGTTTCTGGAGCCGGGAGATTTAAAATAATAATCACCTTTTTCTGAGAAAATCTCGGAAATCCGGGAGGGGCTGACACCAGTAGCTAGACTAGTAGGAACTATGACCTGTACCCAGATACTACCTCTCCTCGGCGTTTTGTGGGCGTAAGCAAGGTGGTACTGATACACTGATCATGTATTCATTTCATTTACGCGGCATTGCGTCAACCAGTGAGGAACCTCACTTTAAAGCACTCGTTCCCGTTTGGAAGTCAAAAGCCTAAAATACCTTAAATCAATGGTTGGTTGTACGAGAGCACACGAGTACGAGTGGTGAGGAGTCACGGTTTGATTTCATTACGAACACTGTTTATAAGAAATTTATTTGGTTACAAATTTACCTCGTTAGTCACCGGTAAACAAAGTGAATAACTGACACAAGAGAAACATTCCATCACTAGGAGCAGAGACTCGCAAGGATGCTCGATGTCGGATGCACTTGTTGGCCTGAAGGCACGACACGAGGACCAGGAAGTAGTGGGGTGGTGGTGGTGGGGATTTTAGGGCCGCAATCCTTTATTTAGACGGCGGAGGCGGCCCGTGGCAGCACCGGACACGCGATTCCTTAACACAGAAAAATATCACCACGCACCTACAAATCACGGTGAAGAATTGCCCTTTCATTCTAGCCCTGCTCCTAAGTGACACTAATTCGAACAACTGGACAAAGTTGGAGGGATGTTTTAGTTATGGAGCCAGGCCAGTAAGCACACCACACGGTCTTCTAGTAAAAACAGTGCTAAATTAGGTTGTTACCCCAGTCACAAAAGAGTGTGATTGGAAAAGGTTCAAGGAAATACAGCAGAAAAACCTTACGTATTCTACGTTTATTTCGTCAATGTGGTGTACAGTCTCAAAGCATTCTTCTGAAATACTTCTTCTTTCTAAGGTCATAAGAAAAACACGTAAAAACAGTTCTTATTCCTTCATTGTTCTTTCCGTGTTTTTCCAGTACTTCTTAATATCAGCACAAACCAAGTTGTCACTCGCCGTGGTGGCTGGGACCGACCTTAATAACATTTCCCATTTACGGTTGATTCCATCAGCCACCATGCCGACTGTCAACTTGATTTGAACTAAGGCGGACTTACTTTTCTTTCAGAGATTTTCTTTTCTTTCTTCCATATAAGTTATTCCTGATTTCTTTTTTTTCTGCCTTGAAACCCTTCTAAATTTAGTGTTTTATTCTTAACGTATTTTTCTTTTGTTATTTTTTATACTTTAATATTGTTTACGTCTAGTGCTTTTCATAGAATTTTCTCATTTTGAGAAGACCGAAGGTGCGATCTATTTTACTAGTTACAAACATTCAACAGCCAAGATCGCTCAATTTTATTTATTTATTTTTTAAATTTCAAACGAGCGGTTTCGACAAATCTTGCTGCCATCTTCAGATCTATCACGAAGTTCATATACATGGAATATGTCCCATAACATGAGTTACGACGTAATACGAGGCGTGTTTTTTTAAGTAAGTACCGTTTTGAAATTAAAGAAAGATGTGATAAGATATCTCAATAATTTTATTTCTACATGAAAGCCTGTACCTTAATCTACTTTTCTACATAATTTCCGTCAATATTGAGGCACTTGTCATAACGTTGTACCAGTTTTTGAATACTCTCCTCATAGAAGTCTGCCGCCTGACTTGTTAACCACTGCATCACAACTGTTTTGGCTTCGTCATCGTCTTGAATACACTGGCCGCCCAGGTGTTTCTTCAAGTGCAGGAACAGATGGTAGTCACTGGGCGCAAGATCGAGGCTGTACGGTGGATGATCTAGAGTTTCCCATCGAAGACATGTGATGAGATCTTTGGTCTGATTCGCCACATGCGGAAGGCCATTGTCTGGCGCTAAACGATGTCCTTACTCAACTTCCATGGACTGTTGCTTTGATTCTGGTGTAACGTAGGAAACCCATGTTTCATCGCCCGTAACAATGTGGCTTAATAAATCATCTCCGCCGTTGTGCTACCGCTCAAGGGAAGTCAATTCACTGTCTAAACGTTTGGTTTTATGCACACCCGTCATCATTTTCGGTACCCAACGTGCGCACAATTTTCGGCAATTAAAGTGCTCGGTCACAATGACATACAAAACACTACGAGATGCATTAGGAAAGTCATACCGCAAGGAGGAAATCGTAAAGCGTCTGTTTTCTCTACCCTTATTGTCCACTTCCTGCACCAATCTTTCATTAACGACCGAAGGACGCCCACTCCGTTGTTCATCGTGCACATTTGTGCGGCCATCTTTAAATGCTCTCACCCACTTTCTTACCATTCCATCACTCAAAAAGTTTTCTCCGTAAACTGTAGAGATCTCACGATGAATATCGATCGCTTTTAGGCCTTTAGAACTAAGAAATCTTATAACAGTCCGTACTTCACAGTCGGCGGGACTCACGATTATCGGAGGCATCTTAAACACTCAGTACACAACGTAAACGAGGAAGAATCAGACTGTAATGGCGTCAGTGCGTAGATTAAGGTACAGGCTTTCATGTTAAAATACAATTTTTGAGATATCTTAGCACGTCTTTTTTTAAATTTCAAAACGGTACTTACTTAAAAAAACACTCCTCGTATTTGCGATTAAAGGTTTAGTTTGGCATTACAAAAACTGCACATTTACAAACCTTAAAATATTTTTAATAAAACATGTTAATTCCACGTTGGAGCTCACGCCAATTGCATTGACCTACCGCGAATTTTTATTTTAAATGTTAGTACAATACTTTTATGTTTTATAATTTCTCAGACTTTTTGCACAAATCTGATGGTACTTCTATGTTGCACTCCTACAGTTCCGCACTGCAGAAATAATTTGCATTCCAAGCTATCACTTTGCAGATACCTTTATTCCTATAAATATTTTTGATCCTGTGTACTCCAACCTTAAAAAGCAACAACGTTGCTGCCTGTATGACATAAATAATATGTGCTATACGTTTTTGTGGCGGTAGGTCACGTATTCCTATTATGTGATAATTACTCTATCATATACATCTATATATTCTTTTATGTTGAAGTACACCTTGGTTCACATCTATGTACGCACAGCCCAACATAGCAGAGTACGACTTGCACCTATCTATGGCAAGTTTTATGAGGTGAGTCCGCAGCTCATGGTCGTGTGGTGGCGTTCTCACTTCCCGCGCCCGGGTTCCCGGGTTCGATTCCCGGCGGGGTCAGAGATTTCCTCTGCCTCGTGATGACTGGGTGTTGTGTGATGTTCTTAGGTTAGTTAGGTTTAAGTAGTTCTATGGTCTAGGGGACTGATGACCGTAGCTGTTAAGTCCCATAGTGCTCAGAGCCATTTTTATGAGGTGAAACTCTGTCCAACTAAAGGACTGTTCTATGCTTGCATGTTTGAACTGCGGTTCTTCTAGTCTCCCCAGGCTCACTGTATATTACTTGCATTCTGTGCTATTACAGACAGCCTCTGTGAATAATTATGCCTCAAGGCCTTAATAACGTACATGGAAAGATTTGTACATACTCTGTATCTGATAGTTGCAAGTTCTACTTCACTTTCCTATCATGTACGTGGTAATTTTTTGTGCAAGTTCTACTTCACTTTCCTATCATGTACGTGGTAATAAGAATTTGTGAAAGGGGTTGTGAAAATTAAAAATATATTTCAGTTGTATGTGAAGTATAATTTCGTAATCGCTACTATTCTCAAAGGCCATTCACTAAGGTAGTTAATTTTAAATGTGAAAAGGGAATTATTTACTGTCTGATACCGTGGCAGCGATGTAACAGCTATCCAGTGACTGCAACACGCTATAAAAATGTTAACTTTGCAGTATTACCTATATGCCGTTTAAGGTGGATTTTTCAATGTTTGGAATATGTCCAGCTTATGAAAATAGATATGCTACTGTGTACAGTGTTCTTGTGGCGTAACAAGCATCTGTGAGAGGTATAAACACTGATCAGCCAGAAGATTATGACTACCTACCTAATGGCCGGTATGTACACTTTTGGCACGGATAACAAGAAGCACTGAGGCCTCGGTAAGTCGCAGGAGGGAGTTGACACCACATCTGCACACACACACACACAAGTCACTTAATTCCTGTAAATTTCGGGGAGGGAGGCGATAACTCTGACGCCACGTTCATTCACATCCCAGATGTATCCGATCGTGTTCAGATCTGGCGAGTTGGGGGAGGGGGGGGGGAGCAGCACATCAATTTGAACTCGCCCCTGTGTTTCCCCAACCATTCCATTACACTCCTCGCCTTGTGACATGGCGCATTATCCTGTTGAAAAATTCCGCTGCTGTCGGGAAACGTGATCGTCATGAGAGGGTGTGCGTGGTCTTCAACCGGCGTACAATACTCATTGGTCGTCATGGCGCCTTGAAGAGCTCCACTGGGTACATGGATGCCCACGTCAATGTTCCACAAAACATAATGGAACCGCCGCCAGCTTGTGTCTGTCCTGCAGTACCGTTGTCAAGGAGCTGCTCCCCATGAAGACGACGGATTCGCGTCCTCCCATCCGCGTAATGAACACTCTGCCACTGCGTCAACGTCCAGTGCCAATGTCGTGGTGTTGACATTGAAACATGCACAGATCGTCGGCTGCGGACGCCCGTCGTTAAGTGTGTTCGTTCAGACACACTTATACCCTGCCCAGCACTATAGTCTGATGTTAGTTCCGCCACAGCTCGCCGCCTGTGGTGTTTTACCGGTCTACTCAGACTACGTAATCCGATGTCTGCAATGAGAGGTGGCCGCCCAGCCCCCCGACGTGTGGACATGGTTTCACCTAGCTTTCGCCACTTGTCGAAGACACTCGCCACAGAACTCTTGTCAGGTATTAGAGGAGTGCAGTTTCCGGAATATTCGTGCCGAGCGTTCGGGCCATCAAAGTCTGCCCTCCGTCAAACTCAGACAGATCGCGTGCCTTCACTTTCTGCACACGGACAGCAGTCTCACTCATACTACATGCACCGTGCGTGTTTCTGACTAGCAGTCATTCCTCGCCAGGTGACGCTGCCATTGCCTGAACGGGCTTATATCGATAGCAGGTCGGTGGTTATAATGTTCTGGCTGATCAGCATATGGACATGAACATTTTCACAAGATGCTTTATGATTTTTAAATATTTTAGTTATGACAAACCTTTTATAATGTGCTGACTGTGAGGTTCGACATAGAATAAACACTCTTTAGAAAAAAGAATTTTTAAGGTGTGTAAATGTGCAGTTCTATTTCCGTCTTTTGTAATGCCGAACTAAAAGTTTTATCGCAAATATTACGTGTTAACTCATGTTATGAGACGGATTCCATGTATATGCACTTTGCTATAGACTTTAAGATGAGAACGAAGTCTGTCGATCCTGTTGCTTTAAATTTAAAAAAAGTTTATACGATCTTGGCTGTTGAATGTTTCCAGTTCTTTTCTAAAATTTTAAACCCATGTCGTTGTTGACTTCTCTTTCGAGAAATACATGAATATTTCTTTCATCATCCAGTTCTAGATAATTCAATAGAGGTGTACAAGAAACATTAACCTTCGCTTTACCATCACTAATCATAATTACTGTTCTTTTTATTACATTCTTTATTTTTCTAATAAACAATATTCTCTATGATGACCAACTTGTAGTTCACTGGTAAGCATTCGAACGCAAATAAACATTTCGGTCTTACAACTGTGGTACACTGTTGTAGTTTTGTATTTCTAGAGATACATTTCTTGTAGCAGATATTTTTAATTAAACAATACTCTTCTCATTTCACTAATTCTCACATCAGTTGTAAATATATCTAGTCAATTCTTCTGTATGACTGCTGCAAAATAATCATATTTACTAACTCTTTGCACTTTACTTATTTTTGTTTCTACGTATTTTGGTGCATTTTTTTAATATTTGACATAAATATTCTCTTTTAAGCCGAAATTTTGAAACTAGTTCTAATTGGCTAATCTTATTATTAACGTATTTGAGTAGCTGCATCTTTCAGATATCCTGAAGAAGTTCGTCTGCAGCACCTCGACACTTTACTTAAACTCCATATTATTTCCTTCCTAATATTATTAGTTCAGTTTTGTGATTGTATAGCTCCTAATTTAATATACTTACAATTTCCTCAAAATACAGTTAAACAGTAAAAGTGATAACCCATTCCCTTATTTTACACTAGTTTGCATTACAAAAGGCTGAAAAATTTCCGCCAAAAACTTAACTTCAGTTTCTTATTATTGTTTATAGCGTTATTTTGCCTTCAAAGAGCCACAATCAGCTTACAACCATCATGACAGTTGTTCTCAGTTTTCCTTTATGCGTTTAATTCAGATGTTTGTCGTCGGTGCATTGTCTCCGACAAGGCGTTCGTCTGATCATTTTGCACTTGTTTTTCGTTTTGCATCTCGGAAAGTCCCGAACGTTACTGCAGCTGTTCTGAAGCTGTTTCTGTTTTTCACGTCTTCCGGTTGTACATCCATTTGCTATAAATATTTTTGACGTTAATGTACTACGGTATTCTTATTTCAGGATATGAGTCAAAAATATGGAAAATGAGTTTCGTCCATTTATTGTTATTACATGGCTATGGAATCGAAATCAGCTTTTCCGCAATTTGTCTGTAATTTTTTTCTCTTTTAGAATGTATTTCTTCTTTCGATTTTTTTTATATAGATCGCGCTTTTGTAATTTTTAGCCAGTGTATTTTGTAAGATATTTTCATATTTTAGAAAGAAATTTCCTAGTAAATATCTCTTAGAGGGAGTAAAACACTCGTATTCAAGCAGACACTCTGGTTTTATGACATAGTTGTAGCGACAAATTTTGGTATTTATGGCAAAGAACTTTTCTCTGTAAATGTTTCGTGTGGTCTGATACGCTATTTTCAATTTCCTGGCTCTTGTTTTCAAGCCATCTTTATGTAGCCCGCTTGTTGTAGCCCATTCTCCCAGATATTTAAAATTAAACAGGCCTGTTATTCTTCCGTATCTGGTGTTAACTCTAGAACACTAAAGGGGGAAAATGTTACATTGCTACTAAACCATCGCAAAGTGTAATACTCCACATTTTATTCAAAGGAAGTCATAATTTACAGATTATGTTTTAGTTAATTAGCGTTGTTGTATCTTCAATGGTAAGTTACATACCAAATTAAGTACAAAATGTCTTGTTTTATATTTATTAATCTATGGTTAACTGGGTTGTGATGCTCTTGACATCTGACATTATTTCCCTCTTTTCAACAGATATTTGCAAACGGGTTTGTTCTGCTACTTCTTATAGTACATTTAATAGTTCTGTTTCAAAATATTCTGTTACTCTTATAACTGCAATAGAGTTTCTGTACAAGTTGTTAGTAGCTTTTTGTTCCCTGTATTTTATCCATGCTACCTCCAAAATTTCAAAGAATGTAGTCCAATAGACACTGTCGGAAGCTTCGTCTGAATCTAATTGTACAAATGTTACAAGCATGGATTTGCCTTTCTTCAACTTGTTTTCTAAGATAAGCCGTAGGGTTAGTATAGCCTCATGTGTTCCTACATTTCTCCAGTATCCAAAGTGATCTTCCCCGAGGTCGACTTCTACCTATTTTTCCATTTTTCTGCAAAAAAATCACTTCAGCAATTTCCATCCATAACTTATTAAAGTGATTGTTCATGGTATTCATGCCTGTCAGCGCCTGCCTTCTCTGGAATTGGAATTATTATATTCTTCTTAAAGTATGAAATTATTTCCCTTGTCTCATATATCTTGCAGACCAGGTGGAATAGTTCTGCCGTTGCTGGCAGATATGTATTTTAATACAATGTGTAACACTATTGTGAAGTAAATCTTTTCATAATACTAAATACAGGGTGGCGCACGAAATGTGTTACCAGTTGTTTCTTTCACAATTTACGACGCACATTACATATCCCACTGATATCTCTACAGCAGTACCAGCAGAGCTTGGAAAAACAAATGAGTTACGAAGTGACGTGTAATTCACGATACTGCCGCTAGGAGTCTAGTAAGTAGTAATGGCTGACAATGGAAGACTGACGACACAGCAACAATCGGCAATTGTGTTACTTTTCCATGAAACGAAAAGCCTTGTGCCTCAGAGGCGTTTTCGACAACAGTTTAACACACGATGCGTCCCGTGCAGGAAGACCATCCTCAGGCTCTACGATAAATTTGTACAGTAAGGAACAGTATTGGAAGCCAAGCGACCTCGGCCTAAGCCTGTCTGTTCGCCGGAGAATATTGAAGCGGTACGAGTTGCTGTACAGAGAAGTCGCGGGAAATCGTGTAGAAAGGCAGCAGTGCAACTGGGAATATCCAGACGCTCCGTTCAACGCATTCTTAAAAGCGACCTCCATATGTATCCATACAAGACGACCTGTGCAGAGAAGCTCACTGAAGAACACAAGCAGCAGAGACTACTGTTTGCTCAGTGGGCGGAGGACAGAGAAAAAACTCTACAAAGTTTGGTTTTCAGACGAGGCGCATTTTCATTTAGACGGTGTGGTTAACAAACAAAATGTACGCTTTAGGGTCACTGAAAACCCACAAGTGCTTCATGAATGACAACATTATGCTCCAAGGATTACAGCGTGGGCAGCAATTTCCAGTCACGGACTTATTGGACCCTTTTTCTTTGAAGAAACTGTGAACAGCAAGCGTTATTTGACATTGCTTCACAATAGCTTCATTCCACAGCTTCTTGCTACTGCCCTGCCCTTCAACATGCAGTGGTTCATGCCAGGTGGAGCAAGGCCACATACTGCAAACACTGTGTTGAAGTTTTTACATGGGCATTTAGACATGCGGATCATTTCACACAGGTTTCCAGGTCACTTCAATGACGGACAAAATTGACTCCCAATAGTCCAGACCCCAATCCATGTGACTTTTTTCTTTGGGGATACCTTAAGGAGAAATTTTTCCCGAAACGTCCACGTGATTTAATGGAGCTCAGAAGACTTATTCTTCAAGCTTGCAGTGAAATTATGGAAGGCGTGTGCCGTAGGGTAATCACTAACTTCAGTGCTCGTTTGGAGGAAGTTAGGAAACGAAATGGTGTACATATTGAGCATGTGATGAGTTAGAACAAATCTCCATGGACGGCTCTTCAGTGTAGTATATGTTCCTTTCAGATTGTATTGACAATAAAGTTTATATTCAAAAACAAAGTGGTAACACATTTCGTGCACCACCCTGTATTTTAACCTATGTATTTAACGTGAAAAATTATATTCCCGATAAATTTTATAAACCCTTTTCCCATAAATCAGTGATAGTAGGTTATAATGAGCAAACTTTTTTTCATCAGATGTTATTTTAACTCTTGGATCACATAAAAACATATCAGTAATATTGTTCCTAATAATACCTACGATCAGGGAACCCTCAGATGGGTATTCAAATAAAATAACAGAAAGTAAACTGATAACAAAATACCACTGTTTTTCCTACGGTCAATACATTATAATGGACTCTTTCTCTGGTATTGTTTCCAGTTGCAGAAGGACCTTTTTTCTGTACTTCTTCTATTTCCTGTCCTGCATTGGTGTCTGTTTTCTAAATAATGTCTGGTTGTCAACAATATTGTGTAACCACGAACTAATTTCATCATAAATCCCTGACTCCCTTTTTTTTCATGGCCTCACTGGATTAAAACGCACTGTTGATTGTCTCAGGTTTTCCAATACTCCATTACTGTATTTCTGTTTCCTAAGTCGGAATTATATATATGAGTCTTTGTATGTTAGTGAGCCTAGACTGAACGATCTGCTTTGTATTTCACAACATAATACCTCTAAATTTTAAACAGACCTTCTTTGGCGATTGGTTTCTTGAAGACATATATTTGTCAAGATCATCTTTTCATTGATTTATTAAGCTAATGTCAATAAGAACAATAAAGGGAGGTAGACTACTTCTGGACATCATCATTGCTGATAAACAGGTCTTTCCAATAGAACTGGTTTCTTCTTTCTTCACTTTTTCCTTAATTAGACCAATGTCTCTATCACATTGCCCAAAGGAATGTCCTCGAATTAGGAAAAGATGAGTAACTACGTAAAAAAAATACTTGCACTGTCCGTGAAGAAAATGACACTACCGTCGAATTCTCATTCTGACCACTACATGCATCAGAGAGCAGAACAGTGTGCTTGACATATGGAAAGTATTTCAATTTGATTTCTAGAACATTCTGTATGAACGGTAGAACTGTGTTGGGGTCCTTTTCAACTTGCATCTTCCTGAAGCAGTACATACATGAAGCATCGTCAATGTGTACATCGACTTTGAAAGCATATAACCATACCATATGTTTGTAAAATTGGCTAGTCACATTCCGTTTTGGTACGGGCTGGCTCTATGAACAATCAGACTCAATTACAAGATATGTAGAGTCAGATGAGGCTTTATGAACAAAATCTTTCTTAAGTGTAAGGTACGTTTCAGCATTTCTTTTGTGAGTTAAGCTAAGTTAAGCAACAGTTGTACTTATTGACTTCAAGTTTTGTTTTTCAGAAACAGTGCAAAAGTCACAGGCATCTGTTTCGATGTGTTTGAAGCTATAGTCACAGTTTAGCTTGAAATACTTAAAACGAATTATATAACTCAGTTTAAGCTTTTCACTTGTAGTTTCAAAGAATCTATTTCAAAAAAGACCGTACAATGATTTAGTATTCAGAGCTGGTTTTCAGAATTTCCCAAAGACGATTTGTGTTCGCAGTGATGACTTTTCCGATTCGAAATTATGCGAAAGCGCTCTTTTAGCATCTTCCAACCGTCAACTGTGAATTTTTGAGGGCGATTGTCACGTGTGCCCATTCTCTCCTGAAACGAATCGTTAACCAGTTCTTTTTTGCTGGGCTATTCCTGGTATTTTGACAGATAGGAGGTAGAAGCTTAATAAGTAAGTACAATATGCTTTCAACTTAGTGGCAGAAATTCACAGGTAGTATTCCCAACTATTTTCTCTGGACTGGTTTGGATTTACAGTCAGCTTCTTTTTAGATGTACTCTAGTTTTTCACAATACATTCACTTAAGGCAGAATCTTGTAAAGCTTTACCTTGATCTATGTATAAAATGTCAAAGAGCTCTTCTTTCAAGTAACACTTTTCTGAAAACACGATAACACAACTGAAAAAGTCTTTCCCTTGCTGACATCTCCACCGGCTGAAATGTAGCTGTCACCTCTCTGTCGTTTTATTTTCGTATCATCTTTCTTCGTATTTGAATTGTCATAGGAGTGTCGTCGCTTCATACCAATTGTAACTATTTACTATTGTACAACCTCGAAACTGGTAATGTAAACACAACAATGACTGCTGATGCTCCAAGTATGCTGACCCGCATATAATCACTCGCTCCATTAAACTGAATAAGAAGTGCTGTACGTATGCACATCAAGAAAATGCGATCCAGACACCAGCATTGAGATAATCAAACAAAATTCTTTGTAGACTATTCTAAGTGATCCGATGAAAACTTTTAAACAATTTCCCGAAAAAGGGCACATAGACCTATGAATCTTTCTTCCGAAAAATGCCTCAATTTAATATGACATGATTTTCGTCAGCCAAGGGACCGGCTGGAACTACACTCAGGTAGGTATATAACAACTCTCGTTCTTCCAAATTCTCCGCAATTTTACGTATATCTGAAAATTTATTGCATTTTTCCACATATTACAAATTTTTACGTATGTTTCTATATTTCCCACAATTTTTCGTATTTTTCGCAATTTTAAGTTCCTGTCCAAACTTTCATCTGCTCACGCAACTTCCATCCCACTGTTCCCGACATCGTGTCGATGACGTGAATCTCTCTACCCATCAAAATGCAGTTGCAGTATATGCCAGAATTATTTATTATCACTGCAAAACCACCTCCATATTACTAGCTCGTGTGTGTGTGTGGGGGGGGGGGGTTGTGTGTGTATGTGTGTGTGTGTGTGTGTGTGTGTGTGTGTGTGTGTGTGTGTGTGAGAGAGAGAGAGAGAGAGAGAGAGAGAGAGAGAGAGCATAGTGTATGAGTTAGAAACGAACACGTTGGTAAAAAGAATGATGCAGAAAATTCTACAATCACTGAATTTTTACCAGTTTCCAGCAAAAGGTACAGTATGTACAGGAACTACCACACTGCAATAGGTACACCCATACTACATCAGCACTACATTACTATGCAGTGTGATGTCATGACAAAGCTCTGATGCTTCGAATCAAAGATACTGTGCAAGTATAAGAATTAGCATAGTGCTACAAAATATACCTCTAGAGAGTATGATTCTTGCGAGCTATTAGATGTTTGTGCAAAAGTTAGTATGTCCGCGCATCAAGAAGAAATGTGTGTCTCTATCGCCTCAGTGAGATTAGTCTGGTGGGAACATGTAGCAGAAATACCAGAGCTCGATACATAAACTCTTGCAAAGCCGTCCGTACGGTAATATGGTGTGCTAAAACGAGCTAGTCTCATACTGGTAAAAATAATCACGTCATAACAAAATCCTTATACTTCAACCAAAGATACTGTGTGTATAAGAACTAGTACAGCTTTATAAAGTACGCACCTACGCACCTAGAGGGAGAGCTGACCAGTATGTGCAACCACGCCAGTAAAATGTATGTCACGTCAGTGTGTGGACTACAGCCGCCACAGTGAGTACCGAGGCCTGGAGTACGATCGCGAACACAGGGCACCAACCCAGCAGTACTAGCAATACTAGTACTATTGCGCTGGTGACATCTTTCTTGTTCTGTTCACCATAGGCAACGGATTATCATGGGATACCAGCAAGACTAGGGATCAGCCAGGGCTTCCAGGCAGAATAAAAAACCACGTAACGCGATGTATACTACTGCATTACGTATCTGAGAGCATGTGACATTGTTAGAAGAGACGTAAAAATTCCGAGTAGGGGAGTTACCTATCCTAATGCGCACATCACGCTAGTAACGTTAGTGCGGAGTTTTCTTCAAATGTGGGTAGGAGTGGCACAACTGCTACATTTGTTCCTGTACATCTACGATAGAGAACATATCAGGGAAAAGTTAGCGACGAGATACAATGCTGCAAGCACACTGACAATGGCCAAGGTCTGGCAGTGCTTCAATGCAGAATAAAAAGACATCTAACTCTCACAATATCAGTGTGCGATATCAAATGGTTCAAATGGCTCTGACAAGGGAACCTCCCCATCGCACCTCCCTCAGATTTAGTTCTAAGTTGGCACAGTGGATAAGCCCTGAAAAACTGAACGCAGATCAATCGAGAAAACAGGAAGAAGTTTTGTGGAACTATGAAAAAAATAAGCAAATATATTTGTCAAGATCATCTTTTCATTGATTTATTAAGCTAATGTCAATAAGAACAATAAAGGGAGGTAGACTACTTCTGGACATCATCATTGCTGATAAACAGGTCTTTCCAATAGAACTGGTTTCTTCTTTCTTCACTTTTTCCTTAATTAGACCAATGTCTCTATCACATTGCCCAAAGGAATGTCCTCGAATTAGGAAAAGATGAGTAACTACGTAAAAAAAATACTTGCACTGTCCGTGAAGAAAATGACACTACCGTCGAATTCTCATTCTGACCACTACATGCATCAGAGAGCAGAACAGTGTGCTTGACATATGGAAAGTATTTCAATTTGATTTCTAGAACATTCTGTATGAACGGTAGAACTGTGTTGGGGTCCTTTTCAACTTGCATCTTCCTGAAGCAGTACATACATGAAGCATCGTCAATGTGTACATCGACTTTGAAAGCATATAACCATACCATATGTTTGTAAAATTGGCTAGTCACATTCCGTTTTGGTACGGGCTGGCTCTATGAACAATCAGACTCAATTACAAGATATGTAGAGTCAGATGAGGCTTTATGAACAAAATCTTTCTTAAGTGTAAGGTACGTTTCAGCATTTCTTTTGTGAGTTAAGCTAAGTTAAGCAACAGTTGTACTTATTGACTTCAAGTTTTGTTTTTCAGAAACAGTGCAAAAGTCACAGGCATCTGTTTCGATGTGTTTGAAGCTATAGTCACAGTTTAGCTTGAAATACTTAAAACGAATTATATAACTCAGTTTAAGCTTTTCACTTGTAGTTTCAAAGAATCTATTTCAAAAAAGACCGTACAATGATTTAGTATTCAGAGCTGGTTTTCAGAATTTCCCAAAGACGATTTGTGTTCGCAGTGATGACTTTTCCGATTCGAAATTATGCGAAAGCGCTCTTTTAGCATCTTCCAACCGTCAACTGTGAATTTTTGAGGGCGATTGTCACGTGTGCCCATTCTCTCCTGAAACGAATCGTTAACCAGTTCTTTTTTGCTGGGCTATTCCTGGTATTTTGACAGATAGGAGGTAGAAGCTTAATAAGTAAGTACAATATGCTTTCAACTTAGTGGCAGAAATTCACAGGTAGTATTCCCAACTATTTTCTCTGGACTGGTTTGGATTTACAGTCAGCTTCTTTTTAGATGTACTCTAGTTTTTCACAATACATTCACTTAAGGCAGAATCTTGTAAAGCTTTACCTTGATCTATGTATAAAATGTCAAAGAGCTCTTCTTTCAAGTAACACTTTTCTGAAAACACGATAACACAACTGAAAAAGTCTTTCCCTTGCTGACATCTCCACCGGCTGAAATGTAGCTGTCACCTCTCTGTCGTTTTATTTTCGTATCATCTTTCTTCGTATTTGAATTGTCATAGGAGTGTCGTCGCTTCATACCAATTGTAACTATTTACTATTGTACAACCTCGAAACTGGTAATGTAAACACAACAATGACTGCTGATGCTCCAAGTATGCTGACCCGCATATAATCACTCGCTCCATTAAACTGAATAAGAAGTGCTGTACGTATGCACATCAAGAAAATGCGATCCAGACACCAGCATTGAGATAATCAAACAAAATTCTTTGTAGACTATTCTAAGTGATCCGATGAAAACTTTTAAACAATTTCCCGAAAAAGGGCACATAGACCTATGAATCTTTCTTCCGAAAAATGCCTCAATTTAATATGACATGATTTTCGTCAGCCAAGGGACCGGCTGGAACTACACTCAGGTAGGTATATAACAACTCTCGTTCTTCCAAATTCTCCGCAATTTTACGTATATCTGAAAATTTATTGCATTTTTCCACATATTACAAATTTTTACGTATGTTTCTATATTTCCCACAATTTTTCGTATTTTTCGCAATTTTAAGTTCCTGTCCAAACTTTCATCTGCTCACGCAACTTCCATCCCACTGTTCCCGACATCGTGTCGATGACGTGAATCTCTCTACCCATCAAAATGCAGTTGCAGTATATGCCAGAATTATTTATTATCACTGCAAAACCACCTCCATATTACTAGCTCGTGTGTGTGTGTGGGGGGGGGGGGGTTGTGTGTGTATGTGTGTGTGTGTGTGTGTGTGTGTGTGTGTGTGTGTGTGTGTGTGAGAGAGAGAGAGAGAGAGAGAGAGAGAGAGAGAGAGCATAGTGTATGAGTTAGAAACGAACACGTTGGTAAAAAGAATGATGCAGAAAATTCTACAATCACTGAATTTTTACCAGTTTCCAGCAAAAGGTACAGTATGTACAGGAACTACCACACTGCAATAGGTACACCCATACTACATCAGCACTACATTACTATGCAGTGTGATGTCATGACAAAGCTCTGATGCTTCGAATCAAAGATACTGTGCAAGTATAAGAATTAGCATAGTGCTACAAAATATACCTCTAGAGAGTATGATTCTTGCGAGCTATTAGATGTTTGTGCAAAAGTTAGTATGTCCGCGCATCAAGAAGAAATGTGTGTCTCTATCGCCTCAGTGAGATTAGTCTGGTGGGAACATGTAGCAGAAATACCAGAGCTCGATACATAAACTCTTGCAAAGCCGTCCGTACGGTAATATGGTGTGCTAAAACGAGCTAGTCTCATACTGGTAAAAATAATCACGTCATAACAAAATCCTTATACTTCAACCAAAGATACTGTGTGTATAAGAACTAGTACAGCTTTATAAAGTACGCACCTACGCACCTAGAGGGAGAGCTGACCAGTATGTGCAACCACGCCAGTAAAATGTATGTCACGTCAGTGTGTGGACTACAGCCGCCACAGTGAGTACCGAGGCCTGGAGTACGATCGCGAACACAGGGCACCAACCCAGCAGTACTAGCAATACTAGTACTATTGCGCTGGTGACATCTTTCTTGTTCTGTTCACCATAGGCAACGGATTATCATGGGATACCAGCAAGACTAGGGATCAGCCAGGGCTTCCAGGCAGAATAAAAAACCACGTAACGCGATGTATACTACTGCATTACGTATCTGAGAGCATGTGACATTGTTAGAAGAGACGTAAAAATTCCGAGTAGGGGAGTTACCTATCCTAATGCGCACATCACGCTAGTAACGTTAGTGCGGAGTTTTCTTCAAATGTGGGTAGGAGTGGCACAACTGCTACATTTGTTCCTGTACATCTACGATAGAGAACATATCAGGGAAAAGTTAGCGACGAGATACAATGCTGCAAGCACACTGACAATGGCCAAGGTCTGGCAGTGCTTCAATGCAGAATAAAAAGACATCTAACTCTCACAATATCAGTGTGCGATATCAAATGGTTCAAATGGCTCTGACAAGGGAACCTCCCCATCGCACCTCCCTCAGATTTAGTTCTAAGTTGGCACAGTGGATAAGCCCTGAAAAACTGAACGCAGATCAATCGAGAAAACAGGAAGAAGTTTTGTGGAACTATGAAAAAAATAAGCAAAATATACAAACTGAGTAGTCGATGAGGAAGATAGGCAACGTCAGTGATAGTGTGAGCTCAGGAGCGCCGTGGTCCCGTGGTTAGCGTGAGGAACTATGGAACGAGAAGTCCTTGGTTCCCTCGAGTAAAAAGTTTAATTTTTTATTTTCAGACAATTATTATCTGTCCGTCTGACTGTCCGATGCGAGGTAACTGCGCCGTAGTATGGGGACGCTACACCTAAACAAACATCGAAAGGTAGAAGAATCTTTTTACCCATTCGCCAAGTGTACAAGTTAGGTGGGTCGACAACATATTCCTGCCATGTGACGCACATGCCGTCACCAGTGTCGTATATAATATATCAGACGTGTTTTCCTGTGGAGGAATCGGTTGACCTATGACCTTGCGATCAAATGTTTTCGGTTCCCATTGGAGAGGCACGTCCTTTCGTCTACTAATTGCTCGGTTTTGCGGTCGCAAAACACAGACACTAAACTGATTATAGTGAACAGGCATGTCAATGAACGAACGGACAGATCGTGACTTGGCGAAAATAAAGACAGTAAACTTTTCACTCGAGGGAAGAATTGAACCAAGGTCCTCTCCTTCCGCAGCTGCTCACGCTAGTCACGGGACCACGGCGCTCCTAAGGTCACATTTTTCTTGATGTTGCATATCTTACGCATGGACTACTCAGTTTGTATATTTTGCTTATTTTTTTCATTGTTCCACACAACTTCTTCCTGTTTTCTCGATTGATCTGTGTTCAGTTTTTCAGGGCCTATCCACTGTGCCAACTTAGAACTAAATCTGAGGGAGGTGCGATGGGGAGGTTCCCTTGTCAGAGCCATTTGAACCATTTGGTATCGCACACTGATATTGTGAGAGTTAGATGTCTTTTTATTCTGCATTGAAGCACTGCCAGACCTTGGCCATTGTCAGTGTGCTTGCAGCATTGTATCTCGTCGCTAACTTTTCCCGGATATGTTCTCTATCGTAGATGTACAGGAACAAATGTAGCAGTTGCGCCACTCCTACCCACATTTGAAGAAAACTCCGCACTAACGTTACCAGCGTGATGTGCGCATTAGGATAGGTAACTCCCCTACTCGGAATTTTTACGTCTCTTCTAACAATGTCACATACTCTCAGATACGTAATGCAGTAGTATACATCGCGTTGTTCAAATGGCTCTGAGCACTATGGGATTTAACTTCTGAGGTCATCAGCCTTAGAGAACTTACAACTACTTAAACCTAACTAACCTAAGGACATCACACACACCCATGCCCAAGGCAGGATCCGAACCTGCGAACGTAGCGGTCGCGTGGTTCCAGACTGTAGCGCCTAGAACCGCTGGGCCACTCCGACCGGCTGTGCGATACCACTAAAAGACGTAAATATATATGGAATATATACTCGTATCCCTATCAACGAAGTGAGACTGTGCAACGGATACAGTGCAGCAAAAATTAAACTATTTCAACATACAAAGTTATCGACTCACAAATGACACAGCAGCTCTCCCGCTATATGAAAAATTTGACCTTAACGGGCTGCAGAAATCGCTCACCGTCTGTCGATAAGTCGATTCTCCAAATAGGCAACCATAAATACAATTACCTACGACAAACAGGAATTAACATGCAATGCCACACGTGTAATGACTGCTGGAAAACGGTTTGCACATACTGATAATTAATTTATTTACAAGACAATACTGAAATTAATGCTGAGTTGTGGAACCGTAACACATCTGGAGGCCAGCTATAGCTGCAAGCACATTACAAAACATGTTTCGCAGTCTTGGATCTATAGGAAGTAGCCGACCCCATTAAAGTGACTGTCCCATTAACGGCCATCCAGCATAGTAATATTCGATCCCACCAATAGATAGTACATAATATGACTGGAAGTATCAATCTCTAATTTAAACTATTATAGGTCCTGATTATACTTAATTTTAGTGTGTAGTATCGAGGTATGGTACTGCATCCTGCCATTACGGAGTAATCCATTAAAACGTCAGTCCCCCACAATATTTACACGTCCATCTAAACACATAACACTTACCTTTTCAATTTTTAGGAGTGATAACCTTAGAGAAAGCTTTTGACAATGTTGACTGGAATACTGTCTTTCAAATTCTGAAGGTGGCAGGGGTAAAATACAGGGAGCGAAAGGCTATTTACAATTTGTACAGAAACCAGATGGCAGTTATAAGAGACGAGGGACATGAAAGGGAAGCAGTGGTTGGGAAGGGAGTAAGACAGGGTTGTAGCCTCTCCCCGATGTTATTCAATCTGTATATTGAGCAAGCAGTAAAGGAAACAAAAGAAAAATTCGGAGTAGGTATTAAAGTCCATGGATAAGAAATAAAAACTTGGAGGTTCGTCGATGACATTGTAATTCTGTCAGAGACATCAAAGGACTTGGAAGAGCAGTTGAACGGAATGGGCAGTGTCTTGAAAGGATATAAGATGAACATCAACAAAAGAAAACGAGGATAATGGAATTTAGTCGGATTAAGTCGGGTGATGATGAGGGAATTAGATTAGGAAATGAGACACTTAAAGTAGTAAAGGAGTTTTGCTATTTGGGGAGCAAAATAACTGATGATGGCCGAAGTAGAGAGGATATAAAATGTAGACTGGCAATGGCAAGGAAAGCGTTTCTGAAGAAGAGAAATTTGTTATCATCGAGTATAGATTTAAGTGTCAGGAAGTCATTTCTGAAAGCATTTGTATGGAGTGTAGCCATGTATGGAAGTGAAACATGGACGATAAATAGTCTGGACAAGAAGAGAATAGAAGCTTTCGAAATGTGGTGCTACAGAAGAATGCTGAAGATTAGATGGCTAGATGACATAACTAATGAGGAAGTATTGAACAGGAATGGGGAGAAGAGAAGTTTGTGGCACAACTTGACTAGAAGGGATCGGTTGGTAGGACATGTTCTGAGGCATCAAGGGATCACCAATTTAGTATTGGAGGGCAGCGTGGAGGGTAAAAATCGTTGAGGGAGACCAAGAGATGAATACACTAAGCAGATTCAGAAGGATGTAGGTTGCAGGAGGACTGGGAGATGAAGAAGCTTGCACAGGATAGAGTAGCATGGAGAGCTGCATCAAACCAGTCTCAGGACTGAGGACAACAACAACAACAACCGAATAAAGCTCTTATGATCATATGCTACTATTACATGATAGTATACAAAATTGCACAACAGCCTTAGGACTAAATATAAGGAAATTTTAATAGATAACGGTCTAAGATTACTGAACACACATTGCCTCCTTTACCCATCAGGAAGGTATCATTTGTTCCATATCTTACCAGCAAGACAGTCACATCATCTGTAGATTTATTGCTGTTATTTGAATTCACAGACTTATTGTCATTAGAATTTTCTATATTCGTAACACTAGCAAAAAAATAAGTCTGGGAAATTTTCTATCCCACAATGATCTGCTTATGACGAATATACAATCATCACACAGAGACAGCCCACAGTAGAAATGTCAGAATTGCTGTTTATTAGTTCGTGTAATCAATTTCTAGATTAAATAATTAAACCTATACACATACAGAGCATAGATTTATAACCAATTATAGGTCCATATTACCTGGAATGTCTGTACATCCTTATAAGTCAATGTTTACTTTAATTCTCTGAAAGATGTTTGTTTAGATCCCACGTCAGTTCGTCTTACTAATCGTAAATATATAGGACAAGCACTGGAATATGTTTCAGCATAGATATATGATCAGAACGACCACCTTCAACAAATTCTTTTTAATGATGATGATTATTCATAGTAGTAGCAAAAACCTTCAGGTAAAGGTCATGATGACAACACTACTAATCACATGATCCTCTAGTGATCCTTTCTAAATATGATTGGACTTACAATCCAATTACACTATTTGTGTGTGTGTGTGTGTGTGTGTGTGCCGCAACGTGGACAACCTAAGGCCACGGGGTGTGGCGTGGATCCAGCAACAACAAGCAACTTACATAGAGCTACTGTACACACCAAGAACGCTTAAATAGCAAAGCAGATTTACTAAATAATCTGTTGCGACGACTACAAAAAAAATGAGAGATGCCAGTCCCGAACCTGACAAGCATATCGAAATACGTGATAATACTACTCTAGCATGGAGGGTTGTCATAAGGTATAGAAGACTTTGATATCGTTTTAAGTATAACTAAGACGTGTAGGATACTGGCTTAGATCCCACGTCAAACCGTCTTAATATTCGAAAATGTTTAGGACAAACACTGGAATGCATCTTAGAATATCAGTATGATCAGAATGACTACGAGTAGCAAATGCGTTTTACAAATGACGATCATTCATACTAGTAGCAACAACCTTCATGTGAAGGCCATGATGACGGCGCTACAAGTCACGTGATCTTCTAGTCATACCTCCTATATGTAATTGGGCTTGCAATCAAATTACACTGTTTTGCGTATTCCATATGGTTGTCGGGTTTGGGAGCGGCAGCTCGATTTTTTTGTAGCCATCTCAGTTGATTCTTTAATAAATGCACTTTGCTAATTATGGGTTTTGGGTGTGCACAGTAGCTCCACGCAAGTTGCTTGTCGTTGCTGGATCGATGCCACACCCCCAGGCCGTGGGTTGTCCGCGTTACGGCGCACACACACACAAACGTGCTCGTGCGCACGCACGCACACACACACGCACACACACACACACACACACACACACACACACACACACACACACACACAGAGACAGATAGTGTAATTGGATTGTAGATCCAATCATATTTAGAAATTGTGTCCAAAATAATCAAGCGGCTGGTAGTGTTGTTACCATGACCTTTACTCAAAAAATGGTTGAAACCGCTCTAATCACTATGGTACTTAACATCTGAGGTCATCAGTCCCCTAGACTTAGAACTACTTAAACCTAACCAACCTAAGGACATCACACACATCCAAGCCTGAGGCAGGATTCGAACCTGCGACCGTAGCAGCAGCGCGGTTCCGGACTGAAGCACCTAGAACCGCTCGGCCACAGCGGCCCGCTGACCTTTACTCCGAAGGTTTTTGCTACTAGTATGAGCAATCATTATCAGTAATAAGAATTTTCTGTTGACGGTCATTTTGATCATATAGCTATGCTAAGATATATTCCAGTGCTTGTCCTATACATTTACAATTAGTAAGACGGAATGACGTGGGATCTAAACCAACATCTTCCAGAGAATTAACGTAAATAATGTTGATTTATGTGGATGTACATACATTCCAAGTAATATGGACAGATAGTTGGTTACAAAACTATGCTCTGTGTGTATACAGTTTTAATTATTTAACTTAGGAATCGATTATATGAGCTACTAAACAGCAGTGTTGACATTTCTGGTGTGGACTGTCTCTTGGTGGATGATTTTCTATTCATTATAAGCAAATTAGCGTGAGCTACAATAACTTCCAAGACTTTCTTTTCTGCGTTATGAATATTGAAAACGCTAGTCACAATAAGTCTGAGAATTCATAGAGCAGCTGTAAATCTGTAGAAGGCGTGACTGTCTTGCTGGCAAAGATAGAGAACAAATTATGTGTTCCTAATTCGCCAAGGAGTTATGCAGACTTAGACCATTACCTATTGATGAGTTTGTATATGTAGTCCTAAGGTAGTTCTTCAGTTTTGCGTACTAGTACCTAACACATGCATGTGAGTTGTTGATCATGTGATCAAGACGTCTTTTCTGGTTATGACACCTACAATTAGAGCACATGAGTGCTGTATTGTTAGATGAATGTGGCCGTGTTGCGGAAGACTGTAGTTTTGATGCATAAAGTGGGAATGGCAGGACGCAATACCATACCTCAATACTCTTCTTTAGAAAAAAAGAGAACGAAGACTTATAATGGGTTTTAAAACTATGATCTGTATCTCTATATCTATTATTTAACGTGGAGACTGATACACAAACAGTGATACTGACAGTCGTATTACGGACTCTCTCTTGAAGGAATAATATGCCGTTCTGCTGGATGACTGTCTGTTCATCGTAAACAAATTAGTACGGTATACATATGTATTACAAGAATGCTCTTTCAACGGAACATTTGCTACTGATGGAAGCATGAAAATTTCGCTATGACGCCAGTATTTCTATCAGTATCACACCATATTATTGTAAAGACGGCTTTATAAGAGTTTATACATCGAGCTTTGGTATTCCTGATAGGTGTTCCCACCAGGCTAACCACACTGACGTATTAGAGGCATACATTCTCCTAGATGCGTGAATTGACTAACGGTTTGCAAAAACATCCAGTAACCCGTAAGAATCAAACTGAGGATGTCATGCTCTCTAGATGCATATTTTGTAGTGCTGTGCTAATTCTTATACAGACACAGTATTTTGTTTCGAAGCATCAGAATTTTGCTATGACATCACGCTACTTAAATATCTGCCTGGGCGTGGCCTCTGCTGGTCCCTCAAATGACAAGAATCACATAATCTTAAACTGTTCCTAACAAATAGACATTGAGTGACACAGCTAAATGTCATTTGTTATTAACAAACAGACAAAGCCTGATCCTCTCCTTATGGTGCCAAGCACCAGAGTGAACCAACCTCCAGTCAAGCGTTCCAGTTATGAATGATGAATTTGGGGAGGGGGTTCTTCAGTCTTATTGGTCAAGGGGCTGGGGTGGAGAGGGGAGAAGGCAGGTGAATAAAAAAGTGAAATTTGCAACTTCGGCTTGTTTTTCGTTACACTGAATTACCAGTGTTTCCCTGGTGGGATGGGAGTGAACAGTGACCTAGAATATAAGTCACCCAACTGTATAACCTGATACCAGAAGTCTTGTCAGTGACTCTGAGATAAGATCGTTATCTGGCTTTGAAAGCCCACTGATAACCTATTGAAGCTTGCCTTGGTCTTGAAAAATTAAGCTAAATTCATAAAAACTTTGAAAGAAGTTTTATCCTTATTTTCACCCAATTTTTAGTTATGTTTCCTGATAATGTAATCTTGCTCAGACGCTTCAATGACAACTGTAGTGCTTTCACAAGCGCAACGGAAATTTCATTGAAAAGTTTCTGAAGGAAACATATTAGTACGTCTTATCGAAAAATACTGTTGTATTATTTAAAGACGTGTAATGGGCCTCATCTTCTTGACGAAACTCGTGCAATAGCATTTCTAATTGAAGCAGAATCATTAAACAGAAATCGGTGTCATGAAGAAACACAGCGTTGGTTCAAATACATAAACCCACGTAGCTCTATGTTCAAACAAATAAAACCTTTTAATGCAACGAAAATAGAATGTAGATAGTGGTAGAAAGATATTCTGCTGTTCAATGGCTTAATTTAAAGATAGGTAACACTATGTGGGCGATAACAATTCGTCCTAAGTCCCGCACAAATTCATCAGTTGTTTAATTATTTAACAAAATCAAAAAATAATTCCATGAAGGTTTTGTTCGTACTTTTAGTTGATAGAAAATGGCTCTGAGCATTATGGGACTTAACATCTGAGGTCATCAGTCCCCTAGACTTAGAAATACTTAAACCTGACTAACCTAAGGACATCACACATCCATGCTCGAGGCAGGATTCGAACCTGAGATCGGAGCAGCAGCGCGGTTCCGGACTGAAGCGCTTAGAACCGCTCGGCCACAACGGCCGGCAGTTGATAGAGACCTGCTGAATGCCCCCTCTACTCACGGATGTGTTAACCATAACTAGATATCTCCATCTACTTAGGCATATGGTTCCGAACTGTTCACAAAGGAAATACGATTTTCATTATCGTTCGAACAAATTTATGACGCGAGAATTTATTAGGTATAGACATGACTCAAAAGTAACACGGTCTGCCAGAAATAAAAATGACACGCACTTGAAATGCACAGATTAAACTAATTGTATGCACCGATCTCATCCCAATATATGAGGCACGATGCTGAAACTGCAGATCAGCATCCTCGTACGTACACTACAAAAATCAGCACCAGAGTGGCTTCCTATTGCGACCACATGTCTCAAACTGATATTTTCGCGGCTGGTACGCTGATTGATTCCCGCAGGTCAAAGCCCTTGTGATCTGCGAAGCTAAAGAAGCTAGGCAGCTCAGAGATAGTTGCAGCAAGCAGCCAGATATTGCACACTTATGAAACAAGGGGTAGGAAAAAGAGAATAATAACACTAATGTAAGCTAAGAGGTGTGAAGCAATATACAGCGCAGTGAGTGAAAAACCAGTGTGTTCTAGTATAGTGCATAAAAGAAGGGAGGCGCGTGTCCATGCGCCTACGCCACTGTGGGTTACAATATAGAAAGTAGCGCAGGGAGTCTCAGATGTCAGCAGGGGGGCGGGAGTGCTGTCGGCGTCTGGCACCATCCAACTTAGCCGGGGTGACGTAAAGATCGCATGTAGGTAATTGGCGAAGAAGGCGCGGTAGCGCGGTCGGTGTTCGACTTCACTGTGGGCTGTCTGTAAGTACTGCCAGAACTCAAGGCGTGATTTGTCGCCATCATTATACATGTAGGTGATCGTCCATCCCTTGACCCATACAATCACATGATTTTTGGTGGCGGGGAAATAAGTATTCTCAGGATGGACAAAAGTCCATGGGTCAATCGAGTCCGGCGGAACGCGTAGGTAACAGGCAACGAACTGTCGGGCAAGTTTCCAGACGTCACTGGTGGCAGCACAAGTCAGTTGATGGACACTGTCATCCACGAGGTGGTAAATGGAACAAAGTGGAGAGTCCGTTAGTCCGATGGCGTGAAGACGATGATTTGTGGCGAATTTTTCATTTGCGACTTGGTAGCATGTTGCCCAGACGTTGGAGGGAAGAAAGGCTGGTGGATATGAGGCCAAACCGTGGGCCACCGCTTGGATGGATGTGTCAGTTCGATATTTTTGCTGGCTATGGAACGAAGCAGTGGGGTGTAAAAATCTTTAGGTCGAGGAGAACGCGTGTTCGGTAAGTGTGTGTGAGCATAACTGAAGTCGATGATGAAATAAGAAATGTGCGTCAGATGGTGCTTGATGTGTCCGACTGGTACTGGTCGTGTTATGGTCGCGGGCACAAGTATTTCCAGCAAGCTTCGCGTAAAGGAGGTGCCCCCGTGCCACTGCTTGTGCATGGTGGACATGTACAAGGACGCCGCTCGGAGTCGCACATTCACAAGGCTGAGGCCTCCCGCTCGCTGGGGAAGGGTGATCGTGTCGTAGCGGACCTTAAAGAGCGTACCGGCCGTGAGAAAGTATCCGAAGGCAGCCTGGAGGCTGCGTTTAATAGTTGATGGCAGCGGGAGGACCTGTGCGATTTGGACCATTCTGGACGCCACATGTTGATTGAGGTATTGGACACGTTGGAAAGAATCGACTCGTCGGAGAAGATTTTGTCGCACCGTCGTGCGGACAGTTTGGAGTGCACGCCGAAAATTGATGGCAGCGGAGCGGCGCACGGTGGAGGTGAAAATGATACCAAGGTATCGTAGTTTCTGTACACACGGGAGAGGTGCTAAGTCGTCGTGTGAGAGGCCGCGTCCAATGGGCATCGCCGCGGATTTAGCCACATTCATGGTACTGCCCGTTGCAGTGTCGTCCGTTGATATCAAATCAAGCACCGTGTGTGTTTCACTCCGTGAGCGGATCAAGAAGAGGAGATCGTCCGCATACTCACGACATCGAAAACTGTGCTGTCGCGAAGTGAGGCCAGAATGGTGGCTCGTCAGACTCCCGATGAGTGACTCCAGGCTTATGGCATAGAGTAGGGTCGAAAGTTGGCAGCCTTGCCGTTCGGAATGCCGGACCACCACTGGTCCTGCCATATGGCCATTAACCTGAATCAGCGATTCGGCGGTGCGGTACAGGCGCCGGATGACGTCGATAAAGGCTGGTGGAAAACCCATGCGGTTCATCACTGAGAACAGAAAAAGGTGCCGCACTTTGTTGAATGCGCTGTCAAAATCAATGGCAACCACTGCCGTGCGGAGTCTGCAAGCCGCTGCCAGTGCAATTAAATCGCGACATTCTCCTGTGGCCGTTTGTATATTAATTGGGCCGCCCGGTGTTGTCTGTTTCGGGGATAGAACGCTAGGCAGGACCTTGAGGCATCGCGTTGCCAGTAGGCGTGTAAAAATTTTATAGTCTGCGTTAAGCAGAGTCAGAGGACGGTAATGTGCTGTCCTCACACCTGGTGTCGGTTTGTGGATGGGTATAATAATTCCCGTGACGAAGGATGGCGGTACGGCGTTCCCCATCGTCAGCAGTTCATGAAACATCGTTGTCCACCGTGGTGCCATTAGTGTGAGGAAAGCGCGATAAAATTGTATCGGCAATCCGTCGACACCAGATGACTTATTCAGAGCACCTTTTTTAATTGCATCGTGGACTTCGTCACGCGTAGTTGGCTCCATCAGCTCGTCTATTTCGTCGCTGGTGAGGGTGCGAGTTACGTGTGGTAACACAGACTCCTCAGCGTGGTTGTTGGTAGTCTCCTCCTGGTACATTGTGCGGTAGTGGTCGACAAAGGTTTCGGCCTGGCAAGTGGCGTGCTGGCCGCGACAGGTATTGATCTCGGTGATGAGTTGTTGTCGTCGATGTTTCCTATCGGAGGCGATATGATGCATGGTGGGATGTTCTTGTTCTGCCGAATCGTGACATCGCGTTCGCACCATAGCCCCCTGCAGTCTACGACGTGTCAACGTTACAATTTGCGCCTTAATCCTGCTGCGTTCCCTTTGGGTGTCGTGGGTGGGTGGTTGGGCGTCCAGGTCGAGGAGAACGGCGTAGAAATAGTCGGTAGTGTGCCGGCGCCACGTAGCGACTTTATTTCCATACTGAATCAAAGTACGTCGAATGGCAGGTTTGGCACATTCCAGCCACCAGGTCAAGGTCGTGCAGTATTTAGGTAAGCGACGTTCACAGGTGGCCCATGTCTCGGTAACACGTCGAAGACATTTGGGATCATGAAGATGGGAGGTGTTTAGCTTCCACGGTGCACGACTACGCCAGACCACTTGCTTGGGGAAGAGAATGTTGCAGATGTAACCACAGTGGTCCGAAAACGCCAGGGGCCAAAGTTCTGCACCTTGGACTGCAGGTGTGAGTTCCCGAGAGACATAAATTCTATCAAGGCGGCTCGCGGAGTGACTCGTTTTGTAAGTGTGTCCAGGCGCGTCGCCGTGCTGAATTTCCCAAGTGTCGCGGAGCAACAGATCTCGGACGACAAGACGCAGTTCTTGACAGGTGTTGTAGTGGGGCACTTGATCTTTAGGGTGCAAGACACAATTAAAATCACCCCCAAGCAAGTAATGATCGCAGTGGCCAAGAAACAAAGGAGCGATTTCTTCTGAATAGAAGAGTGCCCTGACGCGTCTGCGGGTGGAGCCTGACGGAGCGTAAATGTTGACGATAAGCGTCCCCATGACGGTGACGGCCATGCCTCTGGCAGATGGAAGGTATGTGATAACGGTCACTGGAATGCCTTCTCTGGCGTAGGTGGCTACGCCGCGTCCCAGGTGGTCACCAGAAGAATGATAAGTGTTATATCCCGCGACGTCTGGAAGTGTGGCCAAGTGTACTTTCTGCAGTAGGAAGTCCGACGCCCATATCATCTCTCGCAGCAGTTGAAGTTTCACGGGTGAGCTAATAGTGTTGATCATCGCTATTCGGTAGGTTTGGAGCCGTACCCTGGCGTGGAAGGGAACTCAACCGGCGGAGGATGAAGAGGGGCGAGGCAACGGAGAGTCGTGCCGTACGCCACCTGACGGCGTTATCAGCGGTGTAACGATCCTTCCGTCTGGGGTAACTCTGTCCCCAGAGTGTAGTCCGGGTTTTCATCGATGTCTTCACACCATTGAAGGCGCTGTCGTTGTGATGGTCGTACGTTTCCACTTCGGTCGTAGGGGCGGAGGACGTCTCGGCGGCAGTCGCAACAGTGGAGTCCATTGGTTCAGGAGCACCTGGGTGAGCCACTAGAGTAGATATCGATACAGCCACAGTCGGCGTCATGTTGTCGTCATTCGTATCGTCGTGTAGGTTCTCCGAGGCCTCGTCGGGTCTGACGGCCTCTTGAGCAGCAGGGGGAGGTGATCCGTCTCGTTCCGAGAACGTACGGCGCCACCTCTTGCGCCTCTTAGGTGAACGTTGTGTGCGGGTTCGTCCCTCCGTGTCGGAAGACGGAAGGGAGTCGCGTCGCTCTGAGAGGAAGGCCATCAAGGGAAGGTCAAATGAAGGGCCGTCCATATAAACGGGCAGGTGGGGGTCGGAAGTCGTCGCTGTTGGTAGCGGCGCCGGAGTAGCGTCAGGCTTTGAGCGCGACGTATCGGCCCCGGCGGTATCCGTAGCAGCTGGAAGCGTCACCGGTACATGGTCCGACGGGCGGCGGCCAGTGGGAGGAGAAGAGAGCATCGATGCGTAGGTGGTC
The DNA here is from genome assembly GCF_023897955.1 of Schistocerca gregaria. Classification (NCBI taxonomy): domain Eukaryota; kingdom Metazoa; phylum Arthropoda; class Insecta; order Orthoptera; family Acrididae; genus Schistocerca; species Schistocerca gregaria. Next base: position 214,757,457 of record NC_064931.1, read on the forward strand.
GGTAAAACCGTCGTCAGAGCCGGAGGTGCCACGGTAGCGGCTGGCAATTGGGTGATTCGTCGCTGAAGACACTCAGATCTGAGGTGGCCTTCTTTGCCGCACCCGGAACAGGTCTTGGGTTGGCCGTCGTATATGACAACCGCGCGGCACCCGCTAATTTGCAGGTAAGATGGCACGTGGCGATGGAGAGCGATGGTGATCTGCCGTACACCGTTAAGAACGGGGTACGTTTGGAATTGCACCCAGCGTTCGGCAGTGTGGCCATGTACAGTGCCATAGGGGCGGAAATCCGCGATAACGTCTTCCGCCGGGAGCTCGAACGGGAGTTCGAAAACTCGCATGGTCGACAGTGACCGCTCCGACATTGCCGTCGGCGCCGCAAAAGCGTAATCCATGATTGGTGTCACGAAGTATTCTTTCACATACCACGACTTTGACGTACACCGTACTGCTTAATATGGACAAATGGATGCCCAAGATGTCGGAAGCTGGGATCTTAGCAACGTCGCGTAGGAAGCGTTCCACCTCCAAGGCCTTTGGTCGTGCATAGTCGTTGCAGAAGTTGAATCGTAACGTTGATTTCCTAAAACGGTTGGCCATGGTTCTAGTACACGTAAGCGACACGTAAGTGACGGCCGCTGAAATGTAAACAACAGCGAGCGCGCGCGCTCCGCAGGCGGAAACAACAACACATCCGCAGTGCACGGCGGCGAAAGCCAGACTGACCACTCAGCTACCGGGAGCGGAGACAAGTACACGTAAAATACACACACAAAACCTCGAGTGAGGCGAAAACATAGTTTATAAAGTGACGTTGTTCGGAGAAATATATTGCAAAGCGTTTCCGTTATCATCAGAAGGGTTCCGGCAACCCCATGTTGTAGTGCTGAAGCACATGTAAAATTTTTGTGCGCATAAAACCCGGTCTGAGGTGTAAAATTAGTTTTGTGTTATTTCAATTTCACATAAGTGAACCATCTATATATTACTGAATCATCATGTTCTTTTCACATGAGTGACATGTCCTGCTGTGGTATGGAAAAGAAGATTCAAAAGGCTCTGAGCACTATGGGACTAAACTTCTGAGGTCATCAGTCCCCTAGAACTTAGAACTACTTAAACCTAACTAACCTAAGGACATCACACAATCCATGCCCGAGGCAGGATTCGAACCTGTGACCGTAGCGGTCTCGCGGTTCCAGACTGAAGCGCCTAGAACCGCTCGGCCACATTGGCCGGCGGAAAAGAAGGGAACCACCGGAAAAATGCTTCAATCAGAGCACATAAAAGGCTAATATGCTCCTGTTTAAAAAGAGTGTGAATGAAAAGTGGTGTACCAGTTGCCTCATTTTACCTTCCTGAGCATCTTCACAAATTTTCCTGAAGTGGCAAAGAGATGGAAAAGTAATACATACTGGAAGATAGTAGACAGTGTTTGTGCTATAGAAAGAGCGCAGGACACAATATCAGTGTTAGAGAAAGAGATGGACAGAGTTGCAGTGCAACATAGTTGACAGTGACAGAACAGTGGTAGGAAAAGAGTGAAGAGATAGTGCAGTGGGAGAGGAAGAAAGTGGAAGTCGTGAAAGTCGTGAAAGTCAGTGATAGTGAAAGAAGAGTCTATGACAATGACAACGAGAGAGTGACAGTGAGAAAAGACAGCAGTAGTGGGAAGAAATGAGTGAGATAGTAACAGTAAGAGAGAACAAGATGGAGACTGTGACAATGAGAGGAGACAGTAGCAGTAGCTCACTACAAAGTAGACTGTTGCTGTGAGACAGGAAACTGTGACAGTTAGAGAGACACAAAGAGATAAAGATAATGAGTTGGGCTGAATGAGTGGGTGAGAATGAGCAAGTCGGAGTGAATGGGTATGAGTGTCTTACAATGGTGGACTGGTGGGAGTAAGCGAGTTACAGTTAGGGAAACTCGTGGGAGTGAGAGATGAGCTGCGGCTTTTGAAATGTGGTGCTATAGAAGAATGCTGACGAGTAGATGATTAGATTACATAAACCGTTAGGAGTTACTGAATGTAATGTGGGCGACAAGGTGTTTGTGGCACAACTTGACTGAAAGAACGGATCGGTTGACAGAACACATTTTGAGACATCAAGAGATCACTAATTTTGTACTGGAGGGAAGTGTGGGGTGCAAAAATTGGAGAGGGCGACCAAGAGATGAATACAATGAGCAGATTCAGAAGGATGTAGGTTGCAGTAGTTATTCGGAGATGAAGAGGTTTGAACAGGATAGAGTAGTATGAAGAGCTGCATCAAACCAGTCTTTGGACTGGAGACCACAACAACAACATCAATATTACTATACGAGTTTAAACAACACTACATTCTCCAGGACCCAATTGAATTACAGACCCATATTACTTACCCCAATTTGCAGTAGGATGTTGGAGCATATACTGTACTCGAACATTATGAATCACCTTGAAGAAAATGATTTATTGATACATAACCAACACGGATTCAGAAAATATCGTTCTTATGCAACACAGCTAGTTCTTTATTCCCATGAAGTAATGAGTGCTGTCGACAAGCGATCTCAGATCGATTCCATATTCCTAGATTTCCAGAAGGCTTTTGATACCGTTCCTCACAGGCGACTATATACAAATTGCGTATATGGAGTATAGTCTCAGTTGTGTGACTGGATTCGTAATCTCCTCTTAGAGAGTTCACAGTTCGTAGTGACAGACGGTAAATCATCGAGTAAAACAGAAGTGATATCTGGCGTTCCACAAGATAGTGTCGTAGGCCCTCTGCTGTTCCTGATTTACATAAATGATGTAGGTGATAATATGAGCAGCCCCATTAGTTTGTTTGCAGGTGACGCTGTAATTTACCGTCTAGTAAAATCATCAGACGGTCAATTCCAGTTACAAAATCATCTAGAGAGAATTTCTGTATGGTGCGAAAAGTGGCAGTTAGCACTAAACAAAGAAAAGTGCGAGGTCATACACATGGGTAATAAAAGAAATCCAATAAATTTTGGGTATAAGATAAATCGCACAAATGTAAGGGCTATCAATTCGACTAAATACCTAGGAATTACAATTACGAGCAACTCAAATTGGAAAGACCACATAGATAATATTGTGGGGAAGGCGAAACAAAGACTGCGCTTTGTTGGCAGAACACTTAGAAGATGCGGCATACCCACTAAAGGGACAGCTCACATTACACTTGTCCGTTCTCTGCTGGTATATTGCTGCTCCGTGTGGGATCCTTACCAGGTAAGATTGACGCAGGACATCGAAAAAGTGCAAAGAAGGGCAGCTCGTTTCGTGTTATCGCGCAATAGAAGCGAGAGAGTCACTGATATTATACGCGAGTTGGGGTGGCAGTCACTGAAACAAAGGCGGTTTTCTTTGTGGCGAGATCTATTTACGAAATTTCTGTACCAATTTTCTCTTCCGAATTCGATAATATTTTGTTGACACCCACCTATGTAGGGAGAAATGATCATAATAAAATAAGAGAAATCAGAGCTCGAACGGAAAGATTTAGGTGTTCCTTTTTCCAACACGGCATTCGAGAGTAGAATGGTAGAGAAGTAGTATGAAAATGGTTCGATGAACCCTCTGCAACGCACTTAATTGTGAATTGCATAGTAACCATGTAGACGTAGATGTAGAAACCGTTCTGCGGGTGCACGGTACGGCACGGCAGATCTGTCTTCTATCGTCGCCAACACAGCGAAGGGTTCAATCTTTAGGCGTATAGAATACGCTTCGATATAACGCTTGTGTCCAGAATCACCATTCGATTATGTACGCAGACTTGTGTTCCCATACCACTGCTGTCTGATCCATGTATTTCGCCATCTTCTCATGTAGGTGGTTTGTAAATTATGGTTATTTGGTACAGTAATTTACTGGGGAAACCAGAACTCCTCCAGAATTGTTCAGAGATATTTTTTGATTATTTTGATGCAAGGGAGCTGTGATCTCCAGTGGATCGTTACAGAGTGTTAATGTATACAAGATTTACTCGGTTTGTGACTCCAACTACATTCTTTTCTGTGAAATTACCACCACAACAGTGAAAAAGCCATAATATATCGGCACCCTCCAAAACTTACCATATGAGGCACAGAGCAATGCAATAATCTGAGACGAAACACGTATACGTTTATCACAGTGTGTTCATTTCTTACTTCAGATGGTTCAAATGGCTCTGAGCACTATGGGACTTAACTTCTGAGGTCATCAGTACCCTAGAACTTAGAACTACTTAAACCTAACTAACCTAAGGACAGCACACACATCCAAGCCAGAGGCTGGATTCGATCCTGCGAACGTAACGGTCGTGCGGTTCCAGACTGTAGCGCCCAGAACCGCTCGGCCACTTCGGCCGGCTTCATTCCTATGTAAGAAATACGTAACTCTTCGCATACAAACTATTTTCAGAGTTTCGACCATCATGCTCACGGCTGACCGTACAGCGACGTATCATCGACTGTGTTCCACGCTCAAGGATTTCTAGACTTTGACGTACTACTTCTGTACTAGCAGTTCTGATAAACCCAGCAAACAGGTCCATGTGAGTATCGACTGAATCTTCGTTAATTAGGCAGGAGAAGCTGTCCATTGGTATCACGTCTGGGGACCGTGACTGCTGTCGTATCTGGTGGAACAGGATCACCACAAGCAATCTGTTGTTGTCAAGACGACATAAAAGTAGTTCCTGTCAGCTGGCACCCACTCGTGCCGAAATTATGCATACTGAAGAAGTCTCATTGGCACATCTTCTTGGAATTGTGGGAAGACTTGACGATGACAAGTTTTCAACACGACTCCATTCAGTTTACCGGGAAGTACGTGAGGTCCAGTCACATAACCGTTGACAATACCACACCATCCACAGTAAATTCGTGATGGCAGGATCGACACGACAGTGTACGTGGGTTTCCGTCATCCAGTATACGGATATTACTACCGTTAAACGTGCAATTTGTTGTAAAACTAGCGTCGTCTGTAAACAACACGAAAGCAGGGAAACTGTGATTTTCTGCACATTGCTGTACGTACCAATCTGTAAACTCCACTCGACATGGAAAGTACATTGACAGCAATTACCTCACCTCCTCTGGATGAAACAGGTGCAGTTATCGCTCACGCAAGATTCTCACGATAGTCGTGTGAATTGTGTTCAGAAACCATGCAACGCGCCAGCTATGGCAGTACTGTAAAACATTCTCTTCCAGATCAGGGGTTCTGACACAACTCTCACGGCCAGCATCTTCCATTCTAACAACGTAGAATACGGTTTCTCGTAGACAGCTATGTACAGAAGCAAAGCTACTGGGATGTGGCGCCGGCTACAGCTCGGTACAGTGTCGTCGCGCAGCCCTTTTATTGCATTCAGTGAATCTATACACGTCGTACGTATCGGCTAACTCTTCTCCATCAGTACATTTCATATTGCTGTGTATCGCTGCTACCGGACAACTACACTCATGCTCATAAATTAAGGATAATTGCAGACTGTGGTGCCACACAACATGGAACTACACAAAACTGGCGCTAATAGCATAGACACATAGTAAACACACACGACACAGATCTATAAGTCCACGGTATTGGTGATAAGTTGCACATGTGCTCCAAAACGCCACTGTTTCCTGCGCATGTACCAAGACATCAGTATGGGATATGATCACCATGCAGACGTACACAGGCCATACAACGGGTTGGCATACTCTGGATCAGGTGGCCGAGCAGCTGCTGGGGTACAGCCTCCCATTCTTGCACCAGTGCCTGTCGGAGCTCCTGAAGTATAGTAGGGGTTTGAAGACGTGCAGCGACACGTCGACCGAGATGGGGTTTAGGTCTGGAGAACAGACAGGCGACTCCATTCGCCTGATATCTTCTGTTTCAAGGTACTCCTCCGCGATGGCAGCTCGGTGGGGCCCTGCCTTATCATCCATCAGAAAGAAGATGGGACCCACTGCACCCCTGAAAAGGTGGACATACTCGTGCAAAATGACGTCCCGATACACCTTACCTGTTACAGTTCCTCTGTCAAAGACATGCAGGGGTGTAAGTGGACCAATCATAATCCCACCCCACACCATCAAACCATGACCTCCATACAGATCCCTTTCAAGGCCATTAAGGGGTTTGTATCTGGTTCCTGGTTCACGCCAGATGAAAACACGGCGAGAATCACTGTTCATACTATACCTGGACTCGTCCGTGAACATAACCTGGGACCACTGTTCCAGTGAAAGGGTGCAAAAAGGGCAGCTCGTTTTGTATTATCACGTTATAGGGGAGAGAGTGTGGCAGATATGATACACGAGTTGGGATGGAAGTCATTACAGCATAGACGTTTTTCGTCGCGGCGAGACTTTTTACGAAATTTCAGTCACCAACTTTCTCTTCCGTATGCGAAAATATTTTGTTGAGCCCAACCTACATAGGTAGGAATGATCACCAAAATAAAATAAGAGAAATCAGAGCTCGAACAGAAAGGTTTAGGTGTTCGTTTTTCCCGCTCGCTGTTCGGGAGAGGAATAGTAGAGAGATAGTATGATTGTGGTTCGATGAACCCTCTGCCAAGCACTTAAATGTGAATTGCAGAGTAGTCATGTAGATGTAGATGTAGATGTACTGTATTCTTGACACCAGGCTTTACGGGCTCTCCTGTGACCAGGGGTCAGTGGAATGCACCTTATAGGTCTCCGGGCGAATAAACCATGTCTGTTCAGTCGTCTGTAGACTATGTGTCAGGAGACAACTGTTCCAGTGGCTGCGGTAAGGTCCCGAGCAAGGCTACCTGCAGTACTCCGTGGCCGTCTGCGGGTACTGATGGTGAGATATCGGTCTTCTTGTGGTATTGTACACTGTGGACGTCCCGTACTGTAGCGTCTGGACACGTTTCCTGTCTGCTGGAGTAGTTACCATAATCCTGAAATCACACTTTGTGGCACACAGAGGGCCCGTGCTACGACCTGTTGTGTTTGACCAGCCTCCAGTCGCCCTAGTAGTCTACCCCACATAACGACATCAATATGTATTCCTTGAGCCATTTTCAGCTCACAGTACCCATTATCAACTCTGAAAACGTCTGCACACTTACTCGCTGCACCGTACCTCTGACATGCACCAACACACCTCTGCGTATGTGGACTGCTTCCAGCGCCACCGTGCTACGACCGCATGTCAAATGCAACGCATGGTCACACCCCGAGGTGTTTTAAAACCGCAAAGCACCCACCAGAGAGTTGTTTCACCATGTATCAGCATTAACTTTAATTTCTGAGCATGAGTGTGCAACCCGGAAAAACAAACCTAAAACGGAATCGAGTAATACTGAAAGAAACTTGAGGGTGAAGAGTAAAGTGGGCATTACTGTTGCCAAAAGAAAATGCCATGACTAAGAAAAACACGTTTGTTTACACACGAGATACACAGTGCGTACTGTCTATTTTTGTGTTGGTGTGCATGTACTTTCAGTGCAATACAGATAAGCTATCTCATCAAAAGTATCCGTACACCTTTTAGTCGATGTCAAAATGGGGTGTGTCCACCGTTTTTTTTTATGATGGCTTGAACTCTACTGGGGATATTTTCAAGGAGGTATCTGAATACACTGCGTTCATATCTTTCCGTATTTAACATTTTCATAAGCGCAATGTCCGTCCCGATAGCTCAATGCTCAGAGTGACGCACTGCTGTCCTACGGGCCCGTGTTCGATTCCCGGCTGGGTCGGGTGTTGTGCTGTCTTCATTATCATTTCATCCCAATCCGGCGCGCAGGTCGCCCAATGTGGCGTCAAATGTAATAAGACCTGCACCAAGGTGGCCGGACCTGCCCCACAAGGGGTCTCCCGGCCAATGACGCCAAACGCTCATATCCAGAAGCGCAATAGGGAGACCACACCCAAAACTCGAAAAACAACCCCATAACCTGACACTACCTCCTCAATACTCCACTGTCGGGCCGGCCGCGGTGGTCTCGCGGTTCTAGGCGCGCAGTCCGGAACCGTGCGACTGCTACGGTCGCAGGTTCGGATCCTGCCTCGGGCATGGATGTGTGTGATGTCCTTAGGTTATTTAGGTTTAAGTAGTTCTAAGTTCTAGGGGACTGATGACCACAGCAGTTGAGTCCCATAGTGCTCAGAGCCATTTGAACTCCACTGTCGGCAAACCCCACGATGACAGTGCTCTCCAGGCATTCGCTAAACCCATACCTGTTCATCGAACTGCCACAGAATATTGAGTGATTCAACACTCCTAGTCATCCCCTGTCTAGTGTCGTCGCTCTTTACACCATTTCAAGAGTCGCTCAGCGGTGACTGCAAAAATGTGTGGTTTATGAGGAGCAGCCTGACTCCTGTACCTCATTGTTTTCAACTCCATACGTATAACCATTGCGCTATCTGGACTTCTGGGGCCCCTCTGGAATGCACGAGTGATTCCTTCCGCTGATTTCATATTACTTTTTACAACCAGACTCCGCAATTCTCGACGGTCCTGTGCCTCAGTACGCGAGGCCTGCCTGGTTTTGGCTGAACTGTGGTTGTTCCTTCGCGTTTCCATTTCACAATCATACCGCCAAGAGTCGATAGTAGCAGCTGTAGAAGGGTTAAAATGTCCCTAGGTGATTTGTTCTTTAGGTGATATCAAATAAGAGGCCCACGTTTGAAGTGTCTGAGCTCTCCTGACCAACCCATTCTGTTGTTAATGCTTCTCTACTGAGAACACTGGGCATCTGAGCATAGCCGGCGGAAGTGGGCGAGCGGTTCTCGGCACTACAGTCTGGAACCGCGCGACCGCTACGGTCGCAGGTTCGAATCCTGCCTCGGGTATGGATGTGTGTGATATCCTTAGGTTAGTTAGGTTTAAGTAGTTCTAAGTTCTGGGGGACTGATGACCTCAGAAGTTGAGTCCCATAGTGCTCAGAGCCATCTGAGCATATAATGTGAAGGATCGATGAACTTCGCCATAATGCCCTCTGATACTCTACCATGTGCAAGCCCCTTCATCTCTGAGTAACTAAAGCAACCTGTATCCTTCTGAATCTGCTTACTGAATTCATCTCTTGGTCTCCTTAATCTAATATTCAGCATTCCTCTGTAGCAGCACATTTCAAAAGCTCTTACTCTCTTCTTTCCTAAACTGTCTATCTTCCATGATTTACTTCCATACGTGACTACACTCCATATAAATACACTCCTGGAAATGGAAAAAAGAACACATTGACACCGGTGTGTCAGACCCACCATACTTGCTCCGGACACTGCGAGAGGGCTGTACAAGCAATGATCACACGCACGGCACAGCGGACACACCAGGAACCGCGGTGTTAGCCATCGAATGGCGCTAGCTGCGCAGCATTTGTGCACTGCCGCCATCAGTGTCAGCCAGTTTGCCGTGGCATACGGAGCTCCATCGCAGTCTTTAACACTGGTAGCATGCCGCGACAGCGTGGACGTGAACCGTATGTGCACTTGACGGACTTTGAGCGAGGGCGTATAGTGGGCATGCGGGAGGCCGGGTGGACGTACCGCCGAATTGCTCAACACGTGGGGCGTGAGGTCTCCACAGTACATCGATGTTGTCGCCAGTGGTCGGCGGAAGGTGCACGTGCCCGTCGACCTGGGACCGGACGCAGCGACGCACGGATGCACGCCAAGACCGTAGGATGCTACGCAGTGCCGTAGGGGACCGCACCGCCACTTCCCAGCAAATTAGGGACACTGTTGCTCCTGGGGTATCGGTGAGGACCATTCGCAACCGTCTCCATGAAGCTGGGCTACGGTCCCGCACACCGTTAGGCCGTCTGCCGCTCACGCCCCAACATCGTGCAGCCCGCCTCCAGTGGTGTCGCGACAGGCGTGAATGGAGGGACGAATGGAGACGTGTCGTCTTCAGCGATGAGAGTCGCTTCTGCCTTGGTGCCAATGATGGTCGTATGCGTGTTTGGCGCCGTGCAGGTGAGCGCCACAATCAGGACTGCATACGACCGAGGCACACAGGGCCAACACCCGGCATCATGGTGTGGGGAGCGATCTCCTACACTGGCAGTACACCTCTGGTGATCGTCGAGGGGACACTGAATAGTGCACGGTACATCCAAACCGTCATCGAACCCATCGTTCTACCATTCCTAGACCGGCAAGGGAACTTGCTGTTCCAACAGGACAATGCACGTCCGCATGTATCCCGTGCCACCCAACGTGCTCTAGAAGGTGTAAGTCAACTACCCTGGCCAGCAAGATCTCCGGATCTGTCCCCCATTGAGCATGTTTGGGACTGGATGAAGCGTCGTCTCACGCGGTCTGTACGTCCAGCACGAACGCTGGTCCAACTGAGGCGCCAGGTGGAAATGGCATGGCAAGCCGTTCCACAGGAATACATCCAGCATCTCTACGATCGTCTCCATGGGAGAATAGCAGCCTGCATTGCTGCGAAAGGTGGATATACACTGTACTAGTGCCGACATTGTGCATGCTCTGTTGCCTGTGTCTATGTGCCTGTGGTTCTGTCAGTGTGATCATGTGATGTATCTGACCCCAGGAATGTGTCAATAAAGTTTTCCCTTCCTGGGACAATGAATTCACGGTGTTCTTATTTCAATTTCCAGGAGTGTACTTTCAGAAAAGATTTTCTGACAATTCGATCTATACTCGATGTTAACTAATTTTTCATCTTCAGAAATGTTTTTCTTGCAATTGTCAGTCTGCATTTTATATCCTCTCTACTTCGGCCATCATCGGTTATGTTGCTGTCCAAATATCAAAACTCACCTACTACCTTAAGTGTCTCATTTCCTAATCTAATTCTCTCAGCATCACCTGATTTAATTCCACTACATTTCATTACCCTCGTATTGCTTTTGTTGATCTTTATGTTATATCCTACTTTGAAGAACATGCCCATTCGCTTCAGCTGCCCTTCCAAGTCTTTTGGTGTCCCTGAAACAACTACAATATCATCTGCAAACCTCAAAGATTTTCTTCCTTCTACCGGAACTTTAATTCCTACTCTAAATTTTTCTTTGGTTCCCTTTACTGCTTGTTCGGTGTACAGATTGAGTAACATCGGCGATAGACTAAAACCCTGTCTCTCCCTTTCCTCGGCCACTGGCATCCTTTCATGCCCCTCGACTCTTACAACCGCCATCTGTTATAAATTGCCTTTCTCTCCCTGAATTTTACTCCAGCTACCGTCAAAATTTGAAAGAGAGTATCCCAGTCAACATTGTCAAAAACTTTATCTAAGTCTACAAGTGCTATAAATGTAGGTTTGCCTTCCCTTAACCTATTTTCTATGAGAAATCGTAGGGTCAGTATTGCCACGCGTGTTCCTACATTTCTCCGAAATTCAAACTGATCTTCCCCGAGATCGGCTCCTACCAGTTTTTCCATTCTTCTGTAAAGAATTCGTGTTAGCATTTTGCGATCATGACTTATTAAACTGACAATGCGGTAATTTTCGCACACGTAACGACCTGCTTTCTTTGGAATTACGTCTTCACGCAGTATCATATCTCCCATGTCCTCTTCATCTGCGTCCTCTTACATTTCTATAATATTGCCCTCAAGTACATCTCCGTCGTATAGACCATCTATACACTCCCTCCACATTTTAGCTTTCACGTCTTTGCTTAAGACTGGTTTCCCATATGAGCTCTTGATATGTAATAATGTTTTATACTTTAGACTGGCGTATTTTGTGTTTCTGGAATGTTTGTAATTTACATGAAATGAGTCAGAATGAAGTGACGGGAGGAGTTGGAAGGCAGATTTTTCAGAAGAGGTGTAAAATGACAGTAGAATGAGTGAAGTGATGGTGGATATATTGATGTCGTGACGAATGAGCATGTTTGAGACGAACCACGGCGCGTTTTTGATGAGTCTAGATCCGTGTTTTGAACTATTTGAGGCTTTTTCAGGTGAACCTCACAAACATATAATACAGAAGAAAGGTCCATAATCTTCCATATGAGTAGCTTTGCCCTCGCGTCAGAACTTTACCCTTAAGGAATGGGTGTAGATTGTAAATATTGCCGCCCGCATCTCGTGGTCGTGCGGTAGCGTTCTCGCTTCCCACGCTCGGGTTCGATTCCCGGCGGGGTCACGGATTTTCTCTGCCTCGTGATGGTTGGGTATTGTGTGACGTCCTTAGGTTAGTTATTTTTAAGTAGTTCTAAGTTCTAGGGGACTGATGACCTAAGATGTTAAGTCCCATAGTGCTTTCAGAAATTTGAACCATTTTTTTGTAAATATTGCCCGACTCTCGTTTACAGACGTAAGTCATGTGAGAGTTCCAAAACAATACTGAATCAAAATTTAATCCCAAGTATTTCACAGTGTCACACCACGGTAAATTCCACCCTTCGATGGAGATTAGGTGATTGGGTGGTGTCCTAACAATAAACATTACGACATTGCATTTGTCGGAATTTATTTTAATAACTCATATGTTCCACCATTGATTTTTTCCTCTAGGTGCCTCTGAAGGTCTAGCGTGATATAAATGAGGTTCGGCTGGATAGAATAAATTGCACTATGTTCTGAAAATAGTGCTGATTGTATGTTTATTATGCTTAGAAATGTCGTTAGTATCTATGCTACACAGGATCGGCCCCAAGACCGAGCTTGGAGGGACGCATGCTTCAATTTCATTAAAATTACTTTTTCATATATCTAGACTAACAAAGAATTTCCTTTTATCTGAAAAATAAGTCAGGTGTTTTATGAAATGCACAGGCGATTTATATTGGTGGAGCTTGTAAATGGGGCCGTCCTACCAGACACGATCAAAAGCCTTCATGTCCAGGTATACCTCACTCGTGCTGTGCACATTTACCCTTGTCTTAACGATCTGCACAACCACGCTGATGGCCCTGGGATATAGTGCCATGCGCAGCTCAAAAGCCAAACTGTTCGGGAACTATGACGTTCTTTTCGGTAAGGGAAGTTTGGAGTAGCTTAAGGGTGAAGTGTTCTAGGATCTTTCCTTGCAAGCTTAGGAGTGAGACAGGACAACATTTTTGTGGGAAGAGGCGATTTTTGTTATGTCTGGGAAGGGTTATTAGTTTAGCTATTTTACAGGATGATCGGAAGTGCATCAGTTTCAGACAGTTTCATCCATTGATTATCCAAGTTTTCATAAATTAAACGAACTAATGGGGGGGGAGGGGTATAGACCGATGAGTTCGAGAATCTTTGAAGTCCAAAATGAAGACATGCACGGTAAAATGGGCTAAACCTCAAATGTAAAATCTTAGATATATACTATGTGATCAAAACTATCCGGACACCCACAAAACCATACGTAATTCATATTAAGTGCATTTTTCTGCCACCTACTGCCACGTACTCCATATCAGCGACCTCAGTAGTCATTAGACATCGTGAGAGAGCTATATGGAGCACTCCGCGGAACTCACGGACTTCCAACGTGGTCAGGTGATTGGGTGTCACTTGTGACATACGTCTGTACGCGAGATGTCCACACTCCTAAACATCCCTAGGTCCACTGATTCCGATGAGATAGTGAAGTCGGAACGTGAAAAGATACGTACAGCACAAAAGTGTACAGGCCGACCTCGTCTGTTGAGTGACAGAGATCGCCGACAGTTAAAGAGGGTGGTCTGTGTAATAGGCAGACATCTGTCCAGACCATCACACAGGAATTCCAACCTGCATCAGGATCCACTGCAAGTACTACGACAGTTAGACGGGAGATGAGAAAACTCGTATTTCATGGTCGAGTGGCTGCTCATAAGCTACACATCGCCGCACGGGATATCCGCGCGGTCTAGGGTGCCTCGAAACGGTCCGTGCGGCTCCCCCCGTCGGAGGTTCGAGTCCTCCCTCGGGCATGGGTGTGTGTGTGTTGTCCATAACGTAAGTTAGTTTAAGTAGTGTGTAGGCTTAGGGACCGATGACCTTAGCAGTTTGGTCCCGTAAGACCTTACCACAAATTTCCAAGCCTTACATACCGGTAAATGCCAAACGACACCTCGCTTGGTGTAAGCAGCGTAAACATTGGACGATTGAACAGTGGAAAAACGTTGTGTGGAGTGACAAATCACGGTAAATAATGTGGCGATCCGATGGCAGGGTGTGGGTATCGCGAATGCCCGGTGAACGTCATCTGCCAGCGTGTGTAGTGCCAACAGTAAAATTCGGAGGAGGTAGTGTTATGGTGAGGTCGTGTTTTTCATGGAGGAGGCTTGCACCCCTTGTTGCTTTGCGTGGCTCTATCACAGCAGAGGACTACATTGATGTTTTAAACACCGTTTTGCTTCCCAGTGTTGAATAGCAATTCGGAGATGGCGATTGCATCTTTCGACATTGTCAAGCACCTGTTCACAATGCACGACCGGTGGCGGAATGGTTACAAGGCAATATTACCCCTGTAATGGACTCTCCTGCACACAGTCCTGACCTGAAGCATATACAACACCTTTGGGATGGTTTGGAATGCCGACATCGTGCCAGGCCTCACCGACCGACACCGATACCTCTCCTCAGTGCAGCACTCCGTGAAGAATAGGCTGCTATTCCCCAAGAAACCTTCGAGCACCTGATTCAACGTATGACTGCGAGAGTGGAAGCTGTCATCAAGGCTAAGGGCGGGTCAACACCGTATTGAATTCAAGGGCACGACGAACTTCTAAGTCATTTTCAGCCAGGTGTCCAGATACTTTTGATCACATAGTGTAAGTGTTGGCATCTGTTGCTGAGTACGGGAACTATCAAAATGGACATTGGTCTCACCCCTAAACAGCACTTAGGGATGAGACCAATACCAATTTTGATATTCCCCGTACCCATCTATAGATGGCAACACTTTTCTCTAAGCTTTTACATTTGAGGGTTAGCCAGTTTCTCCGCACATGTCTTTAAACGTTCTTGAGACGGCATCGAAATCTGGTAAGCTAATGTCTGACCACGTCATAAGGTTTCTGAGAGAAGTTTCTCTTCCAGTACGGAAGAAAAACCTGTGTATTGTTAGATTCTTAGGTTGGTCAGTGTGGAAAACCCATTTTCAGCGCTGTACCTGAGGATATGGAACTTGTTCATCTGGTGATCCCAAACGGTTCGACGGGATAGGCACAGCCGTTGGACGTATGTGGCTTTCGATGTTGGAAGATCTTTGTGAGAAGATTTTCAGATCTAGTTCTCCTGAATGAGTATGATGTCAATCTCCACTTGAGGAACAGTGTAATGAAGCTGCAAGCACAAGTACGTGATCAGTTCTCAACGCAGGCGTTTTCCAGTATATTGAAATATGCCCGGGAAGATCAGATATTTAGAGAATCGCTCGCCCCAATTTGAGAATCCTGCTGAATTTTGTTTTATATTGAGTTGTCCGTCGTGTGTATTATTTGAAGAAATTTCGTTCATTTTATCCACATAGTGTTAAAAAGATTATGTTTTAAGCAATTCTTCACAGATTATCATTATTGTAATGATTTCGTATCATCATAATGAGTTACTTATTATTTTCAGTTAACAAAATAGACGTATGTGAAACAGTAAACTAAGATACAAAAAACACGACTGGCAATGGTAAAATAATAATTTACAACATAAAACAAAAATAAGTAAAACAAATAATTAGAATAATAATGAACTGTAGATATTTTAATCAATATGCAGAAAATATTCCGAAAGCACATTGTGAACAACTTATTTCCCATAGCTGGGATTTGCAGAACCAGAGTTATTAAACATGGATGGTGTGGCCTGAAAGCTTCTTTACTTTGTGTTGTAACAAAAGTACTCATCTTGCAAAATTTAATTGTGGTGTGGTGTTTCACAAAATTTCAAATTATTACAAAATTTGGTTATGTGGTTTTCAAGAACGTTAACTACATTGCATTTTTTTATATGGAACACATTTCTCAAATTTCATGGTTTCGAAGACCTTTCCTCTACACCTGACATGCCAAATTATCTCTCGGGGTGTGTTTTACTTCTTAAATGCGATATTCGGCGAAACCTAAAAATACGTATTGAATTATTTTGACACTTCTTCAGTCTCAAAGGGTGCAGGTCGAACACAGAAAGAACGTAGCTCTAGAACCATCGGTATATCTGTTGTAAATTGTCGTAGTTGTGTTGGGAAAGCAGCTGAACTCCAGGTGCTAAAAGAAAGCACTGATGCTCAAATCTTTACACGCGCTGAAAGCTGGCTAAAGCCGGAGATAAGTTCAGACGAAATCTTTGAAATGACCTAACGCTGTTCAGAAAGAGTAGGCTAAATACGTTTGGAAGTGGCGTGTTTTTTGCTGTTAGAAGTAGTTTATCTTGTAGCGACATTGTAGTAGATAGTTCCTGTCAGTGTGTGTATATGTCATTCTTAGTAACCGGAATAAAATAATAATTGGACTCATTTACCGACAACCCAACTAAGATTATACAATTACTGAAAGGTTCAATGAAAACTTGAATCTAACTTCAAACACGTATCCTATTCACACAGTTATAGTTGTTGGTGACTGCACTTTACCCTCGATATGTTGGCGAAAATACATGTTTAAATCCGGTGGTACGCATAAAATAATATCCGAAATTGTGCTAAGAGCATTCTCCGAAAATTAGTTCGAGCATTTAGTCAACGAGCCCACTCGAATAGTAATTGGTTGTGAAAACACACTTGACCTCTTAACAAGAAATAATCGTGAGCTAATAACGACCATCAAAACGGATGCAGGGATTAGTGAACAAATGGCTGTCTTAGGAAGACTGAATTTCATAACTCTCAAATTCATCCAAAATGTATAAAAAATATATCTGTTCAAAAAATAAAATAAAAATTTGCTTGATGCCTTCCTGAGAGTCTCTACTCGTTTCAAATTAGCAGTTAAGTGATGTGGTTTTTAGTTCAGTGAAATAATAACGACGCTAATTGAGAGATTTATATCAAATAATTTAACAAACGACGGAGCTCATCCCCCATGGTACACAAAACAGGTCAGAACATTTTATCAGAAACAACGAAAAAAGTATGCCAATATTAAACGAACGCAAAATCACCGAGATTGGTGATCGTTTACAGAAGCTTGAAACATGATGCGCAATTTAAAGGGGGATGCTTATAATAGTTTCCACAACGAAACTTTCTCTCGAAACCTGGCAGAAAATCCGAAGAGAGATTCCAGTCGTATGTAAAGTATGTTACAGCTACACGTCACAGTCATTGTTTTCTCTGCACGATACCAATGGAAATACTATTGATGACAGTGGCGTTAAGGCAGAGGTACTAAACGCAGCCTTCCAAAATTCCTTCTCCAAAGAAGACGAAGTAAATATTCCAGAATTATAATCGGGAACAGTTGCTAACTTGAGTAACTTAGAAGTAGATATCTTCGGCGTAGTGAAGCAACTTAAATCACCTAATAACAATAAGTCTTCCGGACCAGATTCTATACCAGTTAGGTTCCTTTCAGAGTATGCTGATGCACTAGCTCGATACTTAACAATAATATACAGCAGCTCGCTCGACGAAATATCGGTAACCAAATTTTACGATGTTCCACAGGTCGCACCAATATTGAAGAAAGACAGTAGAAGTAATCCACTAAATTGCCCGCCCATATCATTAACGTCGGTATGAAGCGAGATTTTGGATCATATATTGTGTTCGAATATTATGAATTACTTCGAAGAGAACTGTCTATTCGCACTTAATCAACACTGATTCGGAAAACATCGTTTTTGTGGAACACAGCTACCTCCTGAGTCACGCGAGTGCTATCGACAAGGGATTTCAAACTGATTCCGTATTTCTAGATTTCCAGAAGGCTTCTGAGACCGTAGCTCACAAGCTGCTTGTAATCAAAATGCATGCTTATGAAATATCGCTGAAACCGTCATTTCCTGTCAGAGAGGTCACAGTCCGTTGTAATCGACAGAAAGTCATGGAGTTAAACGGAAGTGATTTCTGACTTTCCCCAAGGTAGTGTTATAGGTCCTCTGCTGTTCCTTATAATATAAACGATTTAGGAGACAATCTGAGCAGCCGTCTTAGGCTGTTTGTAGATGATACTGTCGTTTATCGCCCAGTAAAGTCAGCAGAAGACGAAAAGCAATTGCAGAGCCGCGCAGGGTAGCCGTGCGGGTCACGGTTCGCGCGGCTACCCCCCCACACCCACCCCGTCGGAGGTTCGAATCCTCCCTCGTCATAGGTGTGTGTGTTGTCCTTAGCGTAAGTTAGTTTAAGTTAGATTTAGTAGTGTCGTGTGTGCTTAGGGACCGATGACCTCAGCAGTTTGGTCCCGTAGTACTTACCACAAGTTTCCATTTTTTACCACTTGCAGAATAATTTAGTTAAGACATTTGCTTGGTGCGAAAATTAACAGTTGACCCTAGATAATGAAAAGTGTAAGGTCATCCACATGAGCGCTAAAAGAAATCCGTTAAACTTCGGTTACACGATAAATCAATCATGTTTAAAGGCGGTAAATTCAACTAAATACCTAGAAATTACAGTAACGAATAACTTAAATCGAAAAGAACACTTAGGGATTTTTGTGGGGAAGGCACCAAAGACAGTGTTTTATTGGCAGAACACTTTGAAGAAGCAACAGATGTACTAAAGAGACTGTCTACACTATGCTTGTCCGTCCTCTTTGGGGTACTAATGGTCAGTGTGAGATCCTAACCAGAGAGGATTAATGGGCAGCACGTTTTATCCTGTCGAGAAATAGGAGAGATCGTGTCACAGGCATGATACAGCACTTAGAAATCATTACAACAAAGACGTTTTTCGTAACGGCGTGATCTTCTCACGAAATTTCAGTCATCAATTTCCTCCTCCGAATGAGAAAATATTTTGCTGACGCTGACCTATATACGGAGAAACGACCATAATAAAATAAGAGAAATCAGCATTCACACAGAAGGATATAGGTGTTCGTTGCTTCCGCTTGTTCGAGAGTAGAATAACAGAAAATTAGTGTGAAGGTGGGTCGATGAACCCTCTACCAGGCACTTAAGTGTGAATTGCAGAGTTGCCATGTAGATGAAGATGTAGCTGTAAATGTACCCGCCGAGTTTTACCAAGATCATTTATTTACACGTGGGTCTCACCCTCTGTCAGCTAGGTGGCGTCGGATTTCCTGCGCTAAACTGTACTCTACTTTCGTCTCCAACGGGTCGTGGTATGTCTGCCTGTTCTTCCCGGCGCTCCTCATTCTAGTAACAAGTACTGGGAGTTCGACTGGCAGCTGCTGCCATCCCTTTTCGTGGAGAGTTCCTGTAGTCGTCTCTTTACAGCACTCGCTCATGATGTCAGTGAACTGCGTCACTGCCTCAGCTCCCTGCCGTCTGTTATTCAGCTGTGGTACTTCCTCAGTGTGCAGATCCGCTGGTTGTGTGTACCTTTCCCAGTTAGTCTCCTGGCTGAAGAATGTTCTGCTAGCTCCGTTGTGTTCAGCACTGGCTAATTCCAGGTCTACAGGGCTGTGGTCTGAATCTAGCAGGTTTATTATCTTGGGGTTAAATTTCCAGGGAAATCTCTTAATCACAAATCTATCCAATATGCGAACAGACTTTGGTTGTATTCTGAAAATGAGTCGATTCATCCGGAGCGACGATACTGAAACTGAAGGTAGTTATGAAGAACTCTTCCGCTGACATTTCCTTCTCTACAATTTGTCCACCAATAATGAGCCTTTGACATATACCAAAATAACATCTAAGTCCCCTGCAGAGACGGTCCTACGAGGTGGGTAGTAGGCTACAACTGAAACTCCAGTGGCTTGGCCTATTCTTAGTTCTGTACCAGCCGCATCCACTCATTCTAGAGGGAACAGGACGAGTTTCCTATCTACTAGTATATTTTTTACTAAAATTATTGTTCCGCCACCAAGGCAATTTACTCTATGATTTCTGTACATACCTAAATTCTGATGTGAGTCTCGATAATGAGGGCCACATCGACCTCATAATCATCTATAAATGGTTATTGAGTGTGTTTCCGGTTGGAGATGCCACTGGAATTCGAGATTATTATAAGAAAACTGTCCTTATCTCTAAGGTTCATTCAGAATTGGCATAATACTTTGAGCAGTTGTCGTTAATTTGCTGAGATTATGTAGGCCATTAATGAGTTGCCCCATTGGTATTTTAACAATATGGAATAGATTGCCCGCGTCGCTGTGACTGACAAGACGCATAATTTATTCCAGATGAGCGAAAATGGCTGTTGAGTAATTTTTTTGCCAGCATCTTGGCTGCAGGGAGTTTCCAGGCCGACTGGTACTGGTGCTGTCGGTACATTAGCTGCGGAAGCCTTTGTGTGTGTATGTGTGTGTGTGTGTGTGTGTGTGTGTGTGTGTGTGTGTGTTTTGCAGATGTCTTGCTTTGGGGCACAGAGTTTAAACGTTTGCTAATTTCTTGCAGGACACTGTTGCTATGTGATCCCGAATATATGGCATGTTCAATTCTTGATAGAAGTCGCTGATCTTTGCCCACCTGAATGCTTTTAAGATGATTCTGAAGGATCTGTTTTGAAGCACTCGTAACATCTTGACGTTTGTCGCACTTGTACCCCATGTTGAATAAACGTATATCGACGCTGAGGTGAACCATTGCCTCGTAAAGCCTGGTTTTGTTATTGTCACTCAGCTTTGTGCTAATTGATAGGGTAGTACAGTTCATGCAAAAGCTAGAAGATCCTCACCCTCTTCTTCTGCAAGTGTGTCCGAAAGATGAGTTTTCGATCGAGGGTTACAGCCGTGAAATGGACCTATTCAGTTCAGTTTATGGTAGTTTCATAGATGACGAATCTTTCTGGAGAATAGGTCGACAGGGAGTGAACATCACCGCATTGGTATGTTCCATATTTACGATATTGCAGTGCCTGTGTTACTCTGAGTCACGATGCAAAGTTCCTTTGGACATGGATGCATTTCCAGAGGAACAGGCACTTCGGTGACTACAGACGTTATGAAATACGTTAAATGTATTCGAAATTGCAGAAATAGACAACCACCAACCGTAGAATGGAATGACGACAACGAAAATTTGTGCCGGATAAGGACTCGAACCCGCCTTGCTATTTGGCTATCTGTGCACGAGTCACGGCCAGACCCTAACTTCCATATGTCGTCAACCATGCGTCTACAACCCATAATCGTACATTCATTATGTTTAATCCCGGAGAGGTGAGCCATTTTACATGAAAGTCGCTTGCCCAGTATCGAGGATAAATGCGATATTGCAGTGCCTGTGTTACTGTGAAATACGATACGAAGTTCCTTTGGACATGCAGGCAATACCGTGACTGCAGACGTTATGAAGTACATTAAATGTATTCGCAATTGCGAATATGGACAACCATCAGCTGTAGAAAGTTTGTGCTGGACCGGGGCTCAAACCCGGGCTAACTGCTAATCGCTAGCGGTTGCCTTACCATTTGGTCATCTGTGCCCGAATAACGGCGAGACCTAAGCTTCCATACGTCGACAACCATGAGTCTACAACCTGTACTCGTACAGTCATTATGTGCGTTAAATACGATATTGTAGTGCCGGTGTTACTCCGAATTACGATGCAAATTTTCTTTGGAATCTGTCTGGCGATGGCATCCATTAGTTGGTTTAGAACTCGTGGGGGGTAGTGGTTGAGGGAGTAGCGCGGTTTGCACGTACTTGCGTTGTGTAGTACGTTGATTCAGTCTCAATGCAGGATAGTTTTGGCTGTTGAGAGCAACGACTGGTTTTGTTCCGCAGCTTCCCCTTTTAGCTTTGCTTTCGCCTTCATCTGTTGGGTCGTTGATACACAAGCAGGGCATTTTCGATGGTTAGTAGGGTGTGCTCCATCGTAGTGGACACATTTTTCTTAGCGTCGCGTGGCTTTCTGGAGAGATTGCTAAATTGCTCGTTTCCATATCTGACACAACGATGATTTGCATTTCATTGCAATTCCGCGATCAATGTTTAAATCTTTGGCATTTGTAACATTTTGTAGGGCTGTCGGCCTTTTTGAAGGATTCATTCCTGCACTTCAAAGAAGAATGAATCATATTTGGTAAATGGTGTTCCAGTTTGGGCTACTAGCAATAGCAACGTAGAATATGGCCATCTTTCCAGTCTGTAGTACTCCATCTATTTATTCTAATTTTTTTTAAATGCAATAACGCTTTGCACATTGTAATTCAGCTCATTGAGAGTGTAACGAGCTTGGATTACCTCCTCTTCTATGGGGAGATCGCGTACTATGACTTGTACGAACATCTTGGGATCCAAGTCGTAGGTATTGAACTGAATGTTGCTTATGGTCTGATTTTTGATAATGTGCTGAAAATCGTCAGTATTATACAGTTGAATTTTAACCGTGTTACCGATGTCGGCACCCACAATTTTACTTTTCGATCCTGGATGCAGCTCATTGAGCTGTTGAAGGTAACCCCCAGTCATATTACGTGTTATGGAAGAAACTCTGTACTTCTACCCGCGACAGCTGCGGTCGCAGGTTCGAATCCTGCCTCGGGCATGGATGTGTGTGATGTCCTTAGGTTAGTTAGGTTTAAGTAGTTCTAAGTTCTAGGGGACTTATGACAACAGATGTTGAGTACCATAGTGCTCAGAGCCATTTGAACCATTTGTACTTCTACCTAACACTGATAGCCCTAGGAGTGGAGCGTTGGGCGTGTCATGAATTAACACGCGAACGTATTTGAGACTGGTGCCTTCACCTGCATATCTACTTCCTCACCATCCTGTGGGATGAGGATCACTGTTCCAACTGGTTACGCATTGATAACCTACTTCTTACAATGGCTATCAAGTGCCTGTTGCATTTCGCATTACGTTCGTGGCTCTTTTCGCGTGTTTGTGCTATTTCGTCATGCACAGCTGTGGTAAACTAGATGGCTGATACAGCGGGATGGGGTAGAATTCTGCCCAGAGGCAGTTAGCTTAGACGACTGACAGAAGTAAAAGTCCGTCAGATATAACACAGGGTGTGTCAGATGCTCCTATTTAACACTCAAGGTAGCCGTTGCGGTGCTGACACTATTTACTCAATCGTGGTTCACCATGCAGCACCACAAGCCATGGTTTGGAGTAATCCCTAAGCTCAGTAGATGTACAGTGGGAACTTCGCAGCGTGGTATGCTAGCGGCAGGGATCAAACGACAAATTGGCTCTCCTTTAACATACGAATAAATCGCATACAATAGAATCTCGCAGAGCGTAAGCTACGTGTTCGGCGAGCAGCGGAAGCCAGGCGGGAATCCCAAAGTGCATAGAAAAAAGTGGTCGGAGTTCAGGGAGCAGGCGTTCTCTAGCGACAGCAGCACTCGACGAATTGATCGAAAATACCATTTCTTTGTTTTCTCCTTTTCAGGTGTGTCCTCCCGTACACGTGATGTTGTACATAAAGGCAGTTTACCTTTTTCGTCTTCGTTCGTTTTTGGCGTAATAGTGCAGCAGTCTTTATATTTAGTTTCCATTACCTGTATTAGGGTATGGCTTTGTGGTGAAGGACTTTTGGGAATAGATCCGTCATTTACCTTACAGCCAAAGAAAACCTTCAAAATCCTGGCTAGCGCCGGCCGCTGTGGTCGACCGGTACTAGGCGCTTCAGTCCGGAACCGCGGTGCTGCTACGGTCGTAGGTTCGAATCCTGCCTCGGGTATGGATGTGTGCGAGGCTCTTAGGTTAGTTAGGTTTAAGCAGTTCTAAGGCTAGAGGACTAATTACCTCAGATGTTAAGTCCCATAGTGCTTAGAGCCATTTGAACCCTGGCCAGCACTGCTGGTTTTGCCACCTAGTTGGACAGCTGTATTGCAGCTGCTGTCATCTCACAGACGTCCGGCGTTTCCATGCATCTCACACTTAGCTTCTTTTTCTGTAGCAGCAAGTTTATCGGGATTCGTCAGATATTTGCCTGAGGTACTAGTTAGTCCGTTTGAGAACTCTTACTGACCGATCATGCTCAGCTGAGTCCATACGTATATGAAAGCTCCTGAGTCAGGGGCCAAGTTTGACTGTCGTGCAACTGGTCAGGCTCTCACTTTTATGCTCAGAGAACGGCATCTGATTGGCTGGATTACATTATGAAGGTATCCCGGAAATATCGCGTACTGGTGTGGCACCCTTTACTTCCATATTATGTTTCCGCTCCCAATCAAAATGGTTCAAATGGCTCTGAGCACTATGGGACTTAACTTCTGAGGTCATCAGTCGCCTAGAACCTAGAGCTAATTAAACCTAACTAACCTAAGTACATCACACACATCCATGCCCGAGGCAGCATTCTAACCTGCACCGAAGCGGTATCTCGATTCCAGACTGTAGAGCTCCCAATCCAGCGTCCCTGACATTGATGATGGAGGCACTCATCGAAAGATTGGAATCTGATGCAATAAGTAAACCAAGAACCTTTTATCCAAGGACTCCATCCCAAAATACTTCATATCCATATTAGTTTCCCCTACGGAGGGGGACGTAGCTAGCAGTGTTCGCCGGCTGGAGAAGCTAGGTCTGAAACAGTCACCGCTGCTGAGTAATAAGGCTTTTCTACAATGCTACCGTGACAAGTAGGGTACACTGAAGTTCGAAATAATCAAACACCGTATATGAACTGCTACAGTGAACACAATTTTACAGAAGACAACCATGCTACTATCAAGGAGGAGATACGTCATACGAGGTATGAACTTGATGCCAACGCTCATTCCTTATTTAAATGCAGTTGGTTTCTGCCTGCTGCTCTGTCGCCAAGGGACTGCGACTCAATGCACATGTCTTTAGCTGCATAACAAGGAACTAATTTCAGCAAGACAACGGCGAAGCAAGCCTACAAATATGGGCAGCTTAACAGTAAATAGGGAACTGCTGGGTCCAGTGGCATTCACTGCATTGTCATCAACTTCTCGCACAAGGAACTTGATGAATCCTCCATCTCAGTTCTCTGTAAATGACTAAACGTTGTTCTAGGTCCACAAAAGCTATCAGTTGCCGTAGTTATCAGTTTGGGTAAAACAAGAAGTGTGGGCTCAAGAGGTGACAGATGAGGTAAGGCTAACCACTAGCCGAGTTCCAGAGACAGCCAGGCCTGCTAGATTCAATAGTATCATGGGCTGAAATCGTTGGAGAAAGACCATCTTAATGGTCGACAGGGGAATGATACGGTTATCCTCAAGCCTACAGACTTGCATGGTGTAATTTCGCTATCATTTCAGAGCAAAGCAGTGAGAATGTTTGGAGGAGTATAGCAGCTACTGGTAACTGGCGGACGCAGAGCGTTTGCATTATGGTTATAGCAAGCGAGCTGTTGAATTATTGTCAGATGAACCAGGCTCGCTTGTTGAAACCTTCCGGCACAGCGGTAATCCACAGTCCTTGCAGTGCAGCGAGAGGGATTCCTTTACCAGAGGGTTTCAATGTTGTTGTTGAGTACGTGACGACATTTGGCGCATTGCGTCAACAGATGTGCTGCTAACTTGTATAAATAACTGTAATTTTTGTAGTGGTTTCATTAACAGCCCAAAAGTTCTATCAGGACATGACAGCCATGCCAGGCGAGGGGAAAACATAGAGAAGGTAGCAGCTGTACCGATTTCGTGTCCCCATCGCACTATAGCTAACTACACTAGATCTGCACTCCGGACTTAGTACCACAGCAGAGCGGGCCTTCTGTTCTCACTCCAGCAGCAACTGGACTCTCCCCCAGGGGCTGTGATCCACATCCCTAGCATAGCAGCAGACTTCTGCCACCGCGGTGGGCGCACCTCCACACTACACACAAGTGGTAGCCTGAAATGCAGTAAGCAGTGGAGCTGGTTCCTCTTTTGCTACGTTGATGGAGCAAGAGTTTGATACATACTGGAGAAAGAATTTCGAAGACTGTGTATGGAACAGCAGATGCCAGTGACATCACACAACTGAACGAAACAGTGGAGGCGGTGAAGTAGTTCGCTGAGGACAGCAAGTTGGTGGTGGAGTGACATACAAGATCGTAAGCTTGGAGATCAGAGTGTTGAACAATATGCAAATGACATGACAGCTGACGAGCAAGTTGATGGAGTACACAAAGGCAAGAGAGGACACCGTAAATCTGGAAGTGGGAATCATGCAAGCACAGTTGATGTGCTGGATGCTAGAGTCACTACGACAAGACTGTTATAATGGTTAGCAGACAGCGTATGTGACGCACGAGTGGCAATGGCTTGTTCAAAACAAATGGTTCAAATGGCTCTGAGCACTATGGGACTTAACTTCTGAGGTCATCAGTCCCCTAGAACTTAGAACTACTTAAACCTAAGGACATCACACACATCCACGCCCGAGGCAGGATTCGGACCTGCGACGTAGCAGTCGCTCGGTTCCGGACTGAAGCGCCTAGAACCGCTCGGCCTACGCGGCCGGCCGGCACATGACTGACAGGATGTGGAAATATAAAGGCATAATGTGATGTGTATTCCATAGGAACTAATGGACTGTTAAGTGGGGTAGTATTAAGCAACCTAGTAGCGTAAGAAGAAATCTAGGAAGAAGGTTTGTAAGTTATAGGAGGAGTTATAGTGTAGTGCCTCTAACATTTACTTCAGGGGAAAGTCAATTAGAATATGCGGAGGATTACTGCAATAGCCATTGGTAGCTGGCGGGTGCAAGATGTTGTCACTTCGGTTATAGTAAACGAACTGTTCAATTATTGCTGGGTGCAACCTGCCAGCACAGTTGTGATGCACAGTTCTAGCAGTATAGGCAATAGGATTCCTCAGCTAGCCAGTTCTGGTCGTACTGCCGAGTAAGCGACTAGGAGGCAATGGATTCGAAAGTAAAGTTCTATGTACGGACTTGGCAGAAAATCCTAAGAAATTTTGGTCTTATGTCAAAGCGGTAGGTGGATCAAAACAAAATGTCCAGACACTCTGTGACCAAAATGGTACTGAAAAAGAGGATGAAAGACTAAAGGCCGAAATACTAAGTGTCTTTTTCCAAAGCTGTTTCACAGAGAAAGACTGCACTGTAGTTCCTTCTCTAGATTGTCGCACAGATGACAAAATGGTAGATATCGAAATAGACGACAGAGGGACAGAGAAACAATTAAAATCGCTCAAAAGAGGAAAGGCCGCTGGACCTCATGGGATACGAGTTCGATTTTACACAGAGTACGCGAAGGAACTTGCCCCCCTTCTTGCAGCGGTGTACCGTAGGTCTCTAAAAGAGCATAGCGTTCCAAAGGATTGGGAAAGGGCACAGGTCATCCCCGTTTTCAAGAAGGGACGTCGAACAGATGTGCAGAACTATAGAAATCTACTGTGGAGGAATCAGCATGGGTTTAGAGAAAGACGGTCGTGTGAAACCCAGCTCGCGCTATTTGTCCACGAGACTCAGAGGGCCATAGACACGGGTTCACAGGTAGATGCCGTGTTTCTTGACTTCCGCAAGGCGTTCGATACAGTTCCCCAACGGTCGTTTAATGAACAAAGTAAGAGCATATGGACTATCAGAACAATTGTGTGATTGGATTGAGGAGTTCCTGGATAACAGAGCGCAGCATGTCATTCTCAATGGAGAGAAGTCTTCCGAAGTAAGAGTGATTTCAGGTGTGCCGCAGGGGAGTGTCGTAGGACCGTTGCTATTCACAATATACATAAATGACCGGGTGGATGACATCGGAAGCTCACTGAAGCTTTTTGCAGATGATGCTGTGGTGTATCGAGAGGTTGTAACAATGGAAAATTGTACTGAAATGCATGAGGATCTGCAGCGAATTGACGCATGGTGCAGGGAATGGCAATTGAATCTCAATGTAGACAAGTGTAATGTGCTGCGAATACATAGAAAGATAGATCCCTTATCATTTAGCTACAAAATAGCATGTCAGCAACTGGAAGCAGTTAATTCCATAAACTATCTGGGAGTACGCATTAGGAGTGATTTAAAATGGAATGATCATATAAAGTTTATCGTCGGTAAAGCAGATGCCAGACTGAGATTCATTGGAAGAATCCCAAGGAAATGCAATCCGAAAACAAAGGAAGTAGGTTGCAGTACGCTTGTTCGCCCACTGCTTCAATACTGCTCACCAGTGTGGGATCCGTACCAGATAGGGTTGATAGAAGAGATAGAGAAGATCCAACGGAGAGCAGCGCGCTTCGTTAGAGGATCATTTAGTAATCGCGAAAGCGTTACGGAGATGATAGATAAACTCCAGTGGAAGACTCTGCAGGAGAGACGCTCAGTAGCTCGATACGGGCTTTTGTTAAAGTTTCGAGAACATACCTTCACCGAAGAGCCAAGCAGTATATTGCTCCCTCCTACGTATATCTCGCGAAGAGACCATGAGGATAAAATCAGAGAGATTAGAGCTCACACAGAAGCATACCGACAATCCTTCTATCCACGTACAATACGAGACTGGAATAGAAGGGAGAACCGATAGAGGTACTCAGGGTCCCCTCCGCCACACACCGTCAGGTGGCTTGCGGAGTATGGATGTAGATGTAGATGTAGAAGGCATAACAGATGTATCACTACCTTGTACAAATAGCTATAATTTTTGTACCAGTTTCATTCACAGCCTAGCAGTTCTACCAGGAGGTGGAGGCTACGCCAGGTAGTTCCAGTTCCCCGCACTAAGTCAGGACTCCAGATTTAGTATCACAATGCAGCGGGTCTTCCAGGCTCACTCCAGCTGCAGCCTGACTTGCTCTGGGGCAGTGGGCCGCCTTCCCTGCACGTCAGCGACTTTCACCCCTGAGTGATGGGAGTTACTCTGAGCAACACACCAGAAGCCGCATGGATGTGATTATTCACTACAGAGATCGCTACCACAGCAAAAATTGTCTTCGTGTGACGCTAACGTTTGGTGTTGGTGGCGCAACTCGCGCAACAGGGTCGCGTGCCGTGTGCTGAGTGCAGACGTCAGCAAAGCTTGACACGCGAGTGTTGCATCCAGCTGGCCAGGACGCTGGCTGACATGTTATTGGCCAGCAAATATTTTTCCCTGTACTGGGGACGTGGTCAGTACCCCGAATTGACAAAGTTCTGATGTACGAGTCGAAAATAAACTATTAATTTTAACTGCCGCTTCTCTCTGTGACTTCATAAGCCTACTACCCTCCGTCATCTGCCATCCTAAAATCGTGATCACCCCTCCAGCCCCCCTATCTGGAAGACAGAACATATCAGATTCTGAAATGAAATCCCACATATGAGCAGGGAGACAGAAGAGCTACTAGAGAATTCTGACCTTTCTCACGAATATGTGAAGAATTTAAGGTTAAAAGCACGTAGGCCAGCTAGGTTGTACGGTGTGCCCAAAACACACAAAGATGGCGTACTACTGAGATCATCTGTTACTGCTGTCAGATCTCCTACATACAGGCCAACGAAGTACTTAACTAAATTAATGATACCTATAGTTCACCACTGTAGACATCATATTAAGAACGAAAATATTTTTGTTGACATCATAAAGGACGAGGATTGATTCTACTGAAGTCATGAGCCTCAGCATGATCTCCCTTTTTACGAAAGTACCAGTGGAAGATACTTCAAAGCTATTGGCTGCTCGTTTCTGCCCTGAAATTTTGAAATTATTTTAGTACATCTTAATGACCACTTATTTTTTATACAGTGATAATTACTATGAAATGACTGATGGAACAGTCAAAGCTGTTATCACCAGCTATAGCTGATTTTTTTCAAATGTTGGATATTGGGAACGAGTGTTTAACAGTGCTTCCTTCCACCAATACTGCTTTTTCACATCTGTTGGCGATAGATTTTTAATCTGGCAGCATGGCAGTGAGGCGCTAAAGCAGTTCATCGACTATATGAATGGTATACATCACAACATAGTTGGAGAAGGAAGCGAAGTAGCTTTCACCATCCAGCTCAGAAGAGAACTGTTCGTAACTCCGTAATTCACAGAACCACGACTGTTTCGAACAAGGACCACCTCGGCTCCGAGATTAACCATTTGAAGACGTTTTCTGAAGGAACGGGTACTCTGTGCGTTCTATTAGGACAACACTGTTGAAACTAAAACGCAACGCTGTTTTACCAAGCCAGAAGGACCAACACAGGGCGCAGCTTCCATTCTGTAATACAGCAAACAGGAAAGGAATCAGACCAGTCTTGCGGCCACCCATGAAAATTAAAGAACTGTAGCGACCAGTTAAAGACAATCCCGGCCAGAGAGTACGAGAGATCTCGGCCTGAGAATACCAGGAATTTATAACATTTCTTACGAGTATGGTAAAAATTATTTGGGCCAGCCTATATGGACAGTTACTGATCGCTGTGTTGAGCATCATCGTCACCGTAAATACATAAATTTAGAAAAATTGCCGGTGGCTGAGGACTGCCTCTTAAATAAACACATATTTGAATCAATGAAAATGCTTACTCACGTGACGAACCATTGGGACTATGTAATCAGGGAAGCAACTGAAATTAGACTGTGTAAGAACAGCGTTAATAGAGACACCAGCTATGCAGTTAGTAATTTATTATTTATTTTTTATTTATAACTGCTGTACTACAATAACCGGTTCGCTAGAAACCTATAGCAAGCCGTAACTGTGCATAACATTAATTTTGCCATTTTACAAAAGAAATCATTTATACATATTATACCTATTGAATAATATAATCTATACTAGAATGAATTTAGAAAATAAATAAACAAATAAAAATATAACAGCATAGAGAAACTAAAAGCTACAACATTTCTATGTCTATTGGGAATCCTATGAATCCAGTGGATGTGCAACGAGTCTTGGCATTTCCATAGTCACTCACTACACTGCTTCTACCAGTACGTGTATTACTATCGACCCTTCTCGGTTTTGCGTCCTGGCGGAAGTCAATCCACCACAGGGTACTTCAGGTGAATCTATATTAATACAACTACTTTCTACAACAATAAATAATGGAAACTTTCACAGTATTGTTTATGGCCTGCCTTGAAGCTGCAGGAGGCTGTGGAAAATGCTCGGTCCTAGTGGCAGGTCTCATTCTAACATTGCATGGGCCCATGACGTCACACTCTTCCTCTTATGATTTCTCGTCTTACGTTGCGCCTCACATTCTCTGTTGACTTAAATCTACTCCTAAGCTTCCAGAAGATTGGTGGTAACTATTAATTTCAGTTGTAGATATCTTATTTGATATTCTATCAACTGCATTCCATAGTTCTGTGTTTTCGTCTCTTTTTCCCATGGTAGTATTAGGTGTTACTGTTGTTCTAGCCACATAACTGCTCGGGCACTGCAACACGTCACCTGAGGTCCCGTCATGACCTTAGCCACAAAGGTTTGTGGAGCGCGTTTCAAACGGCATACAGGTCGTACCCTGTTCAAAAGTGTACCATTCCCCTACAGGGATGGATGTGCTTCAGTTAAGGTCTATCCCTGATATTCGGAAATACAGGGTGTCGCAGCTATCTTGTCCACCCAAAATATCTCTGGAACAATAACAGCTATTGGAAAACGACTTTCGCCGGTATCAATGTAGGACTGGGGCCCATGAATGTATATATTCGGAAACATTCTAAAACGAAAGCATATGTGTTTTCTTAACACAAATGTATGGTTTTTTAAATGGACCTCCTATATTTTTTCTTCAGCAATCCATAGCATGACAAAGCACATACACAATGGCGTTGATTGCATCGCAATATTCCCATTACATCCCGAGATATTAAGACGCGAAGTTGATGCTTGAAACACCCAACATGCGCTGCTAGCGCACGTCCTGAGGCTCATGCGTGAACCCCATGCTCAGATGTTAGTCGAATCAATGTCACGTCGTGTTCCGGTACTTCTGCGTGCTGTCGGGTGCTCTACACGATATTAGGCAGGTGTACCAGTGTCTTTGGCTCTTAAGTGTGGTATAACTTTCTTCTGTATTTGAGTCGAGGGAACATTCAGTTCGCTTCCTTGCTGTTTCACTGGTTGATATCCTACCTGTAGCACAGCCATCACCTGCTTTTCCGCGCATTCATCTTCACGGCCGCCCGTTCTAGCTTTGCGAACTTCACATGCGTCCTCTCATATTGTCTTTTTCACTTCTTTTCGTATTACTTTTGTAGATGCGAGGCAAACAGTAAGTTCTGTATTGTGATTCGGAACTTCTGCTCCTGTCTGTACTTCCCCTCGATAAACTGCAGCCACGCTGGATTAGTCGAGCAGTCTAAGGCGCTGCAGTCATGGACTGTGCGGCTGGTCCCGGCGGAGGTTCGAGTCCTCCCTTGGGCATGGGTGTGTGTGTTTGTCCTTAGGATAGTTTAGGTTTAGTAGTGTGTAAGCTCAGGAACTGATGACCTAAGCAGTTAAGTCCCATAAGATTTCACACACATTTGAGCATTTGATAAACTGCACTGGTTTAATACGGCTAGATATTCTAGAGGCATCATAGTACTTCTCTGCTGGTATATCTTGTTGAGTGCGCTCCACTGATTCAGGACTGATATGATTTTTCTGCCATTTGGTTCTTGAAAACATAGTTCCTCATAGCTGTTGTGTTCACTAATTATAATCACGGCATCTGTTTCAAGTTCCTCAGTTCTTGAAGTAATTTGGCGCTGTAAAATAAACCCAACGAAAAATTTTTCTTTTCATTTTTCTTCCAACATTTCGGTCAATTAGATTATTACTTACCACGCTATCTACGCGATAAGCGTAATCAAAATAAAAACTCTATTAAGTCGCTAATGTAAAGTAAACGCATGTTGCCATCCTCTGGGAGTGAATGTGGGAACATATGCTTCCGCAGATTCGACTGCCTAAGCCATTCTACGGCTCGTAGCCAATTTATAGCCCTTAGTGACTGAGGTTTTCTTCTGGGCTTACTACGCTTTGTACACTGAAGATTGAGGTCCTCACACATTGCCTTAGGAATAGCACTTTCATTTACTGTATTTGTGAAACCATCCATGAGTTCTGGCAGTGACTCTATCTAACAGCATATGTCTACCCCTGGTCTCCCGGCATTTTTCTTCTTTAGCGTGCACGGAATGCAAATAGCTATTACACCTTTCTTTGGATAATCATTCTTCTGATGTTCTTCAGAGCCATTAGAGACCAGGTTTGGCTTCTTGTGTAAAATTTAGTGAAATGATCCAGATCGCTTCATTTAAAACATGGTTGTATAGCCCCAAATTCTTTAAGTTAAAAGCACAGAATTGTACATAGATTCTCTCTCCTTCTTCAACAGGATAGCTCCAACTCGTGGGCTCACCTTAAGAACATAGTTCACAACCTGCTTAGCTTATGGCGCTGATCTTTTTCATTTTTCGGTTTTTATTTTCCTTTCCATCATGAAATTCTGTTCAAACATAACATCTGACAAAGTCAGTTCAGGAATTACGCCTAACAGTTCCTCGGCAGGCAGATCCTTGGGCACATAATAAAGTTCGACCAGCTGTCTTCTCTTCTGTAGAGGTTCACATTTCATGTTGGGAATTTGATTTCCTTTCTCCATCAACTTCTTCTGATCAACGTGTGACACTGTCTCTATTAAGACTACGTTGATGGTCATTCTAACTGCTCTGATTCTTGGTCTATCACGCTTTGGGTTGGTTGTAAAGGTGACTTTGCCTTTTTGTCTTGGCGTCACGATTGTCATTTGAGCAGATTAAGACCATATTTTCTGCTTGGCTGTGGTGTTAGCTATTTTTGTGGCTGTAGTTTCTGGTTTTAGAAATTTTATCATTACTTGCAGTAGTTGCCATGCATGCGGGACGAGGGTTCTTCAGGTTCTCGAGCATTGTACTGTTCTCAGTCTTTACCTACTCAATGCGCTTTAGTAGAACTGGAACACTTGACTTATTGTGTTCTTTTCACAGTCTAGCACTTTCAGTCAGGAGTTATGCGATTTCCCTAGTGAGTTTCACCTGAAAGAGAGAACACTTAACTAATTGCCTTTTCAGATTATACGCGACATTCTATGACACTTCCTTTGGTCTCATAAATTTCTGCATACCATACTGCAATATATAACCAAAGCAGTCTTCCAGTCTGTTCAGTTGTCACACTATCTCGATCAGTTTCTGTCTCATGAGCATTAATAGTTGACATTGTGCAATATCCAAGTCAATAACTCTTTTAATCCAGCTCACTTGCGTCATTTAATCATCGTGTAACAGCAAATGAACCACAGACGTGCCTTAACTTCTGTTAAGATAGCCGTTGTGTGCCCGTCGAACTACAGACGTGGTATCCAGTATGAACTATGTACGCGGTACACAAAACGAACCACTGCGTGACACAAGAAGGAAAAGGCAAAAGAAATCACCAGAGAAGATTTCCACAGTCCAAAACAACGAGAAAACAGAATAATTCAAACAGTATAAAGACTTTAGAGATTAAAAATGATTAGATTAAATGTGTGTGAAATCTTAGCGGACTTAACTGCTAAGGTCATCAGTCCCTAAGCTTACACAGTACTTAACCCTAATCATCCTAAAGACAAACACACACACCCATGCCCGAAGGAGGACTCGAACCTCCGCCGGGACCAGCCGCACAGTCAGACTTTAGAGAACAAACTAAGAATACAGATGAGGTTAGGTGAACAGCAATCTGATAAAACAGAAATTTCAAACACTGTAACACTCCAGAAAACATAAGCGGAAAGTAGGTGATATTAAGTGCACGGGAATCTGTGGCATGGAAATTCTGACTACGATTTTCAGTCTGCCACGAAGACATTCCACAAATAGCTTGCTCAGCTTCGAGCAAACACTTTGTAGAACGAAATAACAGACGATACGCTAACTATTCGAAGATTAACCACTACAAAATTCTAAACTTTTTGCACACGAGGTGAAAACAAACTGTTGTCCACCACTGTACTGCACTATTCCAAGCAGTAATGCATGGAAGCGAGATCACAGAGCAAGATGTCTCGTACTCTACCACCTCCTGCGAGTGATGACGCTGCAAGCGATACAGAATTGAGAACGATAATATAATCTATGAACGTAGAGGGTGCTACATTAGCACGCACCATTCCCACGCTGTCTTCATGACGCAATCCAGCCTATGAGATGCCATCCTCTAGACATGAAAGCGGCAGCCTCGCAAGTTTATCAAGTCCACAAAAGTCTACAAAAAATCTTCCTTACTGCTTGCTCCATGTTCCATCTCAGCTCCCAAGCCACTTATCCCCACAACCATGCTCACTTATTCTTCGTCCACCCCTTCCTAATCTAAACTCACCCCCAACCACACAAACCACTGCCAATCCCTTATGATGGCGTGGCAGCACTACAAAATCCTATTCCACAACATCTTGTCCCTCCAAACAAACAAAGCCTTCTTTATGCTTATCCTGTTTCAATATAAAATCCATGAATTCCTTTTAAATGAGACCTTCCTCCAACTCTCTCACACAATCTAAATCTCTCCTTATATCCTACAACGCAGGAATAATGCCATTCCCCTGGCCAGTGGCAGAGCTGCGATTGACCATCAAAAGAGTATTCCTGTTCGGCCACAACCCTTATACAATACTCCCACTGAGCACTTTATCCTTATCCTCTTGTTTAGAACCTTAACCGTTACCTGCACCACCAACTACTTCCTACCCAATCACCATAACTTCAATGACTTTCTCACACACAGCGATTGTACCTTTTCCACGTATGTTATTGCTGCTGAACTTAATATTCACAGCGGATTGCATGCAGCGCTCCATTCATGGCATCAGTTTACAGACTCCCTCAAAGGTGACATTGTCCCCATTCCATCAGTTATGAAAGTAACATGACTCCAGAAGTCAGATTCTCCTAACCTCCTTCGATGCCTCACTGCAGTAGTTCTCGATCCAATTAAAAGTGAGCACCAACCTGTTCGCTCACCATCACCTATGTCCTACTTCTTCCCCATGCACCCCATCTCAATACCAATCTCCGTCCAAAGGTACCTGCGACTGGAATGCCTACTGAGAATCCATAGACTTCCTGATTCGATAGCCAGCAACCTGATGATATCTCTCGTCCCACTTCCTTCCTGCAGCAAACCTGGTCAGATTCTGCATCTACCTACATTCCTACCAAGACCAAATATCTTCATCACCCCAGACTACCACCACAAGCCCAACTCCTCCTTCCAGAGTGCCATCTTATACAGAGCCTTCCTACATCGGCAAATACAGAGACATTACGAAATTATTAAACACATAAAAATGCAGAAACTGGTCCCAGACATGTACCAGACTCAGTGCTACGCTCCCCATTAACTTCTCCAAGTACTGGAAAGTATATCCTCGACTCACTGGCAATAATTCCATTCCTCACTATCCGCTACTCCACAACAGCCATCATCTAGCTGATAACGTGGGCAAAGCTGACCACTTCGCATCATATCGCTCCAACATCTTCTCCATCCTCCCTCTTCTCTAAAATCCATGAACGCACAATTACCACACTCCCACTCCAGACCCCAGCCTCCGTTACTTAGACAGTACACCGCAAACAGAAGTAAATACACCTATCTTAGCAAGCGACATCTCTTTCTTCTTGACGCTCTTAAAACACTTTCTTAACATTATCCTCTCCTCAGGTTACTATCCTGACCTGTGTAAAATCCGAATATCTTACTTTTTCTCAAACCTCATGAAACCCCTACTGTTACCTTCACTTACCACCCATCAGCCTGAACTCATTTTTCAGAAATGTCTTTGAATCCAGCCTTTCCTGACGCACCCATCAACACCTGAACCAACACCACCTCTTTCCTGTTGACCAGTGTGGGTTCTGTCCCAAATTTTCCTCTGATGACGAACTCCTGTACATCTCATCTCTTATCCCATCAAATCAACACGCAAAAGTCCCCATTTTTGTCTCCTCAGCCTGCAGGAAGCCTATGATCATGTAAGACATTCGGTCCCCTTTTCAAACTCTAGGGTTATTCACTTCCAATTGACTACACTGACGGAAGAAATCGCAACACCAAAATATAATTAATATACAGTAATGAAATTTTTGGAATACATTTGTATAGTTAACATATTTAATTGATTAACACTGCTAGATCACAGGTTTATGTAAACGCGAGATAAGCGATTAGTAAGCGGTGTAACCGCCAGAATGTAGAATGTAAGCATAGAAACGTGAATGCATTGTGTTGTACAGGTGTGAACGTTAGTTTGTGGGATAGAGTTCCGTGCCTGTTGCACTTGGTCGGTTAATACAGGGGCGATTAATGCTGTTTCTGGATGGCGTTAAAGTTGTCGTCCGATGATGTTTCATCTGCGCTCGATTGTAGACAGATTTGGTGACTGAGCAGGCCAAGTTAACATGTTGTCACTCCATAGCGCATGTGGGCGAGCGTTATCCTGTTCGAAAACACCGTCTGGAATGCTCTTCATGAATGGCAACACAACAGGTCGAATCACCAGATTGACGTACAAATTTGCTGTCAGAGTGCGTGGGATAAGCACGACAGTGCCCCTGCTGTCATATGAAATCGCGTTCCAGACGGTAACTCCAGGTATAGGTCCAGTGTGTCCAGCATGCGGACAGGTTGGTTGCAGGTCCTCAACTGGCCTCCTTCTAACCATCACACGGCCATCACTGGCACCTAAGGAGAGACAGCTTGCAGCAGAAAATAGACCTTCATGCTGCCCTCCAATGAGTTCTCGCTTGACACTACTGAAGTCGCAAATGGCGTTGCTTTCGGTTTAGAAGAATACACACTACGGGGTGTCTGACTCGGAGCTGTCCTTGAAGTAACAGTTTTGTAGCAGTTCTTTGTGTCATTGTGGTGCCAACTGATGCTCAGATGCCTGCAGCAGATTCTGTACGACTGGCCGCAGCCATATGCCGAACTCGATGGTCTCCCCTCTCGGTTATGCCACGTCGCCGTCCGGTGCCCGGTCTTATTGCGACTATATATTCTTGTGCCCACCGCTGCCAGCAATCATGTACAGTGGTTACATTCTTGCCAAGACTTTCTGCAATATCGCAGAAGGAACATCCAGCTTCGGGTGGCCCTATTACACGACCTCGTTCATACTCATTGAGGTGTAAATAATGATGCCTTTGTCACCTTAAAGGCATTCTTGACTAACTTCAGCTCACCACTTCTAATCTCAAAGGTTCAGGACCATTACAGCATGTATTTAACTCAAACATGATTCGTATTCTCATAGTGACTCTACTACCGCCACGGTTATGCGACTGGGGCGAAATGTGAATAGAAATCATCGTTAAGATGTATAAACACGTCTATCACCTTTCGCTTATCTTACACAACTCCTTCTTGGCGTTGCGATTTGTTTTCTTTTGCCGTCAGTGTACGTCCACCTTATTACATCGTTCCTATCTAATAGTCCCTCCATTGTCACTATTAACAGTTCCAACTCCGATACCTTCCATAACACTGCAGAAGTGTCCCAAGGCTCCATCCTCTCTCCTCTTGTTTAACTCCCCTACACTGCCGATATGTTCAAATCAACTCCGCCGGTACATCTCCTTCACTATGCTGGTGACAGCACTTCCCAGCACTTTCCTCGCACTATACCTATCACTCTAGCATCCCAACGAAACTTCAATCGGTTTATCTCTTGGTGTAATCAGTGACTCCTCAAGATGGACCCCCCCCCCCCCCCCAAACTCAGCCAATTATTATAGTATGAACAACGCTCAGCGTCCTCCTCTGTGACATGGACCTCGCCATTTATAGCAGCCCTATCCCATTACTAACATACTAAAATACCTCTAACTACCACTTCGTCTCCATCTAACATGCAAATCCTGTCAACCAACCATGCTAGAGGAAAGTACTATCTGGCTGACCTTGGCGCTTGCACCCCTCCACTATCCTCCACACCTAAATATCCTTGATCTGACAGCATGCGGACAGGTTGGTTGCAGGTCCTCAACTGGCCTCCTTCTAACCAACACACGGCCATCACTGGCACCTAAGGAGAGACAGCTTGCAGCAGAAAATAGACCTTCATGCTGCCCTCTTTCTCTTACGATAATGTTGCATGGATATCGGCTGCACCTAATTTCTACCACGAAATTAGAATTGCATTAATACCTTCAGCTGGTAACGGGCGTTGATATATATCAACGGGGACAGGTGGAAATGTGTGCCCCGACCGGGACTCGAACCTGGGATCTCCTGCTTACATGGCAGACGATCTATCGATCTGCGGCACCGAGGGCACAGAGGATTACGCGACTGCAGCGAATATCTCGCGCAAGCCTCCCGCGAGACCCACATTCTCTTGCATATCCACACACTACAATCGTAGTGTCCCACCCCAACACACTCATTACTCGTTGAAGACATTCTTACCAAGTCCCGTGAGAGGTCGGGGAATATGTGTGCATCCACAAAGATGAAGGAGGTCATGGTTGGTGTTGCCAGTATATACTTAAAACGATATGGTGTGCTCCCTGCCGCCGTTGGATAAGCAGCTGCAGCAGCAAGTCGTATAACCCTAGCTTACTTGTTTGTTAGATAGTTTAATTAATTTCTTTGCGTGTTTTTGGGTACTTGCATTGTTTAATTCATATATTTCGGGCGTATTATAGTATTTGAGGGTTGTAGCATCGCACCTTAGTACCTGAATAGTGTAAATTCGCGTAGTCGTCTGTCTTCTGTTTATGTTTTGAACAGCCAGTGTCGGTTGGTCACAGCCATTGTGCTCCCTGCCGCCGTTGGATAAGCAGCTGCGGCAGCAAGTCGTATAACCCTAGCTTATTTATTTGTTAGATAGTTTAATTAATTTCTTTGCGTGTTTTTGGGTACTTTCATTGCTTAATTCATATATTTCGGGCGTATTATAGTATTTGACAGTTGTAACATCGCGCTTTAGTGTTTACTTCGTAGATTCTTATTTAAATTGCGTGTGAGTTTCGTATAGGAGGTGCAATTTCGAGTTTTAGTTACTGTAATCGTAAATTCAGCAGATTGTAGCGCTGTCGTTAGGCATTTGTATAGGTTAGTTGATACATTCTTTGCGTGTTTCGCTTGCGTTATCTAGGCACGGACTCGTGTTTCGGTAACTGTTGTTCAACATCGATTAGAATGGACAGGGACTGCGATTGCTGTGTTCGGATGAGGGCTGACTTGGCATCCCTTCGCTCATAGCTGCAATCGGCGCTGACTTCGGTCGCGCAGCTTGAGGCTGTTGCCAATGGGCACCACTGTGGGGAGCCGGACTTGGGTATCACGGGGATGTCAACCTCGTCCCGTCTGTCCCCAGATCGGTCTGCCGCTGTGGTTGCCCCGGTTGCTGCCCGCAGTGGGGCTGAGCCCTCGCCTGTGGTTGATTGGGAGGTCGTTCCAAGGCGTGGCAGGCAGCGAAAGGCGTCCCCGGAGGCTGATCAGAAAGCCTCCCCGGTGCGTCTGACAAACCGGTTTCAGGCACTGTCTCTGGCTGAGCCAGATGCAGCTGCCTGCCCAGTTTCAGAGGATCATTCTCAGCCTTCAAGGTCCGGGCAATCGCAGAGGGTGGGCTTACTGGTAGTTGGGAGCTCCAATGTTAGGCGCGTAATGGGGCCCCTTAGGGATACGGCGGCTAAGGAGGGGAAGAAATCCAGTGTGCACTCCGTGTGCATTCCGGGAGGAGTCATTCCTGATGTGGAAACGGTCCTTCCGGATGCCATGAAGAGCACAGGGTGCAGCCAGCTGCAGGTGGTGGCACATGTCGGCACTAATGACGTGTGTCGCTTTGGATCTGAGGAAATTCTCTCTGGATTCCAGCGGCTATCTGATTTGGTGAAGGCTGCCGGTCTTGCTTACGAGATGAAGGCAGAGCTCACCATCTGCAGCATCGTTGACAGAACCGACTGCGGACTTTTGGTGCAGAGCCGGGTGGAGGGTCTGAATCAGAGGCTCAGACGGTTTTGCGACCGTATTGGCTGCAGATTCCTTGACTTGCGCCAGGGGGTGGTGGGGTTTCGGGTTCCGCTGAATAGGTCAGGAGTTCACTACACTCAGCTGGCGGCTACACGGGTAGCGGAGGCTGTGTGGCGTGGACTGGGCGGTTTTTAGGTTAGAAGGCCTCGGGAAAGTGCGGGATGGGCTGCAATGTCAAAGGGTGCTTGGCAATTACAGGACGTGCTTGGATCAAGGAACAGTCGGAATTATAGTTGTAAATTGTTGTAGTTGCGCTGGAAAAGTCCCTGAGCTTCAAGCGCTAATAGAAAGCACAGAAGCTGATATCGTTATAGGTACAGAAAGCTGGCTAAAGCCTGAAATAAGTTCTGCAGAAATTTTTACGAAGTCTCAGACGGTGTTCAGGAAAGACAGATTAGGCAGAATTGGTGGTGGAGTGTTTGTGTCTGTCAGTAGTGGTTTATCTTGTAGTGAAGTCGAAGTAGATACTCCGTGCGAATTGGTATGGGTGGAGGTTATACTTAACAGCCGAATTAAGTTAATAATTGGCTCCTTCTACCGACCCCCAGACTCCGATGATACAGTTGCTGAACAGGTCAGAGAAAGTTTGAGTCTCGTAACAAATAAATACCCCACTCATACGGATATAGTTGGTGGGGACTTCAACCTACTCTCGGTATGTTGGCAAAAATACTTGTTCAAAACCGGTGGTAGGCAGAAAACGTCTTCCGAGATTGTCCTAAATGCTTTCTCCGAAAATTATTTCGAGCAGTTAGTCCACGAACCCACGCGAATTGTAAATGGTTGCGAAAACACACTTGACCTCTTAGCCACAAACAATCCAGAGCTGATAGAGAGCATCATGACTGATACAGGGATTAGTGATCACAAGGTCATTGTAGCTAGGCTCAATACCATTTCTTCCAAATCCATCAGAAACAAATGCAAAATAATTTTATTTAAAAAAGCGTATAAAGTGCCACTAGAAGCCTTCCTAAAAGACAATTTCCATTCTTTCCTAACTGACTATGCGAATGTAGACGAGATGTGGCTCAAATTCAAAGATATAGTAGCAACAGCAATTGAGATATTCATACCTCATAAATTGGTAAGAGACGGAACGGATCCCCCGTGGTACACGAAAAAGGTCCGAACGCTGTTGCAGAGGCAACGGAAAAAGCATGCGAAGTTCAGAAGAACGCGAAATCCCGAAGATGGGCTAAAATTTACAGACGCGCGAAATTTGGCACGTACTTCGCTGCGAGATGCCTTTAATAGGTTCCACAACGAAACATTGTCTCGAAATTTGGTAGAAAATCCGAAGAAATTCTGGTCGTATGTAAAGTACACAAGCGGCAAGACGCAGTCAATACCTTCGCTGCGCAGTGCCGATGGTACTGTTATCGACGACTGTGCCGCTAAAGCGGAGTTATTGAACGCAGTTTTCCGAAATTCCTTCACCAGGGAAGACGAATGGAATATTCCAGAATTTGAAACACGAACATCTGCTAGCATGAGTTTCTTAGAAGTAGATACCTTAGGGGTTGCGAAGCAACTCAAATCGCTTGATACGGGCAAGTCTTCAGGTCCAGATTGTATACCGATTAGGTTCCTTTCAGATTACGCTGATACTATAGCTCCCTACTTAGCACTCATATACAACCGCTCGCTCACCGATAGATCTGTACCTACAGATTGGAAAATTGCGCAGGTCGCACCAGTGTTCAAGAAGGGTAGTAGGAGTAATTCATTTAACTACAGACCTATATCATTGACGTCGGTTTGCAGTAGGGTTTTGGAGCATATACTGTATTCAAACATTATGAATCACCTCGAAGAGAACGATCTATTGACACGTAATCAGCATGGCTTCAGAAAACATCGCTCTTGTGCAACGCAGCTAGCTCTTTATTCGCACGAAGTAATGGCCGCTATCGACAGGGGATCTCAAGTTGATTCCGTATTTCTATATTTCCGGAAAGCTTTTGACACCGTTCCTCATAAGCGACTTCTAATCAAGCTGCGGAGCTATGGGGTATCGTCTCAGTTGTGCGACTGGATTCGTGATTTCCTGTCAGGAAGGTCGCAGTTCGTAGTAATAGACGGCAAATCATCGAGTAAAACTGAAGTGATATCAGGTGTTCCCCAGGGAAGCGTCCTGGGACCTCTACTGTTCCTGATCTATATAAATGACCTGGGTGACAATCTGAGCAGTTCTCTTAGATTGTTCGCAGATGATGCTGTAATTTACCGTCTAGTAAGGTCATCCGAAGACCAGTATCAGTTGCAAAGACTTAGAAAAGATTGCTGTATGGTGTGTCAGGTGGCAGTTGACGCTAAATAACGAAAAGTGTGAGATGATCCACATGAGTTCCAAAAGAAATCCGTTGGAATTCGATTACTCGATAAATAGTACAATTCTCAAGGCTGTCAATTCAACTAAGTACCTGGGTGTTAAAATTACGAACAACTTCAGTTGGAAGGACCACATAGATAATATTGTCGGGAAGGCGAGCCAAAGGTTGCGTTTCATTGGCAGGACACTTAGCAGATGCAACAAGTCCACTAAAGAGACAGCTTACACTACACTCGTCCGTCCTCTGTTAGAATATTGCTGCACGGTGTGGGATCCTTACCAGGTGGGATTGACGGAGGACATCGAAAGGGTGCAAAAAAGGGCAGCTCGTTTTGTATTATCACGTTATAGGGGAGAGAGTGTGGCAGATATGATACACGAGTTGGGATGGAAGTCATTACAGCATAGACGTTTTTCGTCGCGGCGAGACCTTTTTACGAAATTTCAGTCACCAACTTTCTCTTCCGAATGCGAAAATATTTTGTTGAGCCCAACCTACATAGGTAGGAATGATCATCAAAATAAAATAAGAGAAATCAGAGCCCGAACAGAAAGATTTAGGTGTTCGTTTTTCCCGCTCGCTGTTCGGGAGTGGAATAGTAGAGAAATAGTATGATTGTGGTTCTATGAACCCTCTACCAAGCACTTAAATGTGAATTGCAGAGTAGTCATGTAGATGTAGATGTAGATGGTGTCTGTTCTTTCGGACATTTCATCAATGGTATCCATATAAGTAAATAATTTCTACCGGTCCATCAAAATCCTTCAACTTTATTCACTCCACCTTGCATTCCACATTCGTTTTCTTTCCCCCACATGGATCCTCCACCATTTCATCATATTCCCACACCTCATCACACTCATCGAACATCTCCACACATCCTACGCTGTACACAAACTGTATTCCAATAACTCCATTATTTCCACTCTTATCACCAATTCTGGTATGCTTCCGTGCCTTTAAAAACACGTCCTAATGTCCATTCACCTACACATACTCCAATCCTATCCCAACGCAAATTCAACAGACTCTCTATACCAGATAAATAAATCCTCCCCAATATTCATCCAACTTAGCAACTATAATTCCCCACCTATCCCACTCCCCATCAAAGCACCTTCTCTCTCCCCCTTTTGCATCCCCACCCATCCCTTCTCCTCTCGATACGACGGTCCTGCCCACACACCAAATTCCTCTTCCCTTTCCATCCTCCCATTATCCAACCTAACAACTACCTACATTACCATAGATAACACCCAACAACCAATA
Source organism: Schistocerca gregaria (assembly GCF_023897955.1). NCBI lineage: Eukaryota > Metazoa > Arthropoda > Insecta > Orthoptera > Acrididae > Schistocerca > Schistocerca gregaria. Next base: position 214,801,893 of record NC_064931.1, read on the forward strand.
TCTTTCCACCCACATCCTTCTCCAGTGCAGAACGAATGTTACCGTCTACCCACAACAATTTTCCTTACTTTGGGACTTGAGATTTTTTCGTGAATGTATAGTGCTCCTTTTTTACGTAAGTTGTAGTACTTTTAACGTGTTTTAAATGTAATTTTTTTCCTCTTCTTTTACCTTTACCGGTTAATCCTCCTGTATTTCAGTTTTTAAGTAATGAAGAAAAATAACATTGTATTTTATGTAACTAGCAGCTTCATTGTCTTACAGTTTTTTTAGCTTTTTTTAATTTTGCATCCGTAAATCTTTTGGCCATATATTTATTTACATTGTAATTATCTTGAATGAAGAACGGTGTATTGTACTATTGATAGACCATCCCCACTCACACGGGCTGAGGGCGATGAAAGAACAATAAATAGTTTCACGACAGTCAGACTTAGCCTCCGACGACGATTATGGGGGCAGTAATCAAAAGTTTGGGATTTAATCCGAATTTGACACGGCAAGTAAATCGAGATCTTTTTATCCAATGACTTAACGGCGAAATGACTTCGTAGCCATATAAGAAACAAAAACATTGAGCTTTGGCGATGAGATTGTAATTCTAGTCGAATCAAATCAGACGATGCTAAGGGAATTAGATCAGGAAACGAGATATAAGAAATAGCTAAAGAAATTTGGTTATTTCAACAACAAGATAACTGCTATTGGCTGAAGTACAGAAGACATAAATTGGTGGACAAGCAATAGCAGGACGTGCATTGCTGCAAAGGATAAATTTGTTGACACTGAATATAAATTTAAATGTTAGGAAATTTTTCTGAATGCATATATCTGGACTGTAACTCTTAGTAAAAAAATTGAAACGTGGCCAGTAAGAAGTTACGACGAGAAGAGAATAGATTCCTTTGAAATGTGACGCTACAAGAGAATGTTGAAGATTAGATGGCTAGGTTGGATAACTTATGCGAAGGTGCTGATTCGGATTGGATAAAGAAGAAATTTATGGAACAATGTGACTACATGAATGAATCGGCGGTTGGTAGAACAGACCCTGAGGTATCAAAGTATAGTCAATTTGTTAATGGAGGAAAGTGTGGGGGATAAAAATTGGAGAGGGAGACCAAGGTTTTACTACAGTAAGCAGATTAGAATGTATGTAGGCTGCAGTAATATACACAGGATGAGGGCTGGATCAAACTAGTTTTCGGACTGAAGACCACAACAGGATTCTAACTTCCCATCTACGCTGTCCTGGAAAGTCTGTAAATGTACTAATCCAGTACGAAGGTAGAAACAACATATCCCTTTTTAGGTAACCAGTTGCTACGTTCAACATGCTTGCTGAGTTCATGGTTCCTACCTAGTCCACCCACTTGATGGCCCTGTGCATCATTGACATTAGTGCCCTTTATTAAAGTGGCATTATTTACTTAGTTTTATTTGTATACTTGCTGTCTAAAAATTGCCATATTAGATCAAGTGGTCTAAATTTTGGCTACCATTTACTTTTTAAGATATAACTTAAGTTCTGTTGCAAATAAATTCAAAAATGTTGTAGGAAACACACGCTCATAAAAAAATGTGGTCATTTAATGTAAAACATTTAAATCAATCGACAAATGAGCTCCTGCACATTCGTTGTGTTACAAGTATTTTAGAAGGCTGAAGTTTCTCCTTCAAAATTATTTTCGCAGAAAACTGGAAGAAAACCTGTATTAGCCATAGAATTGGAAAAAGAGATAGTGTCTTGCCTACTTCACGTACAAGAGATATTTTGTGGCTTCGCATTTGGTGATCTACATCGAATAACTTACCAGTTATTGACAAAGAATGGTGTACAACTTTCGGTTATGAATGGAGAGGCAGGAAGAGCTTGGATGGTTCAATTTCTGCAACGTCATACGAAAACTGTGTCATTACGGAATCCCTGTGGAAGTTCTTTTTTATGTGCTGTAAGATTTAATAGAGAAAATATTAAAATTTTCTTTAATTTATTGTAAGAGGCTTATGTGAAACACAATTTTCCGGATGACAGGATCTACAGTATTATATTATTGGACGGAAGGAAAAGCAACAAGTCGTTGCCCTTACCTCTGCTGAGCGAGGTACGGTAATTACAGCGATTGCCTGTATGAATTCTTCTGGATATTACGACCCTTCTTTGGCCGTATTCCCTCGTAATAACATGAACAACCAACTAATGAGAGGGGCTCATCCAAGGACAATCGGTGTTGCATACCCGTCAGGCGGGGAGCAGATAAACATCTTCTATAAATGGTTCAACCATTTAGTAGAAAAAGTGAAGCCCTCAAAGGGATTTCCAGTTTTACTCATCCTGGATGGGCATTTCACTCATATGCGTAATGTTGTTCTCATAGATAATGCAAGGAGTAATCACGTGATTATTGTGTCACTTTCCCCACGTTGCACACACAAACTGCAGCCCCTAGGCAAAACTTTAAGTGACCTATAAAAGTTTACTACAGTTAAGAGGTAAGATAATATCGTCACCATTAAAGTATAACACAAATCATTTACGAAATGATGGAATTTTTGGAAAGCTTATCTGAAAGTTCAAACAGGAGAAATTGTAGTTAATGGTGTCACAGTAACACGTATATATTCTCTTAACAAAAATATATTTACTAAAGTTGACGATTTGAAGTCCACGAATGAAGCAGCGGAAAGCTGTAGCTCGTCGTCAACACCACAGGAAAACTACCAAGAACAACCTTCTCAAGAACTCGCATCTACGCCGGGAACATCACACGTGTCAACCCCTTTCATGCAGGCGTCTCAGCCAAGCAGGTCGGCTGTTGATCCGTACGAAATTGCTCCTGTTCCTACGGCAAACATAGCGGGAAGAAACAAAGGCCGTAAACCCGTAGGATCTCCTCTGATAACTAGCACTCCTTACGAAGAAATTTTACAGAAATCTCATAGACCTAGTGAAGAAAAAACTTCTACCAGTCCTCCCAAAGGAAACGTAAAGACAGAAATACTGAAGTTTGAAAAAGGGGGGCGAGATCTCATTCAGAAATGTGAATGTTGAGAAAAATAAAAGAAAACGAAAAAATAGAAACGGAAATGGATGAAAAGAGCAAGAAAATAGTTCATATGAGTCACAGACAACTAAATCGTCTGGGAGAACCGCGTCAATGAGCGTCCAACGATATCCACTGGATAATTATCATATTGTAAATTGTCACGCCACTATCAAACTTTCTCGTCGTACTCCTGCAATTACGAGGACTTGCTGAAAGGTATTGCCTACAAATTTTTTATGTGTAAACTCTTAAAGCTTTTAAAATAAAGCGAACTTTATTAACATTCTAAATCTTCCTCCTTCGTTTCTACTACACATTTGCAGCAATCTGCCATTAGAGGACTCCTAATTACAGCGTTTAACATGACGGTGTGTGACATATCCATGTCAGTGAGTGAGGAACAGCGTACAGTAATAAAATTTCGGATTCGAGGAGTTTTTCCACACATGGAGCTCTCTTTCCTTCAGCATGACTATGCCAAGCCAGCCGCGCGGGATTAGCCGAGCGGTCTCAGGCGCTGCAGTCATGGACTGTGCAGCTGGTCCCGGCGGAGGTTAGAGTCCTCCCTCGGGCATGGGTGTGTGTGTTTGTCCTTAGGACAATTTAGGTTAAGTAGTGTGTAATGTGTAAGCTTAGGGACTGTTGACTTTAGCAGTTAAGTCCCATAAGATTTCACACACATTTGAAGATTTTTTATGCCAAGCCACACGCTAGAGCTGCGACATCTGCAACAATCCAACCACTCGGGTTCATTCAGTGTCATCGATCACGTCCATACAGTCACGACTTGGCCCCATCCGACTTTCATCTGTTTCTAGAACTTAAAGAACACTTTCACTTTGATAGTGACGATGTGGTGGAAGCAGAGACGAGGTTGTGCGTTCGTCAAATATTTGCACCAAACGACAGTGTAAAAGTCCATCAAATGCCTTCAGAAAATTAAGGAAGACGGCACCAACCTGGGCGCAGTTGTCTGTTGTCTACTGCATTCTGGATCTCATGGTCGGACAGAGCGGACCGTATTTTACAAGATCTCTGTTTGCGGAATCCATGCTTCGTCGCACTGATAGAGGCACATTTTATAGCAGAACTGGTGCGGTAAGCTCAACAACGGCAGGGTGGTTTCATCCACTGGGCTTGGGAGGTATAACATAAGACACTTTTTTATATAAAAAAGTCGCCTCTGTCAGCCGAAAACCTGACAGACGTAACCAAGCATTTCGTGTAAGAAATAGATTCTTGTGTTATGTTGGTAGGTTTTAGCAAAGAAATGGAGGTCATTTTTTCTGCTGTGTACGAGGAATGTGTCCTGCAACTTCCACCGTACCTTTATGTTCAAATGGCTCTGAGCACTATGGGAATTAACAGCTGAGATCATCAGTCCCCTAGAACTTAGAACTACTTAAACCTAACTAACCTAAGGACATCACACACAGCCATGCCCGAGGCAGGATTCGAACCTGCGACCGTAGCGGTCGCGCAGTTCCAGACTGAAGCGCCTAGAACCGCTCGGCCACACTGGCCGGCTAGCCTTATGTTTCGTCCTGTATAACAAGCTATTAAAACAATAAAATAAAAACGTAATCCCATTGCAACATCCTGTCTCATGTAGGTATGGCGTTTCTACGTGTACATCTACATGTATACTCTCACAAACCATCGTGAAGTGCGAACCACAGGGTACGTCCTATTATACCGGTTGTAGCACCTTTTCCCATTCAATTCGTTTTTGGAGAGCGATAAGAATTATTGCTCAAATATCTCTGTGCTCGTTGTATTTAGTCTAATCTTGTCTTCGTGATCCCTATGAGAGTGATATGTGGGGGGTTGTACTATATTCCCCGATTCTTCACCTAAAGTTCGTTCTACACACTTTCTGAGCAGGTTCTCACGGGACAGTTTGTGTATATCTACGGGCGTCTGCCGGGTCACTTCTTTCAACAACTCTGTGACTCTCTCTCATAGGTCAAACAAACCTGGGCCCATTGGTGCTACCCTTCTTAGTACACTTTCAACACCTGTTTGCTAAGGGGCCCAAATACTTCAGGGTGGTTGCACGAGTGTTTTGCATGCAGTCTCCTCTGTAGACTGATTGTATTTCCTTTGTATTCTACCGGCGAACCGTAGTTTTCCATTTATTTTACCAAAGACTGAGCCTAAGCGATCATTCTGTTTCATGTCCATAAAAACTGTTACACCCAGGTACTTGTCTGAGTTAAACGATTCCAGGTGTGACTTCTTGGTGTTATAGTGATAGATACGTTATTTTGTTCGTTTTGTGAAATGGACAATTTTACATTCCTGAGTATTTAAAGCAAGCTGACAAGCTTTGCACCACTTTGAAATATTATCAATATCTAACTGAATATCTGTGGAGCTTCTTTCGGATAGTACTTCATTACAGATTACTGTATCATAAGCGAAAATTCTGAGGTTACTCTTAATATTGTCCGCAAGGTCTTTTACATACAGCATGAACAGTAAAGTTCCCAGAACACTCCTGTGGGGCACACCCGAAGCTAATTGTACATCTATCGATTACTCTGTCCCACAGAATTTACTGTGTCTTCCCTACTAAAAAATTCTCAATCGAAGCGCAAATTTCCCTTGATACGCCATATGATCGTAAGTTGGAAAAAAGGGTATATGTTTTACTGAGTCAAATGCTACTCGGAAATCGAGAAATACTGCATCTACCTGACTGCTTTGACTCAGTACCTCATGTGAGGAAAAGTGCAAGATGGGTTTCACATGATCAGTGTTTCCGGAATCTATGCTGCTTGGCATTCTGTTTCAGACACCTAATTAATTCTGAACTCGGCGTATATTCCAAGTTTCTACATCAAATACACTCCTGGAAATGGAAAAAAGAACACATTGACACCGGTGTGTCAGACTCACCATACTTGCTCCGGACACTGCGAGAGGGCTGTACAAGCAATGATCACACGCACGGCACAGCGGACACACCAGGAACCGCGGTGTTGGTCGTCGAATGGCGCTAGCTGGGCAGCATTTGTGCACCGCCGCCGTCAGTGTCAGCCAGTTTGCCGTGGCATACGGAGCTCCATCGCAGTCTTTAACACTGGTAGCATGCCGCGACAGCGTGGACGTGAACCGTATGTGCAGTTGACGGACTTTGAGCGAGGGCGTATAGTGGGCATGCAGGAGGCTGGAGGCCGGGTGGACGTACCGCCGAATTGCTCAACACGTGGGGCGTGAGGTCTCCACAGTACATCGATGTTGTCGCCAGTGGCCGGCGGAAGGTGCACGTGCCCGTCGACCTGGGACCGGACCGCAGCGACGCACGGATGCACGCCAAGACCGTAGGATCCTACGCAGGGGACCGCACCGCCACTTCCCAGCAAATTAGGGACACTGTTGCTCCTGGGGTATCGGCGAGGACCATTCTCAACCGTCTCCATGAAGCTGGCCTACGGTCCCGCACACCGTTAGGCCGTCTTCCGCTCACGCCCCAACATCGTGCAGCCCGCCTCCAGTGGTGTCGCGACAGGGGTGAATGGAGGGACGAATGGAGACGTGTCGTCTTCAGCGATGAGAGTCGCTTCTGACTTGGTGCCAATGATGGTCGTATGCGTGTTTGGCGCCGTGCAGGTGAACGCCACAATCAGGACTGCATACGACCGAGGCACACAGGGCCAACACCCGGCATCATGGTGTCGGGAGCGATCTCCTACACTGGCCGTACACCTCTGGTGATCGTCGAGGGGACACTGAATAGTGCACGGTACATCCAAACCGTCGTCGAACCCATCGTTCTACCATTCCTAGACCGGCAAGGGAACTTGCTGTTCCAACAGGACAATGCACGTCCGCATGTATCCCGTGCCACCCAACGTGCTCTAGAAGGTGTAAGTCAACTACCCTGGCCAGCAAGATCTCCGGATCTGTCCCCCATTGAGCATGTTTGGGACTGGATGAAGCGTCGTCTCACGCGGTCTGCACGTCCAGCACGGACGCTGGTCCAACTGAGGCGCCAGGTGGAAATGGCATTGCAAGCAGTTCCACAGGACTACATCCAGCATCTCTACGATCGTCTCCATGGGAGAACAGCAGCCTGCATTGCTGCGAAAGGTGGATATACACTGTAGTAGTGCCGAAATTGTGCATGTTCTGTTGCATGTGTCTATGTGCCTGTGGTTCTGTCAGTGTGATCATGTGATGTATCTGACCCCAGGAATGTGTCAATAAAGTTTCCCCTTCCTGGGACAATGAATTCACGGTGTTCTTATTTCAATTTCCAGGAGTGTAGTTATCAAGGATATTGGATGGTGGCTCTTTGAATCACTTTTACCACCCTTCTTGTTGACGGATGTGAAGCGTGCTTTCTTCCAAGTACTGGGTATGGATTTTTGGTAGAGGACTCTACGGTATGTCATGGTTAAAAAAGTGGCTAACTCTGCCGCGACCTTAGTATAGAATCTGATAGGGATACCGTGGGGTCCTGAAGCTTTGTTCAAATTTAACGATTTCAGGTGTTACGTCTGTAGAGAGGGAGGCTTTTTATATTCAGCCTGTTTAGAATCTGCTGTCCAATTAGCGGGTGTCTTAAAAAATTGCGCTCTTCGAATAACTCTCCTAATAGGATATTGGCAATGGCGTTAGTTACTGAGTTTTGACAGCTACAATCCCATTAACTTCCTCGGGAAACCAGAGAGCAGTACTTCGGACAAATAATTATTTACCGTATTTTAAGAACGTCGTTGGAATTACAAGAAAATGGGTATTTTGTTACCAAATGTGGTACGTTTTGTTGAAATAAAACATCATCAGTGGTCAGTAATGAAAGATTTGGCTTGCTTTCTAAATTTAAAAGCAAGTAGTAACAAAAGATGTAGATTTTACTTGCAGTATTTTATGCCTGATTTTCACTCACATCACGAAACGGCGTCTACTTCCACGTTTTTGTGTTATTCCTTTGTTTGGTTCCGTTGATTCTGGCGTAATCTCACGTTACTTTGCACAACTATGCATTTTTATGTGCAACACAACGGAATGTAGCACCACTGCTCGTTGTATTTTTCTGGCTGAACATGTCTCCTGTGTTTTGTGTATTACTACCAACTTTACCAATAGGTTTCCTTTGGTCTGAAAATTTTATCTTCCTCTGCCGTTCGTCACACGCATGTTATGTCGTTTCATTATGTTACTATATATTTATTTAATATTTAAGAGAAATAAAGGAATAGTGATGTACTTGCAGAATTAAATAGTGAGTAGGTGGGAGTGAGTGATGGAGAGAACATGTGAGGGGGGGATTGCGAAGGTAACTGAACAGTGAATGCAAAGTATGAAATGGAGGATGAGTTAAAGGAAAAGAGGTGAGGAGCAAAAACAAACGCATTTTAAGAAAGCATACAAAAACATAGAGCATATATGTATTTTCAGAAGGAGAGAAAAAGAGACTGGTGCAAAAAAAGAAACATCCTCAGACGCTCAACTTGAGACGCCAGCCAAAAATCAATAAGACAAAAATTTCTGTCCACCCTCCGTAATTTCAGAGCAGCATCCATATACCTGCCAGAAAAATAAATGCAGTCACAACTCACCGAATACAACAAACTTGAAAATCATAGAGTAATAACAAATACCACAAAGATAACAGAAAACTTAAGAGTTATAAAAGCCACATGTACAGTAATAGTGCTCTCCTCAGATGCAGAAATCATGTACAATTGCATCCTCGTAAATAAAACTATAAAATTGTTACCTTATGAACGTATAGATAATACAATAAAATTGTTACAGTTAATAACACAACAAAACTATTTTGAATTCAGTCAGGAGCGCTACACACGTGTATAACGTTTACTATGGGTTCATTCATTTCATGAACACTAACATCTCCATGCATCATATAGAAAAATTAATATTTGAAGATGCAATAACAAAGAAAAGCTACAATATCATCTGCTGGCTCAGCTACATGCATGAGATAATATGTATGGTAGATGAACCTCCAAACCAAACGCAATTATCCAAAGACGTACAAAATGGTTCAAATGGCTCTGAGCACTATTGGACTTAACAGCTATGGCCATCAGTCCCCTAGAACTTAGAACTACTTAAACCTAACTAACCTAAGGACATCACACAACATCCAGTCATCACGAGGCAGAGAAAATCCCTGACCTCCCCGGTAATCGAACCCGGGAACCCGGGCGTGGGAAGAGAGAACGCTACCGCACGACCACGAGCTGCGGACTTCGACGTACAATGAAGCGCTAAAGAAACTGGTGTTGGTATGCGTATTCAAATGCAGAGACATGTAAACAGGCAAAATAAGGCGCCGCGATCGGCAACGTCTACGTAAGAGAACAAGCGCCTGGCGCAATTAGATCGGTTACTACTGCTGCAATGGCAGATTATCGCGATTTAAGTGAGTTTGAACGTGGTGTTATAGTCGGCGCACGAGCGATGGGACACAGCATCTCCGAGGTAGCAGTGGAGTGGGGATTTTCCCGTACGTCCATTTCACGAGTGTACTGTGAGTATTAGGAATCCGGTAAAACTCAAATCTCCGACATCGCTGCCGCCGGAACTCAGGTGATTCATGTGAAAATGTAATGACAGCCAAACGACGAGGATTAACGGGCTTCCAACGCGGAATGTCAGTTGGAGCTAGACGCACAGAACATTCCATTTTGGAAATCGTTAGTGAATTCAATATTGCAAGATCCACGGGGTCGAGAGTACTCCTAGAATACTAAATTTCTGGCATTACGTCTCACCACGGACAACGCAGTGGCCGACTACATTGACATAACGAACGAGAGGAGCGGCGTTCGCGTAGAATTGTCAGTGTTAACAGATTACTCTCTGTCCAAGAGAACTTACTGTGTCTTCCCTGCATGAAGTAACCGCAGAGACCAATGTGGGATGTCCAACGAACGTTAGGACAGTACGGCGAAATTTGGCGTTAATGGGCTAAGGCAGCAGACAGCCGAACGAGAGGAGCGGCGTTCGCGTAGAATTGTCAGTGTTAACATATTACTCTCTGAGCAAGAGACACGACACGAGGGGCTTTGCTAACAGCACGACATAGCCTGCAGCGCCTCTCCTGGGTTCGTGACCATATCGATAGGACCCTAGACGAGAGAACAACCGTGGCGTAGTTAGACGACTCCCGATCTCCCGATTTCAGTTGATAAGAGCTGACGGTAGGGTTAAAAGCCGGCCTGTGTGGCCGAGCGGTTCTAGGAGCTAAAGTCTGGAGCCGCGCGACCGCTGCGGTCGCAGGTTCGAATCCTGTCTCGGGCATGGATGTGTGTGATGTCCTTAGGTTAGTTAGGTTTAAGTAGTTCTAAGTTCTAGGGGACTGATGACCTCAGAAGTTAAGTCCCATAGTGCTCAGAGCCATTTGAACCATTTTTAGGGTTAATATGTGGTGCAGACCTCACGAAGCTATGGACTCACGTTGACAACAAGGCACTGTTCAAGCTGGTCGTGGCTTCATATTGGTGTGGGTTGTGTTTAAGTGGAATCGACTGGTTCCTCTGGTTATCTTCGGCTACTTTGGGACCATTTACAGTCATTCATGGACTTCATGTCCCACACAACGAAGGAATTTTTAAGGATGATAATGCGTCACGTAACCCGGCTACAGTTCTTTGTTCGCGATTGTTTTAAAGAACATTCTGTACTATACGAGCGAATACTTTGGCCAACCAGATCGCCCAACATGAATCTCATGGAATATTCATGGGACATAATCGAGAGTGCAGTTTGTGCATAAAATCCTGCAATGGCAACACTTTCTCAGTTTTGGGCGGCTATGGAGGCAGCGCGGCTTAATATTTCTGCAGAGGATTTCCAACGAGTTGCTGAGTCCACGCCACGTCGGGTTGCTGAACTATGCCGGGAAAAAAGATTGTGGACACGATATTAGGAGGTATCCCATGACATTTGTCACCTCATTGTAAGGTGTTTCAGTGATTGTAAATGTTACCACGTCAGTGGCAACTGATATTTAAAGAAATAAGTCTGGTACGACACCTTTTGCCTGTCAGACGGCGAATGGGTAACTCACCTACTGATCTGCAGCCCCCGACAGCATAGGCTTACGTTTTCAATACCTACTTGCAGGGGCTGATCATCTAGTAGACGCCATAATTAATGAAAAGCGACAGAGTGAAGCTGCAGTAAGTGAAGGCATTGAAAGAAGTTATATATAAAAGTATATTGAAAACCAAATGAAACATAATTTGAGGTAGCCCTGTCATACTATTACACTTGCATTCTTGCAATTACAAACGATTTGGCGAGCTGCCTTCCTGCTGTGGACCAGTTCTTACACATCAAAAAGACATCAGAATGTTCCATTCAACAATTAAATCAAAACCCAGCAGCCGCGCGGGATTAGCCGAGAGGCCTTAGGCGCTGCAGTCATGGACTCTGCTGCTGATCCCGGCGGAGGTTCGAGTCCTCCCTCGGGCGTGGGTGTTTGTGTTTGTCCTTAGGATAATTTAGGCTAAGTAGTGTGTAAGCTTAGGGACTGATGACCTTAGTAGTTAAGTCCCCTAAGATTTCACACACATTTGAACATTTTTTGAAACCCAGCACCTAGAGAGAGGACAAGAAATAATTTCTAAATGCTGAATCTCTGAAATAAGAAATGCAAGCCACGGGAATCGACATACGCTAACAGAGACAACCATGTCTCTTTATTAGTGTGTCGGACTCGCAGTGCCGCATGCGAGCGGCGCATTCAGTGTAACTGGACGATAGCAGCTACGGTAGTCGTACAGGTTCCTGACCGCCTACAATATTACTCAACCACTTTCTCTTGCATACATGTAGCTGCTTCCAAGATGATGCAGACACTACCGTGTTCTAAGATGGCGGTAAATTTGTAATGGGTAAATTGGAGTTCTATTTAATGTTGTTGTGGTGTGTAAGTGTTATTGTAAAACATATGAAAATGTAGCAGCAAGAACAACAGTATTATTTGACAGAAATAAATACACTCTAATAATTCTTATTTATGTGCTGCTGTGCTCTACCATAACGAGTTACAATAATTCCATACTTGACATTAAAATGCATGCACCAAATAACTAATATACCACACCACCACCTCTACCCATAACAACACTGGTGTCGTAAATATTTCTACTTAGAGACACTGATGAATTAGTTTTGGAAAAATTAATCTTACGCGCCAGCCATAAAATTATTTCATTACGTAAAGTCCAAGATTGTTCTACTGAATGTTATTTTCACTTCTACAATAGAAAAATAATAAATTCCTGTGGGTTCTTGTCCTCGGAGTTCAAATATTGTAATATCGATCGAAAGAATTAATGTCTGAGTATTACTGTAGTTTAAAATTGCCGCTCCATACGCTCACGTAATAGCGGCAAACAAAGCACAGTCTGGAATGCAGCGGACACAAAACTTAACACATTCATAGTTGGTTATTTAGTTACAAATAAAAGTCCGTACACTAGAATTCCGTTTTGTAAATCTTACGTTATATTTATCCTTTGACCACTTATAACTATCTTTTTTCAATATTTAAAGGAACAGATCTCAGCTTATCTTCGATCTCATCCGCTTCATACAACACAGAGAAGAAGAACATAAGAAGGAAGAATTCCACAGACAATACAAAGTCAATTCACTCTTTTAGTGGTATTACCTTTTGTTATGTGGTTATATATTGTAGAAAACTGGTTATAAAATAATAAAACGTATTGTTGTTATTTCACAATGTAATAATAATTCTCAGTCAAAAGTCATTTCTGACAAAAAAAGCATTCGTTAATTGATAAGTCTCGAACACTGTCCCATACACTGACGACACAAAAACTTCGCGTTGACATCACAAATTCCACTTTGATTGCTGACAGAGAAACATCCTACATCTTCAGACGACCGCAGTTTGGTAAGCAGTCCTCGATCCAATATTGCACTCATTAATTTCTCCTCATAAATTGCTTTGTTGGCCCATTTTCTCAGATCTTTTTTTTTTTTTTTAAAAAGCTTATTCTAGTTGCATCATATTCATCCCTTGCATCTTCGAAATTGCACGATCACAGATATTCTCGTTCCTGACTTTGGTGTTATGATTCCAGCTGAAAAACAAAACTCAGTTGTATTTTTTTGTTTTTTGTTTTTCAGTTGCCTGCAACGAGGGGCGATTGGACGAAAATTGCAAAGGGATTTCAGGACAGATGACGGAGTATTAACTGCAGCGAAGCAGTGGACGGAAAACATACGCGTATTGTACCTTCACCTCCTTCAGGAGCCCGATACAACAACTACAAAAACTTATACATTATTTAGGTGATTAACAAGTACACTGTTTTTGTTCTACTGACTTGTGATGATTTCTGACAAGTTTCCAGCAAATATTTTGAGCAGAGATATAAACCACGTGAACAGAGTGTTTTGCACTAAACATGTTTTTTAACGTTGAAATTACATTTTACGCAATGGACAATACTAAGAGCAATAAATAATTGAACAACGCAATATTACAATATTTCAGATTACATATCTATGATTATTAAGTTTGTTAGGTCTTGACATTGACTGAGAAACTGTTGAACTTAGCACTCTTGTTTTATGTTCGTCACCAAACATATTTTTAACACAGTAAATCACACTTTATGCAATGGACAATATTAAACACAGTCATCAGAATATGCAATGTTACAATATCACGGTCATATGGTTATTCCATAGTTTTTAACATAGGTTATTGGTTGATTGAAATGGTTCAAATGGCTCTAAGCACTATGGGACTCAACATCTATGGTCATCAGTCCCTTAGAACTTAAAACTACTTAAACCTAAGTAACCTAAGGACATCACACAACACCCAGCCATCACGAGGCAAAGAAAATCCCTGACCCCGCCGGGAATCGAATCGAATCCGGGAACCCGGACGCGGGAAGCGAGAACGCTACCGCACGACCACGAGCTGCGGACACATTGGTTGAGAACTGTCTAACTGAGCACTCACTGATGCTATTTAGCAAACATGTTTTACATTGTAAATTACAGTTTAAGCAGTGGGCAACATTAAGTACAGTACATGATTAAAATATACAATTCTATATTGCAATATAACTTGTTTACAAGTTTTGTTGTTATAATGTGGTTTAAGTTTGTGACGTAAGCAAGGTAGGGAATGTGAAATTATATTGTGTTTTAATTTCGTATATCATTATGTGTAATTATGTGTATGTGGCGTGTTGACTGTATCACGTGAAGGTTAAAAGTGGGGATGTGCTCAGCTGTAACTGATCATTTAGAACCAGCTCGGGATTTTGAGCTAAATGTCTCAAAAAATGGTTCAAATGGCTCTAATCTCTATGCGAGTTAACATGGGAGGTTATCAGTCCCATAGACTCAGAACTACTTAAACCTAACTAAACTAAGGATATCACACACATCGATGCCCGAGGCAGGATTCGAACCTGCGACCGTAGCAGCAGCGCGGTTCCGGACTGAAGCGCCTAGAACCTCTCGGTCACAATAGCCGGCTAGCTAAATGTCTGTTTACCTCAGGTGCATCTAACAGACTTAGTGTTATTCCTCTGTTGGCTATATGTAGCACTTTTGTGTTGACTTGGTATCTGTGTCCATCCTTCAGCCTGTTCGGCAAAGGTGGAGTCCGCCTTACGTGATCTCCAGCTGCGTTCGTGTTCTATCGGCCTAGTTGCTAAGGCTCTTTCTGTTTGACCAATATACAGTTTTTGTACGTCACTGTAAGTGATTTTATAAACACCATTGTCACTTAATAAACCTGTTTTGTCCTTGCTGTTCAATAAGATATGAGCTTTAGTGCCTCTTACACAAAAATAATTTCTGTAATTGCAGGATATGACAGTTTTCGGGAATTTGTCGGATAGCTTTCCTAAATATGAGATAGTACATCAGTTGGTTCTAGATATGACTCATGCTGCACAGGAGGCGCATACACTAGGAAACATTTTTGTACTTTGTTTCCTTGTAGAAATTAACTCAGATGCAATACATTTAATGCTATCTAATTCTGTTTGATAATTCTGTTTTGACATTGGTATGGATGTAAAATGATGCACCATGGAATGAAAGGGAGCATATTTGTGTGTTATTGGGTGTCGTGAATGTGAGGGTACTACCGTGTCTGTTGTGGGTTTTCTGAAAATTTTGGAACAACATTTATTGATAGTGATACATATATACGTTCAAGTCTAAGAAGTTAATAGATTTTTCACCGATTTCCATGTTTTTGAGTGTTAAGTTTAGATGTTCAAGGAATGTGTTCAATTGTCTTTTGGTAGCAGTCCACAGTCACAGTAAATCATCTACGTATCTGCACCAACATGTGATATTATTAGTCAGAGGTTCTTCATGAAGGAAATGTTTATAGAAATGGTCCATGAAGGTTTTTGCTAAAAGAGGACTAAGGGGAGACTCCATTGCCAAGCCATATAACTGTTCTATACAGTATCATCAAACTGAAAGTAGTTTTGTTGTAAATATGTCTGGATAGCCGGCTTTATGTCTTCTATTCGTATTTGGTTGACACCTGCTCTGTATAGTAGTTCTGTCAAAACGTCGAGGCATTCTTTGACTGGTGTGCTTGAAAATTAGCTGCTATTATCAAAAGACACTAGTTTAGCACCGTTTAGAATTGGGAGGTCTTTAATTTCGTTAACGAGGTCCACTGAATTTACAAATCCAACTTAGATATAAATTTCTTCTTGGTTTTCACACAGAAATGTAACTCTTTGCTAATTTGGTAGTCTGATGCGGTGTGGGTTGGCACAAAAGGTGGTAAAGTTTGGCCTTCCTTGTGTAGAATAGGAAGTCCCAGCATTTAGGCGCTACTTGGTTCATGTTGATCAAATACTTAGCTTCATATTCAGGTATTATGCTTCAGCAGGTCTCCATTAAGTTTTTAATTTCTTCGTCTTTGTTGAGGATAATCATTGTAGGAATTGGGTTTGAGCAGTTGTTTCACTTTCGCAACATAATCACTTCAGCTTCTATCATTTTTAATACCTATTGTAACTTCTAATTACGAGCATTGGTTGATGTAGGAGAAAATGGACGAATTTCTATTGGTAGAGTAATTCAGTCCACAGATTTTTATAGCAAATTAAGAAAAAGACAGCTGTATTTGCCCCGAAACTAATGGACAGTAAAAAATTTTAATTTTGTTCTCGTTATAGATGAAGCTTTTCCGTTGACTAAAAAATTTGTACTCTCAATGGAAACTCGCTCATGACAAAAGAATTTTTAATTACAGGTTGTTTCGTGCTCGAAATGTAGTAAATATGCTTTTGGCATTAATTTCTCGCGCTTTCGAATGTTAAATACAGCCATTAATATAAAATCACAGATAATATGTTACGCTGTTTTGCCATCTGTGTTTTGCACAATTTTCTACGGAGAAACAACCATGGCCATCTGTCACCATCAACTGTGGATATAGAAGACACCGAAAGCTTCTCAGTACGCAAAGCAGACTGGAGATAAACTATAGAATTAAATAGTTTGCAATATATGTTATTTAGAAAGGCAAACAAAAGAACTAAAGAGAATAGAGAGTCGAACAAAAAATACTTTGTTTCAGAAGGGGAAAGTGCGTTGGCAGGAGGAAATGTCGAGATAAGGAAGAGCCTAAAACGTTCTAGTTAAATGTTGGTTAATTAAGGACTATAACCTCCGAATGTAATTTTTGCTTTCTTTTGTTAACTTAGTGTCAACTACTTTTAATTCTCTTGCGTTACATCTCGTCAAAAATAAAACGCTTCAACAGTAACCTGTTCATTTCCCTCTATATGTTGCTGCTCATCAACTGCAGAAACCTCTTCTCGACTAGTACTGTCGTTATCGTGATGCTCTTCATTCACAGCACACTCATCAGTGTCACCTACATTTTTTCAGTCTTGTCCATTCATATTTGATACATATGACGACAGAAACTCCTGGTTCATAATTAATGTCGGAAGGCCATAAAACAACAAGTTTGGCACATAAATTTCATCACTATTTCCACAAGATCGTTTGCTGGTGAAAACGATTTTCATTTTCTTTCATAATGGACTACGCAAAATCTGAAACTTTTTGGTCGCGAAATCTATCTACATTATGAAAAATTTGTTGACAAAACATCACTAGTTAATTCTATACTTCCTTTTTTACTTGCGGTGCTATTAGTTCCACTGCACCGCCTGTCCTTGTGATGTCGGCGCCTAAAGTGACATGTGGGGAGGGGAACATCACCTGATAATTTGTCAACAAAGTTGTTTCAGCTCCAGAAACAGAATTTAGCTGATCAGCCGCAATGCCAACTTACCACAAATTTTATTTGCTGACCTTATTTATAGTTCTGCTTACTGTGCTGCCATTCAAATGACAACTTCTGATTAAAAATGCTCAAGTCCTCCCTCTGTTAACTCCATCTTTGGCTCCATAACTGAAAACAGTTCAGCGTGTTCAGGACATTACTCTTCCCCACCTTTTTCGCTCAGCGACTCGGGTGTAGTTTTCCACTCATCTATTTCGTTACAAATGACATTTAACTGTTCATCAATTCCTTGAACTTTCTCGTCTACTGAACTTCATTTTGACTCCAAATTTCCCATACTTCCTCATTTTCCGAAATCACCTTGTCCAGGACCTCCCCCTGTTTCTTAATCTCAAGAACCTGAGGATCTATATTGAAGCTCCAAAGAAACTGGTATAGGCATGCGTATTCAAATACAGAGATATGTAAACAGCTAGAAGTCGGCGCTGCTGTCGGCAACGCCTGTATAAGACGAAAAGTGACTGGCGCAGTTGTTAGATCGGTTACTGCCGCTACAATAGCAGGTTATCAAGATTTAGGTGAGTTTGAACGCGGTGTTATAGCCGGCGCACGAACGGTGGGACACTACATCTCCGAGGAGGTAATGAAGTGAGGATTTTACCGTACGACCATTTCTTGAGTTTACCGTGAGTATCCGGAATACGGTAAAACATTAAATCTCCGACATCGCTGAGGTCGGGAAAAGATTCTGCAAGAACGGTACCAACGACAACTGAAGAGAATAGTTCATCGTGACAGAAGTGCAACACTTCTGCAAATTGCTGCAGATTTCAGTGCTGGCCCATCAACGAGTATCAGGGTGCGAACCATTCAATGAAACGCCATCGATATGGGTTTTCAGAGCCGAAGGCCCATTTGTGTACCCTTGATGACTGCTCGACACAAAGCTTCACGTCTCATCTGGGCCCGTCAACACCGACATTGGACTGTTGACAAATGGAAACATGTTGCCTGGTCGGAGTCTCGTTTCAAATTGTATCACGTGGATGGACGTGTACGGGTATGGAGACAACCTGCATGTCAGCAGGGGACTGTTCAAGCTCGTGGAGGTTCTGTAATGGTGTAAGGCGTGTGCAGTTGGAGTGAAATAGGGCCCCTGATACGTCTAGATACGACTCTGACAGGTGACATGTACGGAAACATATTGTTTAATCACCTGCATCCATTCATCTCTATTGTACATTCCGACGGACTTGGTCAATTCCAGCAAGACAATATGACACCCCACACGTCCATAATTGCAACGGAGTGGCTCCAGGAACACTATTATGAGTTTAAACACTTCTGCTGGCCACAAAACTCCCCAAACATGAACATTATTGACCATATCTGGGATACCTTGCAAGGCGCTGTTCAGAAGAGATCTCCACAGCCCGTACTATTACGGATTTATGGAGAGCGTTGTAGAATTCATGGTGTCAGTTCCCTCCAGCATTACTTCAGGCATTAGTCGAGTCCATGCCACATCAAGTTGCAGCACATCTGCGTGCTCGCAGGGGCCCTCCACGGTATTAGGCAGGTGTACCAGTTTCTTTGGCTCTTCAGTGTAGACAGCAATTACACTCATCACTGTGCCCGATGGGCTTCAACGAATGACTTTTTAACAGCATCAATAGCTCGTGACTCGTGATCAAAATTGGTATTTCATTTCGAACTTGATTTCTTACTTTGCTTTGATCTTAATTTTGCACTCCGGGAACCTACTTTGAATCTAATGATGTCTGTAACTCAGCATTTTCTGCTGCCATGGCACCCAGCAACTGATCCAACAAAGCTTGCTGTTGCGGCAGTATTGTCGATAGCTTCGGTGGTCCTGGGGGCACCGTCGGTGCTCGGTGTCGCCGACAGAGATAGCAGGAACAGCGATCTGGCCACCTGGGACCTCGGCGATGTCCAGCTCCGCTCCTCCACACAGACCATTAACTTTTCACAGGTAGCATATCGACCTCCACGATAGTGTCGTCGTCTGTGTTGACCGGAAGGGGATTGGGGGAGGGAGGAAGGTGAAAATTAGGTGGACTGATAAGGTAAGGAATGAGGAGGTTCTACGCAGAATCGGAGAGGAAAGGAATATGTGGAAAACACTGATAAGGAGAAAGGACAGGATGATAGGACATCTGCTAAGACATGAGGGAATGACTTCCATGGTACTAGAGGGAACTGTAGAGGGCAAAAACTGTAGATGAAGACAGAGATTGGAATACGTCAAGCAAATAATTGAGGATGTAGGCTGCAAGTGCTACTCTGAGATGAAGAGGTTAGCACAGGAATTCGTGGCGGGTCAGTAGACTGATGACAAAAAAAAAAAAAAAAAAAAAAAAAAAAAAATAAAGGTACTCATCTGGCTCTGATGCCCTTCTTCGAAAAAGCGATTGTAGTTGTTTATCGATTCCAAGATCGATATCTGCCGTTTAATGTTCATACGATGTCTGAAAAAGAGGGATCGTTTTACCATCTTCCGCAGTGAAACAATTTTATAAAACCAGATCTAGTATTTTGGCCTTCCGTCTCTTATCTTCCGTTTTGGCGCCAGTGTGGTTATTGAGTAACTTAATGGACGCTTTCGAACAGCTTTCTGATTTTACGTAAGACTAAAACCTCTTAGGGTTTTTGCTTAGCTTCGTTGACGTAATTTTACTTTCAAAGTCATTGAACACTTCTCTCATTTCTTCCCTTAAGAACATTTTCACCTCGTACAGCTTTTGCTAGATGTTGACTTCTCTTGAATATCTGAAGAAGCTCGCTTTGTTTTCCAATACACTTATGAAACATAGGTGGATCTTCCCCATCCCTTGAGATCTTGGTCGGAACATACTTGTCTAAGGCATATTGAACGACGTTTACGCATTTTGACCGTTTGTCCTTCACATCTTCGTCCTTAGCACCGAGTATTTGATGCTGAATACTCAGACACTCTGCAATTTGTATACTGTCACACTTGCTAAGCAAAGATATTTTCCAGTCTTTTTTAACATACCTTGTATAACCTGGAGTCACAGTTGGTATCAAAGCCCTACAATCACTGATACCTTCCTCCACATTAACTGATTCGATAGATTGAGCTGCGTTTCCTGGTAGGAGATCTAAGGCGTTACCTTCACGACTTAGTTCTCTAATTATCTGCTCGAAGTAATTTTTGGACGACAGATGCAGAATAATGACACACAAATCCCTGCCTCTTCACGAGTTTTGATATCATGACTCTGCCAATCTATACCTGCAAACTGAAGTCACCTCTATTACAACTACATGGTCAGGAAAATTATTCTGCAAGTTCTGTGTGAAGCACTCTATACTACAGTTCCTGACCCTGGCAATCTACACTACTGGAAATGGAAAAAAGAACACATTGACATCGGTGTGTCAGACCCACCATACTTGCTCCGGACACTGCGAGAGGGCTGTACAAGCAATGATCACACACACGGCACAGCGGACACACCAGGAACCGCGGTGTTGGCCGTCGAATGGCGCTAGCTGCACAGCATTTGTGCACCGCCGCCGTCAGTGTCAGCCAGTTTGCCGTGGCATACGGAGCTCCATCGCAGTCTTTAACACTGGTAGCATGCCGCGACAGCGTGGACGTGAACCGTATGGGCAGTTGACGGACTTTGAGCGAGAGCGTATAGTGGGCATGCGGGAGGCCGGGTGGACGTACCGCCGAATTGCTCAACACGTGGGGCGTGAGGTCTCCACAGTACATCGATGTTGTCGCCAGTGGTCGGCGGAAGGTGCACGTGCCCGTCGACCTGGGACCGGACCGCAGCGACGCACGGATGAATGCCAAGACCGTAGGATCCTACGCAGTGCCGTAGGGGACCGCACCGCCACTTCCCAGCTAATTAGGGACACTGTTGCTCTTGGGGTGTCGGCGAGGACCATTCACAATCGTCTCCATGAAGCTGGGCTACGGTCCCGCACACCGTTAGGCCATCTTCCGCTCACGCCCCAACATCGTGCAGCCCGCCTCCAGTGGTGTCGCTACAGGCGTGAATGGAGGGACGAATGGAGACGTGTTGTCTTCAGCGTTGACAGTCGCTTCTGCCTTGGTGCCAATGATGGTCGTATGCGTGTTTGGCGCCGTGCAGGTGAGCGCCACAATCAGGACTGCATACGACCGAGGCACACAGGGCCAACACCAGGCATCATGGTGTGGGGAGAGATCTCCTACACTGGCCGTACACCGCTGGTGATCGTCGAGGGGACACTGAATAGTGCACGGTACATCCAAACCGTCATCGAACCCATCGTTCTACCATTCCTAGACCGGCAAGGGAACTTGCTGTTCCAACAGGACAATGCACGTCCGCATGTATCCCGTGCCACCCAACGTGCTCTAGAATGTGTAAGTCAACTACCCTGGCCAGCAAGATCTCCGGATCTGTCCCCCATTGAGGATGTTTGGGACTGGATGAAGCGTCGTCTCACGCGGTCTGCACGTCCAGCACGAACGCTGGTCCAACTGAGGCGCCAGGTGGAAATGGCATGGCAAGCCGTTCCACAGGACTACATCCAGCATCTCTACGATCGTCTCCATGGGAGAATAGCAGCCTGCATTGCTGCGAAAGGTGGATATACACTGTACTAGTGCCGACATTGTGCATGCTCTGTTGCCTGTGTCTATGTGCCTGTGGTTCTGTCAGTGTGATCATGTGATGTATCTGACCCCAGGAATGTGTCAATAAAGTTTCCCCTTCCTGGGACAATGAATTCATGGTGTTCTTATTTCAATTTCCAGGAGTGTATAAAAGCAACCGATTGCAATTATTGACCGACGTTTGATGCTTACTTACACCAACATTAATTCACATTCGGAATTCGTGACGACCTCGATAGATATTATGGAATTCTTTACTGCGATAAATATGCCGCCACCATTCGCAACTGACCTATGCTGGAGAGAAATATTCCAATCTGAACATAAGAATTCGTTGCTACTCATTTCTTGTTGCAATTATTTTTGTTCCTAATACTATTTGAGCATTATAACCTTCAATAAGCGACACTGTTTCTAAGACCTTTCCTTGGATGCCACTGCAGTTTACTAATATACCATATTAAACTTTTCTATACCCGATGTGTGAGGACTAGCAGTGTCTGAGATCTCTGTGGCTGATGTAACTCCGATTTTGGCAGGTAGTTCATCTCTGATCCCAAAGATGAATTTCTATAACCTAAAAAAAAAGCCATAAGCACGTCATACGTACTCCATTACCTTACCGCTTTCTGCGTGTAGTGCACGCCTGACCTGTTAAGAGGGACCTTACAACTCTCCAACCGATAGCGGAGTTCGACAAATTGGCATTATTTTATCTTCACTTTTTTTTTTTACCGGCCGTGGTGGCCGTGCGGTTCTGGGCGCTTCAGTCTGGAACCGCAGGACCGCTAGGGTCGTAGGTTCGAATCCTGCCTCGGGCATGGACGTGTGTGATGTCCTTACGTTAGTTAGGTTTAAGTAGTTCTAAGTTCTAGGGGACTGATGACCTCAGAAGTTAAGTCCCATAGTGCTCAGAGCCATTTGAACCATTTTTCACTTTTTATTTATTTATTTATTTTATTTATTTGCTGCTGTCATTTACAAGTGACCTGCTACATAGTTACTAAGAGAGGTCGTATTTGTACAACGTGAAATTGTACGTGTACAGTATGTGTCTTTATTTGATATCTCTTGTTTGTAACAAGGATAAATAATATTGCAGCTTTAAATACCTATAGATTTAACAGTAATTAAAAATGCAAGTCTTAAAATTACCGGTTTATGAATAGAAGATAGAAGTTTAGAAAAATGGAAAGAGTTTATGACTCTTTATGAAATATTAACAATTCTGAAAAATTTTCTGAAATAACAAGAATCTCGCATTTAAGAAGGAGAAATAAAACATAATAGAAAATTACTTAGATTTATATTAGAGATCCCACGACCTAGGTATGTCGGGTGTGAGTGCTCGGCAAATCATCGAGCCTGTCACTTTCGAGGTAGCGTACAAAATATCTCTTATACTCATTTGATAAATTTATGTGTACAGACGTGTGTTGTACTCGTATTACTCTTATATTACATTTGTTACAAATCAAATGTGCTTTCCACAAGGGCATAACGAGTACATTATTTGTGCATCTTTGACTTCCTTGTTTCTACATGTTGTGTGCATGATGTCTGTGTTAAAACAATTATATCATTTAAATTACACGTATTATTCAAGACCTTGCCGCGTGTATTAAAATGTCAGTTCATCCATTCTGTGTCCATTAATGTAGTGTTATCTTAGATCTGTGTCTGTATATTAATCTCACTGTTCGTATCTGTTTCAGCATCTAGTCTATTTCTGTATCTGTGTCATTCCAAGTTTCCTGTGTTTGCTCTTGTTTGCGTATATGTGTGTCCTTGTTTGTATAATTCGTGTAAGGTACGTGATACATTATCGGTTATGCCATTCCGAATGGTTTTCGTAGAATTTGTTCCATGTTGTCATACTCAGTTCGGGGTCGTACGTGTATGAGGAGTTACTTACTAGTTCTCCGCAGTTGGTCTTATGTCAAAGCGGTAGGTGGATCAAAACAAAATGTCCAGACACACTGTGACCAAAATGGTACTGAAAAAGAAGATGACAGACTAAAAGCCGAAATACTAAGTGTCTTTTTCCAAAGCTGTTTCACAGAGGAAGACTGCACTGTAGTTCCTTCTCTAGATTGTCCCACAGATGGCAAAATGGTAGATATCGAAATAGACGACAGTGGGATAGAGAAACAATTAAAATCGCTCAAAAGAGGAAAGTCCGCTGGACCTCATGGGGTACCAGTTCGATTTTACACAGAGTACGCGAAGGAGCTTGCCCCCCTCCTTGCAGCGGTGTACCGTAGGTCTCTAGAAGAGCGTAGCGTTCCAAAGGATTGGAAAAGGGCACAGGTCATCCCCGTTTTCAAGAAGGGACGTCGAACAGATGTGCAGAACTATAGACCTAAATCTCTAACGTCGATCAGTTGTAGAATTCTGGAACACGTATTATGGGTTTCGAAAAAGACGATCGTGTGAAACCCAGCTCGCGCTATTCGTCCACGAGACTCATAGGGCCATAGACACGGGTTCCCAGGTAGATGCCGTGTTTCTTGACTTACACAAGGCGTTCGATACAGTTCCCCACAGTCGTTTAATGAACAAAGTAAGAGCATACGGTCTATCAGACCAATTGCATGATTGAATTCAAGCCTTCCTACATAACAGAACGCAGCATGTCATTCTCAGTGGAGAGAAGTCTTCCGAAGTAAGAGTTATTTCAGTTGTGTCGCAGGAGAGTGTCGTAGGACACTATTCACAATATACATAAATGACCTTGTGGATAACATCGGAAGTTCACTAAGGCTTTTTGCATATGATGCTGTGGTATATCGAGAGGTTGTAACAATGGAAAATTGTACTGAAATGCAGGAGGGTCTGCACCGAATTGAAGCATGGTGCAGGGAATGGCAATTGAATCTCAATGTAGACAAGTGTAATGTGCTGCGAATACATAGAAAGAAACATCCCTTATTATTTAGCTACAATATAGCAGGTCAGCAACTGCAAGCAGTTAATTCCATAAACTATCTGGGAGTAGGCATTAGGAGTGATTTAAAATGGACTGATCATATAAAGTTGATCGTCGGTAAAGCAGATGGCAGATTGAGATTCATTGGAAGAATCCTAAGGAAATGCAATCAGAAAACAAAGGAAGTAGGTTACAGTACCCTTTTTCGCCCACTGCTTGAATACTGCTCAGCAGTGTGGGATCCGTACCAGACAGGGTTGATAGAAGAGAAAGAGAAGATCCAACGGAGAGCAGCGCGCTTCTTTACAGGATCATTTAGTAATCGCGAAAGCGTTACGGAGATGATAGATAGACTCCAGTGGAAGACTCTGCAGGAGAGACGCTCAGTAGCTCGTACGGGCTTTTGTTGAAGTTTCGAGAACATACCTTCACCGAGGAGTCAAGCAGTATATTGCTCCCTCCTATGTATATCTGGCGAAGAGACCAGGAGGATAAAATCAGAGAGATTAGAGCCCACACAGAGGCATACTGACAATCCGTCTTTCCACGAACGATACGAGACTGGAATAGAAAGGACAACCGATAGAGGTACTCAAGGTACCCTCCGCCACACACCTTCGGTTGGCTTGCGGAGTATGTATGTAGATGTAGAATTGCAGATGAGTGTTTGGCTGAGACCAAACCCATGGAGGTGTCTTGGGTATGGACCATGGCCCGTGAGGAAATGGACCATGCCACGGGAGGGATATATATATATTTTAGTCTCATTCGTTCCTTGATGTTTGGGCAAAAGATATAGTCGAGAGGCCCCTTGTTTGTCGAATCCCATTCTCCCTGCCAGGCATTATTTCGCAAGCAGTTTACTGGGCACATTCCGCGATGTCGTCTCTTGTTATTTCAAATACTTCGTCGCATATGTCTTTCTTCAATCGATACGCTGCTGCTCTTTGAAGGATGGTGACGTCAATGGGGCACAATCCCGTCACCACGCATAGTGTCTCCGGTGATGTTGTGCCGAAGGCCCAGACATCCGGAGCAGAACAGCACTTTGGCCTTGTCTCACAATGATTTTATGTGTTGCAAGCCTCAGTCTTTGTGCCCAGGCGCTCGCTGCAAAGCATACTATGGATTCAAATAGTGCAAAATGATATGTAAGTATTGTCCTTATGGGTAGTCTGTATTTGTTGCATTTAGTATCGGTAATTAATGCACTATTTTCATTGCTTTGTCGGTTGTAAGCCTGATATGCTCAGTGAACTTCAGTTGTCGTCAATGTGTAAACCTAGATATCTTGTCACTCTTTTGCGTTGCGAGATTGTATTATTTAGCTTGATTCCGTGTTTTTATTGTAAGTTCGCCTTTCAATAGTAAGTACACCGCTTTATTAGCTGCAGTTGTTAGTATATTGTTGTTACACCATTCATTGATGTCTACGAGGAGCACCGTAGTCTTTTGTTCTTAGCGTCTTCTTGAGTTTCCTAATACAACTACGAGCAAATCGTTGGCGTACGCAGCTATCCTCCTTGCTCTATCATCTCTATCTAGGTTGTCTATCAGCTGCTCAATAGCAATGTCCCAGTGTCTCAGAGTATGGATACACATATGGTCCCCTGTGGGAACCATTTGGTGATTTTCTTGACAACTCTTCGGTGGCCGCTTACCATTCTGCAACTCTGTGTTTGCAATAGTCGATGTAGCTGCTATATAAAGCTGTTGAGATGCGAATAGCGCAGGCCACCAAAGGTTGTCAAAAGCGCCAGATATATCAATTAATACTGTCATCATATACGTATTTGTCCTGTGTGCTCTGAGTTATGTGTAAAGCTCTATTCACTGTATCGTCGATAGGCGTGTGCGACCTGAACCTGTACTGATATGGACTGAGGCCTAGAAGCTGTCTGTGTGACTGTAGTTTGTCACACAGTAGCCTTTCCTGGAGCTTGCTTAGTACGTTCAGTAGACAGATCGGTCTATATGACTTTGGTTCTGTTGAGTCCTTGTCCTCTAATTTTTTGATAATCACTGTATCGGCCGTCTTCCAACAGACGGGCATTCCGCCTTGCAGTAAAGAGTCATTAAGTAAGTCCATCAGGTAAGGGACAATCACTGGTGCAGCACTTTTAATGGTTTCAGAGTGAACCCCATCTGGCCCCGGAGCTTTTCTGTCTAAGTTTCGTTATTTCCAACGCAACCTCCTTACGAGCGAAAGAAGTAGCGATTCCACCACTTACGTAGTTAATGCTTATTTGTCTGCATAGGTATGTGTGGTGGTGTTGGTCGTGTGTAGTATCATCGTCTGGTAATAGCTTGCGTAGAAGGTACTCCGCCGAGCATCTCCAGCACTGCGTTATTGAACCATTTTGTCGCGTTAATGTTGATATTACTGTTGGTGTTTTTATTCACTCTGTTTGTATTTTGAAGGGCTCTCTCCATATTTAGTCTGTATTATTCTGTAAGTTGTTGAGTGAATTTGTTTGTGCTTATGTGCGTAGCAGTGTGTATAATTATTGCATTGTGGTCGCTGTGTGTTGCTCTATCATACACTTCCGGTCACTGATATGAGTTGCCGTCCGCTGTAGCCGAGAGGTTCTAGGCACTTCAGTCCGGAACCGCGCTGCTGCTACGGTCGCAGGTTTGAATTCTGCCTCGGGCATGGATCTGTGTGATGTCCTTAGGTTAATTAGTTTTAAGTAGTTCTAAGTGTAGGGGACTGATGACCTCAGATGTTAAGTCCTATAGTGCTTAGAGCCATTTGAAGCATTTTTGATATGAGTTGCAGATGTTCCGTTTGCTAATGAAACATCTACGTTACTGATACTTCTGGCATTTCCGCGGTATGTCGGGGCTTGCCCTGCCTTATTGAGGATTGAAGGGCAGCTCTTATTCACGATGTCTGTTTTTACTTGTGCTTTGCCATCTGTTCTAAAAATGGCTCTGAGCACCATGGGACTTAACATGAGGTCATCAGTCCCCTACAACTTAGAACTACTTAAACCTAATTAACCTAAGGACATCACACACATCCATGCCCGAGGCAGGATTAGAACCTGCGACCGTAGCGGTCACGCTTCCAGAATGTAGCGCCTAGAACCGCTCGGCCACATCTGGCGTCATCTGTTCTGTCGGCAAGCCACAGTGCTGCACTATTTCAGATAATGATATTGATGGCACTGTCTCGACATCGGGATCAGTGGTTTGCAGTAGCCCCATTTCCTGACTCTAGGCTAGCGCACACCACCAAGCTCTTGTTCCGGTGCATTGTGATTTGTGTGTACGCCTGATGTTATGGTAGGAAGCTACTCATACATATTTGTCCATAGCATGGTCGTTAAACAGTCATGTGTCAGTTACATGAACAAGTGTATATAGTGTGATTTGTAGGTAACATTACAAGATGATAACCATCGATGTCCCTGCCGTGCACAAATATGTGTGGCAGGTGACTGAAGAAACTAGGACGATGTACCTACAATTGTTACTATAGATGTTCTTGAGAATGGGCGGTGCCCGACAATAGTAGTGCAAATAAAATAATTTAAAATACCACCTGGTTGGAATAATATCCGTCTTGTATTTACTGACACACTGATGGTCACCCGGAAGAAATTATCCTTCTCAGAAATTAAATTTGGAACTGTATTGCAAACCAAAAGAAACGCAAATTGAGGTAGCCCTGTCACACAGTTACACTTGCCCTCAGGCAATTACAAACGACTTCCTGCTGTAGGCTGTAGGCCAGGTACTACTATGGCAAACACATCAAAAAGTTCACTAAACAGATGAAACCGGAA
This sequence comes from Schistocerca gregaria, assembly GCF_023897955.1. NCBI lineage: Eukaryota > Metazoa > Arthropoda > Insecta > Orthoptera > Acrididae > Schistocerca > Schistocerca gregaria. Next base: position 214,830,589 of record NC_064931.1, read on the forward strand.
ATCAGCACCTAGAGAGGGAGCGAGAAATAATGTGGATAGCTGAATCTCGAAAACGAGAAATGCAAGCCACGGGCATTTAAATACGTTAGTAGAAACCGAGGCGGCGTATTAAAGCTGATGGACTCGCAGAGTCGTATGCGAGCGGCGCACTCGGTGTGACTGCATGACAGCGGCTGAGGTAATTGCTATCAACCCCCAACCCCTTATCATATTACGTGACTGCTGTATATTGTAAACAACTTACTGCTTCTAACGTGACAAACAGACAATCATTTTCGATAACGGCGGTAACTTAGACGTTGCGGATACTTACAGAGACGCGTCCCACGTCTCAAACGACTGCATACAACTGACAGCCGGTGATTGGTTTTCCATGCGTTTGTTACGTAGGGTACCACCCCACAGCATACTCCAATAGGAAGCAAAGCGGTGCCCGATGCCAGCATAACCTGGGGAAGTGGAGATAACGGTTCCTGTGGCCCCGGAGCGGCTCGGTCATTTGAAGTGAACGTTACTGAGCATGTTTGGGAATCAATTCTTCGAGCTCGCAAACAACCTGTGTCTCTACGTACGGGTATTCCCGTCTGGCCAAGTTCGAAATGTACAGTATATAGGCAGGGAAGGGGGGATAAGGTCGTTACATACAGGGTGCTACAAAAAGGTACGGCCAAACTTTCAGGAAACATTCCTCACACACAAATAAAGAAAGGATGTTATGTGGACATGTGTCCGGAAACGCTTAATTTCCATGTTAGAGCTCATTTTAGTTTGTTCTTGCACCTACGGTCAATGGAGCACGTTATCATGATTTCATACGGGATACTCTACCTGTGCTGCTAGAACATGTGCCTTTACAAGTACGACACAACATGTGGTTCATGCACGATGGAGCTCCTGCACATTTCAGTCGAAGTGTTCGTACGCTTCTCAACAACAGATTCGGTGACCGATGGATTGGTAGAGGCGGACCAATTCCATGGCCTCCACGCTCTCCTGACCTCAAACCTCTTGACTTTCATTTATGGGGGCATTTGAAAGCTCTTGTCTACGCAACCCCGGTACCAAATGTAGAGTCTCTTCGTGCTAGTATTGTGGACGGCTGTGATACAATACGCCATTCTCCAGGGCTGCATCAGCGCATCAGGGATTCAATGCGACGGAGGGTGGATGCATGTATCCTCGCTAACGGAGGACATTTTGAACATTTCCTGTAACAAAGTGTTTGAAGTCACGCTGGTACGTTCTATTGCTGTGTGTTTCCATTCCATGATTAATGTGATTTGAAGAGAAGTAATAAAATGAGCTCTAGCATGGAAAGTAAGCGTTTCCGGGCACATGTCCACATAACATATTTTCTTTCTTTGTGTGTGAGGAATGTTTCCTGAAAGTTTGGCAGTACCTTTTTGTAGCACCCTGTATACATCTTGACGACAGTATGCAGGAGTCGAGCGGTCAAGACTTGAGAGTGGGTATCCAGGGCTGCCGTTAAATGACAGAACAGCATATTAGGTACAGTAAAGAGAATATATTTCAGTGTATTGTATACAAGGGGCGCGCCTAGGGTCGGAAGTTACCAGGTTTAGGCCAGTCTAGGAGGTCGAACAATTAATTGAAATGGACAACGGAAGGGGAAGTGGTTCATGTTAAGTTATGTTGTTGGCCGGTCGTGAAAAGCAGAGCCAGAGGCTCTGCCTTCCGAAAACACGTCTGTTCTGATCGAGGTCTGGATTACAAGAGAGAGAGAGAGGCAACTGTGTTCCGCACAGCAGAACACTCCAGCGTCCACACACGTGACCTGTACACCACGCACGCTATTGGCTAAAAGCAGTGGCGTGAATTCGCTAGCAGTTTCAGCAGAGATCTCAGGGCGTCTCTTGTTAGCAGCTTTAACTGGACAGAACTGCCTCGGTTTTGAAAGATAGGCAACTTGTGTCACATAGGCACAGCGTAAATTGTTGTAGGAGTAAACTTGTAAGGATTTGACTGGGAATGTTAAACCAATTCCCTAAAATATTCCTTGACCGGCTGCCACCATGCACATTCCTTTCCCCTTCCAGAGAATTGGTGACAAACATTGTTTACAAAATGGCGTCAGTCACTCCCCGGGAAGACGGTTTGCCCTAGTAGGGGCCTTAATACTATGGGAGTGATCTGTTATAATATTTCATTTAGTGTATGTAAGTGGGAGGGGACTTACATGCAGTCACGTTTATGAAATTTCATGAGTTAATAAAATAATAAAATATTAATTGTTCAAATTTTGTGCAAAAATACAATGTCTTCTGTAATAGCTGAAATAATTAGTACAAAAAATACAACAGAACATCCGCGATTATAACAAAATATTTAATTCTATGGTAATTGAAGTATTTGAGTAAGAAATGTAATAAATCGACTTCACAAGCTGCGACATCGTCGCGAAAAAACACAGTGACCCGTATATATAAGTTTCCTTTAATTTACGCCTATGGTCACAATCCTTTCTGTTTAACAGATTACCGACCATCATCAGATATTGGTGCAGTCTGGACGCGTCTAACACCAACCTCACCGCTCCATCAGTTTTACCAACTGCGAAAATCGGACTACAGTAAGATCTGATGATGGTCATTAAAGACCGAAACCGGTAATATGTTAAACAGAAAAGATTGTGACCATATACGTAAATTAAAGGAAACTTATTATAAATCGACTTAACTGCAGAGCATTAACACGAGGCTTGGTTAGAATTGGATTAAGTTCATTTGAAAAAGAATAATAACCTTAGTAAAATCTCGCTATGTCATCTGACTATTTTTTTATGGTAGTAGTTGCACAAAGTTGCTAAGGCTATGAAATATTAGCACATTTCAGTAAAATAGAGGATTCACGTACAAAATCCAAGAGGTGGGGTACCATAAAACACATATAATACAAACCTTATCTATAATAACCCATGTTAAAATACAGAGTAAAAAGCCTTTTCTTATACTGAGAAAACAATGGAATTAAGGATAAAATCAGGGGATAGCAAAGGCTACACATTTAAATTACCTCACAGGGTAATATTCCTTATGAACATCACTTAATTTGCACATGTAAATTAATTAGTTAAAAGTGGGGCAAATGAAAATTAACAAGGTTGAAATGTGGCCAAGTTGTGGTTTGAATGGTTGAGAACTTCTCAGTCGTCACACAGTTTCAATGTTTTTCCTAGTAGTATCATTCAACCACAATGTTTTGCAAACCTGTTAAAGGAATTATTAACAAACTGTTCCCTAAAGTAAAATTACAGCCAGAGAAACTAAAGAACAAGACCAGAACAGCCCTTGTTTGATTGTCAATTGGAAGTGAGGATTGGTTATAACCTTATTTTTTCCTGTAAAACGGTAAAGTTCAAGAAAAATATATGTCCTGTCAACTGTTCGTAGAGTTCACAGTTTTTACATTATCAGGGAACTGTCATCTGACATAATGTATGCTTGTAAAACACAGTTATAGGCATGGAGAAACACACAGGCAAAACTCTAGAAAAGAAAATTGAAATATGTGTCCACGGTGACAAAACAGCTAACAATATCCTCGTCCTATTCAAAAACTTTAGATAAAAATGGGAAATAATGCCCTGAGTTTGTAATCAGTTCATCATATGCGCAAAGATTCACGTCTAGAATGTGGTCCTGTGCAACAGAAACGCACGCACTGTTTGTAAACAAACTTTGACTGACGGGAGAAGAGCACGTGGCTTGTCCGGCGGGGGAGGAGAGACATGCTTCTATGAAGTCGACAAACTTTAATGGCGCTTCTCTCTAGTACTGTGACAGAGGGGGTATTATCTGTGGCGTAGCGCACGTCTTGCGGGAGGGGAAAGAGCGCAGAGGTAAGCGCAAGGGATGAGAAAGGGCGAGAGGGGCGAAGGGGAAGTGCAGTGTCACTTTCAGCACTCGGCACAGCACAGGTGTGCATGCTACGGCAATTTTGAAGCAAACGTGTTTTGAAGCTCAGCTGGCGACGTGTACGGGCGGTGTAACGCAAATTATGCGTAAAATCAGAGAAAGACAATGCTGGCTAACAGACGGTCAAACACAGGTAATGATCCACACAGAGCGACACCAAATTTGTACATGAAGAGATCCTAACCGTTATAGAGCAAAACCAAATGCATGGCGGCACAGTAAACGACGTTTAAGAAGGCTCAGTTAAGATCGTTACTACAATACTTGCATTAATTCTTAAACAGATAATGGACGACAGAGTGCATCTGTGTGCTGATTTTCAGCAGACACAAAATTCATTCGTTTTAGGAATTTGTCGTCTGCAGAAAGACTACAACAGAGTCGCCTGAAGATGACGAAAATTCTGACACCTAACGGTCGGAGCGTATGACAGAGTACTGCAGGACTTAATATACCGTGCACAAGACTTAGGTAAGAAAAAAGTTAACGTTATTTTCACTGGACACAGGCCAGGAATGTATTGTAAAGAGAAACTGAAGGGTAACAGTCAATTCGGTAGACATGAGAGTTAAACTCGCATAATCATTTTTAACTCTTAGTGACAGCTTGAAAGAAAACAGGGAAAGAAACGCTTCTAAGCCGAAAACTGACTTAGTTCATCTGCAAAACAGTGGAAGATTAGCTGCAAAAGTTACATGAAACTTCGAAGTATCACAAAGACAAATAGAATAGACACCACAAGGAGGAGCTCAACATTCTAGGTTTGACAACAAAATCAAACGGCCAACGACTTACGCTTGTAAAATGTAGCATTGTAGAAAGGCTTTAGTAAGGTAAACTTGATGCATTCTTTCGAAAGGCAAAACAAAATCCTTGTCAATAGAAGAGATCTACAAGTGAAAAACAGTACAACACCAAAATTCTGCAACAAAGCTGAATAATGCAAGTAGCTTAATTCACCGCATCACAAAGACCTATACAGTAGTTGAGAGAGGGTACCTTTAAACACCTCAAATTCTTCAAAATACCTAAACTTCCCACATAATACAAATACTGTACGTGTGCACCTGGGTCATCCTTCTCAAACAAAATAGTAATTGATACTTACAACCACCTAACATTTATACTCTACACTCTACAGGTTGGTCCATTGATAGTGACTGAGCTCACAAAATAAGCATCAAACGAAAAAACTACAAAGAACGAAACTCGTCTACCTTGAAGGGGGAAACCAGATGGCGCTATGATTGGCCCGTTAGATGGCGCTGCCATAGGTCAAACGATATCAACTGTGTTTCTTTAAAAATAGGAACCCCCATTTTTATTACATATTCGTGTAGTACGTAAAGAAATATGAATGTTTTAGTTGGATCACTTTTATCGCTTTGTGACAGATGGCGCTGTAATAGTCACAAAAGTATAAGTACGTGGTATCACGTAACATTCCGCCAATGCGGACGATATATGCCTCGTGGTACATTACCCGAGTTACAATGAACCGTTTACCAATTGCAGAAAAGATCGATATCGTGTTGATATATGACTATTGTGACCAAAATGACCAACGGGCGTGTGCTATGTATGCTGCTCGGTATCCTGGAGGACATCATCCAACTGTCGGGACCGTTCGCCGGATAGTTGCGTTGTTTAAGGCTCAAATGGTTCAAATGGCTCTGAGCACTATGCGACTTAACTTCTGAGGTCATCAGTCGCCTAGAACTTAGAACTAATTAAACCTAATTAACCTAAGGACATCACACACATCCATGACCGTAACGGTCGCTAGGCTCCAGACTGTAGCGCCTAGAACCGCACGGCCACTCCGGCTGGCGTTATTTAAGGAAACAGTAAGTGTTCAGCCACATGTGAAACGTCAACCGCGACCTGCAACAAATGATGATGCCCAAGTAGGTGTTTTAGCTGCTGTCGCGGCTAATCCGCACATCTGAGCAGACGGATTGATCGAGAATCAGGACTCTCAAAAATTTCGGTGTTGAGAATGCTACATGAACATCGATTGCACCCGTACCGTATTTCTATGCACCAGGAATTGCATGGCGTCGGCTTTGAACGTCGTGTACAGTTCTGCCACTGGGCACAAGAGAAATTACGGGACTATGACAATTTTTTTCAAGCGTTCTATTTAGCGACGAAGCGTCATTCACCAACATCGGTAACGTAAACCGGCATAATGTTCACTATTGTCCAACGGAAAATCCACGATGGCTGCGACCAGTGGAACATCAGAGACCTTGGCGGGTTAATGTATGGTGTGGCATAATGAGAGGAGGGATAATTGGTCCCCATTTTATCGATGGCAATCTAAATGTTGCTATGTGTGCTGATTTCATTCGTAATGTTCTACCGATGTTACTGCAAGATGTATCACTGCATGACAGAATGGCGATGTACTGCCAACATGATGGATGTCCTGCACATAGCTCGCGTGCGGTTGAAGCGGTCTTGAATAGCATATTTCATGACATATGGATTGTTCGTCGAAGCACCATACCATGGCCCGCACGTTCTCCGGATCTGACGTCCCCGGATTTCTCTCTGTGGGGAAAGTTGAAAGATATTTTCTATCGTGATCCACCGACAACGCCTGACAACATGCATCAGTGCATTGTCAATGCATGTGCGAACATTACGGAAGGCGAACTACTCGCCGTTGAGAGGAATGTCGTTACACGTATTGCCATATGCACTGAGGCTGATGGACATCATTTTGAGCATTGATTGAATTAATGTGGTATTTACAGTTAATCACGCTCTAACAGCATGCGTTCTCGGAAATGATAAGTTCACAAAGATACATGTATATCATGGGAACAATCGAAATAAAATGTTCAAACGTACCTACGTTCTGTATTTTAACTTAAAAAACCTACATGTTACCAACTGTTCGTCTAAATTTGTGAGCCATGTGTTTGTGACTATTACAGCGCCATCTATCACAAAGCGAAAAAAGTGGTCCAACTAAAACATTCATATACTACACGAATATGTAATAAAAATAGGGGTTCCTATTTTTGAAAAAACGTAGTTGATATCCGTGTGACCTAGGGCAGCGCCATCTAGCGGGCCAACCATAGCGCCATCTGGTTTCCCCCTTCAAGCTAGACAAGTTTCGTTCTTTGTAAATTTTTCGTTTGACGCTTATTTCGTGACATATTTGGCACGGTCACGCTCAATGGACCACCCTGTATATAATACTCTGCGTACATTGTCACAGAAAACTTATACAATAAATAATTTATTGATCATATGAAAATTAGACTTAATTACGGCAGACAAGACGAAGAATAGGGAGAGAAGTGGTAGCGTTTGGGGGCGTGACTGTCTTATCGCAAGGCGGCAGCTGTGCCAGTCCACGTGTTTACACCATGTTCTGCTTATAGTAAGCGTTCAATGGTGACATAACATGCAATTTAAAAACTCCAAAACTTTGTATCAACTGGAAACTCGCTGCATGGTAAAATGAATCAAGGCTAACGGTTCTGCTCTGACCTCTGGGGTGACAGCATAAAACAGACCATTTAACATCATCTACAACACACACACGTAATTGTCTTCAACCACATGACCACAGGTCCTCGTGCCTGCCCACAAATAACCTCAATAAAACAACGTATTACATATCTTTATATCAACTAAACTTCTCTACCCTCTGGGGGATAACAGCCGGAAGTCATATGTCCTCTCTCATCAACTTACAGGGGTAAAACAGATCAATTCTCATTCATTATTATAACTCCCATTTCGGTACATCATGTAATATACCGTAGCTTCGTGCATAGAGTGAAACAATCAAGAAACTACCTCTTACGAAAAACACAAGACATGGACAGAAGAAGAATAAATGGTCGGGGAAGAGGATGCAGAGAGACAAGGAAGAAGAAAAAGAGAAGGGAGAAAATGTTCATTCCGGCATGTCACACAACCTCCTATCGGTTTCGGCAACACGTGCTAATCGTGTAATTACGACTGTGTATACGCTTGGGGCCTAAAGTCGCCTAGCACCAGTAGCAAACAAAGGACATCATCAGGGCAGTCAAAATCCAATGGCTTGTCGCTTTTCATACAAGGCCTAAACGCTGATTTGGCGTCTGTGCCTGGTCTTGCACGAAAAACAAACTCCCATCAAGGTAAAAAGATTTAGTGTGACAACATTTCGGAAACGTTGCAGACGTGGTAGGACGGCACAGGGCGTTACATAGCCCTTAAAGTACTCACGTCTGTGGAGCAAGGAGAAGGAACCTACTTTCGTCATAGGGCGGAGAAATGGTGCTTATAGGAAAGATGAAAGAAAAAAAAGAGTTAATCATGACACGAAAACGAAACGGAAGAAAATGCCATGAACGGCTGGGAGACTCTGGTTGCCAAACACATTGTGCAAGCTGCACATTCCTGGAGATTAATCGAAAGCTCTCAAAAAGAATCTTAAAAATCTTTTTAATTATCCAACCAATAAACAGGTGAAGTGCTTATCTACGAACATATACACATTCAGCACACCCCATAGTGGTCAAACTCACAAAAATTCAAAGTTCAAATCGTTGTAGGTAAAGACACCTCAAAAAAACAGGCAATAACTGCATAAGATGTAAAATTTAGCTGTTTACTATAATTTACTGATCTCTTCTCTGAACAAGTGGCTGCAAGTGAATCACTACATGTCAACACTCACAGTACAGTCGTTGCGTCGCAACGTGCAGAAGCGGCGGCGCCGGTGGGGCACGGGTAAAGCCGTCGGCACACGGGCCGTGCTGCCGAACGTCAACGTTGAGCGTGCTGAGTTCAATGTGCTGCTGAACGCTCAGAAACGACTTGTGCCTACGTTACGTGGGCCCCAACGTGGTACACGCGATCGCAACGTACTCCGCCGGCAGTTGCGGGAAGTTTCTAGTTCGTAAATCACACTGTTTACCAAACGGGCGCGCGTAAAATTCCCACGTTAGCTCTATTAAAACGCACATTTCCTCCATTGTCCAAGAAAAGGAAAGTACCATGTCCAATCAATAAGGACACATGCCTATAAAAGTTTAATTACAAACAGTGCGATAAAAATTTGCAATACTTCTTCGCATAAGATAAACATTATTGCATTAATCACACATTTTAGTAAAACTCTAAGGTCAGTCTTACTTGATCACTATTCCTACCCAGTAGCAGAATCTTTGCAACACGTGAATTACGAAGCATGAAAGAAAAAGGAGCAAAATAGCTTTACACAAGTAGCGCAAGGTGTCCTGTAGATCAAGTCAATCGAACACCCAAACCAATGTTAACTTATATTTACAGAACATCAAAAATTATAGTATTTACTTTTATTAAACTAATAATAAAGTAACAGAACCAAATAAAAACGCGAATGTTAGGAAGAAAACTACGTACTGGCGAGTCGCGAACCACCGCCCAAACATGGAAACTTCACAAATTAGTAACTCGATTCACCACGCTAAACCAACATAAGCAAGTTTGTTGCCATTCCTAGGATCTTGCCAATCTTAGCACTTGCTGAAAGCTTTAATCGTAACTGTGTTACTAACTGAAATATAATTATAACAAATTGTACCAAGAACAATGCGTTTTGGGTGCATGCTCAGTATATTGCTGCCTCCAAAATAATACGCAAGTTACAATAATTCTTTTGCCATGAATGTGTTGTTTCTCATTATTTTATTGCAACGGATCACACTGAAAAGTGATTCTCAATTTTCTGGTGCTCAGACACGGCATACATACGTGTAGGCTTGAAATGAATCCCAATAAGGCGCCTCACAACTTCGTGCTGAAGGAAGATGGCGTGCGTGTGACGTAGACGGCGTTGTGCCATCTCATTGGTCAACACTCAGACGCACGCTCAGAATATCTAACATGCTAGATATTGCTCTGCACGTTCGGAAAGACTCCCGAACCTGCTATTCCACGCTACGACGTCAGAAACTCGGCACGCTCAACGCTCAACGTTCGGATGCACGGTCCGTGTGCCGACGGCTTAACCGTGCTGTCGAACGTTAACGTTGAGCGTGCCGAGTTCAACGTGCTGCTGAACGCTCAGGAACTATGCGACTTGTGCACACGGTACGTGGGCCCCAACGTGGTATACGCGATCGCAACGCACTTAAGCGGCAGTTTTCTAGTTCGTACATCACACTGTTTACTCAACGGGCGCGCGTAAAATTACCACTTTAGCTCTATTAAAACGCACATTTCCTCCATCGTCCACGAAAAGGAAAGTACCATGTCCAATCAATAAGGACACATGCTTATAAAAGTTTAATTACAAACAGTGCCGTACAAATTCGGAACACTTCTCCGCATAAAATAAACATTATTTCATCATTCCCACATTTTAGTAAAACTCCAAGGTCAGTCTTACATGATCAGTGTTCCTACCCAGAAGCAGAATCTTTGCAACATGTGAATTACGAAGCGTAAAAGAAAAAGGAGCGAAATATCTTTATACAAGTAGCGCAACCTGTTCTGTAGATTAAGCCAATCGAACAAAATCACCCCTCAAAACAAGGTGAACTTATATTTAGATAACATCAAATATTACATCATATACTTATATCAAATTAATAATAAAGTATCAGAACCTAATACAAACGGGAATGTTTGGGGGAAAAAATGTGGAAGTGTTAAGACGCGAATCACTGCCTCAACAAAAACTCATTATTGGACAGAGACCCTACTCATAACGCTAAACCAGAAACATGCTTCTTCCACTTAATCATAGTATGTTACCCTTACTGAAAACGTTACTTGTGGATAATTATGTTACTAACTGAAATTTAATTATAACAAACTGTACCAAGAACATTGCGTTTTGGGTGGATCTTCAGTGTGTCACTGCCATCAAATAGCTTACTCTCATAATACGCAAGTTACACTAATTCTTTTGCCACGAATATGATGTTTCTCATTATTTTATTGGAACGAATCAGACAACTAACAACGGGTATTCCAGTGATTCTCAGTTTGCTGGTGTTAAGAAACGGCATCTATACATATAGCTTGAAATGAATGCCAATATGGTGCCTCACAACTCTGTACTGAAGGGAGACGGTGTGCGTATGACGTAGGCGGCGTTGTGCCATCTCATTAATCAACGCTCAGACGCACGCTCAGGATATCTGACATGCCAGATATTGCTCTGCACGTTCGGAAAGACTCCCGAGCGTGCTATTCCACGCTATGGCGTCAGAAACTCGGCACGCTCTACGCTCAACGTTCGGATGCACGGTCCGTGTGCCGACAGCTTTAAGGACCGTACGCTCGAGATACCCTATATCAGCGGCGTGGGCGGCGGGGGGGCTGGCTACACGCCGCTGGAAGTACGCGCCCCGGGCGTTGAGGCCAGGACCCGAACGCAGATGGCAGCGGGGAGCTGACTGGCGGCCAACGTGGGGTGGCAGGTGGGCGCCGGCAGCGGCAGGGAAGCCGCGCCGACCGTGAACAGCGCGCCCGTGCGCTCAGCGAGCCACGGCGCCGGCGAGGACGCATCGGCCGTTTTCCTTTCGTGCTTCCGCGCCCAACTCAAGAGTTAGCTGGCGGTGACCGAGAAGCTGGGCCGCCTAGACAGCCAACTGAGGCCGGAGCGCACAAACTAAGCACGTAGGCTGTGAGGCGCAGCTCGCTGTACTCAGCTAGACAACATCGTCGTATAAAAAGGTAAATTCCTAGTGAAAAGTAAAAACACAAACAGAAGTCGAGTTATCGAACCGCGCTGGTTTCATGGGATCCACACAACTTACAGATCAAAGCTGGATACCGGGCTCTTTTAAATAGTTTGCGAGCAAATAATTCTACATCTACATACATATTCCGCAATCCACCATACAGTGCGTGGCAGAGGGTACCTCATACCACAACTAGCATCTTCTCTCCCTGTTCCACTCCCAAACAGAACGAGGGAAAAATGATGGCCTATATGCCTCTGTACGAGCCCTAATCTCTTTTATCTTATCTTTGTGGTCTATCCGCGAAATATAAGTTGGTGTCACTAAAACTGTACTGCAGTCAGCCTCAAATGCTAGTTTTCTAAATTTCCTCAGTAGCGATTCACGAAAAGAACGCCTCCTTTCCTCCAGAGACTCCCACCCGAGTTCCTGAAGCATTTCCGTAACACTCGCGTGATGATCAAACCTACCAGTAACACATCTAGCAGCCCGCCTCTGAATTGCTTCTATGTCCTCCCTCAATACGACCTGATAGGGATCCCAAACGCTCGAGCATACTCAAGAATAGGTCGTATTAGTGTTTTATAAGCGGTATACTTTACAGATGAACCACATCTTCCCAAAATTCTACCAGTGAATTGAAAACGACTATCCGCCTTCCGCACAACTGCTATTACATGCTTGTCCCACTTCATATCGCTCTGCAATGTTACGTCCAAATATTTAATCGACGTGACTGTGTCAAACGCTACACTGCTAGTGGAGTATTCAAACATTAAGGGATTCTTTTTCCTATTCATCAGCATTAATTTACATTTATCTATATTTAGAGTTAGCTGCCATTCTTTACACCAGTCACAAATCCTGTCCAAGTCATCTTGTATCCTTCTACAGTCACTCAACGACGACACCTTCCCCTACACCACAGCATCATCAGCAAACAGCCGCACATTGCTATCCACCCTATCCAAAAGATCATTTATGTAGATAGAAAACAACAGTGGACCTACCACACTTCCCTGGGGCACTCCAGATGATACCCTCACCTCCGATGAACACTCACCATCGAGGACAACGTACTGGGTTCTATTACTTAAGAAGTCTTCGAGCCACTCACATATTTGGGAACCAATCGCATATGCTCGCACCTTACTTAGGAGTCTGCAGTGGGGCACCGAGTCAAACGCTTTCCGGAAGTCAAGGAATATGGCATCCGTCCTTTGCACTTCATCCATGGTTCGCAAGATATCATGTGAAAAAAGGGCGAGATGTGTTTCGCAGGAGCGATGCTTTCTAAGGCCGTGCTGATGCATGGACAGCAACTTCTCTGTCTCAAGGAAATTCTTTATACTCGAACTGAGAATGTGTTCGAGAATCCTGCAACAAACCGATGTTAAGGATATTGGTCTGTAATTTTGAGGATCCGTCCTTCTATCCTTCTTATATACAGGCGTCACCTGCGCTTTTTTCCAATCGCTCGGGACTTTACGTTGGGCAAGAGATTCGCGATAAGTGCAAGCTAAGTAAGGAGCCAACGCAGTAGAGTACTCTCTGTAAAACCGAATTGGAATCATCAGGACCTGGCGATTTATTTATTTTCAACCCATTCAGCTGCTTCACAACCCCAGGGATGTCTATTACTATGTCCTTCATACGGGAATCTGTACGAGACTCAAACGGCGGTATGTTTGTACGATCCTCCTGCGTGAAAGATTTCTCAAATGCTAAATTTAAAATTTCAGCTTTCGTTTTGCTGTCTTCCGCTGTCAGGCCAGACTGATCAGTGAGTGACTGGATGGAAGCCTTCGACCCGCTTACCGATTTTACGTAAGACCAGAATTTCCTTGTGTTTTCAGCAAGATCTTTTGCTAAGGTATTACGGTGGTAGTGGTTGTATGCATCGCGCATCGCTCTTTTTACAGCAGCACAAATCTCTACTAACTTTTGCCTGTCCTCATTCTTCCGATCTTTCTTGTACCGCGAGTGCAACTGTCTTTGCTTCCTAAGCATTCTCCGAATTGCGCTGTTAAACCACGGTGGGTCTTTTCCGTCCGTAACCCACTTTTTCGGCACATACTTCTCCAATGCGTGATTTACAATGTGTTTAAAATTTGCCCATAATTCTTCCACGTCCATCGTACCGGAAGTAAATGAAGTCGATTCATTTACTAAGTGGGATGCTAACTCTATACTAATGGAGCTCTTTTCGTATTGTTCTGGTGCTGAAAATGTTTGTGAGTGTGACATTCACATCTACAGTGACTTCTGCAGCTGTCGTCGTATTTTTCGTCACAGTCCTCCTCAATGACAGTCTGTCACGACCACTCAACTCACACTTTCGTCCTCGTTTCCCTGTATGCAGTATACTAGTAAATGTCCGAAATGGCGCCTTTGAAACGTTAATCACATCCGCTACAAGGGGCGTTCAATAAATAATGCAAAACATTTTTTTTCTCGGCCATTTACGGTTCAAAAAATGCGAAATATTTTGCGGAATATCGTGCAACATTCCTGCTACAGCATATGTAGTTTCATTAAGTTCCGATAGGTGCTTGCGCTATACGTAGCCTTCAAAATTGCGTCTGTAACGGAAGTGCGTTCCAAGCAGACTGCTAACATTATGTTTCTTTTGAGGAAAACAACAGCATCGCAGACGCTCATAGGCGCTTGCAGTATGTCTACGGAGATATGTCAGTGAACAAAAGCAGGGTGAGTCGTTGGTGGAGGCGTCCGTCATCATCGCAACAAGTTCACACAAACCTGTCCGATGTCCCCTGAGCCATCCGGCCGCATACGTCTGTGACTCCTGCAATGTTGGAACGTGCGGACCCTCTCATTCGAAGTGATCGACGTATCACAATCAAGCACCTCGCCGTTCAACTGGACGTCTCTGTCGGTAGTGTTGACACACTCGTCGACCGGTTGGAGTACTGAAGGGTATGTGCGCGCTGGGTACCTCGCGGCCTGTCAGAAGGCCATAAAGAATGTAGGTTAATTCTTACAAAGAAGAAAACAGCAACCAGCCACTATTAATACTGCTATTTATTTACGTAAATAGCGCCGTTACCGGTTTCGAACTGGCAAGTTCATCATCAGACGGCTGTTCACATGATTATCAAGATACACTTTACATTATCGTCCGTTTTCGACTTTTATTATTCCACTGTGGCGAAGTATTTTTGGTGTGTTGTTGCCCTACGGTATAAAAACAGTGTTAGAAGCGCCCTATGTGAAAATAAATAACCTCCAAACGATGAAATACAGCGTAAATAAATATGTGAGGTAACCACTTTCATCGTTTAAGTGGTTATGGTACCATAATCACTTAACCTCACATATTTATTTACGCTGTATTTCATCGTTTGGAGGCTATTTATTTTCACATAGGGCGCTTCTAACACTGTTTTTATACCGTAGGGCAACAACACACCAAAAATACTTCGCCACAGTGGAATAATAAAAGTCGAAAACGGACGATAATGTAAAGTGTATCTTGATAATCATGTGAACAGCCGTCTGATGATGAACTTGCCAGTTCGAAACCGGTAACGGCGCTATTTACGTAAATAAATAGCAGTATTAATAGTGGCTGGTTGCTGTTTTCTTCTTTGTAAGAATTAACCTACATTCTTTATGGCCTTCTGACAGGCCGCGAGGTACCCAGCGCGCACATACCCTTCAGTACTCCAACCGGTCGACGAGTGTGTCAACACTACCGACAGAGACGTCCAGTTGAACGGCGAGGTGCTTGATTGTGATACGTCGATCACTTCGAATGAGAGGGTCCGCACGTTCCAACATTGCAGGAGTCACAGACGTATGCGGCCGGATGGCTCAGGGGACATCGGACAGGTTTGTGTGAACTTGTTGCGATGATGACGGACGCCTCCACCAACGACTCACCCTGCTTTTGTTCACTGACAGATCTCCGTAGACATACTGCAAGCGCCTATGAGCGTCTGCGATGCTGTTGTTTTCCTCAAAGGAAACATAATGTTAGCAGTCTGCTTGGAACGCACTTCCGTTACAGACGCAATTTTGAAGGCTACGTATAGCGCAAGCACCTATCGGAACTTAATGAAACTACATATGCTGTAGCAGGAATATTGCACGATATTCCGCAAAATATTTCGCATTTTTTGAACCGTAAATGGCCGAGAAAAAAAATGTTTTGCATTATTTATTGAACGCCCCTTGTATGTGAGGTTAAGTGATTATGGTACCATAACCACTTAAACGATGAAAGTGGTTATGGTACTATAACCAATTAACCTCACATATTTATTTACGCTGTATTTCATCGTTTGGAGGTTAGTTATTTTCACATAGGGCGGCTCTACCGCAGGGCAACACCACACAAAAATACTTCGCCACAGTGGAATAATAAAAATCGAAAGCGGACGATAATGTAAAGTGTATCTTTAAAATCACGTGAACAGCCGTCTGATGATTAACTTGCAGTTCGAAACCGGTAACGGCGCTATTTCCTAAATAAATAGCAGTATTAATAGCGGCTGGTTGCTGTTTTCTTCTTTGTAAGAATTAACCTACATTAATTGTACACAGCCACGGTCTCACCATGTCAGTTTTAGACAAAATAGCAGACCATAAAGAGCAACAAAGAACCATGTGTGCGGAATTGCATGCGCATTACGAGGCTGATGGAGACAATTTTTTGTCGAACATCCTCACAGGCGATGAAATATGGGTCATCGCTTCGAACCGGAAACAAAACGACAATCCATTGAGTGACGCCAAACCATCTCTCCACCGAAGAAAAAGTTCAAGGCCGCACCCTCATCCGGAAAATCGTGACTGCGGTCTTCTGAAACTCTGAAGGGCTTATTCTATTTTATGTCATGATGCCACTATCAACTCTGAAGAGTACTGCACTACCCTCAGGAAGTTTAAGAAACTACTTCAGCGTGTTCGTCGCTACTAGAATGTAAACAAACTTCTCCATGGCAAAGGATGGTCTTACATAAGTCTGCGCACCCGAGGGAAGCTCAGAAAACTTCATTGGAGTGTTTTTCCTCATCCACCTCACAGGCCGGATCTCGCACTGTACGACTTACATCTTTTTGGCCCAATGGAGAATGCAGTCGGGAAGCAGTACGTGGATGATGGGGTGGGAAGTAGTGCCCGGGTGATGGGGAGGTTACTCGTGCAGCACAATACTGGCTCCGGCGTCGACCAGTAGAATGGCATCATCCGAGCATACAGGCGCAGCCACGAAGATGATATAAGACCGTTGCGCTGAAGGAGATTATATTGAAAAATAGAGTTTTGTAGCCAAAAGAGTGGGGAATAGTATGATGTATTGTAATCCTGAATAAAACTAACCTGCTTTCAGAAAAACCTATTGCATTAATTACAGAACGCTCCTCGTAGTTCGCGAGGAAATAATTCCATACCAATGTAGATCCTTTCCTATTGTTCTTGTGATGTAAGGGTTCGTGAGTGTGGCATTCAGTTCTGCAGTGACTGCTGCAGCGGTCGTCCTCTTATTTTTCGTCATAATTCTCTTCAATGACAAACTGTCATGACCACACAAGGTACAATTTCGTCCGCGTTCCGATGTAGCGGCTGATGTTTCTCCACTTACCCTGTATGCGTTATAAATCTTCTAAACGGTGTTTCTTGAAAAACCAATCACTGCTGTTACCTTGGTTACGGATGCACGAGTACCATCAATTTGCTTACTTTCAAATTCACTTACGAGGGGACCTTCTGGGAGGTGAATCGAGTTATCAGATCCCACTTTGCCTGCTTATAGTGTGGGTAGGCACCTATCACACCCTAAAATTGTAGGTGCCAATGCGGCCTCGTTTTTGAAATATTGCCTGTTAAAGTTTGGGCAGCTCTTTATATACAGAAAAGTTTCACTATCGTGGCAAGTGAGCGAGTAGCCGAGTGGCCGGCACGGTAGCTCAGCATGTTCAGTCAGAAGGCTGAGTCCTCTCTGTAGTAAAAAAAAAACTGAGTAATGGAATCAACGATAACTTGACCGGATGTCTTGTGACGGTCGCCCAGAACAAACAGAATGAACTATATCGAACAAAATGAAAAAAAGTCAGTGGCAAGCGAGGGAGTCTTCCGCCCAGGCGACCCTGGTTTGAGACTCGTCTATCCTACTTTTGTTTTCGCAACGCTATATCCATCGCAAAAAGTAGTATTCCATAACGTCAATGCAGTGGCGTTTCCTGCGGACTTCACAAAATACAGATGCCATTGTGACGAAAATGAATGTGCATTCGTACAATGTGCGTGGTGTCGAAAGTACAAATGTTTTGATTGTTTTTATAACCAATATCATCCGTCGGAATGTACTTGTCAAAATATAGGATATATCGATTCACTTTCCATTAAATGAAACATATTTTTAATCCCTCATTCGTTGTTTTTTTTATATTCCCCACCTCAACGGAACAAAATTTAAAAAAAACGACGAAAACAAATTGAACTATAATAAAATATTTCAAGAAATTACATTACTGTTAATTTCATGTTAAAATAAAAAAAACGCAAAATATTGAAACAAAATGTGACATTCAATTTGTAATTTTGATTTATAGAGGCTTGTAATTCTTTTTAATCAGTTCATTGAGGAATTATAAATTAAAACAGAAATTTGAAAAAAGAGGAAACAAAAGTAGCCTGGACGGGAGTCTATCTCACTTGCCACTCAGTTACTTGCTTACTTGCCAGAATAGTGAAACTTCTCTCTATATAAAGAGCTGCCTAAACTTTAACAGGCAGTAATTCAATAACGTGGTCGCATTGGCCACTACAATTTTAGGGTGTGTTAGGTACGTACCCACACTATAAGCAGGCGAAGTGGAAGCTCATAACTCGATGCACTCCCCAGAAGGTCCCCTCGTTAGCTCCAGCATAATGTACTCTCGACTACAAGAACATTGTTCTGACCACGAGTGCTACTTGCAAAGTATTGAGGACATTGCACAGGTGCCGTTGCGGTCAAATACAACAGCACAACCTGCAGGCTTGGTTGGCAGCAGACTTATGTTCAAGCATGCACTTCTCGCTATGTTTCCAAATTTTTATCCGCCCACTGGAAGTCGGCTGTATGCAGGATTCGGTGCCAGCGGGCGGAGAGCGGCGAGGCGGAAACGTGAGAGAGGCGACAGCGTATGTTTACGAGTTGTCTTCCTATGCAGAGAGCGTCATAAACCGCTAATTACGTTCAAACGCCTCATTTTCTACGTAATATGGAAAAGCATGCACATAATTCCGCATAAGCTATTGCTAACGCTAACGTCTACATAGAAAACATTGATTTTCATCATGTGATAAAACACGCTTCACAATCGAAATAGTATCTTTTTCAGTGTGAGAGGTTCGTTCAGCATATATTTAGAATATATGGAGGAATGTTTATAATATGTTCATATTGTATCTCTCGTCAACTATATGCAAAATTTCCATGATAAGTAAAGATGGCGAAGGAGGAGCCTTTTTCTTGACTTTGAGATGTTAAGTCCCATAGTGCTTAGAGCCGTTTTGAATTAGTGCAGTTTTGACAACTGAACAATGATAAGAGTGTGAAGTACAAAGATAAGTTCGTAACATAAATTAAAAAACCCTAAATTATGACCCAAGGTTGAAACCGGGCCAGCTCCACAGGGGAATGACATCCACGGCAACTCATCCAGGCTCGGCTTGCACCGGAATAACGGTGGCGAATACTGACCGACCACGTAGTGTCAAACATGAACCAAAAGGAAACGGCCACACTATGGACCGAACGGTGGGAACGAATCGCGATTCTGACACCAATGTACGGTACAGGCAGGGAAGGGGCAGAAGGTTGTTACATATGCCTCGTGACGATAAGGTGCATTAGGTCGAGCGGTCAAGACTCAAGAGTGGACATTCAGGGTTGCCGTTAAATGACAGAACAAGAAATTAGGTACAATAAATAGGATATATTTCAGTGTGTGGCATACAAGGGGCGCGCCTAACTTATGTTAACTTATGTTGGTGGCCGGTGGTGAAAAGCAGAGCCAGAGGCTCTGCCTTCCGAAAAGACGTCTGTTCTACTCGAGGTCTGGATTACAAGAGAGAGAGGCAACTGTGTTCGGCACCGCGTAACACTCCAGAGTCCACACACGAGACCTGTATACCGCGCACGCGATTGGCTAAAACCAATGGCGTGAATTCGCTAGCAGTTTCAGCAGAGGTCTCAGGGCGTCTCTTGTCAGCAGCTTTAACTGGACAGAACTGCCTCGGTTTTGAAAGACAGGCAACTTGTGTCATGTAGGCACAGCTTAAGTTGCTCTAGGAGTAAACTTGTAAAGATCTGACTGGGCCTATGAAATAAATTTTTTAAACCAATTCCCTAAAATATTCCTTGACTGCCGGCCGCGGTGGTCTCGCGGTTCTAGGCGCGCAGTCCGGAACCGTGCGACTGCTACGGTCGCGAGCCGGCCGCGGTGGTCTCGCGGTTCTAGGCGCGCAGTCCGGAACCGTGCGACTGCTACGGTCGCAGGTTCGAATCCTGCCTCGGGCATGGATGTGTGTGATGTCCTTAGGTTAGTTAGGTTTAAGTAGTTCTAAGTTCTAGGGGACTAATGACCACAGCAGTTGAGTCCCATAGTGCTCAGAGCCATTTGAACCATTCCTTGACTGACTGCCAGCATTCACAGAAAGTAACGTCTGCAATATTGTGAGTACCGATTTTTGTATACCTTAATGATGAACGGACTTTTTTTTTAAATTACGAACTTCCCAAGGTGGAAAGTAAATACGGCAGTGTAGTTCGACAATTCAGTATATTCATTAAGGTCGAGCCATACCCTGGTAAAAAGTTACATAGGCTTAGACTTTTCATATCTCACCATCCAGGAGATTTACGTGTCAGGCAAGCCGGTATGAAGATTAAAACGACTGAGCACCCAGTCACCACGCAGAGAAAAATCTCTGCCCTGACAGGGTATCGAACCCGGGACCCTTCGGTGTGACATCGGCCGCGCTGATACCGTAGCTATCGAGTACTCTCTCTCCGGCCGAAGAGACCTCGGAAGGCCCATTGCTACCGACCGACCGTCGTGTCATCCTCAGGTGACATGCGTCACTGGATGCGGATATGGAGGGACATGTGATCAGTGCAACGCTATCCCGGTCGTTGTCAGTTTTCGAGACTGGAGCCGCTAGTTCTC